>NC_046336.1:30084181-30777959 GCF_000738735.6 Corvus cornix cornix | reverse complement strand
TTGCTGTTTCCCCACACGATGATGTCATCATGTATTGCAGATGTTCTGGAGCCTCACCCTTTTCCAATGCAGTCTGGATCAGTCCGTGGCAAATGGTGGGACTGTGCTTCCACCCCTGGGGCAGTCGGTTCCAGGTGTATTGCACACCCTTCCAGGTAAAAGCAAACTGGGGCCTGCATTCTGCTGCCAAAGGAATGGAGAAGAAGGCATTGGCAATGTCAATAGTGGCGTACCACTTCGCTGCTTTGGACTCCAGCTCGTACTGAAGTTCCAACATGTCCGGTACAGCGGCGCTCAATGGTGGCGTGACCTCATTCAGGCCACGGTAGTCCACCGTCGAGCCTCCATTCTCCACTGGACTTACGCACTGGCCATATAGGGCTGTTGAAAGGTGAATGGGCCTTGCTGACCACCCCTTGGCTCTCCAGTTTGCGAATCATCTCATGGATGGGAACCACAGAGTCTCTGTCGGTGCGGTATTGCCGGCAGTGCACTGTTGCTGTGGCGATTGGCACCTGTTGTTCTGGCAACTCTTAGCAGTCCCACGGCAGAGGGGTCATCTGAGAGGCCAGGCAATGTACTCAGTTGTCTGATATCTTCTGTCTCCACAGCAGCTATCCCAAAAGCCCAACGATGTCCTTTTGGGTCCTTGAAATATCCATTTCTGAGATAGTCTATGCCGAGAATGCACGGGGCCTCCGGGCCAGTCACGATGGGGTGTTTCTGCCACTCGTTCCCAGTTAAACTCACTTCAGCTTCCAGTACAGTCAGCTGCTGGGATCCTCCTGTCACCCCAGAAATAGAAATGGGTTCTGCTCCCACATACCTTGATGGCATCAGAGTACATTGAGCACCGGTGTCAACCAAAGCCGTGTATCTTTGTGGGTCAGATGTGCCAGGCCATCGGACCCACACAGTCCAAAAGACCCGATTCTCCCTTTCCTCTACCTGGCTAGAGGCAGGGCCCCTCTATTCCTGGTCATGTTGCACGTTGCTCCCTTCCGGTGAATACGTTCCTGAGGTCCCTTCAAGAGGATCGGTCATATTATCATTCCGGTACCGTCTGGAGTTCTGTGTGCGGGAGACCGGAGCGGCGTTGACTCTAGATGCACTTCTTGTGGTAGTTGTCCCTCTTTTTAGTTCACGTACCCGAGCTGCTAAGGAGGAGGTGGGTTTTCCATCCCACTTACTCATGTCTTCTCCATGTTCCTGAAGGAAAAACCAGAGGTTACCTCGTGGGGTGTATCCTCTCTCCCTGGTTGGGGGTCGCCGGCTCCTAATGGCAGAGACTCTTGTTGGTTCTGGCAGGATGTGGTAAATCTCTTCCTTAAGTTCCTTTCTCAATTTCTGATGGCCTTCTTCAATCAAGCTCCGGACTTGCTCAGCCAAAAGACTTGTTTCCACGGATGAGACATGGGTGCGAAACGGGGCTGTGACGGTGTCCTCGTAAATCCTCAGTTTGTTCACCAAGACGCCCACCCTGTCCTCGCCTTCCCTCCATTGCAGCGTTGCCAGGTAGCGGGAGTACAGCTCTGGTCCAAGGCGTGCGAACCTCAACCACATCTGTGACGTGCACTGGACACCATCTGGGCTCTTAGGAAATCTCTCGTCTTCTGAGAAAATGATCTCCAGCACAGCCAATTCCCTCAGGCACCGGATACCTTGTTCCATTGTGCTCCATTTTCCTTGGTGCACCTGGAGGTCTTCTTTACAAAGGTACCTGTCCCTTACACTTGCAAGCAGTCGCCGCCAGAGGCTGAGGGTTTCTTGGGTTCTCCCGATCCCCTGGTCAATGACCACATCCCGGGACAGAGATCCCAGTTGCCTGGCCTCACTTCCGTCCAGAATGGTGTCATTGGCTGCAGCGTCCCAGATGCGGAGCAGCCAGGTCAGGATAGACTCGTTCGTCTGGCCGGGGTGAATTCCCTCCGCAGGTCTCGCAGCTCACCAGGGATAGCGACCGAGTGATGATTCTCTGGCTCTGCCTCTTCTGCTGGGTGCGAAGGTCCTGCTGCATCCTCGTCAGTCACTATGCGGACTGATTTGCTTTTTTGATTTCTTCTTCTGCCACGGGGGCAACTGCAATCGGTTTAGGCTGTTCTGGTTCAGTGATGGTTTGCATGGGGACGCTGACAGTGCTTTTGGTTCCCTTCTCCTCTGTGTCAGTCTGTGTGGACATGGACGCTGTTGTCTTGTGTCTGGGTTCTTTCTCCTCTGTGTCAGTCTGTGTGGACATGGACGCTGTTGTCTTGTGTCTGGGTTCTTTCTCCTCTGTGTCAGTCTGTGTGGACATGGACGCTGTTGTCATGTGTCTGGGTTCTTTCTCCTCTGTGTCAGTCTGTGTGGACATGGACGCTGTTGTTTTGCATTTGGTTTCTTTCTCCTCTGTGTCAGTCTGCGTAGACATGGACGCTGTTGTTGCTCTGGTTCTTTCTCCTCGGTGCAGTCTGCGTAGGATTGTGTCAGTCTGCGTAGCCATGGTGTTTGTTGCTCTGCTCTTTTTCCCTCCCTCATCCTGAGGATGCTGTGCCATAGCTCTGTTTCTAAGCATGGTGTACATGGTGCAGGCTGTACAGAGAAGACAAAGCAGAACTGACAGCAAGTTTATGCCGTCTTTGACATCCAGAGGGAATTCAATATTTTTCAAAAACTGCTGTGCCTGGCCTGAAAGGCTGGAAGAAACCACTCTCTACTCCTCCCACCAGGGGCTGGGTGCGATTGTTGAGGAGATCCCAGACATAGAAGCCCAGACTAGGACAGCCAAACAAAACTGAGTATATACTCCGAATGGTATTCATCGCCTCAACAGGTTATTATGCTGTAGGCATAATAAACCATTAAAGCAATTCTCATACCATTCCCTGGGTTTTAACAGGAGTAATACTACAGGCAGGTAGTTCCCCATGTGAGGAAAAATATAGAGAGCAAAATACAGTACCCACATAGACAAGCTGAGCACCATGGTGAATAGGTTTCCGTTAACACAAAATTGTAATTCTGACTTTCTCTCAGAGCTGCCCCACGTTGGGCGCCAAATTATGTGCTAGTTTGAAAACAAACCAGTGAGAGGCACTAAGTCAGAATAACAATTTAATGGAAATTAAAGAAAAGGGGGAAAAAAAAAGGTAAAAGAAAACACTGTCAAACTGACAGAGTCAAGGTACAACCTGACACCCTGTTAGGCAGGGTGGTGGTAGCAGTCTGGTAGAAATGGTGGCTGCAGTCTTCTGAAGCTGTGATCCTGTAGTAAAACAGTCTGCTCTTCCTCAGGAAGTCCAATGGTGGCTGTGTAGCTCCTGTCCTCTGGAAATCCAGTGGGAAGCCGGTGTCTCTGGTGTTCAGCCTCAGATTATATCCACGATGGGATGCTTGGTTCCTCCCTCTGGGTGGAGCATCTCACAATGGGGTAATGAGTCATGAGGCAAAGTGTTGATTAGGCTCATTAACAGAAGATAGTCCAGAGGGAGTTATCTCTGAGTCAGGCGGCAGGACAATGATGGGCAATTAACAGAAAGATAGTCTGGGGGGAGGAGGCAAGGAAACACTGCCCCACCTGATTTCAACGGCTGATGGGGATGGTAATAGAATACACTGCAACCCAGGACACCATGGAAGAAGCACTACAGATGCACAGTTTGGTAGAAAGTAACTCATCCCAATGTTCTGCAAGGAGTGACAGCCAAGCTGTCCCCCAGAGATTACCCTTTCATGAAGCGGTTTTAAGCTGCAGCTCAGAGCACATGCCCTCTTCTTACCCACCACTCCTGCCCTGACATAGTGGCCTGTAGAACTTTGCAACCATGTGTCCAAAAGCCACAAGCCCTCACCTTTCCCTTTGCCAAGGCAATGTTGGAATAACATCACAGATTCTGGTGCATTCAGGCAGCAAATGTGGGATGGAATAAATCAGAGTAGTTCCCTCTACATTCATATTGGCAGCACTCCCTTCTCATCTGGCAGGGAAATGGCCATTACCCCACCTGTTACCCCAGTTTGGAGCAAGACTGGGATTGCAGGAGCACTGATAACCCTAAGAGATGCTATAGACCAGCCTTTTCTCTGTCATCACAAATAAATGCTATTAAGGGACATCGTAGTTTTTCCACAGCAGTACCAGTCCTTCCTAAATTCATTCTCTCACTTTCCCACAGTCACTGTTTCTTTGGTGAGAGCTTCTCGCTCTGTACACAGCAAAAAACCAAGGTGTCAAGAAGGAAAAGGTGATTCTCTAGTGTATATGACAACAGAAAAAAGAATTTAATCTGAATCACACCCTCTCTGCTTAGCTTTACACACACAGACAGAAATGAAACCAAGATTCTGGATGGTTTTAACCAGAGAATTTATGAATGTTACTATAAAAAGGTTTGGGGTAGGGGAAGTCAGAGCTGCATTGCTCCAACCTGCCCTGAGGATCACAATCATTATCTCTACCAAGAAAAATCATTATCCCCACTAAGACCTAAGAGTAGAGCTCTGAGCCAGGGTCTGTAGGGTGCCTTTAACCAGCCTGCCCAGCTACAGCCCTGCACATGGCCTGGCGCACCCCCAGAGCCATGACAGCTGCCCCAGCTCCTGTTCTCCATCCATCGGTCACCAGCTGTGCTCCCACACTCATGCCTGGATGCAGAAGAACCTCCCAGTGCCTCCACAACAAACTACCTGGTCCCCACCTGGCCAAAGACTGTGCACCACTTACAGAAACCACAATGATGAGAACAAAAGAAAAGGAGTAAAAAAGGAAAAAGGTGGAGAAGAGAAAAGGGAAAAAGAGAAAAATAAGAAATAAAAATGGAAACAGGCAAAGAGAATATAAGAGAAAATAAAAAAGCAAAACAGAGAAAAGGAAAAACAAACCAAGGAAAAAAGAAAAGAGAAATGGAGAGGAAAAAAGAGGAAGGAAAATAGAAAGGAAGCAAGGGAAATAGCAATAAAGAAAGGCAAACATCATTTTAAACACAGGGAATGAGAGGTTAACTCTGGAGATGAAAAGGGAGGACTACACTGAAAGAGAAAAATTAAAAATGAAAATGCAGTTTACTTCTAGTGGCATATGCAAAACAAACACCATTTTTCATGCTCCTAAAAAGACAGATAAACCCATTCCCAGTGGTTGCTGGAGTAAAAGAAGGGCAGCTGGACCACAGGGTTACAACAGCCATTAGCATTTTTGCCAGTTGATGAGAAAGCATTTCATACCCAAATGTGTAAGGTCAGCAGAACACAAGCACTAACTTATTGCCTGTCTGATTTTCATCTTTCATTTCAATGTGCTGAATTATTAATGTCATCCTAGTCACTAGCTAAACTTTTTTTTTTTTAGGTCTCTATATAATGTTAAGTCATTACATAATCTAAAAGTGTCCAGGGCTCTGATGCAGCAGCCCTCCTAAGCAGGCCTATGAAAACTGGCTGCTTTAAGTGCCAAAGAAACTTTTACCACAGGCAGCTCCCATTCAGCACCAGCAGCACTGCAGACCCTCCTGCAGGAAGACAAACAGCGTAGGCTCTGTGGTGCCTTGAGGCAAAAACAGTGCTCTGGGAAGTGTGGGAAGAGGGAAGTGTGACACACCAAGGGCAGTGGGTGGATTCAGTCTCGTCACAGAAGGCTGAGATGCAGATGGAGGCAGTTGTCTGTTCAGAGGAACATTCCTTCAAAGCCATGGGTTTGTACACCAAAGCCAGGCCAAGGCTGTGTGACAGCCGCACCCCCGGGGCCAGGCAGCACGGCTCCACCTGCAGCACGGCTCACTATGATGGAGGCATTGCAACTGCACCTTCCCCTGCCAGCCGGGGCTGGCATCACAAGCACAGCCACGCTTCCCTCTCATTTTGGAAGTAATCCCTGCTGACTTTGCAAATGCCTTTCACAGAACCACTCTTGCAAACTTGGCCAAAGTGGCTGGGGAAGCCTATGCAGGGTCAGAAGCTGATCAGGCAGCTGCAATCCATGATCTTTATCTATTACAGAGATAGTAAGGTCTTTGGTTTAGGGAGCAAAGACACGTGGCTGGGAAGAGTGGAAGTGTAAGTTGTATTCAGAGGGTTACTGTTGCCATGTCAACACCTGAAAAAAAAATTGTTTACCCCCGGCACTGCTTAAGACTTGAAAGTATTCAGTGCTGAATGGGATTACCTCTTTATTTATTTATTTATCTGTTTTACAAATTAGCACAAGACAACCCAAATATATAAATTTCATTCCAGAAGAAAAAATATTACATGCTTAGAGGGAAAGAATCAAATGAATGTGTTTACCTTAACTCTGCAATTTGAAAAAGCAAACCTGAGAAGAATTATTAAAAGCACATGAAATGGGAAGTGTGCCCTTTAAATACCAACTTTTAATTGCAGTGATGTGAATATGTAAATCTAATTATGCACATTTAAGGATTAGGTATTTTATTAAAACTGCCTTGATTTACCTTGCACAATCAGTCCTTTTATTACAGCTGATCATCAATTTTCATTCTGGTTTTTGTTAATAAGAACTGACAAAATACCAGAGTCTTACTATGTCTAAAAAGCCATTGCTGTAGTGCTTCTGTAGAACAGCTGGATGAATACCCTACTGCTCAGCTCCAGGATACATGAACACAGTCCATTACAGGGCTAAAGGAAAACTTAATTTTAGGTGCACAGAATAATATTTCTTAGAGTCTTAAGTGCAAGATATAAGCCCACTAGATAAGATTTCCAATAATTTTGCCTTTCTTTCTAAACCAGTGGGCACATCTCACTGTTAGTTACAGCCCACTGTCCCAGTGCCCAAGCTGAGAGCCCCAGTCTGACAGCAGCTGAGAGCAGTGCTGGGGTTTTCCCTGCCCTGCAGTCCCCCTCTGAGCACTGAGCACACAGGTCACCTGCACCCGCTGCCTGCCTGGCTTCCAGCACAGCTCTGCTGCCACATCAGGCAGCTGCCTCATGCAGAGCTCACCACTTGTGCTCCAGCTTCTGGAAAGGCAACTGGGCTTCAGTGCACAGAGCAACCATTCCTCCAACCCAGTGCTGGTTTGTCCCAGGGCCTAGTCCAGCTCCACTGCTGTGGACCGACTGGAACATGCTTGTCTAATTTATTCTCTCAATTTGACTTCAGCACACAGTCACTGATCCTTACAGCACCTTCCTCGTAAGATCAAACCACCCTTTAATGTGTACTGTTCCCTTCTCTGAAGATACTGATGCACAGGACAGTTCAGGCAGAGCAAAGGAGACACCATATCATCTTAGACAATCAATGCCCATTATTTTGCCTTACAAAAAAGAAGCCCAAAGTATCTGGATTAGAATGTGCCTATTACTTCTCTTTCCCAGCTACTGAAGTGTGAGAGATCTGTGCCAAGAAATGTTTAAACAAATTGTTTCTTCCTCAACACTGCATCTCTCCATATTTAAAAGTATTTGAAAACAAATACTTTCTCTCCATTCTTTCTGTGACTTCTTCCTTTCACTTTCCAGAACACGACAAACTCCAGTTCTCTAATGAGAGCACAATTTTCACAGGAATGCAGACCCAGACAGCCAGTACATTTTGTAGACTACTGGCAGCATTATAAGCTTTCGCAACTTAAAAAGAATATTGAGTATGCTGAAGTCCATGGTAAAGCCTCAGTATAAAAGTTAGGAGATTGGATGAGAATTTGAGCTTTTACTACAAATTACATGTGGAGAACCCGTACATGCCAGAAGAAACATACTCTAAAGTAACAAGGGAAATGGCAGGGAACACAAATGTGCTATTTATTGTACAAAAAATTTCAATTTGTAGGGCCTATTACCATCACTCAGGACCGGCTTTTGAATTCTCAACACTTTCTATTTGGCAATACTGAAAAAAGGTAAATTATTCAAACTGAAAAAATATGTCACATGAGACCAAGACTAACACACATACTATAATGAGGGGGGGAAAATATAACAGCAAGGTAAAAACTAGATCGTGTTTATTTCATGTTTGGAGGGAAAAAATCAGGTGCATCCTTACTCAATCTAAACCATTTTGCCTCTCTCAGAAGTAAAAGCTTAAGGGCAACCTTTCTGAAAGTTAGAAGAAAAAAGATTTCACAGACTGTTAAACTTCATCTTCTGACCATCTTTTCCAGAACACTACACCAGTAGTACTGAAATCCTCAACTTTCTCTTTCACCGAATTAATTACTAGTCATATTTCAAGCATCCACGCACAGTACTTTGAATCAAAGGTGCTCAATACAATTCCACAATCCTTTACATGAACAATTCATCTTTTGCAGTCACATTCAATTTTATACAGAGGTACTCATTATTACTCTGTTATTTAACTACCAGAGCTCACATGGAAAAAGTAGAGGAAACCCGAAATAAATCTTATTGTTGACTATTTTTGACAGTTAATGCACAGATGTAGTTACCATGCACATTTCTAAACTGGGGGGAAATGGCAGTTAAGATCACTCACTGAAACTCTTGGTGTGGGGTTTTCTCTTCATACCACAGGAACAAAGGATGATTAAGAGAAATGGAGAAGAGACCAGAATCAAGACTGGAAACATGAAACACACAGGGTCCTAGTTTCTGCTAAGGGACAAAGTTCCACATAAAACCCAGGCTTTATTTCTCAAACTTGAGGAACTCTAGCACTTGGAAACCAATGGGACAGTGAAAGAAAAACACCATGTGGAATGTGCAGGCACAGCAGTGAGATACACACATCCCTCCTCAAAAACTTGCACGCCCTTTCAAGGGTTTCAGAGCCTTTGGCTCAAAACTGGCTGTGCATAAAGGAGCAGGGCAATGCCTGTAAGACTGGACTTCACACTGGCTCCAGTTCTAAGTCGAGGACAGGAAAGCTCTGTTTATACCTCTGCATTATTTTGAAATCTTCGGACATTTCCTGGCAGAATGAACATGGGCATTTGCAAGTCTCCTCTCCTGACATTGCTTCTGCTCCATTCCTGTGCCTATGCATGCATGTCCATGCCAGGTGACGTGCTGCTAAAGGAGGGTGGTAATGTCTTGTCCCCATGGACACTGATAGCTACTGGGATAGCAGTATATGGGAGCCAAATTTCCTTTAAGATCCTCAATTATACAGGAATTCCAAGGCTGAGGCAGAACACGACAGGATTTTGTAAGGAGATCATTATTTGGAGGTTTTATTACTCTGCCTCCAACCATACCACAGGACATCAAGAGTTTGGTTCCTTCTGGTCCTCCTCATAACTCAACAGTTTAGAAAAAAAAAAAAAAAGACTGGAAATCACAGATGTCAGTCAGGTCAGGAGTGGAAAATGATGCTGACTAGGCCAGAATGCCAGATCTGAAACAACATGCTAGAGTTCGTAAGTTGAAATACCTGAGGCAAGAAAAAACTCCAACCAACAGCCCAGCTTATCTCACACTTTATTTTTAAAACACTGTACTGACCAAATTCCTTCCTGAATCATACAGAGGGCAGAAACTACACTATAAATTACTGCAGCACCAAAGAAGTCAGTTCCTATTAATTGAACATACCACCTTTGCACACATCTGAGCATCTGTGCTTGGCCCACTAAGTTTGCATCCTATGCCTTCCAAAGACACATGGCTGCTGGAGGTCAACTCTGGGTTTTGTTTGCTCCTGTAGTCTCACTGCAAGATGGTCTATCTGAATCCAGGTGGTAGATGAGAACTTTGCAGCTCTGCTTCCCCATTCCTGTTGGTGATACTCAGGCCTCTCTGAGACAAAGGTCCCCCTTACCAGCAACAAAGATTTTGTTTGAAAAGGTGTGGACAGTTTGGACTGGGACAAAACCAGGAATTTAGGCCTGCAGTAAGTTCTGAAACATTAACTGTACTTACTGGTTCACCAGCAATTTTGATTGCAAAAAACACTGGTTGGGTGGAGAAAAGTCCAGCACAGTTTTGTTCCAAGCAGAACTGTAAGAGAGGCTTCAGTCGAAGGTGTTTTAGGTGCCTCGTGTAGCCCTCGCCCACAGTGGCACCAGAGGAAGCAAAGGCGTGTCCGTACCTCAGGGTCAGGGTTAGGGTTAGGGTCAGCACAGTCACACAGCTCCCATTTCCTGCAGCTCCTCTTGCCTTTCTCCCTGACCTTCAGACTGGTGCACAGCCACCATGTTGACATAGATCTAATTCAAATTCTTACCCAAACTGATTATGATATTCTCAATTCACTGCCCTTGAATGCAGCTGAATTAAGACACCTGGGTAATAAATGGGCTACCGTATTAACAGTGATGTATCTCCCTGTTCCACAGAGCCAACATCAAACTGATTTTCATGTGGAAGTCATATTGTCACTAGACTTCACTGCCATTAAGAACCAGTTAAACATTAATTAATAGGCATTTAAACTTACTAGGACATGTTTAGTGAAAAATTCTCCATTGGCAGAATAGTAATTGCCTTTCTAAATTTCATAGACCCCTTAAAAATGATTTTTTCTATCTGCATGCCCCATTGCTCCACCATTTTAATGTACAGTTCATTTGGTATTCATGTACAGACAGACAGACAACTAATCTATTTCTTCTGACACTTTGTTTTAAAGTTCCATTGAATGTGATCACTTCCTAAGAGAATCAAGAATTTAGCAGGAGAAAAAAAAAAAGTGAATTAAAGCATTTATCAGGCTTAAAAGAAACACAAGAAAGGATTGTTAATATTCAGAAACTCACTGACATTCCAATAGTAGTAGTCATTTCCAAGCACTCTCTCCCAGAGTGAAAACATAATGGAAAATTTAAGTCTGCTGTTCCCTGCTTCATGCTATTGTATCTCCTTATTTTAAAAAATCAATACAGGCTATTAATCATTTCACCCCATGTCCAAAGATGGTAAATGCCTTAAAAGGTGAGCTGTGAAATTCTGGGGGAAAAAAAAAAAAAACTGAGAGGAAGAGAAAGAAAAAATCAAATCCACTATAATTAGGAGACAGACATTTCAAACTGATATTTAAATTATACACTGTCTCCCACCTTTTTTTTTTTACAGATCTCAGCCTCCTCACCCAGTTGAAACACAAAGCCACAAACAAGCATGACTATTTCTGTACCCTTACTGACCAGCCCAGGAGCAAAGGAAAGAAAGACAGGATTTTATTCAACAATCCAGAGCTCTTCCTTGTCCTTTTTATCTTAGCTTTTTTCCCCTTAGCTTTTATATACAGGATATAAAAATAAACAGAATCATAAAACACTGAATAAAGTCAGCTTCTTTTTGCCTTCTTGCAGACTCCTTTTATCAGGATCACTCAATCAAGGCACAAACATTGGCATGTCTGTACCTCTGAGTTTAGTGCGGAGCTGACCAGAGGTGGATGAGCAGCTTCAAGAGCCAGGAGGAGAAATGCCACTCTGCACCACGCTGAAGTGCTGCTACTCTCAGTTACTGGTGAGCCCTTGTGCATCTCACACAAGGGCTGGGACACCAGGCTGATGCCCACAGCAGATCAAAGCAGACCCTCAGCAGCCTGTACCAACTCCATTGAGCACAGTATAGTTACACCATTTTAGACCCCATTGATATTTTCATTACAAACATCAATACCTAAAGACTTTTTAAATCCTGCTGGCCATCTGTCACTCTGTAAGTGCAGCTACAGAAACACTAACCTGGACCTTGTGGGATTAGATAATGTTATTTCACCTCAGAAGTTTTCACCACCAATTGAGACAAGACTCAGTGACCAATACCACTGCTTAGGGGACCATCAGAGACCTCACAACAAATTTTTTACAAGTGCTTTTATGAAAGAGCAATGTGTGCTCTTAAAATGTTGTATTCTCTGAAACTGCACCAGGTTCCACAAGAAACCTTAAAATAACTGCATTTCTAGATGCTGATCCTTACTAATTTTCAACAAAAAACCCACTTAATACCAACAGGAAAGAAAAGGCCACACCATTAAAAAGGTGACTTGCATATTCAGAGACACCATGACCTCATCAGAATAGCATCTTTAATTTAATGCTGCCTTTACTTCACATGTAATGCCAGCAAATTGAAGCCTTCACATTTTAAACAATTATTGATTTGTCTGATTTATGAATACAAAGAAAGCTAAGTAGTCAAAAATGCTATGTGGGCTGACTGAATTTGGGCTTTAGCTAGAAATGCTTCTACCCAATACAGGCAAAGCCTGCCCTCTAGAGCACTCTGTCCCTCGTTGTGAGAAACCCGTCTGCATCAACTGACTTGTACTCAGTATCTAGCAGAGAAAAGTGGACTTGTCTGATTGCTTTAGTTCTTTCTCAGATGAATTGAAAGTGACAGATTTTTCAGTTAGAAGTATTTGATTCTTTGAGCTAGAAAAAAAGTTTTCAGGTTCAAGGTTAAAGCATAACAAATTCACAGCTGCACGAGAAGAGACATGGGCAAAATCCAGTGCAAGAACCCTAACATGCTGCTTTAGGAGCAACCACAGGAGCAACCTCTGCAAAAGAACAAAAAAATTTCCTCTCTGAGACTCACCAAAGCTGCCATCCGCTCTCCAGCAGCCAGATGTGTGCAAAGAAGGCATAAAACTCCCACAGATACAAAACCTGTACACATTCCCATCTGCACACCACTGGCACAGTCTCAGTGAGACCACTTGCTGCACTGCACACCTGTACTATGGCTCTGGTTGTTATACTGACAGCATAGAACAATTTGGCACTCGGTCCCACCTGGAGCTGCTGGCTGCACTGGAGAAGCATTTTCCTGGCTCTTTGACAGAATGGTCTTGCACCCAAGCAAATCTGACACAGCACACAAGAAGGGAGGGACAGACAGAGGAATAAAGGAATCCTTACTATGTCCTTACCCCACTGCACCCTCCTCCATCAGAGTAGCAAATAAATTTATGTCCACGTGTCAGGAGCAACACATGGGGAACAACAGCATAAAGAGAATCTTCCATCCCTTTCATCATACACTTAGTGATATACAATGTACCGGCTTGGCTAAAGGGCCAGTCTGACCCAAGAATGTATCACAGGAGACAGGAGTACACAGATAAACTCATCGTCTGAGTTCCTGTTGTCTTTGGGGTGGCTTCAGATACACTTTGAGGATTCAAAGTGGAATACGTTACAAAAAAGTACAGGGCACGAAGTACTTCACAAAAAATGACAGGCCAGATTCTCAGGTCGCTTCAGAAAACTGTACTAGATTTGCCAACAGGAACCTCCAGCCATGGTTCAAGCCACCTGGATACTGATACTTTCTGCATGGTCCACTTCTATACTTTTCTACACCTCTCAAGCAATGGCACTGAAAAATACATCAGGAATGTGGTGAAAGAAGGGTTTTCTTCAAGTGATTCATATTAACCAGTCTTAGAATTTCCACACTTCACCATAAAAGCTACGAAAAAATCTAGGAAAAAGAGTGAAATCTCAAGCTTTTTTCTGGAATAGCCTATGTGGAGAAGCAGGAACCAGTGTTGCCCAAGGTGACTTACCTTCTTTCTCCGCTTGGATTCAGTTCTTCACCCTCACTGGCAGAGCAGGGAACTAAGCCACAGACTGGTGTGGGAGGGAGCAATGGTTTGGGGTTTCCTTACAGAAAGAGCTTGCAGATCATAGTGATATGTCAGAATGTGGAAAGAGCAAGTATTTGGCAGAAGGTGGAGGAGAGGTACTTGTGGTAAATGACAGTGAGGGCTCAGGGCTGGGCAGAGAGATGGAAGTTTGCATCAGTGAGAAGAGGCAGAAAATGAGAGCATCTTAGTGGCATATTTAATTTCTGTATGCTTGTTCTTTTAGGCAACAACCTGAGCAACTGCATTCATTTCATGCACAGACATCTCTAAGGATCCTCTCATATACGGAAATCACTGAAATCACAAATGAAATACATCTGTCTCCCTGAAGCACTGCAAGAGCCTTTTCACTAGGCACAGCTTACTCAGTGCAGCAGACTCAGAGAAAAAATAAGCAACAATGCCCAGAAAAAATGCTCAGTCGTGTTCCTCTGAGGCTCTAGGAAACCATAACTAATTACTGTTATTTAGAGAGGAAATGTAATTAAACCACTTGGGGTGGACAGAGCTCTGATCTGATGGGAGGAGGGCTGTGCAGCCACCGCAGAGTGTGGTACGTGACAGTACATGTTTGCAGACCAGCTGTTGGATATTCTCTCTAACCACTTCTCACTTGTCGGGTGAACATATTCCTGAAACTTGCCCCAAATGTCATCATCACTTTCTGTCAATCCTCTCAAAGATGTAAGAGGATCTTCTAATGACCAAAGGCACTAGAAATTTCACTCCTATTTTGTGTTCAGTGGACAGTACAACTGAAGGATCCCATCTTCCTGCCACCAGGAACCAGGTGAGGGGAGGCAGCACATCCCAGAGAGCCAGCACCTCCTGCTCCAATGTGCTTGCACAGCCCAGCTGACAAAAACCAGACAGCACACAGTGCCAGACAATACAGATGCAGCCCACTTGCCTTTTTACTGTACTTGCACAGAGAGCAATATTAGCTTTTCTAGTTTTAGTCCTTGTAACAATATTTTTTCTGCCTGTTTTGGGAGCTGGAAGATTTCAACGGCATTAATATGCTTCAGTCCTCAGTCCCATCAGAAAATGTTTGTTCCTTGGACAGAATATGAATCATTGTAATGGACTAACTTAGCTTCCACTTCTACATACTAATGTGAGATGCATAAAGTACCAACAATCTGAAATGAACACTTAATTTATGTTTGGACAAAAATGGAATGACATATACAAAGTATTTGCCTTCCTTAAAGTGCTTCTGCACTTCTGTGAGCTTTGTTGATGTCATTTCATGACATTTCCCTTTCTGCTGAAAAGGCCACCTTGAAAGTAACAATGATGCTGGACTTTGAAGATCTGAACCATAAGACAGTGACAGGAAGAAAAGACATACTGTGTTAACGTAATCCTTTCACTTCCCATCCCACTTTGATTTGGAAATCAGGCATTTAACAGCAGAGGAAGGCAGTTCTGCAGAAGTAAATGTCCATTCAGTTTTATGGTTTACTCAGTAAGGCCTAATCTTCCTTAATGTTTGGATTGTTTTTTCCTTTTTTGCCTTCTTGACTAACTTGAACGTCTAAGAACATTTCCATACTAATAATATTGTACAGCGTTTTCAAAAATGCTCATAAGGTGAACTGGTAAAATAGCTGAGTGATGAAACCTGAGAACATTCTCACTGGATAATTTCAGATGAACTACCACTTCTATTTTAGTTGCTGAACATTTTATATGCTGTTGCACTACTTAAAGGGTTAAATAATTACTAGGTCTGGATGAAACTGGTAATATGTGATAGCAGATTTTTCCTGAATCTTTTCAGTGACCTGTCATTGGCATTAGCAAGAAATTTCAGGAATCAGCTTCCAAAACCGTACTTCTAACAAACAATTTTTTCTATTGAAAATTTTCTATTGAAGTATGAGCTGCTTTTTGAAACTGGCTTTCTAGAGCAGCTGTTAAGATTTCTCACACATACTGACTAATTAAGAGACTGTGTCCAGCAGGTCAGGGACAGTGGCAGACTTGGAAGGCAGAAAATTCTCTGCGCTCTTCAACACTTCTTCTCTGTTACTATTTATCCCCTACTGTGAAAAACAGCTATTTTACTCGAGAACCTGGAGTGGTGAGGCAGACACAATCACCTTCCATGCACTCTACTTGCATCTGCTGCCACCAAATCATTAATAATACTAACAAAATAATGATAAGTAAACACAGAGCCATATCCTCAAGGAAGATTAATGTAAATGGTTCTTCTTTACTCATCTGCTCCCATATCACACTCAAGGGAACATAGTGAGTGAGATATATGCCAATCAAGAAGTTAACAAAGTTCAACTGCTTAGCTCTATTAACAAACATGCTAAATTTAAATTTTGAAACATTATTTTCAATGGAAACTGCAGTTTTTCCTGAATTTAAAGTGTTTTAAATTTAAAGGTTTAAATTTAAACATTTAAATCAGTCTTTCCTGAATTTAAAGTGTGAAACTTAAAAATTTCAGCAGGAATATTTCTCAAGTTAGTTCTTCTGTATGAAATAACAATAGAAAACATATGGCATGAAGCCCAGTTTAATGAAATTAGGACTAAGTCTGAAAACAGACATACATTCTTCAGACATCGACTCTTATATGCAAATCTAGAGAAAAGAATCTCAGTAACTTTCCCAGCTAACATAGAGCTCAAACTCAGCCATTACATCCACTTTGTTAAACTGGTATTTCACCCTACTTACGCATGGACAAGATGACTTACAGTGGAGGAATCATGAGCTCTGTTTCAGCACTACAGAAGCAGAGTTCAGTAGAAAACCAATAGCAGTGGAGGTTGACTGGAAGGGGATCTTTCAAAATGAATGTCATTCTGCATTTATGGTTGGCCATAACATTACTTCCACTGTTGCTGAACTTGCAGATGTCTTCTTATCAAAAATCCGTATTTTATGTCATACTTGTAATTAAAACAAAAAATTTTCTCTGAGACACAAAATATTGACTTGCCAGCTATGTTCTGCCTCTATTTCACACTGCTGCAGTATAAACACAGGTTTAACTCGTAAAAAGAAATTGGCTTGGTTAGTAGCTGAGAAATATTTAACATTAAGAAAACACATTTGGCCATTTCTTGTGGTAACGTAAGCCTGAGAGTACTGAAAATTAAGACATTTGAGACACTTTGAAATTCACCTTTTGCTCAGAAGCCAGGTCTCAGAACACAACAAAGCCAAAAGCTACTGCCTGCTCACTGGCATTTTAAGAAGCCTTACATTTTGAATGCACTGACACCCACTAGCTTTTTCTCTCACCGAGCCAGGGAAGGCATAAGAAAAAGCTGGTAATCAGGTCAACAACCCCTCCAACTCAGAGCTCATCCCCAGGGGACTCTCTCTAACAACCAGCTTTCTGAAAACAGGAGGAAAGAAGATAGCACAAAGGAAGTTCCAAAGCCTCCACTGGTATACAAATCCTCTTGGCTTTTCACCTGATGCAGCTGGAGTAAACAGAAGGAAAGGCTAATGAGTATCAGCCCACACAGCAACACTGCCACTACGCACACTTGCCCTGTTCTTCCCTATCTCCCCATGTCTTCCAATTCCAGTGAAGGAAGACCAAATCTGGGATGTAACCCCTGGGTAGAATGAACAGTGGAGGCACTTGTTGCTTTTGCAGTATTTGCCAATTTATCAGTCTCATAAGATCTAACAAGAAGAGCACATAATGAGTCATCAATTTATTAGCAGGGGAAGTGAGCTGCCTCCAGAAAAACCAGGAGAAAGGAAGAAAACTCAGATCCTATTTACCAACCTTCGGTCTCGTATTCCATGTAAGACCTAAAAATTCAGGGAATACCTAACAGTCCAATTATCAACTCTAAAGCTGATAAAGCTGTACCTTTTTGCAAGAAAGCAATTCAGGGTCATTGACTTAAAAGACAACCAGCCATCCAAACAAGGAGATTGCTTCCAG
The DNA here is from genome assembly GCF_000738735.6 of Corvus cornix cornix. Taxonomy (NCBI): domain Eukaryota; kingdom Metazoa; phylum Chordata; class Aves; order Passeriformes; family Corvidae; genus Corvus; species Corvus cornix. The sequence continues at coordinate 30,760,518 of NC_046336.1, read as the reverse complement.
AAAGCTCTGTTGCCTTTGAATAAACTATTTTTTCCACAGAAACTTATGCAGGAAGCATGGGGAAAATAGAGCTGCATAGGTGTATTCAGTCATGTAACCTTGACAGGAGCAGCTTCAGAACCTCAGCCAACCTATGAGAGCTTTTCCAAACCAAAGTCAGCCACTCCATCCTTGTTAAGGGGAGGACTTGACAGAAGGAAGAGGAGGTGGGGGAGGTCTTGACTTCAAGGCCATTGCACAAGAGGTCTAAGAAGAGATTCAGATGAAGGACTGTGCACTTTCGCACAAACCTAAAACCTTCATGGACGCCGTGAGGGAAAAAAGTGAGTGTGAAGGAAAAAAAGAAACCAAAAAATCTTTGCTATGTTTCCATTTTAGTGTTTTACATCACAGGTTGTATGAAACAAAAACAGGGCTTATACAAGCTGGTGATGAATAAATCTAAGATGCTGTTCCTAGAGCCAAATAACTCATAGTGACAGAATCATAGAACATCCTGAGTTGGATGGCACCCACAGGGATCATTGAAGTCCAACTCCTGGCCCAGCTTTCACAGCTGAAAGGGAGCCAGATGCAGGATCTGACCCACATGACCAGTCCCTACCCAGGTAAGCGGTACTTAACAGAGCAAGATACCAGCGGCAGAACCTTCTCACAACAGGCCAGACTGCAAAACTGATTCACATTTCAACAATAAAACACAGTTTATCTGTTCTGTGACTGCAGTGGATAATGCAGGTGGCATTTCACCTTCACTGCTGTGGTAACAGTAACATAATAAAAATTCATTCTGAACAGAATCCCTTCTGCAGGAATACAAAGATATGTTAATTACACTGTGGTACTGCATTTGGATTCTAGCTATCCTAAATGATATTTTTAGGTCTAATTCATGTCCTGTTCATATAAAATGAGAAGACAGTCTTTTGAAGGCACTGTAATTACATCTGGTCAAACTGCTACAACAAGAAAATCAAGCCATTATGAGTACAGGCTGGAGCCTGGGTAGACACTCAGCAAGCACAGACCAGAGCAGATTCACTGCCCTGCTGTATTTACAAAACAACGGAGATTATATTGTTAAATTCAAGTGAAGCTGATTCAGAATAATTTAGTTAGGCGGTCATATGCTATGCTGGTGCCATTGTCTAGGGGATAAAACTGCAATTGTAAAATTTGTTTTTCTAATTTCAAATCTTTAAGGGAAGATTGGAAGCACAGAATAAGCATCAATTTATCATTATTCATACCATGTATGACATTCCAGAACTACTGTTATGCTAACAAACTTATGGAGTATGTATTCCAGAAAAAAACATTATACTAATTGTACCTATAGTATAATGAAAAAGGAAGGCCAGGAATCTTACTGAAAAGTATTAAAGCTTCCTTCCAAGTACCAATCTATGAACCTGTAGATCTTTCATGTTTTATAGACTCTAGGTTTGATTCTTCTCTTCGTGGAAATGACTTTACGTGACAGGAATTAGGTAGCAGTTACTCCTGTCTCACATGAAGAGAAGTCAGAGTTTGGACACTTGAGTGAATGCTACGAGAGCCTCTGATCCTCTCAAAGAGCTCACCTGAAGCGTTAGGAGAACAAATCATCCCCATTTCATGCTATGTGTGAGTGCAAAGGTTTGTTCTTACTGCGTGAGCCCCTGCGTATCCCAGCCCAAAAAGGACACTTCACAGGCTTCCATCTTAGTGAACTGCTTTTAAAGCACTCTCGTAACAAAACTTTTACTGAATTTAATAGTTACACTTGGGTGGGTTGTTTAAACAGGAAAAAAGGAGTGCTTTTTCTATGTTTCCATAAAGAAAGAAAAGATCCTTTTGTTCTTGTTCCCTTCAGCTACTCAGAATGAGCTTGGTCAGACTGCAGGGATTAAAAATGCACAGTATCTAGAGAGATGCTCTTTAGGCAAAGACAAATAATGAGCAAGCAAAAAATAAACTGTCACATTCAAGGCTGAGGTTTATTTAAAAATGCAGACTTCTCTTTAACAGTTCTGTTTCTAAAGCCAAAGGGCACAAATTTCATCACTACAAACAGTATTTAATAAAGGAGAGGGAGAAGGAGGGCTGTCTGAGCCTCTAAAGGATCCTTCCTGCCTGAATTCCTATTTTTTTGGGACACCACCGGTACCTTGTCTGCTCCAGCAAGCCAGGGAAAGTGGCAGGAGACCAGCTTCAAGTGAATAGGATTCTGTAGGCCAAGCTTTCTGCATTGAAGAGAGCTCTCCATGGATATTCTGATAAAGGAAGCCTTCAGATCTAAAAATACCCACAGAAGGCACAAACAAACTCAAAAGAGGACAAAACTGATTAGCAGTTTTTGCATTCGATTTTAAACCATCCTTTAAACTGGAAGTGACATTTTGTCAGAGAGCCAGCTTTGCAATTCCTTTTATTTCATTTTTGTGACAAAACCCAGCAGCACGTCTTTTGCGGTTCTCCCTTATTTATTAATTCCATGAATAAAAGATTTTTCTGGTGACTAACTCTGGTGACTTTTTGGCCATCAATCCTGCCCTTTTTATTCCTTTAGGGAACGGATTTCCTTCCAAATTTAAATGGCAGGCCTGAAGAACACTTTAATGATGGCATTCTACACAAGTGGTGCCATTCTTTCTTGAGGAGCTGATTTACCTGCCTCAAGAAAAAAATTCAGTGCTTCAATTAAGGAATTTAAATTATTCATAAAGGGAAAAAAATCCCACATCTTTGTCAAATGCTGTCTGTCCCTTTCCTTAGATGATGCACATAGGCCCAACAAAATAATACCATTTTTTAAACCAGTTAGCACTGAAGATGAGAAGAATCACTAGTCACAGCAAACCTGGAGCAAGCCCAATAAGAGTATTTACAGAACTTGGACAAAAAGGCACTTGCTTAGCTTGAAACAAGAGGTATCCACTTTGCATCACCCTAAGACAGGAAGAGACATCTTTCTATAGATCTCAGCACTCCAAGTTACTTTAATTACATCAAACTTTGTTTCTCATTTTAACAATGTAACTATGCCAAATACCCCAAGGCAAAATGAAGAAATCATGTCCCCAGTAAAGTCGATGACAAGCCACACACTCACTTCAAGAGATGCAAGATCTCAGTCCCGGTTTATTATTTTAAATTGGATAATCAACTTTTCACATACTATTACTCCATAACAATGCAGAATTCAATTCAAACACCTGTAGCCAAGAGCAGCCAGTGTTCTTCAGATCAATGCACAACTCTACAATAGACAATTGTGGAACAACCTGACAGTGTGAAAGTTCTTTAAAATCCAGCACTTTCATCAGCATTAAATAAGCTCCAGAATGAGTTATTATCTATTCTCAAAAGTCACAGGAACTGGTGCCAGAAAACTCAAGCATAAAATATTTTTCTGTGCAATAAAATTGCAGTAAGTGAAGCATTTATCACCTTCATTCTCAACTGAAAGTCAACGGACTCTCCAAGCCTTGTTTAAAAACATATTCCCTCCATGCTGGGTGAGAGGAAGATCCCAGAGCTCCTGCCTGAGCAAAAGAAGAGATCAAACTTGAATCCCAGAGCTGCTGGCACTCCCTATTCTGACAGTGAAGCTGCATGCAGCTGGCTCCTAATTGCTCTAAGCAGAATCTCAGCTCACCTTACTCCTACTCTTCTTCCAGGGGCTAAGCTCTGGGCCAGGTGCACATTGATGGAGTAGGGAAAGAGACCAGAGGACAAGGGGTGAGAATTCTGGCATCAAGTTTTCATCAAAGTATTATGCATCTTTTGTACACTGAGGTTTTAAATTTGTGCACTACACAAAATCAAACGATGAAAACAAAGTAAAAATGCAAAGTCCATAAAGTAACCCTTGTCCTGAAGTAAAGAGTACAGCCACTAAAGAAAGAAGTCAAACTCTAAAAATAGGCAAACACACTGTAGCAATGGCCATTGGACTGAAATGGAAACATGTAACTTTGTCACATCCATCCCTGAGACACGCAAGCAAGCTCACAGCTTCCAACTGTGTATTGCCAGAAAATGACAGGTTTGTACTTTATTTCTTTCATATTAGCAGTTCAGAGAGAGCACTGAAGCAATTTCAAACATGATTCTGTGCAGTAACAGTATTAGAGGGATGCTGTGTGTCCATACTGCAGAAACCAAAGTTCAAAAAAAGACTTTTTAGACTTCAGCCTTGAGATGTTCCGTTTACACTTGGCATCACAAAATAATGAATGTGTGTGTCAACAGCAACAGGAATAAGAGATGTCATTCCCAATAACCTCTACAGGTGCATGGTGGAAGGCTTAGGTGAGATCCTGGTGAATGCAGCACTTGTTTTAGACAACAGTGACACCAGTCCAGCTTCTCCTCAAAAGTACTCAAAGATCCTCAGAACGCCACATGCCTTCAATATGGCTCCTCCTTGAATGTATCTCTGTCACACTCAAGAGTCTCCCAAAATAGCACACAGCACATGAGAAGAGCACATATGACTCCAAGAACATGGGACACCAAGAAACGTGGTCAAGAAAAGAACAAGTTACAATATTTCAGACTTCTTTTCATAGAATCACAGAATCATTTATGTTGGAAAAGATCGTTAAAGTTCATCATGTCCAACTGTCTCTACCACTAAACCACATCCCTAAGTGCCACATCTACATCTCTTAAATTCCTCCAGGGATGGTGACTCCACTGCTTTCCTGGTTAGACTGTTCCAGTGCTTGACAACCTTTGTGGTGAAGAAATTTTTCCTAATATCCAACCTAAATCTCCACTACTGCTGTTTTTGTGACTTCATCTTTCTTTGTATCTTAAAGCCAGAATTACAAGGTCCCATACATACAGAAAGGAGGAGCAAGAGATTGCTTTTCACAAGTAGTGAAATTCAGGATTTGATGATTAACGTTAATTCGAGGCTCAGCTTTCACTGATCTAGTGACATCTGTGACTCTTGATAGGAGGTTGCTACAGGCCTTTTGCAGGAAGATCTGGTCATTTTTTTACTTCACGTATACTTTTGCACTACTACAGAATGCAGCAGTCAGTCTAACACCATCAGCTGTGGAGTGGGTATTTTAACTCCACATAGCTAACTGCAAGATATAGCATCCCATTTGTTATATCCTGGTTTTACACATGCTACTACAGGAACCTTTGTAACTAGGATGAAGGCCAAAATCAAGTGAATGCGAGATAAATATTCACTGAGAGCACAACTAATAGGGTTTCACAGGGATTAAGTTATGAAATTGGAAAACAGAGCATGAGAGAATATATTATTAAATTATGCATTTCTCTCATCTTATGAATAATATAAACTGAAATTGATAAACAAAACTCTAAGTACCACCAGCATTATGCAAAAAAATAAACTAATTGTAAATGCTGCACAATCATTTCGTTAATGATGGTAAAGACATCTTCACCTCAATGCTTCAATTTTAATTTACCTACTGCGTAACCTATAGGTGGAAAAAATATGATTAAATTACACCCCACAAACACTCCCAGAAGATGATGTATCAGCATAATTTAAAGGATCAGAATTGAAAATTAACGTTTTGTTTTCTATTACCAGAGCTTTGATGGCTTTAGATGAATAAATGTCAGATATTGCAAGAGCATATGCTAGTTACCATGAATATTCTTACTGGACCCAATCACCAAGTTGCTCCCTGCAACAAAGGTTAACCTCTGGCTCCATTGAAGCCAATGGCACAAGATTTTTTCCTCTCATGCTTCTGAAAGCATAGTCCAGAAGTGGGTGAAAGTATGAAACACCACATAAATTAATCTTACATCAGGGGTAAGTTTTCCTTCAGAGATTAACTGATGCAGTAACAAAATAATGAAAAATAAAGTCCTCCAATGTAATGTGAAGTCAAAAAAAGCTTCTAATAATCGCTCTAGCACATGTAATTAAAAATTATTGAATATTTGCCATCCTTACTCACCTGCTCTCATCCTAACCCTGCAGATACATGGTCAGATGACTTTCAATGGGCCCACAGGGCACGTTTTGAACAGTTAAGTGTGAAAGGAATGAGTAAGTGCTAATGGGATTTTCAGAACCATGTTCAAACAGGAGTTACATCCAGCAAGATTCTGAAAAAACTCACTTAGCACCTATCTGAAGTGTTAACTTCTTGAATTTATAAAAAGACCCACATGAACAAATTTTATAAGGTACTTGTGATGTACTTAGTACATGTATAAATTCCAGTGGAACCTACAAGAATCAGTCTATTACTGATTAATTACAAAAGTCAGTGAACTGTGAGCCCAGGGCCAAGCTGGAAAGGCATCACGTGAAAAAGGCTTCTGTATCTCTTTGTTTAGCCATGGTATTTTAGGCACAACTAACAGAAGACAGAGGACAGGAGTGATTAAAGGACTTCCATCCTGCTATGACTAATTGACTTCAGGGGGTTAATTTTCACTTTTACAGCATTAAAACATAAGCTTTTGTGGATTTATCAATGATTCCATAATTGAGCTCAAAGTAGTTGTTTCGTAACCACAGATGATTGTGACTCAAAGCAATGACAAAGCCATCAATTGCGTCATTTCTGGCATTCACCACCTCCTCAGTTTGAAAGGTCTTCCATGAGGCACAGGCCTCTTCCTTAGCATTTGTTTTGCTGCTACTGACAAAGTATACAAGAATGTTTTAAGAGAAGATTTATCAGTTTATAGTTTTAACTGTTTGCCTTGAAAACAAACACTTAAGACCAAAAAACCTGCTGGATTATTAGCAAATTTCTGACTTAACAAAAAAATGTAGCCTCTAAGTGAGCCCAAGAGAGCATCAGCTTCAGGTGAGAGCTCAGAGAAACTGAGAAACAGAAACTATTCCTGCCTCTCAGTCCCTCTTGCATGTTTTTTATTAGCAACATCATAAAGCTTTACCTTCAGCCTGGATGCCCATGGTCTCTGTTACTCTTGCCTTATTTAGCAAGTGAAGCCTGCACTTCAGAAACTCTGCACTTGTCTGGATAAGGACTAAAGTGATGTAAGGAAAAAAGGGTCAAGATGGGATTATGTAAGAAAAGTACATAGTAAAGGAATTCCCAAGTCTGTTCACATCTCTTTTATGCTGCTCTGGCAGCCTCAAGCAGCTCATGCCCTCTTTAAAGTTACTCTATGCTATTAGGCCATTGAAAAGGCTCTGGGGAGAAAAGGAATCTGTACCAGACATCATTAATTGAGATCTACCATTTTCCTAATTCCTCAAAATAAGCATGATGGTAACTGTATCCTTCATTACAGCACTTCAGCAGGAAGTAAAGTAATAACTGCAGCACACCTAAGGGTAATACACTTGTAACTCCCACTTCCAAGAAAAGGACAAACACACTGATTTATCTACAAAGGAAAAAGAGCTTCAGTTCTGCAAACATTTTCAGATGCCTTGTGACACAGTGTAACCAGTGGCAGTACAAGCCAGCCTTGAGAACAGGGCAACAGCAGAAAGTCAAAGCACTTAAAAACCACAGGTGGCTTTATAGATTTTTGTGATATAAACATTTCCAATATCCACATAGGGAAGGAAAGAAAATTAAAATGCAAAAAATAGCAAAGAGAGAAATTCTGGGATCAAGACAACACCAGAAGGCTCAGGAAAGCTCTAAGATGCACCAGAGGCAATAAGAGTTCACTTCTCAGCACTCGGCCTGCTCACTGCAGAGTTTAAACAATTTAGTCTCCTTATGGGATCCCTGCACTCATTTGAGCCATCTCCTCCATGACACGGGTTGACAATGTTCTGTAAAACATACTGTACCACCATGGTAGCAGGCCAGGATGACCTGTGCCACATTCACTTCAAAGGCAGCAGTAAGACACTCATACACATGTTCTGTTCAGAAGAGCACTTGCAATATGCTTTGGCAGTATTCCAGAGCAACAAAAAACAACAAAGCTCTCCTTTTTCACTCCTAAGAAAGCAGAGATAAGCACCACAGGAGGGTCTTGCCAGTTTTCTTGGGCACTTGGAGGAATAAAGAAATGGTGCATTGCCTCTTGTTGCACAAACACTAGTCAGTTTTTGACAGTGTTCAGTGCAGCTTCCAGCTCTCTAAGCAAGAAGAGGCTTTATCATCTGAAGCATGAGAAGGATGTCAGGATTCTGCTCATGACTAATGACCTCATGCTGTAATGCTTCAGGACTACACCTTGAGTTAAATAACTTCTGAAAATTAACTGAAGAGTTACCCAAGTAAGAAGAGAACGAAAAGCTTCAGGACTGCATCCTGCACTTCTAGATGGACATCAATATCTGCCTCAATGTCTCCCTTCAGCTTATAGCCTCCAGTGTTTTGAGGTGTGGACATGGGGGGGGGAGGGGAAGAAACAAAAATTAAGGGGAAAAAAGGAAAGAGAACCACCTGAAAAGAGAGATAAGTAACTGGGGAAATTACAAAGCTGGCTTGTGCAGAAAAAAGCTCAGTGTATAGAATCGATTGAAGCTTTCAAATACAAGGGAACAAGGGTCTCATTTCAGCAGCTGATAGGTTTAGATTCACAGCCACAATAAAAAACACTATGTTCCATGGCTTCACCTCCTGATTATTAAGAACAGTTTCTACTCATGAGTCTTTGTTTCCTTAAGAGAGATTCAATACACTTAGTGATTTCTCACCTGATGAGCACTATTCAGACAAAATTCACAATCAGAGCTCATAATAGCTTTCACATATTAGTAGACTTTTATGTCAACAATCCCCAAGGCTCACAAAATCTAATCCATCAAGGAAAACTTTTCAAAAGCATATGGCCTCAAAAACAAGTCAAACAGAAGAAAACTCCCAACTAAAAAAAGAAGAAGAAAGTTTAAGGGAAGATCCATAGTTACAGGCACCCACAGTTTATGAGACTAAAAGGAACACAAGCAAGTAGAAAGAACAGCAAGTGTTGGTATTGCCAGAACTGCAACTCATCTGTAACAGCCCCAACTCACCACAAAGCCAAGCGCTGCCCATCTCTGATCACTGGATACCATCAACAACTGACACTGAAGCACAGCATTACCAAAGACTGCCTGTGTCAGGATAGCTGTCTCCCATTTATCTTCTCTGCCATCATGAACTTGTTTGTGCAGATGCCAAAAGAAAATCTGGCAGAGAAACTGAAGCAGAATTGAAACAGCCAGAGGAATAAATTTTCCCACTTTCTTTTGGACAAAAGCAGGCAGCGAATAACTGCTGAATTTAGCTAATAAAGAGAACAGTTATGTATGCAGCCTTCTCCTTCATTCAAATAAACAAGGATAGTTTCAGTTGCTCTTAAGCAAGAACACAAAATGTGCAAATGCAAAATCTGGGTAGTAAGAATCTATGCTGAAAAGTGTCAAAATGGGCAGTACAGTATTTTCCTCAAACTCCATATGGCCAGCCTATTGTATCAGATCCTCATCTGATTTAAACTGCAGCATTGGTGACATGGAGATTAGGAGCAGCAGCAATACACATCTTCCCACATGCTCCTTTCCCAACACATATGGCTTGCTCATTTAAATGGAGGAAGCAGAAAAAAGGCTGCAGGCATGTGGTTTTGCCAACAGTTAATTACTGAAAGGAGAATTTCTGCTCTCTGGAGTGCAGAAATCACAGCTGCTCTTGATGCTGGGACCAATACAGACATTCTCCCCCCTATAGCCATGCAGGAAGCAAAGGTAAGTCCTCCTGTACATGACTTCCTCATGGCAGTAAATGAACACCATCACTGTGCTGCTGCCTGTCACTAAAGCTAAAAAGCTGGCCATCAGGTCTGACAAAATCTTTAACAGCTCTGTGATCACTCTGTGTACTTCCTTTTGCTTTGCACTGTTTTTAAGGGGCAATGATGGACTAAATGCTTTGCTTGAGCTCAGAGCTTAGAGCATGTGTGGTATATGATAGACCATTGGAATGTATGGTGGCCCCTCATACCTAGGAAAGATTTTATGGTCTGTCATGATCACTCAACCCACACTCCTTCCCCTTCTCTCCTGGAAAAAGGAACAAAGGACACACGCAAAGCATATGCTGCTTTTGAAGATGAAAACAAGATGACGGATTTCAGCAGCAAAAATGCTCCATTGTGGTCTCTTCTCTCAGGGCATTTGTAAAGAGTCCTGAACACCCTGACCGAAGACACACACCCCTTTTATCGTCAGACAGACCATATCTGCTGGCCTATTCATAGAGAAAAATCACTCATCTAGCTGTAGGTTACCTGCTGTGAACCTTGATTCTCCTTTAGGGTAAGGGAAACTCATTCAGAGTTGATGTAGCTCTTTCTGGTGGAGCCCTGAGAGCAGACTATGGTGATACTGCAGAACACCCTCCAGGACTGTCAAAAGAACTGGGCCTGACAGCAGAAGAGGGTAATTCACCTTCCAGCAAAAGCCATACCAGGCCAGATCTGTGGGTCTTATTTAAAGAGACTTTAAAGGCAGAGCTCTGATCAAGAACTTGCAGAAAAAATTTAACATCCCTCCTCATCTTTGCGCTCGGACTACATCTAAACATTGCAAGTTCTTCCTGGGTAACACCTCTTAAAATACCAACTTGAAAGATCATGTAGTCCCAATCTTCAACCAAGCTCTCATTCAACATTCAGCAGCATACTGGAGACATGCTCTTCTTCCTTCTGTGATACATGCAACAACTTGTCCTCACCTGTCATTGACTCCCATCACACCGTTTTTCTACTTGTTCCCACTTCTCTAGCACAGACTTATGCTACTTGTTTTCACTGTCAAGGCCTTGGCAAAGCTATCCTTTCCCCTGCCATCAGCTCTTACACAAACATCCCAGGATGCAACCAGCTCTTCAAACCCGTTAGCAGCCTGGGGGCATGGCAGGGCCAGGAAGTGGTCCTGCTCAGACATGCCAAAGCTGGGACACTTCCACAACCACAGCACTGACATAACAGCTGCTTCTAATGCCCCAAAAGGTGATGATCTGCAAATGGAGTGAGAAAGTATCAGGTCTGTCTTTGCCCTGACAACTCTCCACTGGTATTCCACCGGGCCATTCCTGCCCAAGGCAGGGTTCCTGCCATGCAGGACCACTTGTAAAATCTCTTTTACCCTTGTCTGTAGCATTCCCTCAAGTTTTTATCCAATGCAGTCATAAATCTGTCTGATATTTCTCCCTGGCTAAGATGTTAATTGCCATGGCTTTCTTCCATAACTGACCTTGTTTCTTTGAGTTTGCAGCAATGGACCATAGAGCAAATTCAGCTCTCCCTTCACTGCAGCATACAGACCATCTACAAATAACACAGCTGTTAATTAACAACTCAAGTGAGGCAAATGCATTCCGCAACTCTGTATTTTATTTCTGGGGCAAAAAGGACTGGAGGGATGGCAAGGCACATCCCAGTCAGAAAAATTAATATTTAAAATAACATTCAAAAGTCAGATGTAAAATTCTGGGAAAAGTCACAAGTTAACAGCAAGGCTAAAGTGTTATTTGAGGCAGCAAAGCAGAGAGTTAGACTCCATAATGATCTGCAATGATCAGATGGTGCAAATCCCAGCACGCAGCATCAGAGCAGGCAGCCAGCACAGGGAGTCTGGGCATCACCCTCTGCCTCCCCAGACTACATCCCCACCTGCTGCGAGTTGGCCACGAGCAGCAGCCTCTCCCGGGCACAGACCCTTGTGAAACAAATGCTCACAGATCACACACTTTATTTCCAGCATCTACTTTTCCTTTTGTACATTGTTCAGGTGCCAGGCAGAGAAGCTGGAGACTAATGTTGACAAGTGAGCTTCGGGCAGATTACCAACTCTGAAATACTCAAAAATGTGTAGGTTATGTACAATTCCCCATGAAAGTGTACAGGAATACTGCTGACTTCTAATACAATCACTCATAAAGATAAAATGAATTTTTTAAAAAATCATGTAAAACTGCCAAGTCACTGTCTTTGTTAACATTTGCCATAACAATACAGATAAGCAACTGGTATAAATGGCTTTTTTTGTAAAGTTTTGGAGTCTGACTTTGCTAGACAAGAAGATGATCTTGACCTGAGGCAAAAAAGTTTTTATGTAATCACTGACTTGGGAGCAACAATCACATCTGGCAAAAGGCAAAATAAATGAAAAAAAACCAAATTTGTGTTCATTTTCTCACTTGCATAATGGCTTGAGATAGCACCCTGATTTTCAAATTCGTCCAAAAAATATCAACTTCTGTAACATTCATCTACACAACTATCAAATTTCCACGTTAAACTTAATGAAGCTTTTGAAAAGACACTTACCATTCCTCATTCAAAAAAGTAATATAACTTCAATTCTAGTCTTTCCTTAATCCTGAGGAGAAAGTTTGAAAGGCTTACCATCAATAAAAAAAAATGCCATGTAGTTCTTCTACCTCAAATAATCCATGCAGTCTGATCCCAGTGCTGTGTTTCCCAACATCTCTATAGCAGTTTAGCATGAGCAATGATCACAGCCAAGGCCTGAAAGTTGGTTTTCTGGCAAATTTGCATTTCAATGCAGAAAATGTAGAGGGCTCAAACGAAGAACAACTGCTACACTTGGTGTGGATACGCTGTTCATTTTCTAATGTTTCGATTTTATAGTTTTAATAGGTGTTTCTATAGCTTTAGTAGGTGATAAAATAACTGCATAGCTTTGCAGCAGCCTAGACCCACACGCTAGTCATAATACTGTCATCGAATATTCATTTCACTTACTGTAACAAGAGAAGGATTAGACTTTTTTTTTTTTTTTTTTTTAAATTAGGAAAACCAAAACTGCTTAACTACTTACATTAAATTCCTGGTGTGGAAACTGCTGCAGTAAAACTTAACGGTGGGAAAAGAATTCTATGAGACTCAACAAGAGAGAATGATTCTGTTTGAAGTATCTGGATAAATTCATCTTTATATCTCATAGCAAGATAATGAATGAGGAACAAAGCACATTTGTCTGCATGGTGAACGTCTCAGCAAGCAGTTGTATTACTGACACCACTAGAAAACTACAAATTTCAAAATAAAATGTGTCTTACTATCACATAACAGAGTGGATACCACAGCAGTGAAGACACTATCTCAACTGTACTGAAATCACAGACTTTACTGAAATCCTATTCATTCTCAGCCATGAGCTGAACACACAACAAAGTTTCTGACAACCAAACAGACAGTCTTGTCTCACTGTACAACGATTGCAAACTAGGAGTTTAGGGGCACTTGTATTGCTTTTCCACGGAGCTGAGAAGAGTCTAAAAGGGAACATGGCATAGTGTTTCACAAGAAGAGCAAGAATCTCTGATCTGACTTCCAGGAGAGAGCTGTCAGCTGTGGTAGTGAAGGGCAATGAAGATAAGCATTTCTGTGGCATAAGGTTCTCAGAGCTTAGTGCAGAAAGCTCCAGTGACAGAAAAAAAGCAAAGTTGCTTTGGACCTAGCAGTTATGCCTGAGTGGTACAAGAGCCTAATTAACTGTACTTAAAGTATAGCCAGTCTAGGGGGTTGAAAAGTCAAGTCAAATCTCACAGGACTCAGAAGGAAGGACTGTGCCAGCATTCACTGAATAACCTTCATGTTTTCCAGCAGGTTAACAGGCAGCCACACCAGTGCTGCTCACACTTCTTCCACAGCTTGTGTTGCAGTGGGGATACTGCAACATGCATATACCAAACCAGGAGTCCCGTGGAAAGGAAATATATATGGACAGACAGATTCTTGATAGCTGTTTCAGAGAGATGTTTATTTCTCCAGCCGCATGGCCGGAGCTCTGCCGAGGAACTGTTCCAGTCACGGGACCAAGGGTCCTTCTGCCCGCGCAGGGAACACAAACCAACCAATGGGAACGAGGCTGAGCAGGGGCAGGGAAACCCCATGTCTGTGCCCTCAGGGCCCCTCTCCCAGGGCTACACGGCAGGGGAGGGACCCCAACACCTCACCCGTTTTATTTTAATAAAAGGAGAATGAAAACAACTGGATAAACATAACAAGAACAGTTTCAAAACAAAACAAGCCACCCTCCTGAGCCTTTAAATGTCCAAACAGATTCTGTGGAACATCTTAGGGCTGACAGAAGGGAGACAGAAATCTCTGAGCATGCTTTGTGGGGAAACTGAGGCAGGAGAGGGTTTAACTTCTTCCCTCCCCCTTTTCATCCCCCACTCGGCATTGGAAAGGGATTTTTGGGGAAACAATTGGCAAAAGCATGGTTTTGTGAGGGAAACCATGGATGAAAAAACGGATTGGGAATACACTGGGGGTAATAGGACATAGGGTAAAAGGGAAAGGTGGGATTAGGAAAGGGAGACTGTAGGGGGGGCTTACAATGGAGATATTGTCTAACATGACTACGATTTTTGGCATATATACTGCCTTTTACAGGAACACCATCAGGCCCAGTGACCTGCGATGCTTGTAACCCTTTTCTCCCAAGTACAATTTTGAATTCCACCACCTCTCCATCTCCCAAGCTTGGGACGCATTTTTCAGGGTTATTCTTTTTAATAGCAGTTCTATGCACGAATATGTCTTGCTGGTTGTCACACCTTGTTATAAAACCATAATTTTGCTTAACATTATACCATTTTACTATCCCTAAGATCTTAGTTACTATGATCTTCTCCTTTTTCCGAGTGGCTGCTGTTTTCTGTCTCGCTGCGTCTTTGCTCTCTCTTTCGGTCGCTCCCGTGTTGGAATTGTCAGGGCTGCTCGTGCCTGCGCGCTCTTCCCGGGGTCACGTTCGGGGCTGTGCGGGCCGGGCCGGGCCGTGCCGCTCAGTTCTCCGTGCGTCGCCTCCTCTGGTCGCAGCTTCGCTGCCGATTCCAGGCGCTGCACCCACGTCTCGGCCGGGCCCCCGAGCGATGGCTCCCCGCGCCCTGCTCCAGCGCGCGTCTCGGCTGGGCGCAGCTCCGTTCTACCGCCGCTGCCGCCCGCCGCCGCCCGCGCGCCGCCCCTCTCGGCCGGGCGTTCACGGGGCTCGCTCCACCACGCGCTGTGCTGCGCCGTGCGGGCACCGCCGGGTCCCGCCGCGCCTCGCTCCGCCACCGACACTGCAGCTCCCGTCGCTCCGCCCGCACGCGGGAACTGCCTCGCTGCTGCTCGCAGAGCGCTCGGTGCACGTGGCCTGGGCCGCACGGTCCCTGCGCCAGGCTTCCCTTCGCCAGGACACAGCTGACATTGCTCAACAGTCTCGGTAACTAAATAATATTCACGAAAATATTCTTCCATCGGCATATATTTTGACTCCAGTATTAACTGTGTCCAAACGGTTTTCCAAAAGCCCTTGGTAAGAATTAAATCCCAAGAAACATAGAAAAAGTTCTTAAACAACCATGCCACGAAGTGTTTCAGTTCTTTTTTGAGCTTGAATCAAGCTAAAATTTACAAATCGTTGTTCAAGAATCATTTTAAGTTTAAGATAAATGTCCATATGCGGCTCTGAGAGCCAAGAGTCTTCCCACGGTTCCTCCATAGTTTAGATACGGAATAGCAAAGCAAAACCAAGAAGAGGAATCCAAAGTTTCCAGGGTTTACTCACACAAATCAGTCGCTTAGGGATCGGGGATCATTCTGCTCACAATTCTCCACCATTATGTTGCAGTGGGGATCCTGCAACATACATATACCAAACCAGGAGTCCCGTGGAAAGGAAATATATATGGACAGACAGATTCTTGATAGCTGTTTCAGAGATGTTTATTTCTCCAGCCGCATGGCCGGAGCTCTGCCCAGGAACTGTTCCAGTCACGGGACCAAGGGTCCTTCTGCCCGTGCAGGGAACACAAACCAACCAATGGGAACGAGGCTGAGCAGGGGCAGGGAAACCCCGTGTCTGTGCCCTCAGGGCCCCTCTCCCAGGGCTACACGGCGGGGAGAGGAGACCTCAACAAGCTTGTGTTTCCAGGGCAAGAGCAGATTTTATCCCCCTTTACAAGGCAGTGACTTGCAGTCTCTACAATGCTCCCTGTGAACACGTTTCTCCTCCATCCCAACAGCAGAGAGGGCACTCATTTGTCTGGGGACAGATGGGAGCAGCTGTATTAGTGACCTTAGAGAGCTGATAGCAGCACTGCTCTCACACCACGAGATGCTGTAGGGTAGACATCTGGAGTTTCTGTACTTCTGTACAACATGCAAAAGCAGTTGCATTAACCTTCCCTTTTTATCACTTGATTGAATTCAGTGACTAACAGACAGAACAGAGGAATTTACATGTTCCCTTTTGTTCAGAGGCTGTATTCTCTGAGCCACAGTGCACACAGGGTAATGTCTGTGGGGTAACCCAAAGTGAAGTGTGAGTGTAAAACAGCTGTCTTTTCGTGAAGCTGTGTAACAACTTTGCATCCTCGCCACAGCCAACACACCTGGCAGAGTTAAAGCAGTACAGCAGTTCAGATGAAGGAAAAAATGTAAGTAGAGGGGTGGCAGATTCTCTTGTTGGAGTACTCTGAATTTAGCTCTATCCAGACTCTCCCAGTGTTACTTTGGGCTAGAGAAAAAGAAGCTTCATGTGCTCAAGCCTTTCTGTTTGTTAGCACTATGCTCTGGCCAGTGCTTGCACATTTCTTAGGTACTCTCATGCCCCAGAACAGTGCAGCAAAATACAGGACACTTGCAATGCAGATATATCTGGCTGTCACACGATCCCATTTGTTTTCAACACTGCAAGAAAACTTGTGCCACACTGGAGTTCCACACCAACACTAGACTGAGGTTTGCTTTACTACAGACAATTTGTTTTGCCACATGTTGCTTCTGTGGACTTGTACAATATTAGCAATGTCTACAGCAAATAAAGCAGCAAGACCATGCATCACTGACTGCACTGGGAGACAGACTCAGGACCCATGCAGACTTCCCCTAACTTTTCCTTACTGCATTTCCAGCACCACAAAGCAGATAATGGTCTGGGTCAGTTTTTCATTCCTCCTAAAAAGCACAGGATGACAATGTTCAGGCATTTACAAATGGATTACAAACCTAAGGTAAAATGCTGCTGCTTACTTCTGTGACTCCAGACAGTTCCAGCAGACACCTGTTAAAGCTCTCAGCAACTGCTCTATGCTGCAATAAACAGCCATGAGGAACAAAAATCTTACAGGAACATCATCACGATGGACTGCCACAAAAGAGTATGTGCAAAAATCAAAATATTAGAAAGCTGTACAACAAACCAAAACCACACAGCACATCATTTTACGTGATTATTAATGAGACTTGATATCAACACTGTGATCAAAGAGAAGACTTTTTTCCAAGGCTTCTAGCATTTTCACATACAAGTATTCATCAATTTCTGCAGGATTCCACTGTATACTCTGCAATCTGCTGCAGAAAACATAATTTTTGTACTATCTTGCTTTTAGTATTGCCAAAACCTGTGTTCTGTTCCACTACTACACTTGAAGATCAAAACAAAGGTAACATTTACAGAAATAATAGAGGGAATGGTTTATTGGCTGGTTTTCAGGAAGTTACAGATCATTTCTGTTTTTTCACTCTTCTACCAAAATATAAAGAAATAAATTGTAATGAAGAATTAGTTCAGGAAGAAAGTAAAACAACAAACCAACCTCCACACACCCTCAAATCCACCCGTCTGGCTTTGCAACATGCTTGGTTGTGTTATACAGGAAACCATTCCGAATTAGTTTATTGATTTATTCTGGTCTTCAAAGAGAATTAGAGTTCTAAAGAAATACATGGATAAACAGGCTTCTCTTTAATTTCTCAAACATAAGCCGAGCTGCCCAAGCACAAGATAAATATGCCGGACATAGAAGAGTTCAACATTTTTAGGTGAAAATCAGGCATTTTAGTATTAGAGATACTTGTGTCTTTCACACTACAGCTGTCTGCAGACATTGCTCTTTTCTGGTTATTCGTTATTAAAGCTGCCACTTGCAGTCAGTGCAAAGGAATGTCCAAAATAGGAGGTTAACGCAAATACTATGGAATACTGGTGTCCAGTTACTACTACCTAGACAAACTAAGGAGCAAAGGGTGTTTGTCTACCTCCCACAGCTAAAACATAAGTAGCAATTCTGGAAGCATTTTTAAAATCTCAATCATTACCCCCACTCCAAAAGCTTTAGTAAAAAGGATTTTTCTCATAGCACATCTAATTGAAACAGGAGTATTCCCATCGTGAAGTGTGGCAGGTGCGTAGCATGAATTGGCAATAGCTTAGATTTGAGTCACCTCTTGGAGATGTCATTTCATTGATTTCAACTAAACTACTTCTGATTTGTGCTATTGCAAGTAAGAAAAAAAGAGAGAAAGGAAGAGCTTTCATCTTGATTTTGCACCAAAGAACTTAATGGCATTTACACCATTGACTGCAGTGAGTGCCAGATTCAACTCAACACCTGCAGAACATCATTTGTAGAAGGCTTAGTAAATGCTATTGCACCTCCCTGGGAGCAAAGACCCAGATGGCCAGTGTCTGCTACATTTTTTTGCTGTCCACTACTTGGTCTGAAAACATTAATAACGAAGGTTTAGCATTAAAAAAGAAAAAAGTTATTTTGGAAATGTCTCTCCCACTAAGCACAAGTAGAGTAGAAGTGCTGATGTGGGTCCTTTACCAGGCACCAAGGCCTGTGTGGGACTTGATCCTGAAAACACCACATGGTAGTTTTGCTTTTATCACCTACCAGGAGAGTAATTTCATATGTGAGAGTGACTTGACTAAGTACCAGTACTAATCCTAGAATCCGTGTGGTGAAAAGAGCGAAAAGTAGAGACTTCAGGTAACAGTGCCAGAAACAGTTACTAAGATTGTTCTCAGATGTGACCATGGCTGGACAAGAGCCTACTCTTCATTTGGCTGCTTACTATGAAACTGTTAAATCTTGAACTATTTAGCATGTATGAATATCCATTTTTTTTCCTCAATAAATAGAGGAAAAAGCAGTATTTAAGTAATCATAAAACAAATTGAATGATTCAGCCCAGTGTGTTTTCTGGATTCTTAACAATTTGCTACAGCTAATGATCCTTGCTTTCGCCTCACACCATTAATTTTGAAAGTCATCATTAATCTCCAAGGAAAGCATTGAGCTTTGATTATTACTGCTTAATTACATGGAAAAATAGACATACTGTCAATATTAATTTGCTTTACAACAGGCCAACTAAGTTATCTTCAATTCTCAGCACATTCTACAGCTGTCATTTTATGCCAGGTAATGATCAATAAAATTATTAATTTAAACAAAGCTTTTTACTAGGGAGATAGAAAATGCTTATTTGAGCTCATGAACGCTCATATTTTACTACCCAACTCCTATTGTATTTTGTTTACCATATGTGAGCCCCTAAGGTAAAGCCATTGCAAGCTTCACCTTGACATTTCTATGTAAATTGCTTGAAGTTATGTATGGAAATCTCGTAAGATAGGATCTGTCTTTCAGGGAAATGGGAGAATGTTCTAAAGACTCAAAGGACAAATTTAAGATCAAGGTCATGAGAGTAAAGGTGGACTTAAATATTTAAATCAGAGAAGTCTGATTTCTCAGACAAGCAGGAAACTCTTTACATCTTTACGCACTTGTTTGTTAGTCTCAGCTACCCCCTTAGACCGTAGCTTTCCACAAGCCTTCAGGTAAAGCTTGGTGAAAGCGTCCTGATTTTTTTATCAGAAAAAAAAATACTTTCATTACTTTCCACAGCTAGTCACTGAACCACTAAGAGGCAAAAAAATTCTGGAAGATGAGAATAAAAGGCAGTTTTTGCATGTCATGCTTTGTCAGCCAAAGCATGGTAAATTTTGTGTGTCGTGCCTGCAATAAGGTCTTCTTTTCTTCCTTCATAACTTTGAATAGGGAACACGTGAGGCTTGAAATACTCAAAATCTCTGTATTTAAAGAACTCTCCTGCCTAAGCATATGAAGTGCAAAAGGAAGGGGGAAACAGAACGCACTAAGCTGCATTGAGTTGGATTTCCACAGTATCAGCAGAAAGGTTCCCATTAAAGATAGGCATGGGCACTCATACAATGGAGGGGGAGCAGGAGGGCATTAAATCACAGTCCTCACAAGAGTCACAATTGGTTTTTATACAATTTGTATTTTTCCACCATTTTTGTTTTACATAAAATCTGAATGATACAAAGGTGTACTGTGAATGACTTATGGAGACTCCATCATTGATTCAGTATCAAATAAGTTGACATCACCAGATGTTCATCTGCCATGCTCCTAAAATCCCTAAAGGCTCATACAACTTCCGCAGGTAACCTTACACCCTTTTAAATCTACCACTGAAATGGGGGCATTTTGCTATTTCCTAACTGAAACAAACTGAGTAGCACCACAAGTCCAGTGCCTTGCTCCTCAGCCTAGCAGTAGCACAGCAATTACTATTCTGTCTCCAACAACCACTTAAGTATCCATAAGCTGCTCCCTCAATCCCCTTCATCCCCTTCTCTTTAGCAGAAACCAACCCCATTCGTTCATCCTTCATAGGTCATGTTCTCTAAAATTCTTATTATTTCCCAGCTGTCGTTGCATTTGAACCATCTCTCAATATGTCAAGATCTATTTGTCAGCCTTAGTGAAGGCTGTGAGACTGTCCTGGTGAGACACCGTGAACATGCTGACCAACAGATTGCTGCTTTGGCCATCAATCTTCCAAGAGAAGCAACTGAACAACATTCTCCTCAAAGCCAGGCAGTGTTCATACCTGAGTGGCTGACACAACAACTCACTTTAACATATAATATTGTTATTAATTTATTATATGTTAATTCTTGCTTAGAAAATAAGATAGGATGGGAATGCTACTGATGAAAGCTCTGCAGTGGAAGATGAAAGACTAAGATTACAGATTATTCTCTTTTTCATGAAAACATTTATTTCTTTGAGGTTTCTTTCTTCAAATGGGGAGAAATTGCTCTTTCCTGCAATTGCTTTTTGTTCTCGTATGAAGTACGCTTTCCTCCCTCTCATTACTGAAAAGCACATTCACTTGTATTTCCACTTTAACTTCCTTCAGAGGATAAAAGACAACAACAGCAACCAAAGAGCAAATACTACATCAAACCAGAAGCCAGCCGATTTAATTCAACTCAGGAACACAGGAGATTTGAAGTGAACAATTTTTGTGACACAGGGAGTAATGAAAAGTCGACAACGTGAAATGGAATTCTTTCACCATTACAAGCAAGTGACAAGTTTTTGGGTCACATCCTACGATTTAGATTGACTTTTAGAGGCAGAACCCCAAATCTTTGTCACTGAGAAAGAAAGGGTATACTTCACCTTCAACCAAGTTCCCTAGCACAAAAAACCAACATGATAGTTCAGAATTCTTTGGTAAGATCTCTAAACCCAACCCACCCACTGTTTTTCACTGCATAACTTCTAAATTGTTAATGTATTACAGTAAAATTCAAGATCTAAGTGTTTTCACAGCATCACATTTTACTATATATTACACATGGCAAGTGAGCTATTTCTTAAGTTATAGTATATAAAGCAAAGAGCCCCAAGAAAAAGCCAAAAGCATAATGAGATCAATACTGATGTATCAGTATTTTATGAGGAAAAGTGAGAAACGAGAGAGATTTTCCTCTTTCTTTAAGCTTACTCATTTTTCATATCAAAATAACAAGCACCAAATTCATTTTTATTCTAAGGACAAAAAATCAGGTTACATTCACACATCAGACTGTCAGAGGACTAGTATGTTGTAATTCTCCCCTGTATCTCTGGTGCTGGATGCTCCTTTCTTTTCTTTCTCTATCTTGCACCTCCCAATTCTCCAAGCCTTACCAAGCTTCTAAAGAAGCTGTTTACCAGTTCTCAGAGCCACAGAATTCTTCCGCCTGTTAAAATGGCAGAATTTGTCTTACAAATGATTCTAAAATAACCAGTTCTTTCTCCTGATTAAAATTCTTGACCTCTAGTAACTACGTTTTGGCCAGTCAAACAGTGGCAAGAACTAGAGATTGTGAATACGATTTAAAAGACAGAGTCAGCAGAGGGAGCTGACCCAGTTTTGAGCTCACCTCTGTTACAAGAACCTTGATGATGCATATAAGCACTACCGGGGGCATATGTCCCTTTGCTGAATCACTGCTATCCAGTGCTCCATTCCTGTTTGCTCCACCAGCCTGCTCCCCTCTGTTAGCCCCCAGCCCCAGATGGCAGAGGGGGACATTGCTCCCAGTCCAGGGCTCAGCAGCGGTGCCAGGCTGCAGAACCAGAGCTGGCAAGCTGGGGAGTGGGAGGCACATCACAATTTAAATCCCTAACATTGCATTTACAATCAACCCTTTCAAGTCTTCTATGAACATCTTAAAAGCCACAGCAGATTTGCCCACTGCTGTCAGCCCATTTGTCCCTGTTCCAATTCTATTTCACTGGAGCATTTTTTTCATGCTGACACTAAGAACATGCTTCAGCTATCCTGCTGTTAGTCAGTCTCAAGCAAAAGGGCAGAGCTAGCTCTCTCCATTACGTCAACAAGGCATGACCTACCCAGCTTCCTCAAGGCTCTGTCCCTTCACAGATCTCTAATTATGCACAAATCCCAGCGTAATTCTCCTTTACTCTATGCTCCAGCAATAGCAATAAATGATTCTCCTCCTTAACCAGCAGCTCCCTGGAAAGGACTAAATAAGCTCTTCACATTTTTTTTTTCAACTGAAATAGATCAGCTAAGTGGTAAAAATAACAAGCACTGCCCATGGCTAAAATGAAGCTGAAAGACCTGAAGTGGAGAAGTAACACATACACTTGCAGAGGCAGGGGGACACCCAACCAAAAAAAAAAACAACCCTTGTTTCACTGGCCAATCCTCCTCAGCAGCTGCTTCACTTCCTGAAGACCACTGGAAAAAACTGAAAGAAAAAGAAAACAGAGCCTGATTTTTCATAAAATTTTTTCTGTCATTTACTTTGTAAGATTGGTCACTTTTTCCTGATCCTTTCAGGGTTGCTATGTGAAATATAACAAGAACTTTCATTTATTCAAGTGATACAAAACAAAGAGCCAAACAGTCAGACATGGTAGACCTTCTGCAGACTCCAAACCCAGGAAGCAGTAAAACCAGAGAGGTAAAAATCAAACTTTTTTTTTCCCACTAGAGTGGTTCATTTTACTACCCTGGACATCTTCAGGGAAGATCTTTCCATCTGGATCCTTTCCAGATTGCAGGCAATACAGCAGAAAGTAAGAGCCCAAAGTGAAAGCATTTGTGATAGTAGCTTGCAGAAAAAAATACAGCTTTTTTGACACTATGCTCTAAGCTTGCCTGAAGAGCAGCAAGACTCATAAGCTACACGTGGCTCCAGAAAGGTCAGCCTGACCTTGCAGACAGTGCTCACGATGCTCTCTCTGCACAACCCAGACCACCAGAGCTGTGAAGTCAGCCCACCCTGGCACAGTTCAGTGCAAAACCACCTTCACCCGCCTGGGGCTTCCTTTATTCTCCCTGTTTGGTACCTCACAACTCCTTCAGACAGAGCTAAATGTCACCCACCGCAAAGATGCTGTAAGTTATAGAATTCTTTAGCTCTCCCTTCCAGTGAAAAATCTGTGATGAAAATGAAAGAAGTAAGAAAATATAGCGCTTACAACATTGGGTTTTGACATTTTGGGTGAATTCTTTTCATGGTGCTGCTTACAAAATAGATCAAAAGTATATGCTCGATTTTGATCCTAACAACATAAACCCCATCATATGAAATCATTTCCTCATGAAAGATTTCAATATATATGAAACTGTCAAAAATCTCCATTATACACATAAAAGGTACTATGTTATTTACAAAAAATAAAGAAAAAAATAGTAATATAAAACCTACAGAGAAGTGGGAAAGACAAATGAACATCTACTACAAGGCTGGGAAATTCCTAAATGGCAAAGGGTCAGGAAAAAATTTTCAGGTTATGTCGTGAGCATTTCTATTATCTTTGTGACCGAGCAGAGAAGGGGCACTGCTATCAATAAATGTCCATGTATGTTTTATTGCTTGGCTTACTACCAGCCTATTTCAATTTTCACTGACTTGTTGAAGAACAAAGCAAAAAAAACAAACCAAACCAACAAACCCAAAAAAACAACCTGCCCAAAAAAAGCAGGTTTATCAACTACATAAGATGAGTCTACTGAACACACTGGTCTATACTGTACCTTCAAAAAACACAGAATTTAAACCTTCTGAATTGTACATGCACAGAAGTACCACTACTTTTTTTCATGAGCTAATAAAGAAACCTCAAGGAAACATAAACCATATGCCAAGTTAAGCACATGCTGGGACATGAGTCGTGACTTTGTGCTTCTTAGGATTGCTTTAAAATATTCATGTCATATAATCATAAAACATCTTGAATTTTAAAAAGTTGAAAGGAAAAACAACTGATCCTAAAGAGTAAGTTCTCCATTTCCAAGTACAAGCCTGAATCCATGGGGGTCTGTATTCCTTTGCTAGGTCCAGTGGTCTTAGGCTGATTTGGCTGCAGTAGTTAACACTGAACAAGCACCAATAGAATGTAACTCACAGTGTGTTCTGGTCTCTTTGCTCCTTTTTCTCCACCTTAGTTAATCTTACCTAAAATAATGTATTTATTACAGGGGTCAAAACAAGCCTTTGAACTTTTGACTCAAAACATTTTCCAAATTTCAGCCTATAACGTTTCCCAAGCCTTCCGGAACCCCTTACAAAAAGCAATACAAGGATCACCTAGGCTTATGGGTCTCTTTTACACTGATAACAATCAGCATTATAAAACACTGTCATAATCTCTGTAATCTCTGATAATACAGATAGAGCATACATAGGCAAACAGTCTGAAGCCCATTCCACAAATCCCACAGCAATTCCTTGGTTTACACCTTGAAATCTTTTATTGCTTCACTTCCTGAGAACATTTCTCAAACTCCATGGGCCCACTAACAACATAGATATTTGTTTTATGTTACCAACTTTTCTTCTTGCTTATTTGTTACTAAACAGGACTGAAAGCAGGAGTGTTGGGGAGGATGAAAGTTTGGTAAGAAAGTTTCACAGGTATGTAGGCTTGGCAGAAAGGTCTGTGAATGTAGAAGCTGGGGATGAGGTAGAAATAAAAGCAAGTTTTGATATAGAATAAAAGATGTTTTGCTGAAACACTGATCGCTGAGTAACTGAGAAGGCAAAGGTTGGAGATGAGTTGGAAGGAGATTTTTATGATTAGGACAAAGGTATGTGACTACAAACAAAGACATGTTTTTCACCAAGTAAATAAGTCTCAAGAAGAGCATAAGTAAATAGAAAACATGTCTTTACCAAAAAGAGAGATATGGCAGGCAAACAAGAAATGTT
Source organism: Corvus cornix cornix (assembly GCF_000738735.6). Taxonomy (NCBI): domain Eukaryota; kingdom Metazoa; phylum Chordata; class Aves; order Passeriformes; family Corvidae; genus Corvus; species Corvus cornix. The sequence goes on along the minus strand of NC_046336.1, from coordinate 30,735,239 downwards.
GATGTAGCAAGAAGAAGAAAGGTCTAAGAATTTTCCACTGTAAGCTTAAATTGTAACTTACTTACTCTTGTGATTGGATAATAATGACTATAATATGGTGATGGTAGTAGTTATGATAGGCTATAGGCAAATGTGAAGGTATTGTGTATGGTGCTTACTGGTTGTTATGTATTAAGATACTCTGCAAAGAAAAGTAAATAATGCTTTGTAACTTGAACAGAAAGCAGCTTCAGGTATGCCTACAGCTGGAGCTGGCAGCTGTAGGGCTGGCTCTGGATACCCACTCCCTGAGCTGCTGTAACTTCGCCTATGCAATAAACAGCTTTCAAGAGAGCTGCCTGAAGTCCAGACATCCTTCGTGAAACTTTCTCCTATACAGGAGGGTCAGACCATCTTCATAGTCAGCAGTGGACTCTAAACCCACGAAAATAGTGAATTTCCTTCCATACCTATTCTGAGTCTCCTCCATCCAAGATATTTTTCACATAGTTTTCAATAGCAAGCGTTTAGGACCGTATATTCTCACATCTGCCCAGTCTCTGATTTTTGGTTGCCCACTAATAACTATAAAGCTGTCAATAAGTAAATCTTTTTGGGAAAAGCCATAGGGATTAAAAGGAAGTGCAGTATTTTGCACATTATTGCATTATTTTACAAATTCCAACATAGAAATTTTGAATTTTATTATTATTTTGTGCTAAACATTTGCCTTCTGTGCCATTCTTTAGACTAAGAGCCATTTCTACATCACTTATCCTTGTCAAGCGCAACTTTTCCATAGTGTGACCCAGAAGAGCTCCACAAAGCAGCAGCTAATTGCAGGGTCTCATTAGAGCTGAGGAAGATGCAGACCTGGGCATTAAAGTGGTTTCAGTTAGACTCCTTCCAGCTGTGTGACAGAAGAGGCACAGAGCCTCCAACACAACAGTCAAGACTGCAGCCATGATGGCCACTTGTGACTCAACTACAGTGGCATTATTCGTAGCCTTGGGCTACTTTTTCCACATCTCATGCTGCATAATGGGAAGGCCAGCTCTTCCTTCTCCCAGTTTGCAACACGCCTCTTTGCACTGCACCAGTGCAGGGTGAAAAAGAAATCACTACAGAAAGACACACCTCCTTGAGGTAATGATACACAGCTTCTGGCCAGCTTACACTCCTCAGGCCTCAGTTTTATCTCAGGGGATATGTATGCAGCAGTGTCGAGCCAACAGGGCTCTGAGGGAGCTTGGCTGGCCAGCAGAAGCCATGTCAGGTAATCACTGAGACACAACTGTACCTGCAGTGCTGTCAAAAGGTGCACAGCTGGATTATACTAAAATGCATTAAAAAATTCTGTGGATGCAAGCAGGTTTTAGAGTTAACATGCACACTAACAATTCCCTTGGTGTTCCTCTCCGCCTGGAAAGTCAGTGTAGCAATACATGGGGGAAACATTACTTTTTCTTTAGAGAGAAAACCATCATCTTTTTTGTTTTTAATCCAATGAAACACATACATAAAAACAGAATCCCATGAGACAGAGCAAAGTCTACATCATAATAGCTAAATTTAAAATTAATTTAAGAAAAATACAGGAAAAGGCTTGATACTGCAAAGTTACAAGCATTCCATCCTTGCATTAAAAAAGCATTTCTGTCATTTCTTGGTCTTTAAATTCATGAGTATTCCTCACAGAACCCTGCAGAACTAGGTAAATGCTTAGGGGTACGTATGTGCTTAAGTGCTGTGCTGGTTAGCTATTATAGCAGTTTGAGCTCTGCAGAATCAAGGATTATGCTTAAATCTTCTGTGTCTGATTTTATGCCAAAGTGCTAGTGTTTACCTGAATGTCTTACTCTTCTCTCATTCATTTCTGATAAATGCAAAAGGCATATAGTTAAATTTAAGGCTAAATATTTGCTCTTATGTATCACAGTTAGAGACTTCATGATAAAGGAGAAAGAGGCTTTTATAGGGCTTGGAAGTGCACATATCTTGACCTGATTTCTAGTATTAAAAGCTGAAAACTTTTTGCCACTGATAGAATTAGGGCACAATCCCACTATGATTTTAGTTTTCTAGCAGAAGACTTTTATAAAGAAGGAGTAAAAATTATTCCATTTCTAAACATGAGATAGTATCAACTCACATACTAATTCCTTTTCCCACTTTCACTTTGTTTCATGCTGTAGTGATGCTGAAGCTGTAGCGCACCCATGAAACACCTAATTTCCATAGAAGTCATCCATGTAAAAAGAAATGGAAATAGATGTTTTCCTCTGCACAACGAGGATGGATCAGATGGTTGTTTGACAGATACACAGCTGAAGCACACTTTCATCTCAGAAGAAAGTATTCCATAGGCAACAGAACTACCAATGGCAGCACTCTAGCTACTTACCAGTGCACAGAGACAAACAAGCCAAATGCAAGCAAGGAAAAAGCCACAGCTCATAAACAAATCACTGTCAATAAATCACATGAACAAAAATGGGCAAAGGAAGAAACAAAGTCATTACTACTCTGACATTGCCCTTGGATTGTCTGTACATAGTCACTTTTCATACACAGTTTTCTCCTGAAGCCTTAGGTCTCCACTAATTGCTGAGGTAGTGAGATTTAGAAAGAACTCATGTTACTTTGCCTTAACATCAAATAAAGATGCATGCAAGAGAAAAGCGAGCTTATGACCGTGCTATCAGCCTCCAACACAAATCCCTTTGTGTTGCAGAATGAAGGAAGGGGGCCTTTTTGGGTTGTTTGGGGGATTTTTATACATGTGGACTTATAACAAACCGCTAGTTAACTGTTAACTGAAGAGGCTTTCCATTTGTTTCAATACCTGTAAAAATATACTTACAGGACTAAAAAAAAACACAAGAAAGTAAAATGCAAATTCAGGTCAGTTTGAGCCTTCAGGTGCTTAATGGGTAAAAAAAAATAGTTACATAGAAAAACAAATTCACTATACATTCTGATTTTTCAGCATCATGAGGAATGAACCAGCAATGCAGTCAAATGGTGTTCATTTTGTTAAAAATGCAGACTTGTCGCATTTTTGCCTGGGGGTGGGGGAAATTAATTTAATGAAAACAGGTCAAGCTGGTGCCAAAATGCACTCTTAAACAAAAGGTTTGAATAAAAATTTGAGCAAAAGCCCATATGTGTGAAGTTGGCCAAAACATCATGCAAATTTCCAGAAACTACATGCACACTTAGAAAGGATGCCAACATTAACCTGCACAGATATCTGAAAACACTAAAGGACTGAAAATGTTTAAAGCCTCTTTTACTTACAATAAATTCCACAATGTTTTAATTCTCAAGCAAAACAGCTGTTCAAAATCTCTCTGTAGCCTATTTTCCAGGAGCAGTTCCTGCAGAGCTAAAGATACTTCGTTCTTTGATGGGATTACAAGTTTAGCTGATAAAGACATGAGCAGAAACGCTCAGACTTTTGTAAGGTTTTTAAGGCCCTAAACTAGGGATTTAATTGAATGGATTAAAAACTGACTAAATTACCTAAGTGTTGAAAATAAGAACAAAAGAAATACTAAAAACATTTGTTAGACATCATCATGACAACAGAAGTCTGTCCCATTGATGATACAGTACTTACAGCTGGGAGGTAAATACTACATCCCTGCAAATACAACTAAAAGCAAACACAGTAAGAACCATAAACAACAAAGAGGAGAGGGTATTCAATCAGAATGGACCCAGATGCTTGTTAAACTGAACTTACACATAAAACCCCCAAAAGTTGTAATGCACCCCGATGCAAAGTTATAAAGCTGTGAATAAAGATTGTCATCCACACCTACAGAGTGGGGGCCCCTGCCCTGCACAGCAGCAGCTCTAAAATCAGTGCCAAGTTCCAGTGTGATCCTTGGCTGCACAACTGAGAAGCAGCAAGGGATCAGGAAGTGATTCTGCTCACCTCTGAAGCACTGTTGAGACCCATAATAAAATACTGCACATAAGACTTCTGAAGTTTTTAAGGACACTGAAAAATTGAGAAAGATGCACAGAATAGGTTTTTGAATCAAATCAAGAGACAAAGAATAGAAACTAAAAAAGCTGCCTTGATAACACTTCTTTTAAGGAGAAAATACCTGCAATCATGGCTTTTAAATCCTGCAGAGTAAGTCTAACAAGACCCAATGACAAAAAAAAAAGCCCCAAAGTGAGGCAAATTGAAATTAGATCAAGCTTTTAATAGTAAAAATGATAAACTGCTGAAATAAGAAAAGAAACAGCATGTTCCCTGCTCCTAATACCTTCAAATGACTGTATCCCTTTCTGTTAATGATGAAGGTGAAACCACACCCTGTATTCCCAAGAGGTTGGAAAATTGATCTATGGACCTTGACATGAGAGGCAATTTCAGCAGTTTACAGCCAGCAACATGAACTTCCTTATTTATGTAATCTCTGCAATTGATCCTGCGGGCAGTTAGAAAAACTGCCACGCAAAATTGGGGTTTGACCTAAGTAAAAATCTTTGCTCTCTCTCCTGAATTCCACTATCACAGTTTCTCAATGCTCTCCAAACCACCAATCCACAGCTAGATCGGAATAGCCATCTGCTATTCTGAGACCGTAAATTCACATTAAGCTTCTTCAAACTGAGCATCAAAGACAAAGTCTAAAATTAAAAATTGAAATTGTGTATAACAGGTGAAGTCTAGAAGAAAAATAATAATCATATTATTTATTACAATATACTCAGACTTATATTGCAAAGGGGTCTCCCTACACTCCATTTTCTTTAATCATAAACAAATGCACAGTTCTGCATTTTCCCACTCTGAACATTCCCTTTTATGATAGCCAAGACCAAAGCTGTCTCAATGCAGTCAATCATCACAGAATTCTTATTGTTCTGCCTTGGTTTTTCCCCACAAATGCACATCAATAAGCCAGAACTAATACTGGTAAGAACCTGGATGACAGAACTTGACTTGAGAGCTTATTGTAGGGAAAGAAATGCCTCTTTTCAACACAGCATTTGCAACAACTACTGTATAAAAAAAAGTTCAATTGTATGATTGTGGCTATCATGATTTAAAAGGATTTCTTTTCCCTCCTGGAGGCATCCACCAGGTTAGGTAGATCGAGAGAGGAAAGTTACTTTGACACAAAGAATCAGTACCTGACTAGGGAGCTTTTCCTGAAAATCTCACCCAACTTCAGATGAAAGTCCGCAGGTATTACACAAGACCATGTGTCTCAGAGCAAAGATGAGTTGATGTCCTGCCTGGTTTTCACCTCACGTTATTTATTGAGATTCTGCATGCAGTGACTGCATTTCAGACTTCTCCAGGGGAGATGGAAGAAGCAGGTGCCACCCAGAGCAAGTGACTGTGCACTGCCAGCAGAGAACACTAAAGTATTCCCCAGGGAGCAGCAGGGCACCATCTTCCCCCATCCCACTGAGAGTCTTGCCATCTCTTCCTCTTGGAAATGGTAGTGAGGCAGCGCTTGCACTTCAAGAGCTCTCAGATTTCACAGATGTTTACAAACTAAACTTTATTCCAGGCAAGGAAAAGAATGTTACATTGTCCAAACAGATGGGTTATTGTTTCATGATGCTCAGAGGAGTAAGAGTTCCTTTAGCACACAGCCTGTAAAAGCAGTACTTTCAATACCTGTGAGGCAGAATCAGCAAGAAACCAGGCACCATTATGTTTTGCACCTGTTTGGGAAAAGCCTTCAAGGGCAGTCCCACATACAAGCAAATCCAGACTAGGCCAGTCACAAGAGGACAAACCCTACAAGAAATCAATTGTAAATACGGTGCCAAGCAGAAGAAGTGAAGGCACTGTGGTTGACCTGGCACTTGGCTTTTTGGGAGTATTCAAGAGACCCATTTTCACCTCCCACACACCACAAGAGAGTGTAGCTCGCCCATGACAACGCTACACCCACCACCATTCCTCACCAGACATTTTCTTTACTTATTTCTTTTCTGCTCACTGTGTCTCTTCTTACGCCGTTATCCATTCCCATCTTCTTCCTGACTTCCAGCAGGCTTCTGGACTTGTGCCTTTTCCTCTCTCTGCAGTCTTACTTACTGAAGCATCATACTTTATTCTCTCTGCTCTTCTCAGTGATTTCTTCCTCCTTGCACATTCAAAGGGTTTTCACACTGCTAGATCAGAGCTCTTAAAAAATAAGGATGCACAGCTTTTTTGTTTACAACTTTTTGTGCGTGTAATTAAAATTTATATTAAAACATGGACAAATGATACAGCATTGCCATTCAATGAAGTGCCTCTTTATGCTCTTAGATCAAGAATCACAAGATGTATTTGTAAAAAGCAGTATTTCCAAAGCATAGTTCAGTGTTTTTTCTAAAGTTGTGTTTAATTTGGTATATTTTATTCTTAATGGCTTTACTTTCCATTCCTTCGTAAATTATGTCATTATTTTACTATTATGAGCTGATCCTCTGGGAATCCTTTTGATTCTAACTTGTGAAATTAAGCCTGAGCCTGTTAGAAAAACAGAACAAGGCTTCAGAGTACTAATCTCCCTTACAGCTTTCAGTAGCTGTGACTACTATTTATGGTGGAACTGGAACAACCTAATGTTGAGCTTTTGGAAGGGATAGACCTCAAGGTACAAGAAGCAGAGCCACCAACATAGCACCCCTACGAAGCTTCATGGTTTCCCAAGATCAGTCACTCCAGGTCAGTGCTTCCCTATGGCCGCTCCTCAAGGGCTGCCTTCTGCTTGCATATATGATGGATCAGAGAGCAGCACAGAGCTGCCCCTTGCTGTCCCTGTCGTCTCTTGGCTGTCACCAATTCCTGCTCTCAGATGTTAGCAGCACTGTTTCCCTCTCACTATGTCCAGGTCACAGCTTGCAGGCCACACTGTCCCCTCAGGGATGAAACCAGTACCTCAGCTACCTCCAGCAAATGGCTGCTGTACATGAGGCACCTCAGGCAAACAGCCACCTCATGGCCACCACACGAGGAGCCTTGAGGAAATGGCTGCTTGGGGCAAATGGCCACCATGTGCGGGGAGCCCCAGCAGACATCTGCCTCTGGTCAATGGCCACCCCACACGGGGCTCTGCAAGCAAATGGCTGCCTCGGGCAAACAGCTGCCACATGAGGGGCACCACCAGCAAATGACTGCCTCAGCCAAATGGCGGCTGTGTGCACACCTGTCTTTGCCTATGGGCCTTGCAGTGCATAAGGCTGCAGGGGACACAGAGAGCAGCCAGCCCAAAAGAGACAAATTTTGCTTTCGCACCCCTAAAGCAGGACTTGGAGTCCTGCACTGGGGCAGCGGGACCCAGAGAGCTGCCATCTCTCCCTCGCTGCAGGGCCACGACGCCCAGGCCAGCTCTGGGCTCACTGCCCTGTGTGGCCTCTCCACAGTTGCTTTGTGTGCTGGGGTTTATTCGGGGCAAAAGGGTGACAGGGTTCCTCATGGACTGGCTCTCCATCATGTTTCCAGCTAGGGGCACAGCACATTCCCTCGCCTTCCTCATGACCACCTGAGGCATCCATCACCAGCAAGCTTGTGGCAAATCACCCCTGTCCAGGAACTGCACCCGGGAAACTTGCAGTGTGAAATCGGAAATGGAGAAGTAAATTGTGGAGGCACACGCTGCTCCCAGAGGCTAAGCCCATTGCCAGAGCAATCATGGAGAAGCGCAACACACACCTGAAAGGAGAAGGGGAGCTCGTGCTGCATATTCTCACACCGCTCAGCAGAACTCACCATGGGCGGCACATCCGCTGGGCTGGAGGATTGGTGGGGGGGAAGGGGAAATCACATTCCGTTCTCAGGCCGTTTTAGTTAATACCTGCTGTGACCATATGTTTGCTCATAAAAACAATCTCTGCATCAAATATTAAAGCATTGCCAGAGAAATCACTAAGTTCTGTACTTAAAGGCACTCAGTATTTTTTGTTCATTCCATCAGTCCTTATTAAATAATTAATAACAGAGAAAAAAATGATCTTTCATGTGAATACAATTCCTACTGCTGTTAAAAGAGCAGCTCCATCTGATGCCTGCCACCTAGGCCCAAGTGAAGCACAGTGCCGATTTACCATTTACGTTTAAGTTTTGAGCCAAGGGGCAATTATTTTCCCCAAGTACAACTCAAACTTTCCACTTGAGCATGCTTTTAAGAGATTCTCCACCCCAGGAATCAGTTCTCAGAAAGTCATGGGCATCACAGCAACCCTCAGTCGTCTGGTGTGAGCACAGCTGGCTTCTGAGGCTTCACCACTTACACTTTCACACCTTTGGCAACTCTGCGTATCTACCCAGGCCTCAAGCCCCTCTCCCAGCCTTCTGCATGCCCCGAGTATGGTGTCAAGTCAGCAGTCCAAGGCCACATGCTTCTCCAAGACACTGCTACAACCCTTGGGACAGCTTTCATCTGTTCCTCATGCTGCCTGTCCCAGGCCTTTTCTGTCACTCCACCTCCCTCTTTACTTTGGCAGCTCTCCAGAGCCTGTTGCCAAGGAAATCCCCTATTACAAACCCTCCTCATCCCCAGGAAGTGCCTCCTCCCCCCACAAGCTTCTTTCTCCAGCTAGCAATAACCCCTCCCAGGCAGTGTCCCCAGACAGCCCTGGTTCCCGGGATAGGACACCTCGCTGGCCCCCTGCACTCAAATTGGTCCCCGTACTGCTGCAAGCACAGCACGAGCACCTCAGACATCACTGTACACCACAGCAAACAGCTCATAAATTATGCTTACAAAGTAGCCAAAATGTAGTCATGAGTGTTGGATACATCTGCAAAAAAAAAATCAGAATCACTTTGGTTCCCCAGTTTGCCAGCATTCAGCTATTAACGTTCAGAGTGCTCTACTCAATATAATAACACTGACTTAAAATGGGTAATTCTACCCCAATTAGGCAGAAGAGATTTCCAAAAAGCAAAGGAAATGCTTACTGAAATATGCCACTGAAAATCCTCCCCTTAAATCTTCACTTTGGCTTTGTGTGCATTTGATGTTGCTGGTGGTGAATTTTGTAAAAAGTATTTATACTTACATTAGGTTACAAAAGTTAATATGAAGGAATAAACCTATATTTTTCAGCATAAGTATAAATAATTTTTTTCCAATTCTTGATTAAAATGTCATAGAATTGAAGAAAACGTTATTCTCAAGAAAATAATGCTAATGCTGTGCTCCAAGCAGAACGATGCATAATGCAATAGGAAAGACAGGGAGAAGTAATTCATGTATCCACCACAACTCACTGATGGGTGCTTTTTTTTAACCAATATAGTATCTAATGGGCACAATAACTAGAATATGAACAAAAAGCCATTTTCACATCCAATACACTTTACAGTAATGCTTTTGAAATTTAAGTCTCATTCTTAATCCATTTTCACAGGTCTTTACCTTAATGCAACAAAATGAAAGTGACCTCAGGGACATTTTCTCCTCTCCATCAGAAAATACAGGCAAGCTACACAAACTCCAAAATATGTAGGTTGTTGCTCTTAAAAAGGACTGTCTCAGTGAGAGCACACAGGCACTTCGCAGCTACTGAGGCATAACTATATATTTACTTTCCCAGTGGTTTAATTTGCTACACTGTGATTGGTGCTGCAACCATGGTTTACAAAATCATACTACAATTATTCAAGGTAGTTCAGTTTTCAAAACCCTGTCTGCCAATTGGCTGACAGTGATTGACTAAATCCAAACAAAGCACTCTCAATAATCATTTCAGTATCATTTTTTTCAATTACTTCAGTTAAGTACAAATTTCTTACCTCTGAGCAGCTCACTTGAACTTACTTAAAAGTGATCACCTTTGCCAGTTACAAAAATAACATTGGGTTTTCATTCTCTTACAGTGAAACATAGCAATTTCCATTGTGACATAATAATAAAGAAATCTAATAGGCATCTAAATGGGAGACACTGTCAAGAGGAAATAGTTTTTAAAATTTCCAACAGCTGTCATTGAAAAGCAATGTTATATTCTATCATGCAGGGGAAAAAAAAACCTGTTCACTTTCCTTCAATTAGAACTATGTATTTCAGTCATACAAAAGAATACATGAGTTTGTCAAGCCATTTCACTCATAGAAAAAAGACTAGAGGAAAAAGAGAATGTAGAAATAAAGATCAAAAGGATTATCAAAAATTTCAGAAACATACTTCAAATTTTGCTTTATCTAAACATATGGTTATGTTTACAAAACTACTGCAGAACTGAAATAAAAAATATTTTATAAAAAAATTATGTATTTTCTCCTATCTCATTTACTAGAAAAATCAAAAGCAGCTATTTCAGATTGAACTCTTTTCAAGGTGCTTGTTATCTGCTAAAAAAACCCAACTTATTCAAAAGTTGTGCTTAAAAGACATGTATTTTTAATCTTTAAAGAAAACCTTAATACTTTTTTTTTTCCCTTTTCATATGACCGCCCTTTGAAAGGACGGAAGCTGAGCTCAGGAGTTTCATACTCCTATCTAGAAATAATTAAGTAATTATTGTGATAAAGTAGTTTCCTGGGTAACAGGAACTGGTTTGTGAGCTCTGATTAGGGAAGCATGTGCTGTTTACATCCCTATCTCTTCCAGAACTGTTATAAATGTTTTACTTAAACAAATTACCCCTGACCACCAAACTTGCTTTGCTGATCTCTGTTTCTCTGAAAAACTGAATTGCAAAGCCCTACACAGGTGCTGTGGTGCAGCAGAAAGGAGAGAAGGGTGCCAAAATCACGGCATGTATCAGGAGAATGTTCAAGTGTACAGGCTCACCTGTTTTTGCTTTTGGGAGAAGACCACCCCCAAGTATTCAATGAAACATTTTCCCTCTTGCCTCAGGGGAAATAGGATTGTGTCCAGCTTCTCACACTCGGGTTCTGGATACTAAAAATAAAGACTGTATTCAACCCTGTTGTCACTCACAGCAGAGGTGCTAATGGATGAATTAACATGCACAAAGACAACACTTCCCTGTTTAGCTTTTAAAAATCAACGTGCTCTCAGTGAGCAATGCCATCTCTACACCTTTGTCTACGTGCTTGTCAGCCATTTGTTACACTGAAGTTGTTAGCAAGTTGAGATGAGCCATGGCAGAAAAGTGGGCCTTAAAATATGCTTTAGTTTGGTATTTGGTTAATGTTCTGACAAAGGTTATCAAACAGGTCGGGTGATTTTTACGGACGTAAAAAAGTGTTTTCATTGTGATAAGCAGTGTGATGGAAACAGTGACACAGAAAAAATTCATTCTCTTGTCACCCTGGATAACGTTGGAGACATCCTTGTGCAGTTTTACTGTCATGGGATAAGTGATAAATTATGTATATGGCACAACATCATGCTGATTTTGGGGAGGGCACTGTGAAGGTGAAATGAATACCTTCTGCTCATGAATGTCAATCTAACTGAAGTCTTGGAAGCAGATACTGCTGTCAGACTGCTACAAAACAAAAAGGACAGGAGACAGGTTGTCTGGGTGCTTGCCATGGGTAACAACTGAACAGAAACTTCACTGTTGGAAAAAGCAACCATCAGAGAGATCCAAAAAAACCTCTTTTGGGATAACAGAGTCGATTTTAAAATGCTTTGTTTCAAGGCTGTGAAACATGAAATTCTCCAACCATTGGAAAGAAGAAAGAAACCATCACTAGCTAGACCCTGATACCAAATATTGATGTTAAAATCAGCAAGAGCAAATTCCACAGATCCACATTGTTGGATCTGTTTTCTCAAATCTGGATATTCTGTCTTTTCCAGATTTTTCCAGCCCAAGGGCTTGACAGAGCTCCTCAAACCAGCATAGTGCTCTATCTCCTTCTTGCTTGGTGGAGATCAGTTGTATTTCACACACACTGAGACATGACAAATGTTCTGCAGTTGTGTAAAATGCAATTAATTAGCAGATGCCATGACACAAAACAGAAAACAAATACAAGCAACTCTATAAAGGGGTTTATCTTGACATATGGATGTGCATCTGCATGCACACATCTTTCCCCCAAATATCAATAAACAGTAAGTCCCGACTGTATTTTAGAAGAATGTTCTTTGATTTGATTCTAGTTTCACGATCATTTCTCACATACCAATAGTTGTCGTTATATGACTTAGCAGTAAATCAGTCTGGCCCTTCCAGTATTTTTAAGTAACTTTAGAGATTCTGTGCTGAAAAGTAAAACATTTCATCACAGAGAAGCTGCTGACAGATGACACGAATGCAGGGGCTGATACCTGCTTTTGGCATAGACGAGAACATGAATGTAAATAATCCCAGTACCTGCTGCCTCAGGTACTGTCTGTGATTGACAGCTGTAGCAGAAACCCAGAAGTCAGCTCTGAATGTGACTCTTGGTCAGCCTGAGATTTTACTGGTGGCATGGGACGCATATACAGAACTTTAAAACTTAATAGTACATTGACTGTACAACTTGAAAATACACATCCAAAGAATGAAGCTGGAAGAAAAATTTATGTTAGAGAGAAGAGGAACCAAAGAGTATCACAGAATGACAGCTTTAGAAAGTATGTAAAATATGCTTGAGAATGGGGCTTGATTTTAACTTTTGACATTAACAGGAGCTGCTGGCATCGTTTGATACCATATTCTGTGCAATCAAACATGTAATTGTTGTGTGTATGATGCCAGATATCCCTTAAGAGCTTCATCTGACATGTGTCACTCATACAATAGAATTTCATAAAGGCATTTCATATTGAGCTGTGCAAACAGACCCATGAATGCATTATCATTGGCAAAAGGTCATTTTTTCTTCATTTTATTCCCTATGCCATATCTGAAAGAGCAGAACAATCACTTTACCAGTGTCAGAACCTGTTCTACTATCATAAAAAACATATTTGATTCCTTTTACCCCTTGCTACAAACAAAAACATTTTACCCCTTGCTCAGGAGATGCTCAGATTACCTGTGGCACAGAGTCCTTTGAACAGCAATTTTAAAATCACTTTCTCAAAACACCTACCAGCCGTCATTTCGTCATGTAAAGTATAAAACAAGACACATCCAGAGTTAGAAAATCCATCAACATCTGACTGCTCACTGAACAACAGCATTATAGTTCATGGCAGAAGAAAAGGTGGTGGCTCATGTTACAAGCTGATCTGCCTATAAGACAGTGGTTGTAAAAGACTGAGCAGTAGAACTGAAGCTCTAAAAAACCATACCAAAAATATAACTGTGATATCAAAGAGAGAAATCTTTCTGCTTCTTCCATTATGAGAGCATTTTTCTTTCCATTAGGAGAAAAAGAAAAAAAACAAACAAACAAACAAAAACTCTTTGAAAGCAAATGGCTTCCAATGGATGTCCAAGATTTAAAGAATTTTGTATTGTCTGAGCTTTGTGCTCCTCCACTGCAGTCCTCTACAGGACTGAAAGAATTTCCGTTTTCTAGTTCTTGGTTAGTTGGGAGCAGAGGTGAAACAGAAGTAGGATTTAGATCTTGCATCAAAAATTTGCATCTCTCCTCTGCCTTACTTGTGTAAAAGCACAGAAAATGGAGTAAGAAAAGGACAGTGGATTGCGTATTTGTTTGGAGCATGCCGTTCAAGAAAGAGGCACTATCTGTCATCTCCATGAGGGAGGTATGAAGATAACTAAATTTCATTTCTCTGAACCCTACTCCTTTTAAACTGAGGTTTTGTAACACACATTAATTCTTTTCTCAATTTACCAAAATTCAGGATCCTGACAGTTGTTTTAACGAGGAGGAAGGATATCATGATGGATCCAAGTAATTTTCAGTAGAAGGTATGTTTACTTAACAGGATGCATGAAGTTCTGTTTCCACGACCACAGGATCCAACACTATAGCCTGTCATTACTCACAGCCTTGCCCAGCCCACAAACAGCACAGAATTTTTCTTCAGTGGCACAAACCCAACAACTTGTCCCTCTAGTTTTTGCTCCCTATCATACTCCAGATCCATGATGTACCTTGCTTTTCTCACACATTAATTCAGCCCAAACCGTCCCTTCCCCTCAAACTTGCTAACATGAAAACAACAGCTCTTTTTGTTGCCTTTCCCTGGTCTTAAAATTAAGAGTCAGACACGGTTAAGGGAAAAAGGGGTTTTTATCTCAGTATTTAACAAGGATCCTTAAGGTGCACCACTTCACTAAGGTGGAATGCACCGAAAAGCACCCACACGATAAATCGCATATACAATTTATAGACCTTGCGAATTAGCGTATCTATCGAAAACTCCCCAACGAGAGGCTTGAACGATTAGCGTGATATCCTCCCGTCCCGAGGAATTTCCTCCTGGACAGGCCTATCTTAGTTTACAGGATGTCTTCTAGACAAGACCTTGGTTTCTCTGGATAGAGTAGGGCTTTCTGGCCTCCAACTGCGAGGCCTCCAGGATGTTTGGTTTCCTGGCTTTACAGAATATTGGGACTATGCTAAGTTATCGGATTTAAGGAACTACAAGCATGCATGCTAAAAGCACTGAGGATACATAAAAGCTATATAAAGGGTATATAAAAGGTATATAAAAGAAAAGACAAAAAATCATCATAGCATCATTTTCAGGGCATGACTAAAGCCTTGCACATCCTTTCATTTTGGGTGAAGTCTGATGGGGCTGTCACTTGCTCTACAGTGCATCTCCCATGCCTATATTTTACACCAGTTGGTTTGGCCTAGCTTGTAAGTTTAAAATTTTAACAGGTATTATATGAGATCAAACAGTTCAAATTGTCTCCTGGAGCACATTTTCAGTGTTCCAGCAGGAACAGCCATCCCACAGATGAAAGACCTCAAGTGAGCAAGATTTCAGACAGAATATAGAAAAGACTATCAGAACACCACAAGAATAACCATTCTGGAAAGGAAGACACGAATGCAGACACTGATACCTGCTTTTGACAGAGACAAGAACATGAATGTAACACAGAGTTATAATCAGACAGGAATTTCAGTTTTACCTTTTTACACTTACCTTTTCTTTACCTTTTATTCAAAAGATAAAGAAAATACTAATTTACTTGAGGATAAGAACAGTCATAGAAAAGTGGGGTCAAATTGGTACTGAAGACACCTTACTTTTCAGTCCTGTGTACAACAGAGGGGTTGGGTACATCTCAGTTCTCATTCCTAAGAAGTATCTGGCCACTCTTCTCCTCAGCACCTCCAGAGGTGTCCAGAACTCATCCATTTTACATCATCACTAAACTCCAATCTGAGTTTCTTTCTCCCACATGGAACTGATGTCTTACTGTTTTGTCTCAAGTATGAAAGCTCAACAATCTCTGTATAAAACTTGTTGCAAACCATGACACTGTTATCCTGTTTATGTTCTTTATATTAAAACATAACCACTTCTTTCAACTTTAATTCTATGCTTTCTAAACTCTTCCTTGAGCTATCTCAAATTTATCCACATCCTTATTAAACAAGGAAATATGTATTTTTTGCAAAAACACCATTTGTTGACCTATATTCTGCTGTTGTCCACTCCAGTATCTTTCCCTGCCATTCACACTCCTGGGCAGTTACTCCATTTTCCACCCCAGCTTGCCCCTTATCTTCCTTACATATGGGACTTTGAAAAGCTGAACCTGGTCTTGTTGATTTAGCCTTTTTTTGTCAAATTAACAAGGTCCTCTTGCATTCTAGTTTTGTCTTCTGTCATCCTTACAGCTTAACAGTGTGACATCCTCTGTGCATTTGACCAATTTAACCCCCATTCCATTACCTGAGTCCTTAATGAAAATAGTGAATAGAAACCAGCTGGTTCAGCCCCACTTTAAATGCCCTCTTACTCTGGCAGTGAAATACAAGTTTTGAGTGGTTTCCACTCCACTGCATGCGGTGTTTTCAGGCTGGACATAATTACCTGTGTAGTATATAAAGATACCATGAGAAAAAAGTCAAAAGCTTAATAGAAGTCAAATTACATATCCCCCCAAGTACTGCATCTATTATCCTGCCCAAGAAAGAAACTGGATTAGTTTTAAATTACTTGTTTTTCACAAACCTATAGGGATTTTTTAACCACTTCATCATCTTCAGCATTTGATAAATTGACAATTTAGTAATTTGTCCCACAACCCTTCCTGGGGCCAAAGCTGGGCTAACTGCTCCTGGAATTTCTCCAGATTTCTCTATTTTTCCACCTGAAATATTTAGGTAATAACTTTGTGAAATTCGCCCTATTAATAAGCCCTTTTCTACAACAAAGATAAACACAACAAAAGTCTCAGAAAGCAATCTGCATATAAATAAAAATACTATTAATCCGAGTGACCCCAAGAGTTTCACAAAGGACCATGGCTCATCCAGTGAAATTGCCAGAAAACAGGAACAACTGGGACTGCTTATTTTAGGAAGAATATGAATTGGAGGGGACATGGTGGAAGGATACACGTGAGTGCACAGCATACAGAAGTTAAGCCAAATGCTCCAGTTAATCCTCCTGTGACGCAAAGCAAGCAAGCAACAAAACTGAAATACACACTTTTAAATTATAAAACTCTCATGTTCTTCTTATTTTAAAAGGACAGTGTGTGGGTTCATGTAAGCATTGCCAACAGTCAATAGTGAGTGAAAATGCCTAGCAGAGAGGAATAGACAATTCTGTAGATAAGAGCCAGAAGCAAATGCTGTCCCCTCCACAGAGGATCAGCAAAGCACCAGTTTGCCTTCTTGAGTCTGCACCAAGAGCACAGACACAGGAAATTGCTGCAGCAATTAATTCCATGGTCTCACCACTGCTCTTGATGCCTAAGTGCTGATTGTGCCTACCACCAGCTCACTCTCCCAACATGTTCCTACACTTGTGCTTCTGCTGGCTACATTCTTCTCCCCCTCTCCCCGTTTTCCAATAGTTTCTTGACTCTTTTGCAGTCATACAGCACCTGATCAAGTTTGATCATTCTGAATCTGGTCTGGTATTCACATTTCCATGTGTTCATTTCCACAGCTCACTTGGCCTTTTCAACCCCTTCAAAATTATCCTCTTAAATGAAATGAAACCTTGCTTTAGGTGAAGGACTCATCTGGCCTGGGACCACAGATCAAGTACCATACTGCTCACCTCCCTCTTACTCCACAGTAGTCCACTTTTGCTTTGTTTGATTAAACCCAAACAACTTAACAGCCTTGTGTTTTAACATCTGCGCAAAGTCCACCTCAGCCCAGATTTTGTTTGTATTCCCACTTACAGTATATCCCTAGCTCACTGAGATATTTACTGCACACTGTTCAAAGTTTTCTCTGACAACAGAATTACTTATTTCGTTAGGGCTTTTTATATTATCTGACAGGATAATATTAGGACTTCATAAACATTAGAGGCATTACAAAATAAATGCCATTTGTCTGAGGTGAGGGGACTCCCCCCCCCCCCCTACACAGACACTTCTAGGCAAGATTACAGGCAAAGAGAAAATAATGCCAATATTACAAAGGAATTTTCTGTGCCCAAAGGAGACACCTCATGCCTGAATTTTTGAACCAGCTAATGCAACATTGTGGTTATCAGTTCAAAGCACATCTACTTGATGTGCAGCTGCAAGTCAGCACTTCTGCAAATTAGACCCCACAGTCCGTAGCACCGTCCGGGTGAGCCTTCATGGGGAAGGCATCGTTCTGTGCCCTGCAATCTCCAGCCATACACAACCCAGATCACAGATCCACTCAGCATGCCATTGCCTCCTTCTTTTGGACTGCACCTTCGTTCTTCAACTTTAATTTTTTCACTATCTGCCCCAAGAAACAGCTTGCAATTCATATCCCTTATTCATTCTTCCCACTCTGATGCTTCTCTCCAGTTTGCAGTTGTGTAGTTGAAGGCCATTTCCTAAGCACAGGCACAGAGCACTGCATCAAAGTTTGCACAAGTTCTCAGCGCTTGACTTTACAAATTTAATGTCTTTTTCAAGTCTGTGGTCACACATGTCTATAGTACAGCAGAATAAATCATGCTTTTCACTTTTTATTTATTGCCTTATAAGAACCACAGGAAGAACAGTGCACATCCCGTGCCCTCCCTCCCACCTTTTTCTTTGTGTGTGCACAACCCCAGATTACAGGGATTGCAAGAAAGAGAAGACAGAGCACAAGACTGCTATGAAGCAGCACGGCCTCTGCAGGTAGGACTGAAATTCAGATGCTTGCTCTCCACACTTCTCCTCCCATGCTGAGCCATGACAATTCTTTTTTTCGCCCTTTCTCTCCAGACCAGAGCAAGCTATAGCATTTTACCCCAAAGCTTCCTCCTCTGCTAAATTTACCACACTATCTATTTCCTCCGGCTTGCTTCCGCAGATTCCCAAACCAGCTAGTTTGTGAGTAGAGAGACCAGAACACATCTAGGTCACACATAAAAGAAAGTGCCACTTGTATAGTGCCACTATGTTCAGAGATACCTGTATGGGAACTATTTACCTGTATGGAAAATACTCCTCACAATCACTACAACAAAATCTTTTCTACTACTGCAAAATCCTAAACCAGCAAGGAGAAAGAATAAAGGGAATTTTTTAAAGAGGCAGGGGGAATTGAGAGCAAAAGGCTTAAAGGAAACAAAGACTTAAACTCGTGTAGCTCACATTTTACACCGAAGCTGTTAGTGCAAAAAAACCTCAAGCAAACTGCACTGTGTAAAGGCAAAGACTCATTACTAAGACTATACATTGCTTTGTGGAGGAAATGCAATAGGCAGTTTGGGCTTTGGCTGGAGTTAAACGTGCCCATCAGTGATCAGTAATTCAGATCATTTTGTCCAATAAGCATCCCTGGATTTCTGCTGAAAAGAGAGACTGCAGTTTGTGTTTGTTGTGTTGTTTTCAGTACAATGACTTAACATCCATGTATTGCAGACAGTATATCTAGAGATTTGAAGAACGATGAGATTTCATCTTTTCAGTGCTCCAACTCTAGCTAGAAAGGCGTATATGGGAGCAAATGGCTTTTCCAAAAAATACTATGGATTGTGTTATTAAGGTTTAAGTGAAGATTTTAGTTATTCCAAGTGGACTTAACTTGCTAGACAAACGGGGATTTCTCTGCTTGGTTACCAGAGTGTGCCCTGAAAGATTAATGTTTGAGTTTGCACATTCCTTGGCTGGAGGCTTTGCTGTCACACCACCGCTGCTGAAGTTCACTTGCTGCATCCAGCTCAGGGTTTGTGGTACATGGCAGTGCAGCTGGGGCCCCACACTCACAGCAGGTGCAGAGGATCCCAGCCTCAATCAAGGTCACTCTCACCCCACCATCTCTGAGCAATGCAACCTGTACAGGACTGGCACTGTGCACTACGGCCCTGCAATATTCCTCTCCGGGATCAAGTCTTCCTGGTGAAATTCAGCTGGTGTCAGAAAAATCCCTGTTGTCAGCAGAGCTCACATTGATAAACCCAGTGAGGATTTTTCCCCAAGAAAGTGACCTGCTAATGACTACAGTGGTAAATGGTATTGATGCCTTTTCCCGGTCTTAAAATCAAGAGTCATACACGGTTAGAAGGGGAAAAGGGATTTTACCTTCGTATTTATTTTAAGGATCCTTAGGTGCACACGTCCAGGTCATATGCATCGAGATGCACCCTGCCAAAATGCCCACCCCAAAAGATCAGGTATAACATTATAGGTTTTACTAATTAGCATATCTATCAAAGATTCCCCAATGAGAGGCTCAAGTGAGCCCCCCCTCCCCAAGGAACCTTCCCCTGGATGGTTCTATCTTAGTTTACAGAATGTATTCTGGAGAGGACCTTGGGATCTGGGGCACACTGATCTCTAGCTATGAAGCTTCTAAAATGTTTAGTCTCTTAGCTTGACAAGCAAGTCTAAGAATGTAGGCAAAAAGCACTAAGAATACAGAAGTTGTATAAAAGGTATAACAGGTATAAAAGAAAAGGCAAAAAATCTTCACGGCATCAGTGTTACCTGATTAACACTGTCGTTAAAATTCTAATTAAAAGGGCTGTTTATTTTGGGAAAGTAAAATTGTATATATACACATTTACTACTGCAAAAATACTAGTGCTGGATGATGAGCACCTGTCTTCTATTTAGGCTTTGTGAAAAAAATTGGACAAACTTTTTTAGCAAGCAAGAGAGATCACCTTATCAAGACTGCAATAATTGGCAAGTTACTAAAAATATCCCAATGCAAGTAATAATCCCTCATCCAGTGATCTGAAGGATCTTATGAACTCTCTGCTTTAGATGAGAAACCAAGGAGCCAGGCAATCTATCTGAAGTCCCACAGCAACTGCAGCCTAGCACTGAACACCCAGGAGGCAGATTTACTTTGAAGTTTATTGTGCCTTCTCTATGGTTTGCTCTTGAACATATAGCATTTAGTTAGCAAAAAGGTATTTGCTGCTCGCTGGAAGGATTCATGATTACTCAGCAACTTGCATCACTGCATGTTTTTACTGTTTATTTCAGTTGTGTAATTCACGGAAGCCATTGCTTTTGGCAAGTCAATAAAAAAGCTCTCACCCTTACAGGTAGAGCTCCGGCATTTGTCAAATCTATTAGGAGATAGATTCTGTCATTTACAACACTTCATCTTGTGTAGCTCTAAACACCAGCAGCTGGATTGAGATTGCCTTTTCAGAGTTCACAAGGGACTTTTACTGCTGCCAGATCTAAGCAAGACTTAAAAACTATTTCTCAAAGCAAGATATATTGGAGGGATAGCATCTGGTGACAAATGTTGAAGGAATAACAAAATCCTTTGTATTGTGGTGTTTCTTGACCTGCCTGTTTATTAATGTTCATCTCTCCTCATAACTCAAAAGCACAGCTTTGTGCTTCTGATGCACCCTTATGGAAACAAATAAAATGCTGCCGCTGCTTCTCCACATCAGAAAAACCAGCTTGTTAAATGTCAGTGTGGAAGCTGTCAATGACTATACTGCATTGCTTCCCCTGCTCTCCCTAGTCAAACTTAACTAGCAAATCTCTTCCAGCTCCACAAAAGAACTGACATGTCTTGCAGTAATTAAAAGATGACTTTTCTAATTTTTTCTTAATTTTCTATTTAAAAGCTCTGACTTCTGTTGTGAACACTATGCCAGAGTTGGTAACTACTGCCATTTTAGCAAAACTTCAAAATGCGAGTGAGGGACCCCGGTCTGCCATATGTGCTGGGAGTTTACTATTGCTAGCAATTCCAGGCTTTCTCTGAATCTTTTCCAGTTCCAGTGTGCTGTAAGAAAAACTGCAAGTGACACTTTCTGGCTGCCCTTATTCAGGCAGAAGTCGCAATGCATTTAGGAGGGGTTTTTGCAAGATCATGTGTTTGGAGTCCACAAAGTAATTAAATCTGCTCCCTTGCTTGTGTTTACCCTACAGACATTTAGACATTTGCATGTGGTTTCCAAATGTACAAGGACTGAACTAATGGGACAAAGGCACTGAGGAATCAGAGAACTGTAGGGACAGTCCTTTGGGGAGCCTGCCCTCTTCCCAACAGGACGCTTGCTGCCTGGACACAGCCTGAGCAAACATTTCCACCCTCCTAGACTCCAATGACTGCATTTAGAAGACAAAGCTACATCAGATCTTCTCAAACCGGCTAATAGGATTGTTGTGCTTCACCAATCTAGAAGTCCCTCTTGTTCTGTGAATGTCTTCCTGGGAATAATTCGTCAAAATAATACCCTAGATAAAATCACAATTAATCCCTTTGTATAACACAGGTACGTAGTGAAAGCTTCCATTATCTCTGTGTTCTTACATCGGTATTAGCCAGATTTGTATCACTGCAGCACTTCAGTTCTGACTAGTGCACTGCTAACTGAGTCTCTTAATAGGCTTCAATACTGCTGCTTTCAAGGTTTCCAATTTGCATGGGAATCAAATTTGTATTTCTACCAGTATGTTAGAAATAATATTCCTCTATCAATCTCTTCAGTGATACAGTCACAGACTCTAGTCTGTCACTGATGCAAGTATCACTATCTTTAAAAAAAATCCAACCAGACAAACCCCCAAACATTAATCAAAACTGTTTGGAATTCCCACCTGTCCTATGTTGATGGCTATCAGTCATACTCTCATGTTTCTGTGAGCATCTCCCAAACTAATCTCCTGGCTGGAACCTTCTTTGAAGCAGATAATTCTAAAGACAGTCACATAAAACACTTAGGGAAATAAAACTTACATTGCAACCAGAACCCGATTCAAGAAAATAATATTAACCCCCCTCAGGACCTGAGAAGAGCAGTCATGTGTCAGTAGAAACCAACATAACCTGAATTTTAAAACATTGTCACGTAATTTCAGGCAACCTACTCCACAAATACCTGCAGATCTACCTAATTTATGCCCCAAAATTAATCCTATTTTTTGAAAAGACAATCCTGTGGCACCAGAGCCCTCTTTTGGGCCGGTATTCCACACTGAGTTTGCAGGGGGATTCACTATAAAGCTAAGCCTTAGTGCAAGTTTTTCAAAACCAATTCCTCACACTATGGAATCAGGTGCGTGGTTTGGGGCAGCAGCATCATACATGGGGGTCTCTGGGTGCCCTCATGCAAAACACACTGTAAGGACCCCCCAGGCCTGATCTGTGTGGGAAAGAAGGACATCCCGATTCAGAAATAAGACTGGATGCTATGCTGGGCCAGGAGTTGGACTTGGTGATCCCTGGAGGTTTCTTCCAACTCAGCTCATTCTGTGATTCGACTCCTTAATTGTGTAGCAATATAAGCAAGTCTTTTTCAACACACTTACAGAACCCTAATAATAAAGGAGTTGAATTATTTTTAGTAATTATTGAGCAATTCATTATGAGCTAGCAAATAAGCTTAAAAAACCAACTGCATTGGCCACTGTTGGGAAATCTGTCAACACAAAGAAATAAATGCATCAAAAATTAACCCATACGAATTATCTGTGTAGCCCAGGAAAATATATAACCTCTTTCCAATTTTAAGAACTGCTGCCCAGCTCTCTCACATGAAATGCCAGTGATTGCATGTGCAATAAATATTAATGGTTCATAAATTAAATAGCATTATTCCTCTCCACATAACACCATTTTGCAAGGCCCTATGGAAAAGGTACAGGCAGTTTGTTGAGCAAGCTCTGATAGAAGAAAAATATGCCTTTGTTTTCACTTTTGAAAGCATTTGTTGGGATTTATAGGGTATATGCAGAAGGCAATTAAGGCGACATTTTACAGAAAGCTACCATATGCCCCCAAATAACAAAAAGCAATAAAAGAAAAGGGTGATCTGTGAAAACAATTTGATTTATAGAACTACATGTATAAAATATAGATACTTTCAGCCTAAACAACTTGTATAGGAGGAGCTTAGGCGTCACAGATAACCCATAATCTTCCCAAGTAAGCTGCATTGTCCATATCACAGCAGTACACTGCTACCAAGGCCTCATTTTTGGGTGATAAAAGCCAGGCAAGCTCTGTCCCCTCAAATGCCACTTCCTAGAAGACATCAGCAAAGACACAAGCCAGGCCAAGGTGACACACAGGCATTACCACTGGGGGGAATTTCAAAGCTAGCCTAGGAGGCACCCAGTGGAGCCTCCCTGCTGGGGTCACAAGGAACTTTGCCCACCCCGGGCAAGAAACATAAGAAAAGGTGAAGTAGGAGGGTGGGAAAGACTGGCACCAGCTTCATAGCCTCATTGGGCAGGCCTGGAAGGGTCTTAAAAATGAAGAATGACTGTGGATAGAGGGGAAGAAAATGTCAGTGAAGACATGTAAAAAGAGTGATGAAGTGCTTAAATTAAGAAGGCAAGAAATTAATATCAGTAGCAGCATTTAAACAAATAGGAGGAGTGTGAGTGTCCCCTTATGTAATTCCAAACAAGAGGTGATGAAACCTGAGACAGAACTTTAATTGCGCAGACACAAAAATGCTGCTACACAGAAAGTAACAGCAAAGTATGGCTGTCCTGGAATTAGGAAGTGAGAATGAGAGATACACTGAAACACTCACATTTGTAGGCTGGGCCATGACAAAGACACTGGGCGGTCTTGTCTTCAGTGCCTAGAAAAGAAAAAAAATGGGAGAGAAAGGAAGGAAATGGCAAAAGACTGAATTTTGTTAATTGAATTTCCACAGTTGTCCAAAATGCTACAATCTTAGCTTGCTTCTACTAAGTGTGCAAAGTACCCTGAATCTAGGTTCATGTATGAGATTTCCAGAGATGGCACACCACAGGAAAAAATGTAAATGCAGTTAAATCTCCAGCAAAGGGCTGTCATTGCTGAAGGTATTTCAGTTCATAAGTAAGGATGAACTGGAAAGAATCTACATTAAGACACCAGAAAGCAGTTGATTAAGCTTTAGAATGAAAGACGACAGGATGGAGGGAGGGAAATGGACCAAAGGCTGGCTGGTTTATTTTAAGGTATAGCAGATACTAGTGAGACTGTATTTTCTGTGACAAAGCCTGCAAAATTATACTTGTTAAGAAAATGGGTAGGGAAGGAATTGCTAATGGAGGAACCTGAGAGACTGGGAAGCATATAAAACATGCTAAAGTGGGTTTTCTAGTCACTGAAAAAACAAGCTTAAAGTTTCTCAAGTAAAGAGGATGGATGTTTCTGACAGTGCAGGTAGACTGAAACTTAGAAACTCAGTCAAGGAAAATGCTGTTTTCTGCTGCTTCCTGTCTGTTGCCAGGAAGGACCAAACCAGGTCCCCGGGGAGAGACCAAGTCACCAGCAAATAAATTTGATGCAGTTTTGTCCTGGGTTGCAGTGTATTCTATTACCATCCCCATCAGCCGTTGAAATCAGGTGGGGCAGTGTTTCCTTGCCTCCTCCCCCCAGACTATCTTTCTGTTAATTGCCCATCATTGTCCTGCCGCCTGACTCAGAGATAACTCCCTCTGGACTATCTTCTGTTAATGAGCCTAATCAACACTTGGCCTCATGACTCATTACCCCATTGTGAGATGCTCCACCCAGAGGGAGGAACCAAGCATCCCATCGTGGATATAATCTGAGGCTGAACACCAGAGACACCGGCTTCCCACTGGATTTCCAGAGGACAGGAGCTACACAGCCACCACTGGACTTCCTGAGGAAGAGCAGACTGTTTTACTACAGGATCACTGCTTCAGAGGACTGCAGCCACCATTCTACCAGACTGCTACCACCACCCTGCCTAACAGGGTGTCAGGTTGTACCTTGACTCTGTCAGTTTGACAGTGTTTTTTTCTTTTACCTTTTTTCCCCTTTTCTTTAATTTCCATTAAATTGTTATTCTGACTTGGTGCCTCCCACTGGTTTGTTTTTCAAACTAGTACATAATTTGGCGCCCAACGTGGGGCAGATCTGAGAGAAAGTCAGAATTACAATTTTGTGTTAACGGAAACCTATTCACCATGGTGCTCAGCTTGTCTACGTGGGTACTGTATCTTGCTCTCTATATTTTTCCTCACATGGGGAACTACCTGCCTGTAGTATTACTCCTGTTAAAACCAGGGAATGGTATGAGAATTGCTTTAATGGTTTATTATGCCTACAGCATAATAACCTGTGAGGCGATGAATACCATTCGGAGTATATACTCAGTTTTGTTTGGCTGTCCTAGTCTGGGCTCCTATGTCTGGGATCTCCTCAACAATCGCACCCAGCCCCTGGTGGGAGGAGTAGAGAGTGGTTTCTTCCAGCCTTTCAGGCCAGGCACAGCAGTTTTTGAAAATATTGAATTCCCTCTGGATGTCAAAGACGGCATAAACTTGCTGTCAGTTCTGCTTTGTCTTCTCTGTACAGCCTGCACCATGTACACCATGCTTAGAAACAGAGCTATGGCACAGCATCCTCAGGATGAGGGAGGGAAAAAGAGCAGAGCAACAAACACCATGCCTACGCAGACTGACACAGAGGAGAAAGGAACCAAATGCAAAGCAACAGCGTCCATGTCCACGCAGACTGACACAGAGGAGAAAGGACCCAGACGCAAGGCAACAGCGTCCATGTCCACGCAGACTGACACAGAGGAGAAAGGACCCAGACGCAAGGCAACAGCGTCCATGTCCACGCAGACTGACACAGAGGAGAAAGAACCCAGACGCAAGGCAACAGCGTCCATGTCCACGCAGACTGACACAGAGGAGAAAGAACCCAGACGCAAGGCAACAGCGTCCATGTCCACGCAGACTGACACAGAGGAGAAAGAAACCAAACGCAAAGCAACAGCGTCCATGTCCACGCAGACTGACACAGAGGAGAAAGAACCCAGACGCAAGGCAACAGCGTCCATGTCCACGCAGACTGACACAGAGGAGAAAGAACCCAGACGCAAGCAACAGCGTCCATGTCCACGCAGACTGACACAGAGGAGAAAGAACCCAGACGCAAGGCAACAGCGTCCATGTCCACGCAGACTGACACAGAGGAGAAAGAACCACAGACGCAAGGCAACAGCGTCCATGTCCACGCAGACTGACACAGAGGAAAAAGAACCCAGACGCAAGCAACAGCGCCATGTCCACGCAGACTGACACAGAGGAGAAAAACCCAGACGCAAGGCAACAGCGTCCATGTCCACGCAGACTGACACAGAGGAGAAAGAACCCAGACGCAAGGCAACAGCGTCCATGTCCACGCAGACTGACACAGAGGAGAAAGAACCCAGACGCAAGGCAACAGCGTCCATGTCCACGCAGACTGACACAGAGGAGAAAGAACCCAGACGCAAGCAACAGCGTCCATGTCCACGCAGACTGACACAGAGGAGAAAGAACCCAGACGCAAGGCAACAGCGTCCATGTCCACGCAGACTGACACAGAGGAAAAGAACCCAGACGCAAGGCAACAGCGTCCATGTCCACGCAGACTGACACAGAGGAGAAAGAACCCAGACGCAAGCAACAGCGTCCATGTCCACGCAGACTGACACAGAGGAGAAAGAACCCAGACGCAAGGCAACAGCGTCCATGTCCACGCAGACTGACACAGAGGAGAAAGAACCCAGACGCAAGCAACAGCGTCCATGTCCACGCAGACTGACACAGAGGAGAAAGAACCCAGACGCAAGGCAACAGCGTCCATGTCCACGCAGACTGACACAGAGGAAAGAACCCAGACGCAAGGCAACAGCGTCCATGTCCACGCAGACTGACACAGAGGAGAAAGAACCCAGACGCAAGCAACAGCGTCCATGTCCACGCAGACTGACACAGAGGAGAAAGAACCCAGACGCAAGGCAACAGCGTCCATGTCCACGCAGACTGACACAGAGGAGAAAGAACCCAGACGCAAGGCAACAGCGTCCATGTCCACGCAGACTGACACAGAGGAGAAAGAACCCAGACGCAAGGGCAACAGCGTCCATGTCCACGCAGACTGACACAGAGGAGAAAGAACCCAGACGCAAGGCAACAGCGTCCATGTCCACGCAGACTGACACAGAGGAGAAAGAACCCAAGCAAGGCAACAGCGTCCATGTCCACGCAGACTGACACAGAGGAGAAAGAACCCAGACGCAAGGCAACAGCGTCCATGTCCACGCAGACTGACACAGAGGAAAAGAACCCAGACGCAAGGCAACAGCGTCCATGTCCACGCAGACTGACACAGAGGAGAAAGAACCCACGCAGAGGCAACAGCGTCCATGTCCACGCAGACTGACACAGAGGAGAAAGAACCCAGACGCAAGGCAACAGCGTCCATGTCCACGCAGACTGACACAGAGGAGAAAGAACCCAGACGCAAGCAACAGCGTCCATGTCCACCAGACTGACACAGAGGAGAAAGAACCCAGACGCAAGGCAACAGCGTCCATGTCCACGCAGACTGACACAGAGGAGAAAGAACCCAGACGCAAGGCAACAGCGTCCATGTCCACGCAGACTGACACAGAGGAGAAAGAACCCAGACGCAAGGCAACAGCGTCCATGTCCACGCAGACTGACACAGAGGAAAAGAACCCAGACGCAAGGCAACAGCGTCCATGTCCACGCAGACTGACACAGAGGAGAAGAACCCAGACGCAAGGCAACAGCGTCCATGTCCACGCAGACTGACACAGAGGAGAAAGAACCCAGACGCAAGCAACAGCGTCCATGTCCACGCAGACTGACACAGAGGAGAAAGAACCCAGACGCAAGGCAACAGCGTCCATGTCCACGCAGACTGACACAGAGGAGAAAGAACCCAGACGCAAGGCAACAGCTCCATGTCCACGCAGACTGACACAGAGGAGAAAGAACCCAGACGCAAGCAACAGCGTCCATGTCCACGCAGACTGACACAGAGGAGAAAGAACCAGACGCAAGGCAACAGCGTCCATGTCCACGCAGACTGACACAGAGGAAAAGAACCCAGACGCAAGGCAACAGCGTCCATGTCCACGCAGACTGACACAGAGGAGAAAGAACCCAGACGCAAGGCAACAGCGTCCATGTCCACGCAGACTGACACAGAGAAAAGAACCCAGACGCAAGCAACAGCGTCCATGTCCACGCAGACTGACACAGAGAGAAAGAACCCAGACGCAAGGCAACAGCGTCCATGTCCACGCAGACTGACACAGAGGAGAAAGAACCCAGACGCAAGGCAACAGCGTCCATGTCCACGCAGACTGACACAGAGGAGAAAGAACCCAGACGCAAGGCAACAGCGTCCATGTCCACGCAGACTGACACAGAGGAGAAAGAACCCAGACGCAAGGCAACAGCGTCCATGTCCACGCAGACTGACACAGAGGAGAAAGAACCCAGACGCAAGGCAACAGCGTCCATGTCCACGCAGACTGACACAGAGGAGAAAGACCCAGACGCAAGCAACAGCGTCCATGTCCACGCAGACTGACACAGAGGAGAAAGGACCCAGACGCAAGGCAACAGCGTCCATGTCCACGCAGACTGACACAGAGGAGAAAGGACCCAGACGCAAGGCAACAGCGTCCATGTCCACGCAGACTGACACAGAGGAGAAAGAACCAGACGCAAGCAACAGCGTCCATGTCCACGCAGACTGACACAGAGGAGAAAGGAACCAGACGCAAGCAACAGCGTCCATGTCCACGCAGACTGACACAGAGGAGAAAGGAACCCAGACGCAAGCAACAGCGTCCATGTCCACGCAGACTGACACAGAGGAGAAAGGAACCAGACGCAAAGGCAACAGCGTCCATGTCCACGCAGACTGACACAGAGGAGAAAGAACCAGACGCAAAGCAACAGCGTCCATGTCCACGCAGACTGACACAGAGGAGAAAGGAACCAGACGCAAGCAACAGCGTCCATGTCCACGCAGACTGACACAGAGGAGAAAGAACCAGACAAGCAACAGCGTCCATGTCCACGCAGACTGACACAGAGGAGAAAGGAACCAAGCAAAGCAACAGCGTCCATGTCTACGCAGACTGACACAGAGGAGAAAGAACCCAGATGCAAGCAACAGCGTCCATGTCTACGCAGACTGACACAGAGGAGAAAGAACCAGACGCAAGCAACAGCGTCCATGTCCACGCAGACTGACACAGAGGAGAAAGAACCCAGACGCAAGAACAGCGTCCATGTCCACGCAGACTGACACAGAGGAGAAAGAACCCAGACGCAAGCAACAGCGTCCATGTCCACGCAGACTGACACAGAGGAGAAAGAACCAGACGCAAGCAACAGCGTCCATGTCCACGCAGACTGACACAGAGGAGAAAGAACCAGACGCAAGCAACAGCTGTCCACGCAGACTGACACAGAGGAGAAAGGAACCAAAAGCACTGTCAGCGTCCCCATGCAAACCATCACTGAACCAGAACAGCCTAAACCGATTGCAGTTGCCCCCCGTGCAGAAGAAGAAATCAAAAAGCAAATCAGTCCGCATAGTGACTGACGAGGATGCAGCAGGACCTTCGCACCCAGCAGAAGAGGCAGAGCCAGAGATCATCACTCGGTCGCTATCCCTGGGTGAGCTGCGAGACCTGCGGAGGGAATTCACCCGCCAGACGAACGAGTCTATCCTGACCTGCTGCTCCGCATCTGGGACGCTGCAGCCAATGACACCATTCTGGACGGAAGTGAGGCCAGGCAACTGGGATCTCTGTCCCGGATGTGGTCATTGACCAGGGGATCGGAGAACCCAAGAAACCCTCAGCCTCTGGCGGCGACTGCTTGCAAGTGTAAGGGACAGGTACCTTTGTAAAGAAGACCTCCAGGTGCACCAAGGAAAATGGAGCACAATGGAACAAGGTATCCGGTACCTGAGGGAATTGGCTGTGCTGGAGATCATTCTCAGAAGACGAGAGATTCCTAAGAAGCCCCAGATTGGTGTTCCAGTGCACGTCACAGATGTGGTTGAGGTTCGCACGCCTTGGACCAGAGATATACTCCCGTTACCTGGCAACGCTGCAATGGAGGGAAGGCGAGGACAGGGTGGGCGTCTTGGTGAACAAACTGAGGATTTACGAGGACACCGTCACAGCCCCGTTTCGCACCCATGTCTCATCCGTGGAAACAAGTCTTTTGGCTGAGCAAGTCCGGAGCTTGATTGAAGAAGGCCATCAGAAATGAAAAAGGAACTTAAGGAAGAGATTTACCACATCCCACCAGAACCAACAAGAGTCTCTGCCATTAGGAGCCGGCGACCCCCAACCAGGGAGAGAGGATACACCCACGAGGTAACCTCTGGTTTTTCCTTCAGGAACATGGAGAAGACATGAGTAAGTGGGATGGAAAACCCACCTCCTCCTTAGCAGCTCGGGTACGTGAACTAAAAAGAGGGACAACTACCACAAGAAGTGCATCTAGAGTCAACATTGCTCCGGTCTCCCGCACACAGAACTCCAGACGGTACCGGAATGATAATATGACCGATCCTCTTGAAGGGACCTCAGGAACGTATTCACCGGAAGGGAGCAACATGCAACATGACCAGGAATAGAGGGGCCCTGCCTCTAGCCAGGTAGAGGAAAGGGAGAATCGGGTCTTTTGGACTGTGTGGGTCCGATGGCCTGGCACATCTGACCCACAAAGATACACGGCTTTGGTTGACACCGGTGCTCAATGTACTCTGATGCCATCAAGGTATGTGGGAGCAGAACCCATTTCTATTTCTGGGGTGACAGGAGGATCCCAGCAGTCTGACTGTACTGGAAGCTGAAGTGAGTTTAACTGGGAACGAGTGGCAGAAACACCCCATCGTGACTGGCCCGGAGGCCCCGTGCATTCTCGGCATAGACTATCTCAGAAATGGATATTTCAAGGACCCAAAAGGACATCGTTGGGCTTTTGGGATAGCTGCTGTGGAGACAGAAGATATCAGACAACTGAGTACATTGCCTGGCCTCTCAGATGACCCCTCTGCCGTGGGACTGCTAAGAGTTGCAGAACAACAGGTGCCAATCGCCACAGCAACAGTGCACCGCCGGCAATACCGCACCGACAGAGACTCTGTGGTTCCCATCCATGAGGTGATTCGCAAACTGGAGAGCCAAGGGTGGGTCAGCAAGGCCCATTCACTCTTTCAACAGCCCTATATGGCCAGTGCGTAGTCCAGTGGAGAATGGGAGGCTGACGTTGGACTACCGTGGCCTGAATGAGGTCTCGCCACCATTGAGCGCCGCTGTGCCGGACATGTTGGAACTTCAGTACGAGCTGGAGTCCAAAGCAGCGAAGTGGTACGCCACTATTGACATTGCAATGCCTTCTTCTCCATTCCTTTGGCAGCAGAATGCAGGCCCCAGTTTGCTTTTACCTGGAAGGGTGTGCAATTACACCTGGAACCGACTGCCCCAGGGTGGAAGCACAGTCCCACCATTTGCCACGGGACTGATCCAGACTGCATTGGAAAAAGGGTGAGGCCCTCCAGGAACATCTGCAATACATCGATGACATCATTGTGTGGGGAAACACAGCAAAGGAAGTGTTTGAGAAAGGAGAGAAATCATCCAGATTCTCCTTGGAAGCTGGCTTTGCCATCAAAAGGAGCAAAGTCAAGGGACCTGCCCAAGAGATCCAGTTCCTGGGAGTAAAGTGGCAAGATGGACGATGTCAGATTCCCACCGAGGTCATCAATAAGATCACTGCGACGTCTCCACCGACCAACAAGAAGGAAACACAAGCTTTCCTAGGCGCCATAGGTTTCTAGAGAATGCACATTCCCGAGTACAGCCAGATCGTGAGCCCTCTCTACCTGGTTACCCGCAAGAAGAATGATTTCCACTGGGGCCCTGAACAGCAAGCAAGCCTTCGCCCAGATCAAGCAGGAAATCGCTCATGCGGTAGCCCTTGGCCCAGTCAGGACAGGACCAGAGGTGAAGAATGTGCTCTACTCTGCAGCCGGGGAACAATGGTCTGTCCTGGAGCCTCTGGCAGAAGGTGCCTGGTGAGACTCGTGCCGACCACTGGGATTCTGGAGCCGAAGCCTACAGAGGGTCTGAAGCCAACTACACTCCCACAGAGAAGGAAATCTTGCAGCCTATGAAGGAGTCCAGGCTGCCTCAGAGGTAATTGGCACTGAAGCACAGTTGCTTCTGGCACCCCGACTACCGGTGCTGGGTTGGTGTTCAAGGGAAAGGTTCCTTCCACGCATCATGCACCGACACCACATGGAGCAAGTGGGAGCGCCCTCATCACACAGCGTGGCCCGTATTGGAACCCGAATCGCCCTGGGATCTAGAAATTATAACAAACTGGCCTGAAGGTGAGACTTTTGGATTATCTTCTGAAGAAGAGGAAGAGCAAGTGACTGTGCTGAGAAAGCCCCACCATATAAGGAGCTACCGGAGACTGAAAGACGTTATGCCCTCTTCACTGATGGTTCCTGCCGAATTGTAGGCCTAATCGAAAGTGGAAAGCTTGCAGTATGGAGCCCCACACGACGGTTGCACAAGCTACCGAGGGACAAGGTGGATCGAGTCAGGTTTGCAGAGCTTTAAAGCCGGTCCAGCTGGCTTTGGATATTGCTGAACGAGAGAAGTGGCCGAGGCTCTATCTCTACACCGACTCATGGATGGTAGCTAATGCCTGTGGGGATGGATGGATCGCTGGAGAAAGGCCAACTGGCAGCGCAGAGGGAAGCCCATCTGGGCCGCTGAGATTTGGCAGGACATCGCCGCCCGAGTAGAGAGGCTGACCGTGAAGGTTCGACACGTGGATGCGCACATACCCAAGAGTCGGGCTAATGAAGAACATCGCCAACAACGAGCAGGTGGAACCGAGCTGCCAAGGTGAAAGTATCACGGTGGATCTGGACTGACAGCACAAGGAGAGAATTATTCCTAGCTCGTTGGGCCCATGATGCCTCCGGTCATCAGGGAGAGATGCCAACATACCGATGGGCCCGTGACCGAGGGGGTGGACCTTTTCCATGGACAGCATCTCACAGGTCATCCACAGTTTGTGAGACCTGTGCTGCAATCAAACAGGCCAAGCGGGTGAAGCCTCTGTGGTATGGTGGACGATGGTCAAAGTACAGGTATGGTTGAAGCCTGGCAAGTTGACTACATCACCCTTCCCCAAACCCGCCAAGGCAAGCACTACGTGTTGACCATGGTTGAGCACCACTGGATGGCTGGAGACCTACCCTGTGCCTCATGCTACAGCCCGGAACACCATCCTGGGCCTGGAAAAGCAAGTCCTGTGGTGAGACATGCACCCCTGATAGGATCGAGTCAGACAACGGGACTCATATTAAGGAACAGCCTCATCAACACTGGGCCAGAGAACACGGTTCGAATGGATATATCATATTCCTTATCATGCACCCAGCTGCTGGAAAAGTTGAACGCTGCAATGGACTACTTAAAACTACCCTAAAGGCACTTGGTGGGGGGACCTTCAAAAATTGGGAAGTGAACTTAGCAAAGGCCACCTGGATAGTCAATACCCGAGGGTCCATCAATCGAGCTGGTCCTGCCGAGTCTGAACCCTTGCACACAGGTGGATGGAGATAGAGTCCCTGTGGTACACCTGAGAGGTATTTTAGGAAAGACTGTTTGGATTAATCCCACCTCAGGCAAAGGCAAACCCATCCGTGGGATTGTCTTTTGCTCAAGGACCTGGTTGCACTTGGTGGGTAATGCAGAAAGATGGGGAAAACCCATTGTGTACCACAAGGAGACCTAATCTTAGGTGAGAACGGTGTGTAGATTTCACTGTGTATATATATATATATGTATGTGTGTTTTAGAGTTTAAGAAGGTATTGATTTGGGATAATGTAGATGGTAATAGAATAAGGGGTGGATAATGTCCTGGGTTGCAGTGTATTCTATTACCATCCCCATCAGCCGTTGAAATCAGGTGGGGCAGTGTTTCCTTGCCTCCTCCCCCCAGACTATCTTTCTGTTAATTGCCCATCACTGTCCTGCCGCCTGACTCAGAGATAACTCCCTCTGGACTATCTTCTGTAATGAGCCTAATCAACACTTGGCCTCATGACTCATTACCCCATTGTGAGATGCTCCACCCAGAGGGAGGAACCAAGCATCCCATCGTGGATATATCTGAGGCTGAACACCAGAGACACTGGCTTCCCACTGGATTTCCAGAGGGACAGGAGCTACACAGCCACCACTGGACTTCCTGAAGAAGAGCAGACTGTTTTACTACAGGATCACTGCTTCAGAGGACTGCAGCCACCATTCTACCAGACTGCTACCACCACCCTGCTAACAGGGTGTCAGGTTGTACCTTGACTCTGTCAATTTGACGGTGGTTTTTTTTCTTTTACCTTTTTTCCCCTTTTCTTTAATTTCCATTAAATTGTTATTCTGACTTGGTGCCTCCCACTGGTTTGTTTTTCAAACTAGTACAAGTTTATAAGATGTCCATTCCTTATTTGAGGTGGGACTGGAACTGGTCAAGAAGGCTGTGGTTTCAGTTAATACAGAGTAATACAGATAGGGAGATACTGCTCTTTTCTCTCTCTCTCTCTAGCATACACCTGATAGAGGATGGCACATGTTTTTTCTCTCACAAATATTGGTTCACTACAGACAAGGCGAGCTGGGCATCAGCACACTTGGGAATGTGTAAGGGAAGACATTTTCTCACCTTGGGGAAACTGAGGGGGTATTAGGTGGAGAAAACAGACAGAGATAGAGAACAGACAGAGGTAGAGAGATGAAGGACACCTCATAATCAAGCTGAGCTCACAAGCCCATACTCAACACTAAACAGATACTTAGGGAGAACAATGCATTTTCCCCGTTATTTGAAAGACTTCGGGTTGCTCTGGACACTGGAGTTCAAGGCCTCATCCTTTCCTGGGGGCTAATGAGAGGGTCTCAGCTGAGAAGGTACCTGTGGAGATGCTAAGGAGCAGAAAGGTCCTGTGCAGATAGTAATGCAAAACTAAACGATATTCACACCTTCTGTTTTTCCAAAGCTACTTCTTTTGCTCACCTCATTCCTGTATAGCATTTCACAAATATGGAAGACTGAAAAAGATAGTATCAGATCTGATAAAGAGAAATATTAAGTAAACCTAAATGTTAATTATTTAGACTTTTAGCTTCAGGTTCTTAACAGTAAGTGTCAGAGCTCTCTTGGGGACTCTGGTTCTGCAGTTTTACCATGACCCCAAACTGGGGCTCCAGTACTGCTACTTTGGCATTTATTCCTTCATAAATAGAATATTTCCTTTTGAATTCCCTAGCTGGATCAAAACAGTCACGTATTCAGCATCCAAAGAATCCCTGTCATTTTTTACAATCAGCAGAAAATACAATATCTAAGTTGAAAGTAAAGAATATAGAAGTGCAGAACACCTGCTTGCTACAACCTCTACTACAGTCTGGCTCTGAATTGATGAAACGTGGCAATACTCAGTAATTTATAAAGCAACAAAGACAAAACAGTAGGAGGTTGCACTTTCATGACCAACAAGCCAATAAAACAAAAGTAGGGGGTACATGATTTAAGGTAGTCAGACCAAGTGACACAGATATTTCTGCTTCCTGCAGTAAATAAAACATGCTGTGTCAGCTGGAAAAAAAACCACTCCAGCAATGTTGTCCATCTTAAAAGAAAGCCAGCGGTGAGGGAAGGTCATCTGCCACAGCTCCAGCATGTTTGATGTGGAGTTTATCCCTCAAAAGGAGCTGGGATGGAGACAGGAGCCGCTCCCCACAACAGCCTTGTAGGCAGGTAGGGCAGAGCTTGAGGCTGGTCTAGAGATAAACAAAACTCCAACCACTAATTTGTAAAACTACAAGAGTTATTTCCTTGTATCACAGCACCATATTTCCAAGCACTAAAATAGAAAATAATTAAGTTTTTCTAATGCACCCATGTTACTCCAGTAATTTCACTGTCTTTTCCTCTACACGTGCCCTGCAAAAGAAAGGAAATTTTTTCCCTACTAAGCATTCTTGTTTTTACAAGTAGAAATGCTTCCATCCCACAGCCCAGGGAGAAGGCTATTGAGATCAGGGTGTTTGACCAATACAAAGAAGCTGGACAAGTCACAAAGGAAAGATTTCAACAGCAGTCTGTGAAATTTTTGCATAAAGAAAAAACAGATTAACACAGCAAATTCCTTATGGTTTCTTCCAGGCAACTGAAGAGAGCTTGAGCCACATGGCCTGTTCCTCCACATCAGCCAGAAAGGTGCTTATTTCTCACAGCCAAGGAATAATAAATTATCAGAGAACAACAAGCTGGCATCTTAAACTGCCCAGCCTTTCCTACAGCCAGGACCTCACCACTCTGCATATGAAACGTATTGACCAAACTATCAGTGGGTTCACCAGGCTAATCTTTATCTAGCCAGTGATTTGCAGGCAGTGGGAAACAAACAAGCAAACAAATAATGAGATCATAAATTTCCTGAAGCTATGAGAAAAGCAGGTATTGTTTGCATAGTAATTACCCTGGTTCAATTACAGTATGAATAGTCTTCAAAGAAAAGTTGGACTCCTTCCTCCGAGGGCAAAAATGAGTAAGAAACTATGATTACTTTCCCTATTTATTTCCATGAGAATTGAAGTATTTCCTGTAGAGGATGAAAAAGACAGTACTTATCACGAAAACAAGACATTTATTTTCAAGAGAGATGGGAAATTCTACACACTACACCTCTAAAACCTTGTGTTCATTGCCCCTTATGTTCAATAATTTTTATCCAAAAGCCGTGCTTCTTCTTAGATAGACTATCAACTGCTCTCCAGTCACATTTTATACGTCAGGCATGTTAATATAAACCTGCAGTCATTCTGCTGAGGTCCATGTTCTAAAAGTGGGCCTGATTAGTTTTCCATACTATCTTAGAGTAGTTTCACAGATGACACTGAGAGTCTCCATTTACACAGTGAGAATAAATCCCTAAGATCATAACACTATGCATTTTGAAACCTGCAGATGACTTTCCCCAAGAAATTGCACAAATAAATCACTTGAAAGCAATAACAGTGTAGGAAAATTATACAGCTCCAGACAATGTGCAATCAGCCAACGCACACTGTATGTATTCCTTTGCCTTTATCACGCCTGACAAGCCTATGATTTGAGACTGACAACAGAGACTGCCTGTTCATCAGGAACAGGGCAGAATTTATAGAAATCCCTCTTGAAAGAAAGCACTCCAGATGGAGTGCCAAATCTCCATGTCAGCTCCAGACTGGTAATAATTTGTACTCTATCTTCCTATAAAGAACTCTTTTCTTACAAGAATATTCAAAGGGCTTTTGGAGCTGAGTGTAAATGCTTCAGCTATAGTACTTCTACTAAAATGACACGGTGCAACTATGAGGAGAGCAAGCACAGATGATTCAGGATACAGCAAAGTACACAGAAGTTGCCTCTTGCCTCTAAATCACCATGTTAAAAATGGTTTAGGTCAACTGAATGGCTGCCTAGCCAAATTTGCTGCTGAAATCATCCAGTTTCTAATTCAGAGGAGTCAGATTCTGAACACAAGCATGTTGACATGGATTGAGAAAATATTAACCATGTCAGTGAAAGAAGTGTGAGGTTTTTATTGAACCCAGGGTACAAGAAATCACTGTCACTGTCAATGGCACAAGCCCACCCTTTATACTATTGCTGTGGAACTAAAAATTCAGCAGCTCAGCAGAGAGGCCAAGGACTAAGCTGCACTTTCATAGTCATTGCAGCAATACCTCCCAGATGTTATCTATACACCACAGAGGACTCACAGTGGAGTGGGCATTATCATTATGACCTTTGCAGGTAAGAGCTTTCCAAACAGGTGATACAAAAGTGGATCTCTGCTGCTTAGGATGTTTTGTTGTTGCATCTTTCAGAGGATACAGAAAGGTCTATTCTGCCTTCACATGCCCATGCTGCCACGTGTGGAGACCTTCTGAATCCAGGTCTTTCCACAATTGCAAAAAGGCAAAAGGGCTTTTACCTGGCAACACTACATGTGGGACCACAAATGGCACTTGCCCTTTTGCAATGCCAGCAGCACTGGCAAGCAGGAAAGGACACTCAGCTCCGCCAGCTTTGCACCATACCACAAGGGCTTTCTATGGCAAGTGTCTTCCTGTGCTGCTCTGGCGATGAGCAGCAAGCTCGGCTTCATCGAATTTGAACAGGAGATGTCAAGAGATGCATAAATATTCATGCTCTGGGTCAAATACTGAGAAGTCACCACACTAGGAGAAGTACAGGGGAATATGGTAGCCTGCCAATAAAGGAAATTACATACTGGGCAAGACAAAGGATCGTTTAAAAAGACTCAAACCCAAACTATTTGCAGACATCCTGCAGAGAAGGTTGGATGGCATTTGCAGGCAGCAGTAGGAACAGCCTCTGCAGCTGTAACCATAGGAGCAGAGGGAAGAAAACACCCTGGGGCATACAGCACAGCCCTCCCTACGCCTACCACCATGGTCCCTCCGAGCAGCTGCCCCAGAAACTGTACCTTTATGGCTACTGACTCTGATGGACAGCAAAGCAGGAAATTATTCGCCTCAGGACCTGAGCTCAGACTGATGCATGAAAAACATCCACAGAAAATCACCTCATACAGCTGGAATTGGAATCGATAACTTATCAACACTACAGAGAAGACAGGGAAAAATTCCAGTTCTCTCTGGTCTGGTGGTTCTGCTTACTAACTAGGGCTATTCTGTAGCAGCCAGTATTTTTGCAAACTAGATGTAATTTTTGCACAAGTACAACACAGGTTGAGCGTGGCTGACGAGAAAGGGAGGTAACAGAACAAAACCTATGCCTGGACAGTCCTGGGATTTGGAGAAGTTCTGAAGCCCCTCCATCAGGTGACACAATATCTTTGTCTATGGCAGCCCTAAAAAAGAATGCGCCATGAATTGTGCTCCCAAGGGGAAGGGTTGATAACATCACTGGTAGGTGAGGAGAGACTAGAAAAATATTAAGTCCTGCCTCGTGTGTTGGTACTTGTTATTATAGCTTCCCAATATGTCATTCCATTTCTGCAAGCAAGAATTACAAGGTGTCTGTTTTGAGGGGAAATTTTCTGGCATGCTTCAAAGGCACAAAATTCAGAAAAAATTGTTTTTTAAAGGACATAGTAGTGTCTAAAAACTGTTCCATTTACAGTCTAAAGGAAAAATACAAATAACTTATCAACCCTTAAATCGCATGCAATTTGATGCACCAGTACCAAGTTAAAAATTAATAAACCCATGCCTAAAGGAACCAACTCTCACTTTCACTTTATGTTGATGGTCATTTATGTGAGTTGTGTGTATTTATCCAGATATTTATCCAGAGAAGAGCATGACAGACACTTGCATGGAAAAAAAAACTATCTATTTTTGTAGTTCTATCGAGTTTTCATAGTGTCACACAGAAAAATTGGTTCTATATTCCTGAGCCATGCTGCATTATGCCAGGGGAGGAAGGTACATCCTTGCTTCACTAAACTGTGGAGGAGCAGACTTAGTGGGATGGGAAAAAAAAAAAAAAAAAAAGAGAGAGAATTGATGAAAACAATCCATTCTCATCTGGATTTGTGGGTGGGCTTCAGGTTATTTTGGTAACTCACTCGCACAGTATATCACTGCAGCATGCAAAAAAAGAAATTAAATCAGAGTACTGCACACACCATGGCTTTAAGCCCATGTAAGCCCATGTAACCACCCTACACCCACAAAGGATGGAAATACAGGTAAGGAACTACCACCTCCCTCATAGCAGTGATGGAAAAATGAGGCATGAGGCTACTGTAGCCCAAATGCATCTATTTGTGTGTCACTGCCATTGAAATTCTTTGTACATTTGGGCCTAAATCGCTTTACAAGTCCCAGTGCGTACCATGGGTTGCTGCTGTCTGTTCTCAGCAATCCTACCTCCTCTCTCCTGTGTGAGCCTACAGAAAAGGAAATGGATTTTAAGGCAAATCTGAGACCTGCTGACACCTGCATTCATGCAAGGGGCCTCCTCTCCCTTCAGCTGAACCAGTTAGAAGGAATTCATCTAGCTACTGGTATCAAGGAGGGTTTTTTTGGCATTTGAAGCTTACAACAATTGGACTCAATTTAATACAAGTAAGTATTTCTAAGCACGGACATGCGGCACTTCTTTCAAAGTAATTTTCTTCTATTATTATCAGAGTAACTTTTTATGTATGTGACTAACTCTCTGTGTCAGCACAAGACTAAACCTTACAAGGACAGGATTGTACCAGAATTAGGTCTTTCATATCAAATGCATCTTTGACAGACTCAAATAAATGAGGAACGATAGTTTAACATGAAACTAAGCACACTTGTCAGCTGCTGTTTTTCAAATGAGCCATCTAGTACTCTCACTCTTGGAAAAGCAGAGATAGAGTGTCAGGGAAATCAAGTGTATCCCAAGGGCTTGGATTTGA
The DNA here is from genome assembly GCF_000738735.6 of Corvus cornix cornix. Lineage (NCBI taxonomy): Eukaryota > Metazoa > Chordata > Aves > Passeriformes > Corvidae > Corvus > Corvus cornix. The sequence continues at coordinate 30,694,535 of NC_046336.1, read as the reverse complement.
ACACTAAAAAAAAAAAGCCATGTGGTAACGTGATTCTTCCTATACAGAGATTCAAGAAGGCAGCAGTGAAAATTATGAAAGGCTTGTTTGGGGAAATTTCTGCAACCAGACTACATAGAAGACAGCTCAAAACACTGAAAATTATTAACATAATAAAAATGAGAAAGCATATATGGTGCACTCAGTTAACAATAAAATTATGTAATTACACTGCCATGGCTGCTCCCAGCACGTATCAGCTCCGATCTCACCAAGAGGGTTCTTTTTGCTTCCCACTGACTTGAACATGGCTACTCAGATAAATTTACCTATTTATCTATCCTAAGATCATATAAATTTGGAATAAAAAACAAACAAAAAAAGCAAACACAGAAACCCACCTGTGATCTGCAGGATCATAGAACCAGATCAGAGCCCAAGGGTGTCCCACAGCAGAGCATCTCTGTCCCCAGGCTCCCCCAGAGTAAGAGTAAGTAAGAGTACTGCATCAAATGTCATCGCTTCTGAGAGGGGCGCCAGTGGTGGAGCAGAGTAGAAGGTCACCTGTGCCTGGCTGGAGGTTTCCTTCTGTTCCAGGCACCTCACCACATGCAATGTGTACACAGAAACTCGTGGTGTGAAAAGGAAAACCCTTCATAACAACAGAGTGGCTGGGTGGATAGACCTTAACAACTGGCCATGAAAACAAAGAAAGAAAAAAGCCAGGACAGTACTTGAGAAATGCCCTTTTGTCAAGTTAACTCTTATCATACAGTCAGATCAGTCAACTGCAAACACAGTTACAGATCTCTGTAATAAAATATTAATGGTTCTTGTATACCACTTCCACAAGGTACTGTAGTAAAAAATGAATGCTGCTCGCACATTCTCCCTTTTGTTACTGCTGAAGCTTATGTCTGAGAAAGCCAGTTTACTGTAGCATCATCCTTTTTTTTTTCCAGCTGTATTTTTCCTTTAAACCTTGAAGAATAATTAAAATTCCTCGCACAGGACAATGGTAAATAAGATTAGGGTATGCATTTCAAATGTAGCATACTAATGGCATTTTTGGACTCTGTAATAAATCATCTCTCTTCTCTGCAAGCAGCAGAGTAACAAAATCTCTGAAAATATACATCTCCATATACGAGCCTCATACCTTCACTCTGATCTTATCTATCCACACCTCTGGTACCTTGGTATTGTAGATACAGTATTAGCTTTTTTAATACATCACACAACAATCCAATAGTCTCATTAACAGCAAATACTGCAGGAATGCAGCAGCCTGCTGATACCCATCAAACCATTTCAGCCTTCACCAGGGCCAGTTGTCAGCAATAAGCAGACGAACATACATTGCTCCATCTGATTCACTTTATCACTTGGTTTTACAGTTTCTGTTTAGCACTAAACTGACAGAAGGGAAATGTTTTAGCATTCCGTGTGAGGACCACTTATTGCAACACACTGAAGCTTTGTTTTTGTACCTAACCTTTGGGCAATCTCATCTCTCCCATGGGCTTCTGACATTTATGTTTGGTCTGAGGAGCTGCAGTTTACCCTCCTGCTAACAGGAAGATCATGACTGGGTATTTCTATTATCTAATTGTCTTTCAGCTTTTCTTCTTCCTTCCACATAACATTAGCACAAATCACTGCCTGTGCTTTCCATCCCCCATTCGCCATTTCACCCTGTATCTATTGAGACAACTACAAACTGTGCTTCCTGGTAGAGACAAATCCAGTTCTCCTAATTCAGCTTTGAGTTCAGGTAAAACCCAGCCCTCTGTTCAACCCGGCAAGGGTGAAATGGCCAGGCCTATGCTATGCCTTATAAACCCTGTCCTAGTCTGGAAGAAGACCTACCAGTCTTGCACAATAGACATTTCTTAACCTTTTTTTACTCTAGGAAGTCCTTTTGGCTAAACAAGGATAACAAACTAGTTTTTGTTCTCCAGTTTTCACAACTTGTGGAAATGAAAAAGAGCATAAAAGATCAAGGATTATGGAGTGTGGGTGTATTTCTTTTCAGAAAATTGCATAGATAAAACTGAACTTTCTTCTTCCAACAGACGTTCTCCAAATCCCCTTTAATTTTCTGCTGTACTTCCAAGATAAGCATTCAGTACTTCTTGGTTTTAGCTCATGCAATCAATACGTATCAGAAATTGTTACCCTCTAAATGCCAACTGACACATTTTCTTTCTTCAGTAACTTCAGGCTAGAGGTAGTCCTCACATGGGTTGGTGTTTGGGGGCTTCACAAGGATGAAATCTTTATTATGCACTCCTGTTAGTCTTTACTATTGACCTTCATGTTCCTGTGGCAGTGGAAAGGCTGCCACTTCAGGGCCAGCATTCAGAAAACTTGAACTTATTCACAGCAGCAGCAGCTGAGCACGCCAGCTGACTCTTATTTTTGGTTTGTAAGGAGGCTCCTTTTCTGCACCAGAAGCACCATCAGCATCACAGCAACCATCACAGCCCGAGGGCAGGTGCAGACCCGATGGGGCTGGCATTAGTTCTGGCCCAGCTCCCTAAAGCTAGTGCCAAGAAGGCAGCTGGAAGCTGTGAAGTTTAGTCAGAAATTTTGATAGAAGTTGCTTGAAAGATAACTAAAAGCTGTTGAGACTTTTCTTACACCAGGGACTCAAAAGTTCCACTTACAGAAAGCTTAGGAGTGAGGTCAGCAATTCAGGGAGCTGGAGAATTTGTTAATAAGCCGATTATTGTGATTGCAGTGGTAACTCCAGATGAGGCTACGACCACTTCCTAGGTCATCTCAACTGGTCAGGATGCTTCTGGTCTGGAAGATCTCATTTAGAAATGGCTGTTAACTCTTTTGGAGAAGATTTCTACAGCAAGCCAGTAAAGTTTGTGATAAAGTATTAACAAATTTCACTCACACGAAAATCCAATTAGAGAAATTGTCTCGGTTTTGAAAGACAGGTGTCTGCTAAGGAAGGCAGAAGCCCCCCCCTTGAAGTGGCAAATATAACCCCTTTTCCCTCTAAGTTATTATATTTTGAAATCAAGGGCCTTTAGGCGAAGATGTGGGAAATAGGAATAACAGTTCTTTACTATTATATATCTATATGTGTATAACCAGTCAAACGAACAGCAATATCTATGGCAGTAACAGCAAACAGAAGCACAAACCCAGTGCCAGCCTTCTCGGCTGTCGGGCCCTTTCCCCTCGGGTGCAGTTCCGCTCGCAGCCGGCAGGGGCGCTGGCGGCTCCCGGTGAGCAGGGCAGGTGCGATGGTTCCCCCGCGGCTGCAGGGGGCGCTCCGGAGCGAGCTCGGGAAACCCGCGGCACCAGTGCCCTGGGATCCCGGGAAGGGATGGAACAAAGGCTTCACAAACCGCTGGGCAGCCGATCCCGGACTCTCGGGAACAGCAGGCTGGAACGGCAGGGTGGAGCGGCAGGGACGAACGCAAATCCCGGGTGGCAGGCGAGATGTATCCAGATGGGAGAACCCCACGGAGGCCCAGGCAGGCAGGGCGAGCAGGGCTACAGCACAGCGAAAGCTCGAAGCAGCAGCGGGGCAGGGCAGCCACAGCCCGGTCTCCAGCAGGGCAGGGAAAGCGGCTTTTGGGGTCCCGGCGTTGTTTCCAGCAGGAAGAAAGAACGGCCAAAAAGAAAGAAGCAGCAGCTCCTTTCTCTGCAGCTTCTCTCTCCGGACGCTCAGAGCGAACTGACCCCACACCCAGGTGTAGACAAAGGAGTAGCCAGGCCCGCCCCACCCCCCTTTTTGTCTTTCTTAAGTACAGCTATTTGTCCCCTAGCAACATGCATATGGGAGAAAATTCCTTTAACAGAAAAAAAACTAAGACTAAACTGAAACCCCAACAGAAATAAATGCACAACACTGCACCTCTGGGGGTTTCCCCACTCCAGTGCCTACAACACTACACCTCACAGGGCACACACAAGCTGTTTCAGACACAGCAAACCCCAGGCACCCCTTCTGCAGCAACTCAGTGTTTCTTTTCGACCCCAAAAAAACCTGACATTACTCTCGGAGCTATCCAGCTCTCCAGAAGCACTTAAACAGCCACACCACAAACAAACAAAAAACCCTCCACATTTCCTAAACCGCTCACAGTTTCTCCAGTTTGTGACCCAGCCTTACTCATCATCTAGCTACAGCACGTTTTGACAGGTATAATCCATTTAACTACAAAATAGGGTACATACTTCCAGATTTTCCTCCTCACAGAAGAGCCTTCTCATTCAACCCACTTCACAGCTTATCCTTCTGACAACAGAACCACACAGAAGAAGCAGAAAAGACAGGAATTAATTAAAACATAGGCAGAAATAACTTTTAGAAACAAATGCTTGCACTTCTTCCACAAATTTCACACATTATCATTCAGTTACTGCTCGGCATCCTGCTCACCTCCTCCTCCATGCCAGTGTGAGCGGCAGTAAGGGTACAGGTCTCAAAGGTACTGCCCACAGTGCTGCTTTGGAGCTGTCATTCCTGATTAAAATCTGCATGTGGATCCCACTCCAGCAAGGCTGGATCTCTCTCCAGGACTGCCGTCAGTCTGCATACGGCCTCTCCATGAAACAAAAAGAAATAAAATTAAATGCCGCAGCTCTTTTTGTTCATCTGGCTCAGGAATTAATATTTAAATATAAAATGTTTACTGTCACCTAAGGTGAGCTCTCTGTCCCAAGCAATGAGTTGGCATCCTGCAAAGCCAGGCATATATTTGCAACTGTTGCCATCCAATAGTTTGTATCGTTAAGAACAAGATTTAAGGGTTACACTCTGCATCTATTACCTACGTAAATTATTCTTCCAGTATGTGAATATTAAACACTTGCAAGAAGCAGATGAATGTCTGTACAAAACTACAGTAAGAAAAGTAAGATTAAAATGAACATTGTTCTAACAAAATGTTTACTGGAAATAAGTAGCACCCTTACTCCAGTGATACTTCACTCTTCTCTGCCAATCCCTAAATTGGATGACATTGTTCCAAACTTGTTATGCCAGTAAATAAAAATTTCCATCTTTAATATTGTCCCATTTGAATTTTGATTTATAAGACTTCAGTTTTGTACATGAAAGCATTTTTAAGAAAATCCTACAAATTGGTTCCTCTGACAAACAGCAACAGCAAAATAAAAAGGCATCACCAAGCTACTTTTGATAACTTTTTACCCATAACAAGTATCCTGCAAACCAGATGTTCTTCTGTGTTTATTTTCAAACATTTCTTCCATCTTGCAAACTTAAAAAGAAAGAGATTCAACATCTTGAGCACGACTCCAAGTGCCATGTAGAATTATTGCCCTGGGGAGGAAGGACTTGCCCCTTAAATCTCAGGGTCTTGGTATTTTTAAATCTGGTGCCCAGGACATGGCCATCTTTCCACAGACTACTTCTAAAGCTGAGTGCTTGGACAAGTCCCATCATCAGGACACTGCAGCAGTGTTCAGTTCATTCTGCACTTGAGCGCCTAACATCAAAAAAAACTTCCTGAGAAATTCTGAAGAAAAAAACCCTTCTATTGTGATTTTAAAAGACACCATTGTCAGGTACAATTAACATTACCTCATCATAACTTTTATACCAGGTAATTTAAAGCCCCTGACAAAACTGCAAACCAGACCATGGTTATCCCTCACTTTTCTCATTCTCTTCTTTTGCTTCTAGGAGGGAGACAGGCAGCTGTAGCTGTACCATTTCTCCCTAACATGACACCACATTTCTTGCTGCAGCTCTAGGGAGTCATTTGGCAGCAGAGGAATGGCCAGCCAACAGCGGACAAGTCCAGCTCTCCCTGCCAAGAGACACTGGAAGGACATCATGCTGCCACAGTTGGCCCCACACATACAGGGAAGAAAAATAACCCAAACCCACAATACTATTTGGGGTTCCCCTGAAGGCAGGGATGGGGTTCAAAACTATGCAAAGTTAATTGTGCAGGGGTGTGTGTAAAAGGGGTCAGCATACACAAGACAATGACTGTCACTTGCTACAAGCCCCGAGTACAGATGTCCTTCACAGTAGTGGGGTGGGAGGGAAGAGTCATCAGTCAAGCTCATCCCTCTGAGGATCCTTTAAACTGCACCCCTGATCCCTCCCATGTACCCGAACTGCCCATCTGGATTTCCACAGTACCTCTCCACACCCTACCTTGGCCTCCTCCCAGCCAGGCTCCCCAGCTCTTGCAGGGCTGGCTGGCAGCAAGTGCCACAGGACCACCTGCTGTTTTCCAAAGCAATAATCCTCATAAAACATAATGGCTCCCAGAGGTGTGGAGTGGGGTTGGGAGGAAGCAAACAAAAACCCCCAAAACTTTACAGCATAAACAACTGGAAAAAGATCCCTTGAGTCACCAGATTTTCTCAGCCTCCCATAGTCAGTTCTCCTAAACTACTCTAAAAAAAAAAAAACCGAAGAAAAGCAAAACAAAAGAAAAAGAGGGGAAAAAAACCCCTCAACAAACAGTGAACAAATATTCTCACATTCAGCCTTTAACAGGACAGTCAGGCACTAAATGACAGTAATTCCCTTTCTCAGTTACTAACTGAAGTTCCCATTTTCCTCCCTGACCCGTGGATTCTTGCAGCATGAGCAATACTGTAAAAGTCTCACAGCATCCTGTAGTAGTTTGATCATTACGAGCTCTTATTTCCCATAACCTGCTCCAGGTGGGGCCTGCTGACAATCCCCTGATGAGACAAACACCAGAGACATCCAAGGAAGCAGATCCCCCTCAAGTTACTGGGGAAGCCAGGGCCCAACCTAGTTTGGTGAGAGCCCCTGCTAAATACTGCTAAGTGCTTCTCCTCCCTGTACCTCTACTCCTGATCTCATGGGTGCTGTGGTCCCAGGAAATCTTCAGCCAACACGGCTCACAGCCTGTGGCCCTGGCTGCAGCCCTGTCCCAGGATTTGCAGGAACACCCCAGATAAACACATGAGCACATGCCATCCTCAGGACCAGGGGCCAGCGTGTCCCCAAATGCCATGGTGCTCCCTCTGGAGTGCTGGGGAAAAAGATGTTTTAAAGTAATTTCAGCCAGTCTTGCTTGAAGGAAACAGTCTAGAAAATGGCCTAAATATTGATGTCAGTACCACCAGCCACAGAAAATGGGTGCATAGTATGTACAGAGCTATTTTAATCTTCAGCCCTTCCAAAAGAAATTTTTAAAATACTAAAAAAAATATTTTAAAACACAAACAACTAGGTGAGGGGTGAGCTTTCAACTCCTCTGATTTGACTGTATCATCTAAAAATACCCCACAACCATCATACCCTCATGATAAAGAAAACTTGTATTTATTTTACGGCCTCCCAGTACTAAGTTCCAATTAGATAGCTCAGAAATGCAAGTTAAAAATAGAAAGAACTCCACCTTCTGTTCCGGAACAAGTGCAATCATTTAAGCTACTGTTAATAATATGTCATTGCCAGGTAGTTGTCCTCACAAGCTACCTGACACCTAATCTATCACCATCAACTTATATTCAACTACAAATGAGATGCGACAGCATTTAAAGCTGTATTGAGCTCTTCCAGCTGGATAAAAAAAGAGCAAATATGCATTTGCTTTGCTTATCTATCAAGTCTGGCTCACAGCTCAAGGTCTACAAAGGTTGCAGGGGGAGATTTTTAAATTTCTACAGTCTTCTCAGAGTTTAAACTTTAAGTTAACAGGAAAAGATAGATCTGAGTTACCAAAACTGCAAGACGCAACTGTAATATGTTAATATGGCACCAACAGTCATGCCATTATAATCAACGATGTTCCTATTCACAGAAGCACATTGCTGATCTTCAGCCAAATCATGCAGGAGAAAATTGCATTCACGCTCCCTGGTACCGCTGCTTCTCAGCAATCCATTACTGCACTGCAGCAGGTCCAAACACCCTTCTCAAAGGCCTTTCTTCCATCGGCTCTTCAGAGGAGTGGCAGAAGGGGCAGAAAGCAGCACACCTCCAAGCCACCAGGGGTCCTTCAGTCACTATGAAGTACATTCACTGACTTTGGGACATCAGACAGTGCAGCAGTGTTATCACTCTCCCAGCAGGAAAGCCTTTTTTGCTCCCTTGAAAAAACAAGCCAGACCTACCTAAAACAAGGCTGTGGAGATACTATTCACTGGAAATCACAGATATCTGTAAAGGGAAAGCTCCCATCTACCCACCTGCACAGAGCACAAGTCACAACTTACCATCTCAGACAGAGACACAAGAAACCCCTTCCCTGCCTGCTACCGATATCCAGCACAATGACAAGGCAATCAAGAGTCAGGAAACATCTCAGAGTCTGGATCATATCTGATAACCAGAAAGCAGCTTTACCAGCACCCTAGGACCAGCAAGCAGTGGGCTCTTTCAGCACCTAGGCAGTTTGTTGGCAGTGAAATCTTCATAATCCTGAGCCTTTACCTCCAATTCAAATACTTAATTTAAACACAGCAAATATACTTAAGTGCTGTTAGTACTTGGCAGGTAAACATGCAGTAACTTGAGAAAAGAGACAATCCACAATCTGCAGGAAACAAGCACCACTTCCGACTCCTTGGATATTTTATACTTCATACATTATCATAAGCCCATAATATGTGTATGATTTTGGTTGTAATTTGGTTTCTTCTCCCAGTTGCATCTGGGAAAACAATCTCTCCTGGAAGCTGTTTTTCTATCAGTGAATAATTTGAGAGGTATTTTTGGGAGGACGCTTTTTTCCTTCTTCCATCATCTTGAATTCTGGCTTTGTGCAGTTTTTTATACCTAACCTCTTGTTTCCAGTTCTTATACCTACCTGTATTTGCACTGTACCTAGTCAATATTAAAGGCCAGACATCACATACTCACAATCTTGGCAAGTTTTATGGATTCTGACAAACGTGTGGCTGAATTTCTCACTAATCTTTCAACAGGACCATAGCACTCAGCACCTCTAAAAGAACTTCTACCCTTTAATACCTCTGTGCCATGCACACATTGACTGAACAGCACTCCACAAAGCACTGCTAAATCTTTCAACTCCAGGAAGTACATTCAAATTTTATACCACATTTGAGAAAAGAAAATCAGTTCAGTAGCAGAGACAAAAGAGAGAATAATGAACCAGATGACAGGATCAATTTACAGTTTAGAGCATATCACTAACTGCACCCAAGTTGAAATCTCGATGAAAACAAAGAAATATGATTTTGGACTTACAAGCAAGTGTGCCATCAAAACAACGTCCTTACTAAGTCCTTAAACCTCAAAAATGAATTTTGGGAAATGCATTCTTTTTTCCTCCCTCTAAATGTTGCTTTCTTATAATTGTGTCTCTTTCCTCATTTTCCCCTTTACCATGGGATCACAAGCCTAAGAGATGTTCATACTCTGACATCCTCAGATTTGTCAGATTTCCCCAGGAGCTGTGGTATTGGTACTAAATGCCACAATGCCACTGAAGTCATAAGAATCAGCAAAACCAGTAAGCACAGGAGAGCCCTTAAATAAACTTTTCCCAGCAGCCTGAACTCCCTTTCCACAGAGAGAATGCACCAAGGCTGCTACAGTAGCTTTCACCCTTCTCTCATAATCACAGGAGTCTGTTTTACAGGAGAGTGGTGGGAGAATGATGCTCCCTGGAGATGTTTCCAGGTTTCATGAATTCACTGCGGTGCTGCAGTCCTGTACTTGCTTTAAATTCAGGTTTCTTAGGCCACATGTATAAAAGACAATCTCAGCCTCATTTAAAACTAGATATATCTCTGGAACCTCAGATCCATAAAAAGCTTGGAAACACTGGCAATACATGCTTGCCAGTTCTGAAAGTATATTGGAAAAACTATGCATTAGTATGTAGTTTTTTCTTGTTTGTGGTTCTTTTCCAAGAACTGCTGTATGTTTGCAAAGGTTTAAGGCCAAAGTACTGTACAGAACAGAATTTCATTCTGAAGCACCAGACCAGTATAAAGAACACGAGGAAATGCTAACACACTGCATTTTGCTCAGTGTGCTGGCAGAGAACTGTGTTCCCAACAAAAAACAATCCCCAGGTCTTTCCTTTAAAGCCAATCAGTCCAGGGAATTAAAATCTCAGTTAAGATCTGTTCTTACAGCATGCTTTTGCTTCCAAAACGCGCTAGCTAAGCTCATTCTAGGCACCACTTGATACTTACTGGCTGCTACCTGTTGTGCCCAATGGATATGCCCTGACTCCTAAGGGACTTGCCCACACACCTGCAGCAAAGAGACTGTCTCAGATCAAGTCACACTCATTTAACTTGACAGCTACATCTTCAGCCCGAGGTAAGAGCTCCTCAGGGCTGATATTTCAGGGAAGAACGGTTCCTTGGCATGTCTTTACTCTGGGGAAAAGCATTTGTGGTTGGGTTTCTGCTTCCTCATTTACCAAATGCTAATGCCCTCTGCTTAAAGCTGTTGTTTTTATGATCACGTTGTTCACTGCACAAACTCCAATCCTGCAGCTCAGGACTGCTGGGATGAGCCCAGCTGCTGGTGGGCGGCCCTAGAGATGACAAACCCCTCAGGGGCACACAGCCCAGGTTCACATGGGCTCATACCACCCGTACAAACAATGTGTTCCACTCTGCTGCTTTCTTCTCGAACTGCTGTAAGTTTAAACAGCTGTAAGATGCTTTCAGCCATCAAATAATAGCAGCTGTGAGCTCCTTGCCAGCAACCACAGCAAGAGCTTGTGCCTGCTACTTGAAGTCAAATTTCTGTCTCCAGCAGGGGTTCCCCAACTTGCTCTGCTCTGCTGCATCCTTTCCAAATAGCTGTAAATTGAGGTTATTGTAAGACACTTAAAGCTTTCAAGTAGCAAAGCTGAGCTCTGCTGCTCTCTGACATTCACTCTAAGAGCCATAGAGGAACACATAAGGCAGCTTACCACAGGTCTGCCCAAGCTCACTCTCAAACCAGGAAGCACCAGAGAAACTTTTACTGTTAACTTCCTCAGGACACAGAAATGCACATGATTTTTCTAATCATTACAAGTTATAAAACCAACAGTTGCCTGATTTATTGCTCTTTGAAACAGAAGGAATGACTGGAGAACAGTGTGTGCCCTTACCTGTGCTCTAAATAAAGGTATGTGAACAACCAAATACAGCAGCAGAGTTTAGGAGCATTCAGCCCTAACATAGAGAGGGCACAGGCATCGGATCATCTGTCAGAGATTCACTTATGCTCCCATCTAGGCCATGAAGTGGCCTTAAAGTGGCCTAAAAGGTGCACTTGAGTTCAAACCTAATCTGGATAGACAGAGTTTATGGTTGGTGCAGATACCTCATGAGTTACTCAAAACCTTCCTGTGACAGCAGTGCTGAGCACACATATCACACACAACATCATGATGAGCAGCCTCACACAGTCTGGGCTGCTTAGACCGAAGCACCAGCCAATCACAGAATCTGACAATTTCAGATGGCTGACTAGGTACCTTGCTTTAGCTGGGAACAGTCTGCAAAATCAAAAGCATTTCCCCAAACAGCCTACTTTTAGCATTTCCTAGCTTTCTTATCGCCAGTTTGCAGTATCAGTATGTGTTTAAATGTATTCAAATGCATCATATATAACATGCAGCTATCAGATCACTTTACTTTTATCCTCTGTGATCCACAGTAAGAGCAACAAGGATTGAGGTGGTTTTGAAAAAAAAAGCATTGTTCTGTTATGCTACCAAAAACCCAATAAACAGCACAAACCCCTAAATACAACATTTATTCCTAATATTCCCTGCAAAACCTTGTCTGACTGCCTGTTGTCTGCATGATCCTAAACAGAACATAAAATCAGAGCAGTAAAGAGGAAAAGAGGGATGCGTTGGGATGAGAGGAACGATTTGCCAGGTCATGCTTTGCTCATTCATAACACCATTTCGTGATTTTTCAATTAACAGCTCTTGCTGCTGTCGTATTCAAGTTTTTAACCTCTTTTTTCCCTAAGGGCTTTTTCCAAGCAACCATGGATGTTTCATTGCCTGGGCCCAGAGTTACCATCAACAATAGGGCTATGCCACACCCTGTGACCAGCTGAAGGTTCAGGTTTGAACAGTGAAACCCTGCAAAGTCTTTCCTCTAAGCATCTGTAGTTTTCTAACTCGTTCTCCATGCTACAGCCATCAGCCAGCTGGGAAGCAGTGCCTGATACTCCTCCTCTGCTTTCTCAGATTATGAGGATGTAGTGGCGGTTCCTTCCTGGCCCTGACAGAGGCATCACAGCCACACAGCCTCTGGTCTAACAATCATGTCTGCTCTCTGGAAGCCCTTTTGCAGCAGGGACTCAGCAGCACAGACACAGACTGCTGACTGAGAAATGTGGCTGTTTTTTCCCTGTGAATTCATATTGGTCTTTATTTTGCTGCCTGAGACCTGGGGAACTCCATCTCCTGTGTCGCAGCTGCCATCTGCAGGTACCCGAGCTCCTCGCTGGGGAACAGCCTCTCCCGGGAATGGAAAAAGGGATGTGTGTGGCAGAAAGGCTTTTTGTCCCCTTCCACCTCGCTCACTATTTTTCTACCTCCCATCTGTTAATCCCTCCCCTCTTTCTGGCCTCTCTGCTTTCTCCATATGCTTGCTCTGCTAACATCTATATTCTTCCTCACCTTCATGTATGTCCATCTGCTGATGTGATGGAGTTGCAGTCTAAGCTTTCAGCTACCACCAAGCATCAGAAAGAAACGTAATCCCTAATCCTTCCTTAGATCTCACCCTCCTTCAACAGCAGCAAGGAAACCAACCACCAATGCTGCCTTTTTATACTTCACTGGGATACCAATACTTAGCACAAAACCACCTGAAAGATTAAAATCCCCTAAATTAACATTCCCTCCCATCCTCAGAGCCTCCTTCAAGCAGCTGCTCCCTAGGGTTGGCACCCCAGTCAGGAGCAGTGTTTCAGCAGGGATTTCACCGGCAGGTTCAAAAGTCTCTGAGACTGTCCCACACCTGAGGCCAAACAGAATAGGACGCCCAGAAATCCAGCTTTCATACCCTGCCTACCCCCTGAACCACTCCCTGGTTAAAGGTTAATCCCTCTCTCCCTGTTTCAGCATGTTAAAGCCTCACTGCTCTGTCCCCTCCTACTCAAGCAGAGCATTGTTTAAATGGTCCACCTATCTTTGGAAGTAAGGCACTATTTACCAAGGTGCACACACACATCATGCTTTTATCATCTTGTCAGCAAGCTGAGAGTGAAAACAACAAAACATGATTCTGTTAGAGGGAAGAGCTCATTGTCACAGCCCAAAATGTTTTCAATTACCTTCTCTCCCTACCACAAAACCCTCCTAATGAAATATGCAGACCCAAAGGAAAAGCAGGTGCCTTAGTATAAAAGCAAAGAGCCAAATCCTGGCTCTACTTCATTTCTAACCATCCCCCTTCACAACCAGACACATCGTCTCTGTTTTCATTACACAAGCAGCCTCCCCCTCCCCAGCAAGTGTTTAAGCATGAGACAGTTCTACAAACCTGCACTGACAACTATTCTCATTTTCTACGATGCACCTTATGACAGCTCTTCTAATAATAAATACCTCAGATGGGTACCTCAGAAACGTGGTGGATGGCAATTAAGCTCCGTTATCTCAGTTCGTGTGTAAGAATGCCTTTGCTCATCTTCTGGCTTTGAACTGCATTAATAGCAAAGACTTCTGAATTAAGAATTGGCAAAGAACAAGAATGAACATTTTGAAATGCCTGGTTTTGTACCCAAAATACCACATGACCTGTGTTTTCATTTCCTCTGCCCACTGCCTAAAAACCCATTGCTTTAGAGTAACAGAGCTATTGGATATTTGTATCAATACATATTGTGCAGGTTGGAATTGTCTAAGCTACCAAAAAATATTTTAACTCCAGAAAACCAAGTTGTGATCTTTGATTATAATGAATATTCAAAAGAGGCAATGTAAAACCAGGCTCAGCAGTAGCTCTGCCGCTCATACCTTACTCTTTGCATAATTCAAGACTTTCTTTTGATAGTGAATCAAGGCACTGTGTGGGCACTGAAACAAACCTGATACAGCTTGTAAGAGCTAGAAAATCATTACCTAATCTAACACAGCAGCAGGCAATATTCCTCTTCCTCCTCCACTATCTTAACAATGCAAAGTAAGAGTCATGTAAGGCAAGAGTCATGATGAACACAACCACCGGGCAAATGCGGTATCAGAAATGCACCCTCTCTACCATGTGCCCCAGAGGATCTCATGGATGAGCAATTCCGCTCACCCACATGAGGATCCAGCAGGCTATAAAAATGAAACAGTGAAAACAACAACAGCAGAAAAGGTCCCACAAATCAGCACAGGAAAGGGAGACCCACACAGCTTCAACACCACCCTTTTCAAGAGAAACACATCAGCCATATTAACTGTGTGCCTTGCCACTGCACTGGGCAAAAGCACCAAAGCCTGTGGGGACTCCCTAATGGAAAAAAGGAGAGATTAAATAGAAAAATATATACATGTGCTTCCTTAAAATTTCTTTGTAATGCAGTTCCTGGGGCTCAGCAGCAATTTGGTGAGACACAGGGATGCCGAAACACAGGGATAAAATGAGCAGAAGTACGAATGGTGCCATGAAGGTTTGAATAAAAACAAAAAAGGCACCATATTAAAGAGTTAAGAGAAACAACGTTTTAAAGCATGTCAAGTTTGGCAACTGGGTGCAGTTTTTTGCATCATCGTAACACTTGTGCATTCATATCTGCATCCTCCAGAAAGCTTAGTTCCTCCATGGACAGTGCTCACAAACTGCAGGGAAGCCCCACAAGGAAGGGAGCTTACTCCCACCCTCCTGGCAAAGCACTCACCAAGAGGAAATTTCATAGTGGGATTCCCACACAGGCTCATCAAGTCCAGCACAATTAAACGAGCCCCTCATGACAAAAGGCTGACCAAGCATGGGCTTGTCAGAGTGCAGCAACTCTCCCTTCACAGCCCTCATCACGCAAGTCATGGCAGCCACAGCTGCCAGGAGAGCACAAGAGACAAGTGTCTTCATACATCCGCATCAGGTGAACCATGCACAGCCTGAACCAACACCCAGAGAGCTTTAAATAACACAGTACAAAGCTATACTATAGCCAGACCATATACTGAGTTTTCACACAGAACCATCATCTCCACCTTTGTGAGTGAGAGCTGGGGGCAGCTCAGCCCTCTGGCAGCTCTCCAGCAATGCCAGGAGCTGCCAGCCAGATCCTGACCCCCTGCACCCACATCCACTGTGTCCCCTCCACTAATGCAGCACCCAGGCACAGCAGCTCACTCACGGCCTGTCCCCAGCATAGCTGTTATGACAGGTTTATGCCAGTTTAATATTAAAGCCTAGAAGACTATTTGCATAATTAAACATTGATCTGCTCTCCCTCTCTGCATGTGCCCCTAAATTTGTGTGAAAGACATTAATCCAGCATCTGCCTCAGGACAGAGGTCCTGCAGACATGATGTGGTGCCAGTCCCCTATGGAAAATTCTGTCCATCTTTAAAAAAGCATGCAGAATTTTTAAAATGTAAAGCCAAGGTGACAGGCCAGAGGCATTTTCCTTTTTATCAGGGAACAAAGAAGAGAAGCAAAGGGACAAGGCAATTAGCTTCCGGGCTAGCACAGGAAAGGGGATGTAATTGCTAGGCTTTGCTACTGCAATGCCCATAATCTTCAGCTGTGGGTGTTTGGAGAAAACAGCACACCCAGAATAAGCAACAAAATATAAATGCCAAGAAAGAGCTATTTTTCAAAATGTATTGCAAGCTACAACCAACAGGCATCAATGAATCCACTTTTTTCTCAAACAGTTATTCAAAAAGTGTAATGCCCAAACAATCCAAAGTAACTTTTTATTATGAAGTATTTTTGAGAAACAAGAGGACCCTGCTGGACAAAAGAGAAGATACCCTGAGACCTGTAACCCAGATATTGGGCTGCTGCTGGTCAGCATGCTGTCCCACAGCACACTGTCCTTCCCTGGCTAATGGGAACGTCAGGGGGAGTCCTCTGGGAAAGCAAAACAGGCAGTGGTCTCAGAATATATCTGACAGCACCATGGAAAAGCAACTGGTCACAGACAAGAGTCTGTAAAATACCAGGGTGAGCATATGAAGTTTTTGCATAGGCAGGGGAGGGACAGAAGCTGACCTTCATCCAAATCAGCCTTAGTTTGTCCTTTGGGAGAGAAATGACACCAGTGACAGAGCAGTTCCAGTGTTTCTGGTAAAAGGAAGAAGAAATTCCAGCCCACTACAGATGGTGTGGCAAAGACAGTCTAAAAGTAATATTAAGGTTAAAACCTGTATGATAGTTCTGTTGCCCAGCCAAAATGTTTGCTTTTGTGTCCATGCTATTAAAGCATTTCAAAGGGAACACAGATGCACAGGATCCATGCTGAGAAGACACTGCCTTTGATGGAGGAAAATTAGTAAGATCTCTCTCTCATACATATGGATGACCAGGGGAGACAAAACCAAGCAAATCTCCATAACCAAATCAGCTGACAAGGACAGATGCAGGGGATCACTTGTGGCAATACTGACACCTGGGCAAATTTTTCTATCCCGAAATAGAGTTATCCCAAAGCTGCCAAAGTGTGCCAATATCCATCCTCAGAGGAGCACTGCCACCCCACTGCAGCAGTCCCTGGCCTCAGCCCAAATTAAAAGCAGCAGAGATTTCTCCAGCTACCCAAATTGCACAGGTTTCACACTCATCCATAGGCACAAGCTGCCCCAAACTGGGACTGAAGGGGCCCCTAGCTGCAGCTCTCTGTGATGGGAAGAGAATTTTTCCTCATGCCAGGAAGGGGTTGGGGCAGCCACTAGGCAAGGCAGGAGTGCAGGGTTTCCGTAGAACTTCAACAGGCAATGGCTGCAATGTAACTATGGGGAAATTTCTTCAGTGTATCAGGTGTAACGCAGAAATAAACAATTTCTCTATGTAAATTGTATAAAACCATCCCATACAATGCATGAAAATATCCAAGTGCTCAAATTAATTGCTTCCATGGGAGACAAACAGTAGATAAATAGCCAATATTAATATTTTGAGTTCCAATTTCTATCTTGTGCTACTGAAAGTTATTTTCACATTTAAATAACAAACTTGTATTTAAATTAATCAGGGTTTAACAGTTAAGCCACAATTGAAAAATACCAGAGGAATCCTAATTTTGCTGCAAGCACTGATTATTCTGTATTTTCAAAATTGTAATTGAAGGATTGCTTTTTTCCCCTAGCTATCACAGAAGAAAATTGCATTGGGTTTTTTTCTTTCCAAGTCACTTTAGCTGGAAATTTTACTGGGACATACCAGAATACCTTTTGTCTTCATCAAGTCTTCTACTTTCCTTATATGAACAAATTCTGAGATCATGGCAAGTAGCTGAGAGTTTGTTCAGCATAACATTTGTAAATGTTGTTTTGCCTTTTGTTTTGGGCCCTTTTTTAAAGGTCAGCAAGCATCACGCCTAATCTGACTTGTAATTACTCTAGTAAACATGGCTAAATAGATAAATGCCAGCACATTTAAGTATATAACATTAAATGCACTGCTTTCTCTTCCTAATGCACTAGATGAAAAGAAAAGCAGAACTACAGAACTTTTCTAACGATTATTTATAAGCCAAGATGAAATGGAGTTCGTATGTCTTTCAATAAGCTAAAGAGGTCCTTTTTTCCTCCACAAAATGCTCTGATTACTTCTCCTTGTTCTTCCTCAGGAGATACAGGACAGAATAAAATAGCTGTTCTGCATAAATAAGGAAATAACCTAAGGTGCAACATGTCAGTCCATAATGTAATATACCTCCTGTGTCAGCTCCATGGGCCCACGTGAATTTTGGCAGCCATCTGTTATATTGATCAGATTACCTGGGTGACAGTGAAATCCAAAAGATGCATATTTCAGAAACTTCAACGGGTGAAGAAAGCCAGGCAAGCCAGGGAAGTAACCAGCATCACATCCAGACAGTGTCATGTGGACCAGGGAACACAGCCTTGCCCAAGGACAGGGTCACCACCTCGCAGGGGGGTACAGCATTAAATCCATAAATTTACTTTAATGAGTGATGATAAATAAACCAAGGAGGAACAGAAGGTTATGTGTGCAGGGAGCATGGTGAGGCCAAGGGAGTTTTCCCCAGCATCACAGTGGGGCTGGGCAAGAAGTCAGAGCCACCACGAAAATAAAGGGGAAGCCATAGGGAATTCCAGTTTGGAGCCTGCTGGCTCCTGCTTATGGGAAAAGCAGCCCTAAGCAAGCATCTCAGCCACCTCCCTCCTCACCTGCTCAGACACAGCCCCCTTCAGCTGAGTGAGCTGCCCAGCATCTCAGCCAGTCCAGGTTCAAAAACCACGCGCCAGCTTCTTCACATTCAGCACATGCAGAGTCTGTTTTTTCCACATCCCACCCAAAACGTCCATTAGGTCCTGCTCACCCTGGGGTGTCTCTGTGTTATCTCCTACAGGACCAGACCACTAAAGCCCAGCCAACAGTGGCTGCATAGCTGCATTTCTCATCCAAGCTTCTGTGTGCTATTTCCTCAGCAGAAGGGCAATGGAACATAATTTCTACACTTCAAAATAAACCTGGCAAAAAGCAGGCAAACGTAACTTCTTCTGTAATGGTCTTTTGGTATCTTTGTAATCAAAATACAGTTTTACAACAGCATTTGCATTTCTCCTGTGAGAATGGAGCATAAAAGTAATCCAAAGCCCTAACAAAAGGAACCACAGGTTTCTGAGTAAAAACAAATAGCTCTCATCCCACTAAACCCCACAGCTACTGCAAATCACTTGATACAATATTTAATACAAATACCAGACTCCAGTCCCTGACTGAGTCAGGATAAAGAATCTACTCTAAAAAATAACTACCATATATATTGCCCTACACATCAATATTAACTGAAATAACAAAAGAAAACCATAATTTCCCAACCACAACTCCTGTCAGAGTACAGCCTAAGAAAATTGTCAGACAGTATTTGACTAATACACACATTAATTTCATTGAGCCTACTTAAGACTGCTGTGAGACTGTTAATATACCACACCACTGCCACATGCCAGGACAGAAATAACTAAATCAGATCAAGACTGGTACTTTGTAAGAAATTAAAATCTCCTGTCAGTCTAGGAAAGAACACAGTACTTCTCCCCATGAATATATCATGTACACAAAGCAGGCACAGTAGGACCAGAGGCACATCAACTTTAAATACCCACTTTTTGTGCTGTCGTGTGTGTAGGCATGACACCACCATTCTGTTTGCTCAGTACAGCTGCAGTGACCCTGCACATCCTGATGGGCTCTGAGGGCTTGCCAAACTACAGCAAAGGCCACGAGAGTTTGGTGCCAGCCCTCAACCTCTGCCAACACACACACATTTGCTACAGAGCCACCTTAACTTCAGTTCATAACTTCCTAGACCATTTTCCCCAGCTCACCAGGGAGCCTCTGGAAAGCTCCATCCCCACCTGCCTGCGGGGCATGGGTCCTGCTTGCCAGTGCTGAGCCCAGAGGCAGCAGAAGGGCAAACAGTGATCTGCTGCCTCACCCACCTCCCATCACCTCTGGCACCCACTGCAGGGGCATTTCACATGCCAGTGGCACCTCTCCCTTTTCTCTCTTTTCTAGCTAAGTTGCACAGTTGGGATGCTTTATAAACAAAGATACACCTCGCATGTAACTTATTACAGGCAAGAAGTTTCACCAGAAGGCTGTGTGTTGCCAGCACATCTCCATGCGTGGTGTCGACTTTGAGTCAACACCAAGTGCTTGGTCTTGGGGGAAATACGCATTAACTGATGCACTGAAACTGAAATGGTGCAATTTCCTATACCATTCCCAAACCTGATGATTACTGGCCCCCCATCAAGCATCATTAAAACATATTTGCTTAGTCTCTCTTCAGTGTGTGTGCGCTATATCAAACTCATATTTTGTGGTAGGTTTGCACATGCCAAATGTATTATTTACACATTATTTAAGTTTTTACATATCCCTAAGAGCCAAACAAATTAATACTTTGATTAACTTAGCCATTTACTCTTACACAATTATTTTCTAAAATTAATGCATTATTTAAATTTATTCACTAAAATAGCTTCTGGGGTGCTTCTTCTCTGTGTTTATTATAAGCTCTGAAGATCAAACATTCATCATTCGAGCTGTGTGGCTTTGATTAAAATTGTCAAGGTAAATCACAGGGCACTCTAGGTCTCCCTGGATTTGACAAGTATGGGCACATTCTTGCACACAAGTCAAGTTTGGCACTCAGGGCAGGCAAAACAACCTTGGCATTTGCTCTCAGGAGCTATTCAGCCAAATAAGTTCGGACAAATGTTTGTGAAAAGGGAATAGGAAGGGCTCATGACTGCAGCTTGAGTTAATTCTCTTTAAACTGTGATTGAATATGTGCACAGAACACCTTTTTTCCCTTCTGAGCCCCCTCGCCAGTCTCCTCCCCAACAGCGGCATACTGACAGTAAAACACTATAGGCACACTCCAAGAGTTCCCATTAAACAGAAACAGTTATTAAAATGCATCTTGTTCTTTGCTTAATTTATAAGGTGCTCTCTTTTCTACATGCCCTAAATAATCACTTTTTAATAGGTAATACAGTTGTACATCACAGTGTATGCAGGTATTTCCCATTGGGAGGCTGGGATGTGCTCTCCAACAGCGCTGGCTGCCGTACAGACATTCCTTGACACTCCTGCTCTGACCAGGAGTGGTATGTGCAGATATATGGCTTGTAATCAGCACTCAGCACCAAGGATGAAGCACAAGGGAAGAAAACAACATCAGAGTGCTTTGTGCCAGGGAAGGCTCTCAAAACACAGATGAGTCCTTCACAGTCCAAACTATCTGTTATCTTTCTAGTGTACATCTGAAAAACTACCAACAAAAGCAATTAGCTCTAGAGAAGTATTTAATTCCCAGCAACACATGTAAGTACTTTACTACTGCTTTTTAATTGGAAAACATGCTACCAAGAACATTTACTGCAAGTTTTGAACTGACCCTGCCTCATCAGCATGATTCTCTCTGGGATTTTCACTTATTATGGTACAACTTTATCACTAGCAGCAATCAGTACTTTCTAAACACTGATTTGTCTGTACAAAACCTCACCTCAGCGCTTAGAAATAGCAACCTTAGGTGTTTGGGAAAGTTTTCCCAGATTAATCATAAACCAGAATAACCTAATTTAAAATACACTCTTGCACATAACATACCCTGCCAGTTGATCCCAGCACACACAGAGCACACTGGCATGTGTCTGTTTATACAATGAGTTGTCTGAACCACACAAGCCCACTTTTATTTCAGTGCTTTGTCTCTCTCAAGTTCCCCATGATGTGCAATAAACCTAAATACAGTCTTTATTCTAACTGAACCAGACAAATAAATGCATATCCTAAAGGAGAAAGCACTTGATGACAGGTAACTAACTCGAAAGCCAAAAATACATAGAACACAGGGGACAACAGCCTGTTCATTTTTTCTTTGCTAATCATTGAATTAAAGTCTTCTCAGTGACTAGAAACCAAACTGAGACTGCTAAAATGCCCTATATTTAAGTTCACTCAGATTTGTTCAAGGTCTTTCTGTGTAACACATAGGACTTCAAAGTGCTATGGTTAACTCAGAGCAATTGACCCACTTCTTAAATTCAAATACACACAGTTTTGATTGTGGTAAATGTAAGTAATATACCACGTAAGTTACTTACTCAGCTGGACCACCGTACATCAAAGCATAGTTCAATGAACATTTATAGAGCACAGCAAATGCTGTGGAATAAACACTAAAACCCCCTCCCTCCACCAGGGAGGAGCAATGCAGGACATTCCAAAGAGAGCGGGAAGTGTCACGATGCTTATTGAAAACATTGCACCTGAAAGGGACTGACAAGTCCTTAAAAACATAGAGTGTTGGCTTTAAGAGAAGGCTCTTGCAGAGATGCCAATTTTTGCCATATGCCAAGTTACTGTGGAGAACAGCAGTTTAAAACATCATTTCTGTAAAACTTAGCCCCTACTGCCACCTGCAGTTCCCACAAAATGCGCTCCCTGATTTAGTGTTTCCATTTCCAAGCAGAAGCTGCTGCACACCCCTGGGTACCAAACATCTCAAACCAGGCAACAGTAAGGATCGCCCTTTCCACAATTAATATTTAACTGCTTTGTGTTTGCTTAAAAGCAGGTCACATCCTGTTCTCACTCACACACCCAAGACCTATTAAAATACCACCAAACTCAGTGAGTATGCGGCCTAGAGAGACCTGCCAGGTTAAAGCTCTGGCTTTGTCACGTTTGCTGTCCCTTGTGTGAGTGAAGTGTGCATATTCCAATATGCAAACCCTGATGGCTAATAGTATCTATGTGCTTCTCGACTTCTTTCTCTGGCCTTACCAATCTGGCATGAATTTTGGCAGGGCTGTCATCTCTTCTGCTGCACCCCTGAGAGCTGCACCATGTTGCTTGTGGTTCTCCTCTTCCAGAGGCAGCAAAATGTTGGCCCAAAACTACCTGTTGCAAACACATAAATTTTTAAAAATTAAAAAGGAAAAATACTTTGTAGGAAGTACACATTAATATATATGTAAGCGATCCACTCATTGCTTCAGGGCAGACAAGTTAATATCTAATTGCATATATGGGCTGCTGTGTAGTACAATTTCCATTGTTCTTCCTAACACACCTGGAGAACAAGTGCCTCAGGGCAGCTCCTTGTGACCTGCATGCTGGAGAGATCAAGAGATCCCAGCAGTGGTCAGTACCAGAACTACTACTTCTAAATCCCCCCCCACAGGTATGTTTTAGAGATCAATTTAGTATTTCTCTGTGGCTGCCAAATGCCTGCCCGGCCACTCTCTAACTCAACCTCCTCAGCAAAGCAGGGGAGAAAACATGGTGAAAAAAATGATGGGTGAAGATACAAACACTAATACAGACCAGGAGATCCCCTAACAATTGCCATCTCAGGCACAACAGATACAACTTGGGGAAAACTCACATTGTTTCTTACCAATTAAAGTAGATTTGGATGGCAAGAAACAAAAATAACTTACTCTCCTTTATCCCCTTTTCCCCAACTCATCCTGTCTCCTTCACTCCCAGCTCCTGTGCCTCTTCTGGCTCCTGGCAGTGCTCCCTCCCTCTCACCTCCGTGCCCCCAAGGTGCCTCAGGCAGGGCTGAGGGGCTGGGTGAGGTTCCAGCCACAGGGCTGCTGGAACTGGCCATGCCCAGCCTGGAGCACCCCAGCCTCTCCTCTCAGCCCTGCAGCTGCCCCTGGCACCTCATGCCTCCCAAAAGCAAAATAAGGACTAAAGCACATGTGTGCAGTCTCCAGATGCTCTCTTGGGCCTGTGATCACATACTGTTATTTTCAGAGTAGTTATGAAAAAGCACCACTCATGTGGATGGGTGACACAATCCCCTTTGGGACATCAAGGGCAAAACCACCCTCTGGCTTGGTGCAGAAGAGGATGAGGCTAAACTGCCATCAACCCACTCCTGCTCATCTTCACTGCCTGCTACAGTCAGGTGCTTTTATTTTATCTATTTTTCTTTCCATTTCTTCTCTCTCTGCTCAAACAAATCTGGTTATAATCACAACAAAACAAAAACCTTCTCAAGGTTTTTTTTATTAACCACATACTGGAAGCAGAGAGCAAGTCTTCACCAATCTGCTCATGCATAAACACCCATTTTACAGCCATTTACTTGGTGTTCTCAAATAATTTTCTTTCATCTTTTACTCAGCCCTTTCCTCGGTCATTAAGTGGCTTCATTGGAGTTTCTTCAAGGTTCATGCATTTTGCTGTACTTTCTTTTTCCTTTCCCTCCACTGTTTTAGGAGGCTTTGGGCAAACATAACCTTTAGCTTGCTCCACCACTAAGCTAGTCCCAGAAACCCGAAGGCAAAGATCTCACCCACAAGGCAGCAGTGAGCACCAGCATCCACATCTCAAAACCAAAGCTGGATAAAACCAGACGGCAATTTCCCTGGGAGGAGGGAGGGAAAGGGGACTGCACACTCTAAACAAGCAACATTAAAAACACCAGTCCAGCTGTCACATACATCATCCAACAGGCAAAGCCACGAACCTGGAACAGGGAGGAAACCACAGTGAGGCAAGAGCAGGTAAAAAGCAGTAAACCGGGGCTCAAAGGTCAAGCCTATTTTGAAACCTTCCTTTTTCTCCCCATTCCATCACACCACCCTTTCACATTCCACTACCTTTAATGAAATTAGAGTATAGTGGAAAGCAGAACAAACCCACATTTTGGAAGATTTATTAATTATAACCCCAAATAACTGTGGCCTGCTTGTGAAGGTGGCAGCCACAACCCCTCTGTAGCAGAGGTGAGGTGAGGCACTGCTGCCAGCACAGCTGGGCTGCCATCCCAACAGGATGGGACCAGCAGCTCAGGCAGAATGCAGAGGCCAGACATGAAGATCCCTTCCATTTGGAGCAATTTATTCCAGACTAGATAAACAGGCTCCTTGGATGGATTTTAAAAATTCATGGAGAAAAATTGTGGCTGTCTGGGGAGTGTGTTTGTGGGCTTTTTAGCAGAGAAAAACCCTCTAAATGAAAACCATCTAATCCTGCTACAATACACACATCAATGCACGTGTATCAAAAGAAATGGAAAACCTTAATGTTGTTAACATCTACAACTAATAAAGCACCTGAATGCAAACAGCCATCCTTACATCTCAGTGAGGCAATATAAAGGGTCATGGCTCACACTCGGTCTGGGGAGAAGCCCTCATCCACATTACTGACAGAGAAGCAGAAATCACCAGGCTCTTTTCTCAAAGCTAGCCAGATCTCCCCACAGCTGTCCCAAAGCCAGAGGTCACCCTTCTCCCTGCCTAGGCCTGCTTTGATGTGTCCAGAGGTAAGCTACAGCACCGGAGGAGGTCTAGAGGGCAGAAGGTCTTTAACATTCCTGTTCATTTTTCAAGAACAAAGTTTCAGTGATAGAATACTTGAGTAATAGGGATTAGAAATTATTTCTCTTGCAATTCCATTAGAAGTCTATGCATTTTAATGCTCTTGAACAAAACCTTCAACTTATACTTCCATATTAATAAGCACAACTAGAAAACCCACCTTTCTGCCTTTCTGCTGTGCTTTTCCCAAACTCACTCAAATTACCTTAAGCTTTTCTGTAACAAATGCAAGACGAAGAGACTATCAGCCACTCAGCAGTAGCCTAAAGACACAAATACATTAGCTAATGGGCTGTTCACAACCTGCAATGGTCAATTAAATACAAGGAAAACACCATCCCAGTCAAAGTACAGCCCCCCCATCTTAATCCCATCGAGGCACAGGCAAACAAGCTCATCATAGTTTGCTTCTAGCCCTGCCATTTTCTTAAAAGCCAGAAAAGCCAGGCGAACTTTTCCCCAGCCCCTCTGAACCAAAAAGCTAACACTGTTTAGGGCACAAGTTGATTGATTAACTTTCAAGAGCCCTCAAGTAAAGATCAGACACTTAGTCAATATTATTTTGCTCTTTTAACCTTCCAGTTAGAGGCAAGTATAAAAACTGTCTGAAAAGCACAGATAAAACTTTCTTTTCATTCTCTTTTATTTCATCATAATTTAGTGTTCACAAAAAGACAAAGTAAAAAAAATATTAAACTTTTTAATGCCATTTGTAGACCTTCAGAAGAGAAATTATTTCTCTACCAATTACTAGGAACAAAGAACAGGAGCCCAGCACGGCCAGGGGCAAGAGCCGAGCCTGCTCCACCCAAGGGCCAGCTCTGGATTCTCCACAACAATGGGATGAAAGGCCTTTTCTCCCCAAACAAGAGATCTTGACAGGCTGGCACTCACCCGGCACAGCCACACTGCTCCTCAGGCCTGTACTTGACAGCCCATGTTGATTGTCCTTATCAGGACAGGAAAACTCAGTGCAAAATTCCACTTCAGTGCAGGATAAAACAATTAAAACCAGCTCACTTCACACGGTGCACTCCTGGTTTAGGAAAATCCATAATAGTTATAAATCCGTTGTAGTATTGCTATTTAATAGTGCTTTCTAGCTCTAGATGTCTGTATCAACTTCCATTAGAGAAGGAACTGTTCTCCCTTTCCAACAGATACTTCACCACGCAAAAAGAACAAGAGAAAACACCTTTATCAGCATAAACTAGAAATTTTAAAAGCACCATTAAAAATTATATAAACATATTTACTGATATTCATTTCATTACTAATGATTAAACTAACGCTTGCTTATTACTAAGAAGGAAACGACATGATTTCTTACCTGAGTTGCCCATTATTACGATGCATTTTTAGCTGTTGACTGATACTATTGCAGTATTTCCAACTGGATGATTGTGAAACTGAATGCCAGAGAAAGAAGGACTAAAGATGCTTCATTATTTTCATCTGTGTAGGCAATGACACTTGTAAAACATCTTCTAGGCAGCAAGTGTGACATTCTCCTGAGTGCTGAGACACACAGGGATGGAGCCAAACCAGGAAGGACACACTTGCCCCCGGCGCCATCTTGTGGGGGCCCCGGCCGCCATCTTGCGGGGGCCGTCGTCTGCCGTCCTGTGGGCCGCCGGCCCCCGGCAGCACCTTCTTGAGGGCTGACGGCCCCCGGGGCGCGCCGAGGGCCCAGGCC
The DNA here is from genome assembly GCF_000738735.6 of Corvus cornix cornix. Lineage (NCBI taxonomy): Eukaryota > Metazoa > Chordata > Aves > Passeriformes > Corvidae > Corvus > Corvus cornix. Next base: position 30,667,880 of record NC_046336.1, on the reverse strand, counting down.
GGGACAGCTCTTCCCGCCCTTTGTGACAGATGGAAAAGTGGAGGGACCTATTGCACCTCATTCACCTCCGTTATTCAGTTCAGCGATTCCACTTTGCTTCAGAGCACTGGCTTCAAGGGTAAGAGGTCTCTCCCCATACCCTGCCCCTGGCTATGGCTGAACGTCTCCAGTTACCACTGCACGGCCGGCTCTCCCTCTTAGGGAAACGCAGCAAACCCACCATGAAAGCCCACACTTGCAAACCGTGCCGAGAGACTCCCGATGCTCCAGGACACACTCCTTCCCCTCACCAAACTTCTGCGGAGCTGCTCCTAAGGGCGATCCAACCACCTGCAGCTCCCAACAAATACTGATCACACAGCATCAAAAACCAGAAGAATTTAAGTAGCAAAGAGCCAACAGCTTTTGCCAATCCACACAAGACTTAAGACTGTTAGCTTAAAAACAGAGCAAGCTGTCAATATTTATGTATTAGTGTATTAGGATATGGCAGTTTCTTACTAAGAGCAGATTTACAAAATCTTACAAAACATATTAAATATCACATCTATCTTGCATGCTGCATACCATAAAGCTACTATGAGTGTAATTATATATAATTAGTTGCATGTTTGTAAACTCAACAGCTTAATCATGTTTAATTAACCACATTGTAATTGGAACATTTGATAGTTAAATGTCTTGCTAAACTGATGAACACCTGGAACACACAGTCTCACCACCAATAAATTAACTTTAACTAAAATATGTCATTAGTAATTATTTTCCTTCCTTCCTGGTAGACCACTAGGATTAGAGATAATAAATAGCCAAATCAGATCCATAGCAATTTGTTAAGACCGTAAGTGCAGGAGCCCTCCTGCTGCCAATATTACTGTTTTCTGATACATTCTTCAACACAGATTACTAACTGTTGCGTAAGTCATAGTCATTTTTTTTTCCCTTTTTTTATTTCCAAACCCAATTTTTACCTGCACTTGGGTGCTTTTGGCTTTGTTGGGGTTCTCGGGACGGGGGGGGGGGGGGTGTTGGCTTTATTTTTAAGAACTACCAGGTCTAATGTACCAAGTTATCTCCAGGTGAGGAGCAGGGAGAAAGGCTCATCCCCTCACTCCAGCCCCACACAGAGGCCATGGCTGCTGGTTTATCAGCACAAGTGAAAAGTGGGCACACGCTGAGGGAATCTTCACAAAAGCACTTTTGAGCCATTTGCTTACCCATATCAAGGCACACAGACAGATATAACAGTGAGAGGCCTTAGAAAAGTGACCACTTTTCCAAGGTAAATAACTGGTACATTTTCAGAAAATGAGAAACCAGACAATACAAAATACATAGCATTAAACTGCAAGGTGTATCTGTAGGTCAAGCGCTCCTATTCACTGTCATTATTCCCCATCATTGACATCTGCTGTGGAACCAAGAGGCAGCAAATCTAAAATGATAAAAGGAAAAGAACACAATGCAATGACAGACTGCTGAACTGTCATACCATAGCCTTGAAATTATGGGATCAGGCAGCCTTAGAAAAGGACTAGGCATCTGTACAAACAGTAATATATATACTATTGTAAGGATTTTTTTAAATGGTTTGAAACAGATGACACAACTCTGGAGCTGCAGCAGAAGGCTGGGAGAGGGAGCTGAGTGTAACATCACTGCTGCATGGCTCCTTGCAGCAACATTCAGAGCTAGCTCTCACTGAATATTGACACCAACACTTACTAACCTTACCAATAGTGAGATACAGGATGGTGAAAAATAAGAGCAATTTCTTACAACCTGGATATATACGGAGCAGCTTCATTTTGTGTGCATAGATTCTAGTTTCCTCAGGTGAGCTAGAAACAGAAACTGTAGTCCCTTTCTTTTCCTTCACACACTGGTATGCAGGAATGAGAATTCAGTCAGGCCCTGTATCACTATGGATGGGATAATAGTGAAAAAAGGTGCAGGGAGGTAGAAAATTATGTGAGCGAGGCTGTAACAAACAAGACACGAGCTATTGCAGATGCAGAGTCCTCTTAAGTTTAAAAAGCTGCATACTCACCAGTTTTTCCCAGAGCCTTACAACATAATGTTGGCAGTCCTGCTTCCTTCAGGAAAACACCAGTAGAGGAATTACCAGCCCAAGTGTGTGAAGTTGCTGACGACGTTCAAACTTGGAGTCAGTCAGCCTATTCAGCCTTCCTGTTACTAGCATGACAAGGTTGTTACTCTATGCCTAAGCATTGTTTCACACACTCCTTTCCAAGATGAAAAACCATCAGCTACACACTTTCAAGAGTCTTTGTGGACACTGTAGGAACCCACCATCAAACTGGACCAGGCAGAGCCATACTGTGCTTTCTAAAGCTGTCAAAATTGCTGCAACTTCTTTGTCTTCGGGTTTATTCATCCAAATACCACCTAGTTTCCTAAACCAGTAGACTACTCAGGGTGTACCAAGTATAGAAAGGACTGTCATAGTTCAGTATCAAGAGTTAAAAGGAGCCTGGCATAATTCAGGGTCATAACACAAGTATGCAGGAATTGGAAACTGCTTGCTTCCCAAATCTCCACTACTCTTCAAACACATTCTTTTTCCCTCACAAACATCTGCAGCTACTGTGATCTACTAGTCTTGGTGCAAAGCAAGAGTGCTAGTACACGATCATCCCAGATTTACATATAGTTGGCCTGTAGCAGTACATCTGCCCACTATTTTCACAGATTTAACCCTAATGAAAGGATTGCATCTCCCAAAATCATCTCTAGGAAATTCTACATCTCCTGTAGCAAGTGATACAACAAAAGATAACCTTTCCAGTGAACTGCTGGTAACTCATTGCATGAAAAAATTACATCTCTTGCATGCTGTAATACATGACAGTTATTTGCCCCAAGCAAACTAAAAACTGAATGGCAGAACTAGCTGGTTACAGATGGTAGTGTGAAAAGTTTGCCTCCTCCTTTCTATACTGCTTAGCTGCAAGAGCATTAGACAACAGAGCAAAGGATTATTTGTACTTCACTCAGATTTAAAAGGATAAATGCTGAATATGAATCCACAGCCTTCACTTCAAGCAATAAAAAAGTGCTCCAACAAAGGAAGAAACAGCTTTGATGAAACATCAGATGGGATAATGAAAAAGAGCAGTGAGATGAACTTGACATGAATATTGGGCAAAGTTTGCTTTCCAGAAAAAGGAACTCCAGCTCTGCCTTTATACCTGGCCTGTTTTTTAACAAGGTGTGGGGACGTGTATCACTGGCTGATGACAAAAGAAAGCAGAGGATATTTGCTAGCTGGGACACGGTAGATTCAGCTGAACCCCTGTTGGTTCTCCATGCTGAGTCAGCCATCAGGAGGGCTGTGGAATGACAGACTGTGAGACTAAACACAAAATATGCCATGAACTGCAGGAGCAATGAAAACTGGAGCTTAAGCAAACCTAATCAAGAGTTAAAGGATAAATACAGCCTAATGACAGGCAAATGGCATTAAAAAGTAGGTGGCATAAATGAATGTTCAAGCTTCACCTCTGCTCAGCACCCAAGTCAGAAAAAAATCCCCAGCACACCTTAGGGAAAGACACAGCAGTATTAGAGATGAAACACAAAGTGAAAAAGCTGGAATCAGTTCAGACTTCCTTTCTGGACAATCTGTGAGCACCACAGATGTATTTAAGTACAGCCAGCTTTTTTTTTTTTTTAAATAACTTTAGATTTGCAGCTGAAACATAAAATCCAGAAAGCAGCAGAATTTTCTCAAATGCTGAAATAAAGACTTCAAATCAGTTTAAAAACAGATCAGGAAAGAAAGGCAATTTCACAACCAAGTGCTAAAACACTGAAGACATTGTTCTAACACAGAAACAGATGAACAGGGCAGATGCAACATTACAATCAAGTTTCTACACACAAATAAAGCACGGGGAAAGAGCCAGAAGTGATACTTAAGGCTAGAGACTATGACCTAATGTGTATAATTAAGCCACATGAATTTATTCAGCTCCCTTTGGTTTTTTACAGAGGAAAAGGAAAGCAATAGATAATGGTCCCACACTGAGTAAAGAATTTATTAGGGCATTCCCCCCCTCCACCAAATGCTTTGTCTTATTAAACACAGGGAAGAAGTGGCTCTACATTAAGAACTTCCAATTCTACATAGTCATAACTTTAAGGGAAGATACATACCCTAAAATACTGCTACTTGACCAAAAATGCTGCCTTTTCTATGACACAGCCAGTTATGAATGACACACAGTTGTTTTTTCACTTTGGGACCTTTTAAGATTCAATGCACTGATGACATTAGTCCAACTGAAAATATTTCTAACAAAGCTGCAAATAATTTCCTTATTTCCAAACAGGAAAAATACAATTTTTTCCCCCAAATAGTATCATTTTATACAGCAATACCAAAAGGCAGCAAGGATATCTAAAGTAAAATGGTAAATAAGGTGTTAAATTGAATAGAAATCTTAAGATGCAAAAAATGGAAGTTTATGTTTCCGTCTGTATTTTGTTTTTTGTATCTTGGAGACAAAGTACCAAACCAGCTTCCACACTGGCCTAGGCTCATACAAAGAGCTCCAGGTACCATGAGTCATGCCAGGGCTGCTGGAAAGATAATTAACTTCTTTCGAGACACACAGCTTTCTGGTCATCAGTCTACCAAATTCACAAAGTCACCCCAGGCAAAGAATTCATTAATTCCAGGTCAAATAAAGCAGAAGTAAGCATGTTCAAAATGCAAATTATCTTTGTTTCCCATTTTTCACATAATGTTGAATGAAAGGAAGAGGGAAAATGAACTGCTGCAGTGCAGGACGGAGAAATACACTCCCACCACATAATGGTACCTTTACGATCCTTCTATTCCAGAGTCTTGTCTCTGCTTTGGGAATACAACTTTATATCATTCTATTTCTTATTAAACTTTATTTCCTATAATAAAAAAATTGAAGTCTACAGTAACAAAACTTGGTCTTTACCATATCCCTGCTGACCCAATTATACCTTTGAAGAGGTACAATAGTTACTATGGTTATAAATGTTAATGCAATAGAAGGCATTAATATTAGTCAGGAAAAAAAAATCCCAAACTCAAATCTAATCCTCATTGTATAAATAAATTATCAGAAGATAAAAGTTTGCAGCACATTCTATTGGGTGTTTGTCATCCAGCTCTATCGCCAGAGGTTAAGGAAATGCATGTGCCATCCACCTGTATGTCAGCATTACCTAAACATTGTTCTGATCACCAACTGATCATCACTTCTTGGGGTCCTGATCAGGCTCCTGGTGGAGCACACATGGGCACAGCACAGGGTTTGGTGAGGCAGCCAGGCAGAGCAAGCTGTGTATAAAAATGCACACACACTTCCACAGGTCCTTGCTCAATTGCAGAACTATTCTTTAACTATGGAACGTCTCAAAATACAGATATCTTGCAGTAACCTTTTCCCATCAGTACATTAAAGGGCCAAAATCAAAACAATACATGTATTCTTCAAAAAAAAGGTGTGTAAACATCCTGGGAAAAGCAGTATTCATAATACAGATGTTAAAATTTATTTTTTTATAACAAAATTGTGTTTGCTATCAAAAAACCTGTAATATTTCTGGTGTATCAACTCCAACATAAATACATTAACTGTTAGCCAATCACTGTTCCCCTCGCAGGAAGAATTTCTAATTGATTATGTGACATATATTGGATTATACACCACTACTTATATTATACAATATATAATTCATGTTCAATTCTTTCTCATTCCACATGTACATCTAGAACTTAACAACCTTTCTCTAAAAGGTTACTCATCGTCTCCTTTAAATGTACCTCTTCAAGTCCTGGCAGTTTTTCCAATATAGTATTATTTATCTCCTGTTCAGGTTTCTTATGCTAAACATAGTAAGGTCAACAACCCCTAGAAATCTTTGGTCTCTTCACAGCATGAGGCATGTACTGTAATTTCGAGGCAAAATCCTGTAGAGAAAATCAGCATATACTGGATGCTGCTCCTTTTCACAATTCCAGCTTAACAGAATATATAAGGCATCTAAATTTTAAATTATACACATCACTTCAATTACATTATAGCTTCATCTGAAGCTAGCAATTACATTTCGTAAAATAAATTAATACTTCACTTCAAGAAGCTGTAGAGAAGTCCAAACCTCTGAAGTATGCTTTTGTTAAGTCATTAAATTAATGCACAGATTTGTCGGCTCTTTTCTCACATGCTTTGATCAACTTATTCCATCTTCTCCATTTGCCTCCACATGAAAACTGTTGAGCATGCTACAAACAGCATTATACATGAGTCCTCAAATGTTTCCTGTCAGATATCTGGGGCAAGACTCTGCCCTTCAGATTCTCAATGCAGGCTTCATTTCCAGACGGGCCTCACATTCAAGTGTTGTCTTCTAACAGGTTTGCCTGTCAGACAGAAGAGAAATAATTACTGAAAAATGTTTTGCATCTCGTATTTTTCTTGTCCTATTTTATAGCCTAATATTAAATGCGAAAAGCCGAATTCATTGATTTTTAAAAGAAATTAGAAGTGAAATGGTATTTGAAGAAGCTCGGGGGTTTTCTTCCATTTCTGGAAAGCTGAATGCAGCATTACGCTGTATTAGGCATAAAAAGAGAACAAAATAGTTTGTGTAGTATCATTAAACTGATTAAGTACAATAATTACCAGATAATTAACAAGATAGCATATCAAGAAAAAACATAAGAAAACCACATATTCTTTTATTTCTACACTAAGCCTGCTTAATTCTAAGCTAACAATTCCTTTCTTAGAGAAATCCTCTCCCTGCTCCTTCCTTTTAAAACTAATTCTTCTGAGAAACCATTCCCAAACTTACAGGATATGCTTTACTTTTCCTGTTCTATTACCTGTTGAATCAAACAAAAATTTCATTTCCCACTTCAGAAGTTTAATTTAGTGCATATCAACAACAGGAAAACACTTTAAATGGCTTTGACCCAGAAGACTGATGAAGGATAAAACACTTCTTCCAATATATTAATAGTAGATTATGTTCTACTATAAACATTACAAAAAGGCACAATCCAATATACGATAAATATGCTTAAATGTTTTACTGAAAAAACACAGGAATGTTGCTGGATGTATTGTCCTTGATTATTTTAGACTTTTTCTTAAGGAAACAGAATAGTATTTATTTACATGTCATTTAATGCCTATAGGTGATTGCTACAGGTTATTAGCTTTTTCATCCTTAAGAGCCAAGGAATAAATCTTATCTCCATTAAACACAGCAGAAAGATGGCTTTAGAGCCTTCCTGCGCATGTTCACTAATGCACAGTCTAATCAAGACACAGTCAGTTGTGGCTTGCATACAACACAGGGGAGAATAATGCAAAGGTACAGTAAACAAAAAAAAAATTACTCTGCCTCTTCATTTTGGAGCATTTGGTATCTGTGACTCTGCAGGTCTTCAATGCTCTCAGCAATTGGCTTATTTAGTGTTTCTGGCAGGAGGAGAGTCAGGAATCCTGCTGACAGTCCACTGATTCCAAACACCACAAACGGTACAGAAGGACTAAGAGATTTCTAGAATTCAAAATACATAGTAAAAAGCACAGCATTTTTTCCTGCTCTTAAAATACATCAACTGTAGTCAAAACCAAAATACTACAACTTGTCACTCCAGCAGTTTGTGCAGTTTTCCATATACTAGTAGAGCAAAGAAACCCAAAAAATAGCATTTCACAGAAACACCTTCGTATGACAGCTTTTTTTTACATGTCTAAGAGAATTCAGATACTGAGCCTTAGCAGTACCAAATGCATTATACAGCAATCATTTCACTAACACATGAAATAGTTACACAACACAGAATATTAGACTTCTATTTCAAAAACCAATAAAATACTAGGTATTTTTAAGAGTCTTATTCATTAATTCTTGAAATTGAGTGAACATTATTTAACTTTTCATAAAACCAACTTTTTTTTTTTAAGGAATATAGGCATACATTGTACCAAAATCAACAAAGTGCTTTTGAGAGAAATTATGGGAATCTGAGTTAAATAAAAAACTCAATAATCTTACCATAGATGGCACAAACGGAGCCAGAATGCCCCCAAATCTGCAAGACATGGAGCACACACCCAAGCCAGCATTTCTGTTTTGAACAAAGGATGAAAGATTTGTACTTTCAGAATACACAACTGAGTCATGCATGAACATGTGGTGGCACTGTCAGAGCCAACTTAAAAATATAAATTATCAGTAGTCTTTAATTGAAATGAAGTTTTAAGACCTCCAGCAGTTACTCCAAAAGTTTTCCTGAACTGGCTGCAGATAAGGTAAAATCACAGCCTTTCAAACCCTCACAAAACCACCCTTCACAGAAGTTTGAACAAAGAGGTTTTCCAAGATGCCATATAGGGCAATTCAACTGGACATCCCTGTGCTGAATGGGGAATGATTTCAAAATGTGACAGGATCTTCAGAGAGATGCTATCTGCAGCTCAGACTGAAGCAGCCTCAGGGTGCACAACTGAAAAGTCAGTGCTTACCTCCAAACAGAAAATCACTATTTGCCAGTGTGAAGCTTGAAAACATCTGGCCAGATGTGTCACTACAGGAGCTGCTGAATTCTGGGCTCCCCTCCATTTTCAGATAAGTTCAAAAGAATCTCATCTAGACTGTGATATCAAAGCATGGCTTAGAATAGCAGGATCCTCTCTAAAGAAAGTTAAAAAGTCCTTCGAGTCTTTTATTTCCTGATCAAATGCAAACATCTTCCACCTCTGTATCACTCCTACATAGAGTATGTAACAGCCCCTTCAGAGACGGCCATTGGTACCATCATTAGTGAGATGGCAAGAACAAGCTCAAGGTGGCTGTTCTCTCTACGTCTCTTGGTTGCTTCCTCTCACTCCTCATCCTCAGTCTCACTGCAGAGCTGAGCTGCTCCTGCTCACCCTTTTGTCACAGTGACAGGGTTAAAGAAGCAGAGCAGTGACATGGGTCACCAGTGTCCCAGTATCAGCCACCTGCACATCCCTTCCTAATGGCCCTTTGCACAGGTGAAGGGAAACAAGATGATGGAGGGAGCTGATGAGAAGCCAGTGACTTTGGCGCTTCTTCACATTGAGGCAACATTGACCCAAACCCCACAAGACAAGGCCAAGCACTTCCCCATCAACAAAATCCTTGAATGAGACACACTAGTCTGTCGGTGAACCATTCCTTTGGAAGCATCTTTCCCACAGCCCCCAAGTCTGTCCATACCCAGAAGTTTGCTGGCTTTGTTTCCTGGTGAGAGGTAACAGGGCAAAAGGTAGTCCTGAATGCAAATTGCGTCATTTCAATTCCAGTGCAAAATGAAAGCAGTTGTTAGAAGACCATATGATAGTTTTAATTCAGAATTCAGCAGAGTTTGGGTTATACAGAATAAAGTGGTATCCAAGAGGAAAACCACACAAATAGCTTAGTAATTGCTGAAAATAAGCAAAAAAGCTATCCTAGGCAGTCCAGTGGCCCCACTCTGATTTCATCCATCAAATACAAGGGCATCGTAATTTTGCAATCATTTTCTCATTAAAAAAAAAACCAGTTCATTCTTATAGCTGTATTACTAGAGCCATGATTACATTCTGTCCCCAAAGATAACCTTACTCTTTGTCCAAAATGCAGCAGCGCTGAAGTTTTCTATTTTTAACCTTCTTTTCCCCCATAGGTATTTTAATGACACATCAAAAAGGAAAAAAGCCCGAAGCACAAACACTCCCTAACCTACAGCACTGCCCTGTTTCTAGCACGAGATGTATTTGTCATTGCTGCATGAACCAGCTAACTTAAAATATGTGCCTAACAGTCTTCATGCCTCAAGCAATAATTAGGTTTAAATAAGGAGCAGTAGGACTGAAAACTTATTTTTTCTGCAAAACATCTAACTGAGGGGGAAAAAAAGGAAAAAAATAGTGATCCTACCTCCTCTGCCTTTCAACGTACACGCTTCATCCCATGACATGAGCAAGGATGCCACGAGCACTACAAAGCTTTGCAGACACCACCAGATGGTGCTATTGCTTTGCTTTAAATTTAACACCCATCACCACTTCCCTTGCAGAAACTATAGTATGTGCAATTAAAAGTACCAGAGAGGTATTAAACATTGTTAAATGTATAAATTGTCACACGGCAGGAATTTTCCCATGGTTTAACATAACAGTTTGCCACGTTATTAAACATGACTTATCTAATAAAAGTTGCTGATTTTTTAAACTGTCTTTATTCTTGCATGTTCTCCACTGGTGGTCTGTGAATTTGACATGCAAAGTACTTTTTTTGCCAGAATATTACTTCAGATTCTCAAGTGAAGCAGTACTTTACTTGATTTTTATTCCTAATTACAAATGCTTAGTTTCAAACACACCGAAACAGTGCTGTAATTCTTGCTAGGTATGAGCTGTGACATCCTTGGCACCAAACATCAATAGGACTTAAGAAGATAGTGTAACATGGAAACAGAGCAAAAAAAGCAGAAACCAATAAACTAAAACATTTTCAGATTTAATTTTCTTGATTATTAACTCCAGAAAAGCAAAGGGGACAGGAAAAACAAAACAAACAGAACAAAACAAATCAAACACAGGCACTTAAACTAACAAAAACAAAAAGGAAAACAATGAGGTTTTAAAGGATACAAAAGTTTGGATGGGGAGAATGCAAACAAGCCCCCACACCCTATTTCAGTTAGCATGCTTGGGACTTGCATGTTCAACCTAAACCTGTGCCAAGGAGTCACACACTTTTTTTTTTTAGGGGTTTGTTTGTTGGAGGATTTTTTTGTTTCCCCTTTTTAAACTTTTCCCCAAAGCCCTCAATGACCTGGATTTATGTCACCAACGTACCTCCCTCCCTCTGTGGTGCTACAGTCCACATTGGGACACCTTCCTCATCAGCTTTCAGCTTTCCCTGCACTCTCTAAACTGGGCCCAGATTTTGCAGTAGATTTAAAATTGCTATTCTTAACAAAGTTCTGCAGTATGACTCAAATTCTGAACATGTACTTGGAGTACCATTTGGAAAATCATATGGAATCAAGATAAGGGTGAGAAGAACAAGACTGTGTATTATATTTTCCTATCTCGGCTTTTTCTTGGGATAACAGAATAAACTCACAGAGAGTTGGTAAGAACTATGAAAAATAAATTTTTAGCCCAGTTCTTCATTAATTAAATGGTATAGAGCAAATTACTGTCATAGAGATACTATTAAATTAGTTGCATTATGAATATTTAATAACAAAGATACAGAAAAGCACTTGTTTTCCAGTGGGCTAACAAACAATCATCTAGGAGATGTAAGTATACATAAGGACTTGTATAAATAGTCCTTTCTGCAAATACTCTCCATTTATGATTAGGTTAGCACACAATTCATCACATCGCTACGTTTGGGTTTGCACCCTGTAATTTTACTCCCAAAAACCAACAGAAGTGAGAAACCCAGCACCTACCACTGCAGCACAAGAAGGGTGGTTTTCATGCTTCTATTCTGGATTCAGACCTAGAACAAGTTGTCCCAAACGGCCTGGGAAGGTGCACAGGTGCAAAAGGTGTGACTGCTAGGAAAAACTCCTTTGAGCCCTGGCAAGCTGCTTCATTACAGGAAGGATTCATACTGTTATTTCAGGCAAAAATAATTACAGATAAATACTAAAGCATACCAGCAATCAGTAGTGCTGAGCATGAAAACAGATTTTATTTACCCAGAAGCTCTGTTAAATTACCTCAGCAGTGTTGGGTACAGCTCAGATGTATAAATGTACAGGATGTTGAAAGCAGCACTGACCATCATTTTTCCACACAGAGCTAACAAAGTGGGACCAAGGAGGAGACCTTTCAGGAAAGAAAAAACAAGCTGTAGGCATGAACAGTCTCTTTTATTACTCTTTTTTACACAAACATCCAGGCTTCTTTAGGAGATTATCACACATATCCAACGTTTGATCCATACATTTTTCAACAAAAGCACTGTCTCAGTTCTTCCCAACCAAACTAGCTTAAGAACAGATGGTTAAAATTGTATATAGGACTAAGAAAACCAACCCAATTTTTTTGTGAAATACAAAACTGTCACAGGCTGAAACAGAAGGGCTGCCACTTCCAGCTGTGCAATCAGAACATCTCACCGGGTAACCACGTCTTTTGATGAGCACAGACACTGTACCCTCTCTGGCCCATTTATTGGAGTCAACCCATAACACGCACTGTTCACTCCAAGAGTTTACTTGCTCCCCAAGGACATCCTCTTAGGACTTAGAATTGCAACAGCTCTGTAACTGGAAAGAACAAATGCTAGTGCAGCCCAGTTTACTAACAGAGTTCAGTCAGCTGAACTGAAGTGTGCATGTTTTAAAGTCTTTAATTAATGTGATTTTGGTTATGGTTATGTTTGCACCATCTGTTTTAACAAGAAGATAATTTAATACTTTTTCAGCATGGAAAAAAACCCTGAATGCTCTGATTAGCCATATTTCAGGTTCTCCTCCTAAGCATTGAGTTCATCATGCTTCTGTTGGCATCAAATGATATTCATTAAGTAATGGGAAACTCTGATTGCGTCTCAATTGCTTTTCTTTTAGTTTTGCCCTTGAATATTCTCAGTACAATTCATCTGCTCAAGTCAAATTCTGTTTCAATTGATGAAGAAATTCATTTGTATGTAAACTGAAATCCAGAAACTTGATTTAGTTTCTCTAAGCGTGGTGCATTTTTGCAGTTATTTCTGTAATTCATGCAAAAGAGATGTGCAGCATTTTCATCCAAGTTCTCCTTTTGCTCAGGAAGAACTCCAATATTCCATAGAGTTGCCAGATGGAAAGATGTGAACCTGGTCCTCCAGAGCCCTGCTGGGTGTTGTCAGAAAGCTGGGACATCCCTTGCCTTCTGTTAAGCAAATATAAGGCAGTGAAGGTACTTGTGATTTGTAAGTTTCAAACATGTTCTCCCAGGAAGAATTAAAACTGAACACTGCAAATCCACATATTAGCAATACAGCATTGGAAGTTTTGGTTTTACTATCAAAACAGAAGAAAGAAGCTGTCTAGACAGAGAAATTAGGACTCAGATTCTTAGGAATGAATTTTAAGTGCACTGTTCTCCAGGTTCCCTCCCTTAGGGGATTCTGAAGGCTGGCCATGTGGGGAATTATCGTGGGATGAGAAGCACACTGGCAATACCCACGGAAGCTGACATACAGTGAAAATAACCCCAGACATAGTCCTTATGTTTTTCTCACAGTCTTGGAACATACTTTTAGCAATTCCTGCAGAACAGCCCATGATTTTCTTTCCATTTAAAAAATGTAACAGCATTAAAAGCAGGAATGCACATTCTCCTATGGGATTCTGGTGGACATGTATCCGTCATTCCCTTGGTCTGGCCAAGCATGTCCCTGCACCCCCTGGAACTCTGATATTACAGCTGCTCTCACACCTTTCCACCGAATGTGCAGTGGCAGCTGCACACACACAAGGCTGCCTGAAACAGCCCAGTCAGGGCAACTGATCCAAACATGGGTAAAAGTAAGGTTCTAAGTTCTCTCTAAATCCATGTACTTCAGTTTTATTGATAAGGGATGACCTTCCATTAGTAGATCTTTGGAATTTAGAGAAGTAAACTGGAAGAAAATGGTAACAAGCGGTGCTGATGTCTAAGACCTTCTAGAAGAGGAGTTTCTCTGTGAGATTAAGTTTTGATGCTGTCATTGCCATTAATAGTCTCATTTGCAGTGCCATTATGTAGAGTCACCCTCTGCCAGTCATCTTCATGGTAAAAGTTCACTTAAGCAGTACTTTTGAAACCAGGAGTTTATAAACTTACTTCAGAAAAAGTATCCACCATAAAAGGTTAGTTCTCAACACAAAATAACCAACATTAACAAAAGCTGAGGTAAAATTGATTTAAATAACTGCAAATTCTCTTTCCTTTTTCAGTGAAAAGCAGATCAATAAAAGCCACAAAAAGGTATTATGTGTTCAGCACAAGCAGATAAATCTAAATGAAAGATAAAATCCAGTTACCTCTAGACTAGTAGTCTCCTTTTCTTACTATAGTATAAAGCAAACACAAAATGCAGATATCTTTGTGCTTTCTAGCAGCTTTTGGAAGAAAATAGTATTACAGCTCCATTCTCCCTCACCATCTTCCAGTCTGATACACAAACTAATTGCTGAGTTTGAGTGATAAGGAAAGAGGAAGCTGAGGGATATATCAGTTTTTACCTAACCATTGAGAGAATTTTAGTCTTAAATTCAGTACACAACTCTAATAACAAAAATGTTCTTGGCTTATTCCACAGGGGAAATTACTCAGATCAGATTCTCATTCACAAGTTAGCAGAGTTATGTAGAAATCAAGCAAAGGTTACAGACAAGAGGCAAGTGCCCAACATCTCACTAAAATCTTAAATCCCTTGTAATAAAATCAAGGATCTTACCAGTCATTCAGAAGAACAGAGACTTAGACAAACATAATACTAATAGGAAGGTCAGACTGGAGCTGCAACAATCCTCATTTCATCCAACGTGACTCGTTTCCATCAGCTTGGAATCGAATTTATTTCTACTGAACTGACAAGGATCACTCCGGGCCAAGAGCCAGCTTTACCCTCTCTACAGTGCAAAGTCAGATGTTTTAATGGGATTAAAGTCAAGTCAACTGGAAAAGGCAGAAGACTTCCTGTAAATTAGCAACTCTTCGGGAACATTACCCTATCCTAATTAGTCCCTACTGCTTTTCTATCATTTTGTTTTAAAATTTATAAGAAGCATAAAGAGGAAATCTGTTGGAATAAAGAATCTGCCTCAATAAAAGGAGCAACAAAACGTCTGAGAACTTGAATTAAGACAAGATGGCAAATTAGATTATGGGACATTTTATCTCTGTCTGTTTTTCTTCCTGGGACTTCTGAGATCAATTGGAACTGATGCCAGACAGCATTTATATCTGTTAAGAACAAATACAGCCTATGGAAGACTACCTTGTAATCACATTGCTGGTGCTCCTCAGTCAAAACACTGCTAAGGCTGAAGCATTTCTAATGAAGTGACGTTATGAAAAACAAAAGCAGAGAGCAGCCTCACACTATTTGTTAGTGCTGTAAGTTTTCAGTAGCAAAAATAAATAGTAATACAGAAAAACTGAACTTGAAATGGAAATGAAAGTGAAAATATAAGCCCCAAAATTTTGTTAATGTCACCAACAATGCCAGAAAAGAACATATCTTTTGAAAAGAGAAAAATACTTGATGATACTCCACTGTTACTATGAACTGTCCTCACAACTGCATAAACAGCAACACCCAGTTGAGACTGACATAGACAGCAAGCTTCTGGCATCTCTATGGGTTCCATACTGCAATTCTGACTTTCATTTTTTATTCTCAAGTACAAAATTATTTTTTATGCTTTGTAGTGGCTTGGGGCTTTTTAATGATGAGTTACGCTTCCAATTCCATAAAACCTCAGATTTCTATTTCTATACCTACCACATGCCACCAAAAAGAATGAAAAATTAAGCTTGGCATCTCACACTGTCAAGATCCAGTCAAACTAATGTTACACTGCATGGCAGTCTGGCGATAAAATCCAGAGCTTATAAGGTTAACTGCTTGAAAGTGATGAGCGCAGTGTCAGTGCCTGAGACAGAACGTGACCTTCAAAGAGCCAAGGCTTACAGTCAGACAAACTTAGTCAATTAACAGGTTCAAATTATGCCTGCAGGAAGGTAAAAGGACTACAGACATGACCCTGGCTCCCTGACCAGCCCTGAAAGCAGGAGAGGAGTATAAATTGATAGGTCTTCAGGCCCTCATAATACTCAGTCACAAAATATCCATTAAGTTGTTTTGTCAGCTTTTAACCAAATTTGGAAACTTCTGGCTTTGCAGCAGCACACACTTACCAGCACTTGTTGGTAAAAACATGGTGAATATACAGGCAAATCCTGCAAATATCAGGAAACACGTCATGGTTTTACGTCTGCCAGACCTAGAAGGAAAAGAGCACCAAGGTAAAGATGTAAACAAAGTCCTTTGGGTGTCTTTCAACTTGTCTGTAAAATATCAAAGTACTAAAGTACACAGCAGCATAAGGAACAGTTATAAATCTATTGTATCTTGGTAAGTACTTCAAATCTTGCTTCTCTAGTTCTGTGCACTGAAATCCTCCCAAAACAGCTTTCCTTTTTCTAGTCAAGTTTTCATTTTTAAGCTATGGAATTTGTAGCCTTGAGAAGATTCCATCTACTTTGGCAACAAGAACTCAAGACTTTTTCCTCTCTGTACTAAGCAAGGCAATGGGCCTTGTCTCCAAAAGGGTATTACAGTGCATACACACGAAGATCAAATTAATAATGTTCAAGAAAATGTAATTCAAATACTTCTTAAGTATTTCTCCTTTACAACTTTGCATAAACATAAACAGTTGTAACCCACTGTAAAACTGTTTTGTATGCTTTTGTGTCTAACAATATACACACAGAAATCACTAAGGGCCATTTTTACTGCCTGGTGTTTTAAAATAAAAGAGAAGATGACAGGACAGAAAATCATCAGCCCATCTCCACATCTGCCATATTTAAATATTTCATAATTATTTGCAAAGACCCACAAGTAAAGATATTCTTAGCAACAGTTTGCAGGCATGTAGAAATATTACACGTCCTTGTTACTTTATGAACTTTCACAGCTATTTCTAACTATAGAAATACTAGTAGAACCACAGTTTATCTGTAACAAATGTACAATGCTTGGTTTTAAAAATATAAAATATATTTTTGCAACAAGCAAGTAATACTTTAAGGATATTGCTCACTAAAACTGAATGAAAACAGAGCAGTGGTTTGTCACATTCTCTTCTTTATTAAAGCATCTAAAACTACACCTATCTATACTTCAGGAAACCAAAAGCTTGAAAATTACAATTACTTTGACAAATTACAATGAAGAAAAAGAAAAAAAAAAAGGGAAAAAAAATAAAGGACTTGTGCAGTTTGCAGTTTAAAGAAATAGATGTGTGACTTAGGCTTTGTGGGCTTGAGGTGAAGGTGGGCTGCTTGTTTTGCTTTGCAGTTTAACTGAGCTGGCAGCTTTTTACTGCCCAAAATTCCCCAAAGGTGGCATCCTCTCCAGGCTGAAGAAAAGAGGATTTTTGCCACTGACCTCAGTGAGACCAAAGTATCATAACAAAGATACTGAATGCGAAGGTTACATGAAACCCTGAGGAGCCCTCCGCTGCTGGACTGTTTGGCCTTTGGAAAATAGAACCTACATAAAAAGGATGGCTTCCAAACACACTGAAAAGTATGAGAATACATGGACATGGCTCATCCACACCTTCATGAAAATTCAGCAGTTCTCACTTCAAGGATCTCTTTGAAAAGTAAAAATGAACAATTCTGAAAACTGCTTTCAACTGCAGTTGGTAGGCACTAAAAACCCAAGTTATTCTGAATAAAATATGTAAGAGATATATTATAACCCATAGATACTTGAATAACTAAGCTATTCCTTTTTTCCATAAAGACCCAACTTTTTAAATAACATTAATCATTGAAAAGCTTATCTCTGGAGTAATGCAAGATACGAACAGAACTAAAAAAAGTGAAGAGGCAGAAAACCAGGCTCTCTTTTCTTTATCAAGTGCAGAAACCCCCACAGTGGAGTAAATCCCCAAAGAACCAACACTGTTCAGAAAAATAGTGAAATATCTTACTGAGAAAAACGTTAATATTTTTCTATGGTATCTACAAATGTGTGAAGAGAACTGGGAAATAAACTTTTCTTACCAGGATTTCTCAATAAAAAACATGCAGAGGGGAAATGCTGGAACTTCCACAAGACCAGAAAGAGCCACGTTTAAATACAGATTTCCTCTTAATTCACCAGCATTTAAAGTTAGTCCATAGTACACAAAACTACAGACATACCTAAAAATAACCAGAAAAGTTGTATTATTAACTGGTCTTGTTGTATCACTTTTCAAGACAGCACCTAATATAAAATTATGCAATCTGTATTTTATCTTGCTCACAATTTTCCTCCACTGAGTCTATGTAATGTAATTTTGGGCTGCTTCTTATTTCAGATCTCTATGGTTGCTATCCAGGCAGGCCTTTTCTTCCCAAGACTGGTTCCAACACACATCCTGTCAGTTATTTCTGCTTCGGCTTCTCATTTCAGTCTGCATAAATATTATGCTCTCACCAGATTATTTCTTGGTAGGTTTTGAAGCAGTTTCTGAGCAACACACTGAAAATAAAACACCACCAGCAACAATAACAAAACACCAACCTTTCAAGACATCATTTCAGATGATTGTTGCCTGCCATCAACTGCGAAATTTATGATTTACTTTCTTAGGACATCATTTTTAAGAGAAAAGGATGAAGATTTTGTTTGCTTCCTGCTGTCTGATTCCCAGCACCTTGGCATTGTGTTATTACCTACCAGAGGTACATCAGAATGAGGGTTCGCCACCGAAGCACCGGGTGTCTCACCAAGGTCAGGATACCAGCTGTTGATTCACCATTTCTCAAAGTTACTGCATTTGGCTTCAATTTCAGATTTAATCTCTCTTTTCCATTACCAAGGGCAATGTACTGCAGCACATCTTCAGCTTCTGCCATTTTCCCTTGGGAGTACAGCCATCGTGGTGATTCTGGGAGCATGCTAACAGGACAGCACAGAAAATCAACAACGTAAAGTTCATTCATATGAACACAGCACTGAAGTCAAGCTTTCCATTTTGCAGATCAACACTTGAAAAGAAAGTACCAGTATGAAATTCAGAGGAAAACATTCTATTTGCACCGCTCTGCATATTCAGTTCCAAGTAGCCTGGTGCTAACAGTTAACCTTACAGATGGATCATTGGGAGATGCTTGACAATGCACTCAGTGATGTTAAAAGAGCTGACACCGAAACCTTGACTTGTGCTGAACTACTTCTTAGGCAACACTACACTACCATGGCCCAGGAAGCATCTCAAACCTCTATTATCTGAGCAGCCTGGACAAAACTTCATTCTCATAAAGTTTATTTCAAGCTTCCCATTATGGGAAGGGCTCTGAGTAAGAGTGGAAAGAAAAGGAAGGAAACCTTCCTGGGGAATTAACTGTCAGGCTCCAGTACCAGCTCATTGCTGCTGATGTAGGTTTTAAACCTCTTATTCCCACATATAATCAGAATATCCCTGCTTACCACAACTTCATGATTCCTACTTTTTTTTTCCCTGTTGCAGCTTTTATATGAGCCATAAAATAAAGAATGGAATATTTTGAACTGAACATTTATTTTCTCTGGCACTCTTAACAGAGATATACATTCTATAACCAAACTTAACTTCCATTACTTTAAAGGATCCCAGTATTTTTAGTATTTGGGGAAGTAATTCTACTTCATCACAAACAGAATGCCATAGAGGAAAATATATCATGCAGAACTTCTTTATGATGCCCTCAGGCTTTGTATTCTTTGACTACAGGAAGAGAGGTGGGTTTTTTAGTGTAGTCTTCAACAGAACTTCTTTCAAGAGAAGATCTATCTAACAAAATGAAATCAGAGGAGTCTTTTTCAATCTGTGCTGTATGCCAGACATTCCTTGCATTAATGTGCAGGCAACCTACTATGCTAATTCTTTAATTTCTTCTACAGTTTTAACTAGTGATTAGGAATGTACAAGGTGTGCAACTTTTTATGTTAGAAGAACGTTCTCTAAGAACACAGGCCAGCCAAAGCTAGCACTTAATTCTTTACATACTGATGCAGTTTAAAATCATTATTATGATAGTGCCAGTGTAGGAATTCTAAACAGGAGCACCCAGCACCAGGAACAGGCACAGGGAACCTCAGAAGCAAGCAGATACATAGCAGAACATGCTAAAAAGGTAATTCCAAGTGCTCCCACTTATTTCCCTTTGCATGCATCTCATGGAAAGAAACTCTAAAATCCCTCTAGGACAACTTCCAAAACTTCTCAAGTGCTGAAGCCCTGCCTTGGCAAGAGGCAGTGCTCCTGGCAGATGCTCCAGCTTGCAGCCTCTGGCAGGCCTTCCTTCCCTTCCCCAAGCAGATTTGTAATCGAGTTTTCTTGGACAGCTGGCACACAGCTGCTCTTTGCAGTGCTGGCCACCACAGCTGTAACAGCATTCAGAAAAACAAACTTGTATTTTGGGTAACCCTGAGTTTCTGCTTCATTTAACACCCCTTCTTCCCACACAATATAATTTTAACCTTGCTTGGTTCACAAACCCACGAAGAAAAATGTTATCCTCATTTTTGCCACTCACTCAAACGATGACAAGAAAAAGTAACTTCATTACTGCATCTTTTTTCTGATCATTATAATGCATGTGAACCACTTACAAAGAAAGGAGGAGGAAGAAGACTCCTGGAGTATTCGCCACGAAGGCAAGGTAGCGCCATTCTCTGACACAGTAACCCAGCCAAGCATAAACAGCAATGCCAACTGCAAACGTCAAATTAGTTAAGGACCCTGAAAATACAAGAGCAAACCAGTCACTACAGAAACCACTGGCAAAAGAAAAACATTTCTTAAGCAGAAGCCCAAAATTCCTAGCCCATGATACACCTAAATAAAATAGCAATTTTATGAGCTATGTTTATAGCACTTGTGAACCAGCTGGCTTAAGTCTATTTTGCAATCCCAATGAAGAACAGCTTTGTGTAGTGTGTGGGAGGGTTGGGGTTTTTCCCCCCTTCGAAAAATAAAGAGTAGGACACGGAAGAGAGGAAGAAAATAACAGAAACCTGCAGAGAGAAAACCTGAGGGCAGGAAGGGGACACATTGAGAATGAGTGCTTTATTTAGGTCTGTTAGGGCAATCTTGAATAGAAATGGCAGGCTGGAGCAGAAATTGAAACTAAGTTCTAAAAGTACAAGGACGGAGCTCAGTACAAAACCAGCTGCCAAGCCAGAGGTTTACTACAGCAGATGTCCGATGAACAAGCATAAATAAAAATGTTTAGAATATGGGGTCAACTGGAACTCCAAAAGCCTAGCAACAAACCTCCTGCAGCCTAGCACAGGAGATCCTGCAGGAACCCAGACACTCTCAGCTGTGGCCCACAAGGGCCAGCTCACACCAACACCCAGGACAGCTGCCCCAGCACAGCTGAGCTGCATCCAGCAGCTCCCTCTCCTTCAGCCCCTCCTTCTCAGCGCTGAGCAGAATTAGAATAGAGCACCTAGAGCAACGAGCTCTAGGAAGTAGGAAATGGCCTGTCTCTTCCATCCATCAGGAGGCTGGCCCTGCAGGGAAAAGGCAGGGAAGAGCAGAGACAACAGGGCAAGGAAGGGTGGGAGAGAGAGAAGGCGTAAGTCAGAAAAGTGAACTCAGGAGAAAAGGAAAATTCAGTACTTAAAAAAAAAAAAGAGTGGAAGGTTCTAACTAAACCACAACTGTCTCATACATCCCCAGGACTCCAGAGAAAAAAAATACGAAAAACAGTAGAATGAAGCAACTGAATAAATGAGGGAGAGAAATATACCTCCAGCTGCAGCAAGTTAGCATTTGGAGCATGGTTTTCTCCGTGTTCTAGAAGCTGGAAAGTAGTTGCAGCCTGGGCTACTCCAGCTTTGCAACTGTCTGATATGCAAGTGTTAAACTTATTTAGGTCTTGGCAGTTGTATATGAAAGAAGGACATTTAAAAATACTGGAGAGTCAGCACATTCAGCAGTGGAAAAAACACAGTTCAGGCACTAACTCATTCTGTGGTTCAGAGAAAGTTCCCAGAGTACCTTCCCAAGGTACCATACAGATGAATTAGGCAGGATCTGCTGAAACTTTTTTTTTAACGTAATGCAGTGTACAAATTTAGAAATGTTAGGAATTAATGTATCAATTTGAAAACCTTGGTTTTGCTATTTATCAAATAAACTCAGTCCCATCTTCCTTATTCAGGCACCTTTCCCACAGAAATCAGAACTTGGAAGAATCACATCACACTCATCTGACTTATACTACAACTGACTTGACTTGGTAAAAACATACAAAGGTACTGACAGAACAATATGTGTCATAGTAACAATGATTAAATATATCCCAAATCCCACCTGTAAATGACCAAAATGATTTTCCTACATATTCTTGTGTTAGGACAAAAGACACAAGAGCCATTCCACCATTCACAATTCCAACAAAAAACCGTGAAACTGCAAATACGTCATAGTTCGGAGCTAAGGCTGTGACGTACCCAAAAACGACATCAAAAAATAGACCTGCAGAGACAGAATAAAATGTAGTTAGTACTTCTGCTACACAGCTTGAACTCAAAAGAAGGGAAGAGACCACAGCCAGTTAGTGACTGTAATGATTAGTCTGGAGTACTCATCTCTCATCTCTGGCTTTCTGAAATCACACCACATGAAAATTACAATCATTTTCAAGTCACAATGCCTGAGGTCTGCAATGCCAAAGATGGCATTTCCTTGAGAAAATTTTCTCATTTAACAAGAAGACCCTTTGGCTGCAAACGCAGCTGGAAAACAAAACACCAGGACTTGAGTAACCCACCCTGAAGATGCTTAGAAAAGTCAGTCTCCCCCACCCCCTTGAAAAAAAAGCAGATTATTTTTTATTGGGAACAATATAGTTAGGCAACATGTGGAATACTGTGCTCCAACAGAGACAGCCATGGCAAAACCAGGTTTTTTCACCTCCCACTGATACTTCATGACCTCTGTGCTGCTCAGCACACTGACAAGAATCGGTTTCAGTGCTGCTCCACTCCAAGTGAAACGCTTATAACACGTCATTGACAGAGCAAGGGACCCATGAGCAGCCTTTCAGTAGGGTGGCCCAGGGGCAGGAAAGAAAGAGATGTTTTCCATGTAGAACACTTAAGAAAAACCTTTTAACCATCTTACCTGAGATATACACTGGTTTCCTGCCCAGTTTATCTGACAAAGGGCCAAATGTGATATTTCCAATGAGCAATCCAGCAAAAAACAGGGATGATGCAAGGCTTACTTTGTAGGCTTCTTGTTCAATTAGGTACCACTATAAAAAAAAAAATACAAATCCTTATTAAAAGTATGCCCTTCCTCAAAAAATAATTTAAAACTATCAAAATTCTTCTCATCATTTCCCACTTCTTGTTTTATATTCCATTAAAGTTTTATTCAAAGTTTGATAGGTAAGCCAACAATAGTCATATTCTTTCCTCTCTAACAGATTCTAATATCTCTCCTCCTGGAAATTGCATTGTAATAAATTAAAATCATTCCACTTGGTAAGCATCATTAGCTGCACCCCAGTTCCCAAGCTTTGGCAAGGCAGCTTATCTTAGGTTATTAAAACAAGGAAAGTCTGACCTGTGAACAGCTTAGCCATCTCAGCACTAAACCAGCACAGCTACTTCAATGAACAGGTATTAAAATTTCATTGTTAAGAAGTATAATGCACATTCACTACTGCAGTACTTAGAGAGTTAATGCTGTGCTTCCTGAACAATGAGGGATCCCTGGTGCCTTTCCTCACCACACACACGATGCACTCTTGAAGAGAACCAGAAAGGGATTACAGAAAAGTGTCCCTGTTTCATAAAAATGCTCAGAACTAGTTATGGTCTACTCGTTGGTATTTCGGTATTTTATTGCGCATGTGCATTTGTTATCAAACAAAAGTTACAAATAAATTATGGGTTTCTTTAAAAAATATACTTTCTACCTCATCCAAAATCTAAACTGAGGCAGGACAATCACAAATCATCACAGTGAAGTAACTGAGAGTGGACTGAAAATACTATTTCCCAATGGGGCGAGGCATGCGGACAGCCTGTACAATGATTAGTTCTTGAAGCCATTCTGGAGTTTTTTTGAGAGCACTGCCCCTGCAAAACCAGAACAGGACTGAGAATATTTAAGCTCCATGAAGTTTAATCTCCATCAACAAAATAAAGGAAATAAACTTTACAGAAACAGCTCTTGCAGGGTAGAACAAGAGAAAAGACTGCTTTTGCAAACTGTTACTTGTGCTGTTCGGTGGATCAAAGTGTATATTTTAACAAGTCTGATATAATGATCTGTGAAGAATATAACTTTTAAAAGAATGCATCTATCTACTTTATTTTCACAAATAGAGGTTGTTAAATATTCTTCAAAATTAACTGTAGCTTACCAACAAAAATGTTGCCAGTTTTGCTCTCACCAAAACAGGCATCCTCTGAGCTCTTTACATGCACAAGGCAGTCTGGTTTGTCTGATTTAGTTACTAGACTGCTAGCAGAGAAATGCTGGTCAGCATCTAAAGGCTTCATTAAAAAAAAAAAACTATTAACAATACAGTCTTCAGAAATCTTAAAATAAAGTTTAAAAAATGCATAGGAACATAAATTTATTTTTATTAAAAAACCACAGTATTAGTTAAAATCTTATGACTTCTGATTATAAATTAAGCACTACCCTATGTTAGGCATCCTGCTGAGAGTCTGAACCTGAAGGAAACAGGCTAATCAGAAATTTCTGTTTCTGACAGAGGATACGATCCAATGTTGCATAATTCCTTCTTATGTCTAGTCACTACATTTTTCCAAGATAAACACTATACAGGCCCACTTGGAATAACGGGAAGGAAGCAAAATTTGACATTAGCCACACACCAAGTGCTAACCTGTCTTACAGGAGTTTACTGACAACTGCTCCAAGAATTCCATCAGCAGAACTCCTGCAGTTCACACTACCAGCCAAGCCACCCACACAGCCTTTTTTCTGACACTGGCAGTGATGCTGAGGTCACTCCTGCTTGCCTGAGCAATTATAGCCCAGGGACCAGGAAAAAGCAAGCACAGCCTCTTGCCTGGAATCCATAAGGCATGAAGGTGAAGGGTCAAGCTTCTGTCCCACTTGGCAAACTCCAATCTGTTCCATCTCCCACTTTCACAGAAATATCCAGACTGGTGCATGAGTTCCATTTTAATGGTTATAGTCTTTAATATGCATCTTCTGTGAGTAACTAATGCAGCTCATGGCAAAGCTTACATCCACAGCAGATTGTGCACACATGACAGATTGAGGCTTTTCTCAGTACAAAGCAGACATTAAGAGGAGCTCATTCTAAATTCTAGAGTTATAAACTGCTAATTAAATGATCATTCTTCCTTAATGACTTTCTAAAACAGATGAAAGTAAAACTGAAAACAAAATAAATAATATACAGAAAGTTTAATCTAAATTAATAAGCATTAGATTTATTCAGTCACGTACTCTCAGATTTTAAAATGATAAAATGAAAGAGCCAGATAGGTGGATTCTAAAAATTTTTAGTGCCATGAGCAGAAGATTACACTAAGCTCTGCTTGGCTTTCCCAAGCACCATGTCGTGCACTACTGACATAAATCCCAAGAGGAGGAGAAATTATTACAAATGAGAGAAGTACTTGCCTCAGTTACGATGGATGTGAAATTCCTGGCAAAATGGATATGCTTGGCAAGCTCAGCTCTGCTCACCAGAATTCCTTCTTGGTCTCTGTGATACTCAGGCACAGCTCCCACAAGCACAATAAGCATCGACTGACAAGCCACGTATACCTTAAAAATAAAACATGATTGTTTACCCTGAACAATCCCAAGAGACCTACTGGAATACTGCAAGCTTTTCATTAAACCAACAGTTAGCAAATTCCCTTTACCCAGCATCCCAGAGAAAACACAGTCAGTCTACTGTGTTTAAATCCCCAGATGTGGCCATGGAGGCTGTTGGGAGCAGCAAGTACCACTCCAGAGAGGCTGCTGCACTTCCAAGGAAAGTTGCATCTTGATACCCTCCTTCCTGTTGTAGAGTTGTTCAGTTTGTTCTTGCAGTTTTGTAGCCAGACATAGGAAGGGAAAGAATTAAAAACTTCATTATGGTTTCATAGGTGTGATCTAAGACTAAAACTTTTTATGTAATAGATGTTTTACTTACTACATTCTAAAGAATAAAACCTGCAGTAACAAGTAAAAAAAAAAAAAAAGTTATCCAAGATTTTTTTTTTAAGTCTTCGCTAGTTCTTTCCATTTCAGGAACTGAATTCCTAACCTGATCATCAGCAAAACTAGAATGTGCAGGAATAAAAAATAGTTTCATAAAGAAACCCGTATGAGAATATTGATTTATTGAGATGGGCCTCAAGATGTTCTACATATCTCCCAGGCCTTGCATGCTACTTTATTTTTCTAACCTAAAATAATATTATCCTTAAGCCTATCCACACATCAGTGATTTTTAGGAGGTTACCACCGATGGAAGCTTTGCCTCTAGAATGGCTCTCTTCATTAGGCCACAAGTCTTTGGCTGGTGCTTTGGCTGGATGTTGTTTCAATGTACCATTTAATCCGGTGCTTACCATGGACACTCTTGCAGAAACAAGTTACAAACCAAAACCTGCAACCAGCCCAATTTCCCTCCCAACAGTGTTTAATTCAATGTAGAACTACACTAATAGGAGGAAACCTGATATAAGAAAACAAAGAGAGTGAAACATAAATGTTTGCATGCCGGGGTATGGACACTATTTAAAGAGAGCATCCTACATAACACTTTCACAAGAGATTAAGAAGAAAAAAAAATTTAAAAAAAAAACAGGAAAAAAAAACCCAAAAAAAACCAAAGAAAACATTTGGTAGGGTTAGACTCCATTTCCCTCCAGTCAGCAGAAGTTTAAAAGTCACTCTTCAGAAAAATGAAGTCGATAAAAAGACGTGCATAGGAATAGGAAAAACAGATCACAAACTTTGACAAGTTAAGCATGTAAGACAGCACTGAGGTAAGCAAGAGGTTTGACAGGCAACTTGGAAAAGAACTAAATCCGTTTTGGAACGCCCATGAATCCAAGCGGGGCTCCAAGAGGATGTTTGCCGCCACGGTAATGCGAGGGGAGGGCTCCTGTACCAGCCCCCGCAGGAGCCAGCGGAGCAGCCCACGGCTGGGACCAGCAGGGGGAAAGTCCTCTGAGCCGAAGGAACGGAGGGGACAGAGGACCTCGGGCTCCTGCGTGACCCCCTTTCCCAGCGGAATGCCCGAGCCACCAGCAGCCGCCGGCGGGGCGGGGGTGCGCAGGAGCGGGCGGGAAGCGAGCGTGGAGCCCCTCAGCAGAGCGGGGCCGGGCGGCCGCGCCAGCAGCAGCCTGTGCCCGGGAGCGGCACCGCCGTCCCGCTCTGCCTGCGCCCTCCGGGACGCTGCGCGGGCTGCGGAAGGAGAAACCAGAGGGAGCGCGCAGCTCCAGCTCCCCAGACGCCCAGAACGCGGAAGCGGGCGGCCGGAGCGGCCGTGAGGAGCCCGGCGGCCCCGCCTCACCTGCAGCAGCACCAGCAGCGCCGTGAGGCGCCGCTGACCAGCGCCGAACGGCCCCGCCGCCACGAAGGCCTCCTCCAGCTCCAGCTCCATCCCCCGCGCCAGGGCCCGCCCGGAGCAGAGCCGAGCCGCGCCCCTGTCGCCCCGCCCCGCCGGGAAAGCCCTCACCCACGGCCCGGAGCACCCGCTTCCTTACTGTAAATCAAGCGAGCCCGGGCAGCCGCGGTGCGAGGGGAGCGGCGTGAGGCGCATCAGCATCAGGCGGTGGGAAAAGCCTCGCCGCTGCTGCAGGGAGAAAGGGCTGCCAAGAGAGGAGGTTGGTCCAACAGGATGCACGGGGATATGGCCACATCTCTCCAGCAAAAAGGCACGCACAGGGGAGCTGCGAGAGACACCCCAGAGAAGAGCAGAAGAGCTTGGCAGATGTTCCACAGTGGTTTGAACAAGGGAGCAGCTTCCCTTCTTTCATGACCTCGATTTTAAGAGAAGCAGCGTTTTTCATCAAGATTTAATCTAGACTAGATAATTGCAGGCTTCTACCAAAGGTTGATTTTGTTTGGTAGCCTTCTCCAAAGGCCAGGAAATTGTCCTGCCAGTTCAATGATCAGTTTGAACTACTACAAATTCTCTCTTCACCCAGGGGGCTTGCAGAGTAACACCTAAAAGCTCCACATCCTATGAACAGCAGGGGAAACTCCCTTCAAGTTAGCAAGAAGAGAGACTTAACTCTCATTAATTAAACCTGACACAAAGAAATTTGACAAAAGCAGTGAGTGACCTTTGGTACAAGTGCCTTCAAGACTCTAGCACACATGGTTAGGGTTGTATTTTTCCTAACATTATATTTGTTTACAATTACACTAACTTTATACAGGGGTTTAGGTTTGTTTTGGGGTTTTTCTTTTTAAGTCTTTCTCCTCAACCATATCAAGGAATTCTTTCATTTGAGGCAGTAAGGTAGGATGACCTCCCCTCAGTATTCTTAGTCTAGAAGAACTAAAATTAGTAGAAATATTGGCTGGGGCAGCACAGCTCCCCGAGGAAGCAGTGAGTGCCACACCATGTAGTGTGGTGCACAGGAAGAGCTAAGTGAGGGTCAAAGTGCTGCTTACCTTGGAACTGTGACAGCCTGGAAAAAACAAACTTTCTAAATTTCTAAGCTTCCTCATCCACATAGTCACTGTACATTTAGCAGAGAGCAGTGAAATCCTACATTTTGAATTTGTAGGCTGATCCAGCTGCTTTCATGATTCCTATCCTAATTCAAACAGGGCAATCTGTTGCTGAACCTTGGCAAAGGCAGCAGATGTAAGACAGGCTCCCTTTCTGTTCCTGAATACATCTACAGAAAGGAGGAAAATAATTTTGGAAGTCTACTGATTTTACAACACCTATTAGATTTCCCCTCATATTCCACCATCTGTTTTCCCATGTTAGTGAGGAAAATACACAGTGCTTCAGAACTCAAACAAAAATCAAACCCAAACCAAAAACCCTGTCACCATTGCTGCTGCTGACTCTTCTAACATTTTAACCTAAAATGTATGTACCAGCACTAGTTTTGAATTATCAGATGATTCCCTGAGTGGGTCTTACCAGCATCATGTTAAACAGCAGGAAGACAGCTTTTAGCCCACATTTGGGAGCGTTCCTGCTACCTGCTAAACATCAGTTGAAGAAATAAAGGAAAAAAAGGCAGCATTGTTTTCTGACATCCACAGTTTCTTGGCAGGGTGCTTGTACTGCATGAACTGTTCTGAATCAGGAACTGAATCACTGCAAGGTCCCTTAACAGTCAGTCTGTGCTTCTGGGATGGATTTTCATAATGCTTAGAAACGATTTATTGCTACTGTCTTTTAAGCCTCTCTCCTCAATTCACCATATCAAGAAATTCTTTTCTTTGAGGCAGTAAGTCAGGAAGGCTTACAGACAAGGCCCAGAAAATGAGGTTACTGAGGTTTTTTGCATGGGTTTTGGTAGGGGTGTTAACAGCTGACTTGAGGGGAGGTTTGAAAAAGGAAAGGGCCAAATTCACCTATGCATTGCCCCTCTGGATTACCAGAAAAACTCTGACGAGGGAACACAAAACAAAATCAGTTTGCTGTCCAGCAGTTCCCCAGGAAGTTACACTCTTTTGGGACACTAAACATCTCAATTTTAATTTACTCTGAACCAAATACCTAATCAAGACAGGTGACACTACAGCATTTTCAAGTTGCCTTTAGCAGGGTACATTTCATTTCAGCCTAAATCAGCTTCAGATTCAGGTTCACGGCAGAACCTCAAGGGCAGTTTAGTTTAGTCAAACTTTGGAGAGACACTTAAAACTCTCTGAAGTTCAGAAAGGTTGCTTTCATGCTTGAACCATTATAATAAATAACAATACAGATTACATAGTGACTAGTTTGTTAATAGTAATTCAGATAATAAAATACCCACTGCATTCTGCTCAAAGCAGCATTTATTAAAGATAGCATCAAGATAAGTCAATGCATAATGAAGCTTTCCATCCTACAAATATGTAAACAAGTTGACAGCAAGTTATTATTACAATATAAAAATTAAAGCTTATATTACATTTTTTTTAAAGCTACTACCTTCAGTCCAAATGTGTATTCTCTGGTTTGTAGCATTTAAAAATACAAGTTCTTGAAAAATGTTAAAGTATTGCCTTTGCACATACATTTTTGTAGAAAAAATAGTTAAAAATACCAACTTCCCATTAATAAAATCAACACCAAAAATAAAACACATTTTTGTCAGGAACAGCAATTAAATGTGTCCAGCATTTTCTCCACCATTCTGTTTTACCAAGTTATCTTCTATTTTAAAATTCATTACAGTTTGCAAAATGGATATTATGAGGTTACTTTCACATACCAAAGGAATTAGCAATATTGGCAATTACATTGTAATCAAAGTCCAGCCTAAGCTTATTTGCAGCTGAGGCCACCAATTTAATCCTCATCTCAAATTGGGTATTTTAACAAGCACAGTAGGCTCTTGCTGAGAAATCTTAGTCAGTTCATATATATTTTGGAAAGTCTTGAAACCTTGATATGATTTAAACAGAAACACATATTCTCTTTTAAAGCACTTTTAACCCCCAAGTCCCTGTTTAACTACATTAGCAGTCCTGTTGGTGGCAGTCAGTCAATTCTCAGGAAACACTTTGTTCAGAAGATGAGATAATTTGACATAAACTACATTTTACATTCCAAACCCAAAAAGAATGTTTAACATTGATTTTTAACATTTTTTTCAAGAAGTTTCCTGGCAAGAGCTAGACAGATGACTTCTGCAGTTGCTAAGGCAAGAGAAGTTTGAAAATTCCCGGTAGCCAAAGTTTAAAAGATTGTAGTGTTTCAAAACCAAACTAAGCTAAATGTAACAAGGAGAGAGAACTACGTATCACTGGGATGAAAGCTAATCATGCCATTGTGCCCTGACAAGCATCAGCTAACAATGAACAGTAAGAAGAAAAAAACCAAAGATAATCCAGTGAATCAGTTTGAGGATGAATTCAAAGAGCAAAATCAAGCTGGCAACAAAATATTTTTATAGTTGTCTATTAGACTGAAGAAAACAGCTAGGAAAACATTGAAGGTTTGATCATGTCAGTTATCTGAGAGAAAAGTACATTTATATGCAAACAGTAGTGAATATGAATAATACTGCCAGCTTTCTTAATTCCATGCAAGGTCCAGAAAGAGGAAGATTTATTTAGCCTTTATCACTACTGAGTTAGCAAGTGAAGTCTGCCAGAAGTTACAGCCTCAGGTACATAGAGACACATAGAGCAACTTCCTGACAGGAGTGTGGTAGAGCCTAAAATACTTCAATGATCTCTAGCCTTGGAAATGTGTTAAAAACACAACCCCCACAACAGGATCTACATGAACCCGTAACAGGAACTATAATCCTGAGAAAAGGGCTTACCCTACTCCTTCATGCAGGATTCTGTTTGGAGCAAGAGGATCATTTTTTTGCCGTGCTTGCTGGTAAAACAAGCACGATTAGTTACAGCAAAATGTGTCAGTGAGTGTTAAACTGGACAGTAAAGAGTTAGAGATTCCATCCCAAGCCCAGGTTAGTCTGCTATTCAGAGCAGGGTGAGATGCAAATAGAAGAGAGCTTTGCGTTCCCTAGTGTCTTCCATACCTTAACACACAGACAAGCCTCAGGGAAACAGATGAGAAGCACAAACATTCCTGGGGCAGCAGTCCCACATCCCCAGGGAGGCTGCCTTTGTGATCACTCCCTGCCCATAGCTCCTTAGAAAAGCTGGATAACAAGGTGCAGTTTAGGTTAGGGGACAGGATTTTCCCACTGTACTCATTTGGGAGAGAGCAGCCTTCCTGTCTTCCGGTATCCAACCGTCTTTCTGAGTAAAGGATTACAAGCTTTAGCCTTTTAATCACACATGGCCTGCTGGGACTTCTCACTAAAGCACTGAGGTTCCTCAGAGGTGCTGAAAGTGCTGTTGCATTTGAGCACAGCTTTGCCAAGGCCTTGCAGACACCTCCCACAGCCAGGGAGGAACAACACCAACACAGACCAGCTGCACTCGTACCCACAGAATTCAAACCCTGGCCTGAGTGTGCAGAAGACTGCTCTGAATGCCAGTCTATGCCAGCAGACCATCGAGTGCCTACCAGTGCTGTAACAGAAAAAGAAATGCAGCAGGCCCAAGCCTCAGGAACACATTTAAAATCTGCAGTAAACTTGCAGATGACTTTCAATACCTGGGGGAAGGTCTAAGGACTGAAGTCAGAGATCCAAGGATAAGAGGAAACAGATGCCATTTTCTCTTCAAGGGAAGTAACACAGTCTGTCCCAAAGATGAATAATAAAATACTATCTGCAAAAAGTGGGTGGCTTCTTCCTGAATCCACAGTAGAAATATAATCAGCCTAATTCTCAGAACTGCAGAAAATAGTACCAAAGGTGACCTAAAAAAGTAACTTTGACAAGCCACTGCCTTGAAAAACATTTCAAAATTAATCTCTGTGCAGATATGCCATGGGACTCTAGGTTATAAAATGACTGACTACATGAACTAGACTTTGAGAAGAAGCTATTTATATGCAAATATTTTAGTAATAACTTCAGCAATAAAAGAAAGTACTATGCAGACCATTTTAGAATCCACATATGATATGCAATATACACTCATACATGTTCTAAAGTACATATATATACACATAGATTCGTTCTTTAAGCAATGTAGAGCAAAACCAAACCAGGACCTGACTAACCTATCCAACATGCCTTTACGGCAGCATGACTTTAACACACAGCTCATAGGCTGATCAGATCCCTGAGGCCTATCACTGGAATTGCTACAGGTTTTACTTACCACAATTTTAACCAAAATCTGACTTAAATCATGTTACATCTCTTTAGATGGAGGAAGACAGACACAAACACCATGAAACAACCTCACAAACAAAAAACGCTAAAAACCCCCCAAAAAACACACGCGCGCACACACACAGAGACAAAACCCACACAGCTCTATAATACATAGAAAGGCACCTGATAGTATTGTTAGTAGCAAATATCTACAGCATCCTAAGTGTACTTATAAGCAGTCAAGATAAATTTTAAAAAGATCATGAAATACAAGAATTGCTGGCATTCAAAATGTAACTCTAACCTATCAAGTCACTAAAATGACATGTGCAGTTGTAAATCATTAAGTGTGCAAAACCATACAGTTTTGCATAAAGTGCTCTATGTACCCCCAGTTTGCACCTATTAGTATTACATAAATTTGTTAAGCTTGGCAATATGATGCAAGATGATGACATTAAGGATATATCCTACCTACCTCATCTTTCCTTTTTCTTTCCCACCATCATCCACTGTCCTTTAAACTGTACATTTAAAAATTACACAAAGGCCTTTTTCAGGAATTGTAGTTCAGAAAAATATTTCAAGTAAATCTATTTTTCCATGTAAACTTGGGGACACTATGGTTCCATTTTCACAAGCTCTAGATACTTACAGCTTCTGCTAATTCAATTGGAGTTGCAATTATTTCAGTCTGTTCAATACCTCTGGCAAAAGAGTGTTTCCTGTTACTCATTTAACTCCCATTTAAGGAGTGATGAAATTTATGCTGTAACTTATCCAGATTTAAATCTAAACAATAAGCAATTATAGAAAAACAGAGTAATACTTTATCTGATCACTTAGGCTCACAAAACCAAGTCCTACCATATCTATTCATACAGACTCATTCTAGGAATTGTACACAGATCTTTAACACTTGAATTCAAGTTATTGTAGTACAGCAGTTTCTCTTGCAGGCATTGTGCAGTACACTTAGAAGTATACAACAGGTCTCTTCTTTACTCTGTATTTCAGTGATCCATATCGTATCTGAGGGGAAAAATAAAGTTAGAACAGAGTTGAGTCACACCAAGCAAAAATATGATTCACCTCCTGTAGTGGGTAGAACCTCAGCTGATGGACAGACTTTTAGACAAACCACAACACCTCCCCACTAATCCTATTTAGCAAATGTCTTTCAGTGTGTTTTAGACACCCCAGTTTCACTAAGAGAATCTACCTATGACTCAATAAGATAAAGTTTCAACAGAACTGGGCAAGAGGAGTAGGTATC
The DNA here is from genome assembly GCF_000738735.6 of Corvus cornix cornix. Lineage (NCBI taxonomy): Eukaryota > Metazoa > Chordata > Aves > Passeriformes > Corvidae > Corvus > Corvus cornix. Next base: position 30,633,907 of record NC_046336.1, on the reverse strand, counting down.
ATCTGTTTTCCTGGAATGAGCCAAAAACTTTTATGAGACACCACAGAGATTTATCCTGAAGTATCTTTAAATTTTGTGATGCACACACATACACAGTGCATTGAACCCCAGCTAGGATCTTCTCTTTGTATATTACAGAGTCAGGCCATATGCCTGTGGGAACAAAAAAATTCTGAATATTCTTTATTTTTTAAACAGCAGACGTTTAAGTGTGCACAACATGCAGATACTATTGCTATCAATATCCCTTTCAAGGTGAGCAGTTCCTGAAATTTGGGCTTGGTGGTGCCAGCATTAGCATTACAAGCACAGAGTCTATTTCATCCCCTCTCCCTGTTCCTTGCTTAGTTCCTTTCATTCATGTATTTCCCCTAAACACTCCAACCTACAAAAGCGACAAACTTAGATATTGTTATCATATACTTCCTTCCCCATTTAGCATTCCACAAAACCCAGTTATTGTTGACAACTCCTCCAAGATTAAAAATAAAAATAAACTTCTGCATTATGAAAAATGCCAGTGTACACTGAAAAAACAAACTCAATTAACCAGGATTATACTTGCCTCTTTACGGCCTTTGATAGTTTTCACAGATTTCATACTCTGAGTTCTTCGAAGACCTCTCTGAGCAAACATTTCATCCTCTGAATGTGTCCCCTCCATCTCTTCATCTGTTTTGTCATCTCCAGGATTTTTTTCCAGTGGAGTTTTGTAACCTTTAAATAAAAATTATAAAAAGAAGTAGCTGTAATTTCTATGCTTCTAAGAAAGCCATGATTTTCATCTTTAACACACGTGATTCATCCTTTTAAATTATGCACTCATTTCAAAACAGAAACATCTACTCTGGCAGGAATTTGGTACTTCTAATCCTACCACTTGGTTCCACAGGTATGTAATACAGTGATTCTTCAGTTGTCAAAACTGAAACCACAAGCATGCTGCCATTTTCTGCTTTACACCGAACTGCAAAAACCTCAGTGGTCATCTCCAGAAGTACTTAAGATTTTTGGATACAATCCACATGAGAGGGAGGTCACACTTAGATAAACCTTTAAAGGTCCCTTCCAATCCAAACCATTCCATGACTCTGATTCATAGGATCTTTCATCATACTCTCATCCCTCTCCTGCATATTTAACACCAAAGCTCCTTTCAGACAGGTAACACACCGAAGTACTGTTAAGGGTTGTTAACATCCTGCAAAACCAGGACCAAGATTATTACCCAAGACTCTCACTAGAGGGCACAAACTGCTTAAAAACACCTTCCAAAAAGCTCCTTGGGGTCCAGCAGCTCCGAATCCCCATCACAGACCTATCACAAAGCTCCCAAATCCAGTCTGGTTCCTTGTTCCTTCCTCTGCCAAACTCTCCTTTTACCCCAGAACCTACAGGCTGTAACACTCAGGAACACCTTTTAGACTCCAAACCAAACTTTATTAATGACCTGTGTATATTTCATCTTAAGCCAATATTTTATTTAGGCTTAGTTAATTTTTTCCTCAATTTTTTTTCCTAGAAATTAGAATCACATCATCTATTCCACAGCTACTTGAGGCAGACATTCTGTCATTCTCTTCTGCCATTTTAGAGGCAACACGTCTCTGCTTCCAATACAGTTTCAATTCATCTTTTTCAATACAAAAGATTTCAATCACATCTGTTTCTCAGTTTCAGACTAGGGATGTTTGTAGTGACACCAATACTTCCTTATCTGTTTGTAACACCTGATGCATCAGCATCCTATCTGCCTTTTTCACAGCAAGTACATTGCCAGCTCAGCATCATCCTATGATCCATGTCCTACAACTAGGCCTTTTCAACCAATTTGCACAGAACTCCCAGCTCAGACCACAAAAAATAACATCCTGCTAAGCATTACAGATTATTGCTACACAGTGTTCCTAAATCTATGTGTACTTCTGGGTTTTTTAAAGTTCCTAATGTTGAAGAAAATTCAAAGAAAACAGGAGAGCTATATGCTATATTTGAGTCCAGGAGCAGAAACAATTAAGTTCAACTAGCTGTAAGAAAGCTTTTTGACATTTGAGATTGAATCTCACAATCGGTGATTATTTATATGAAGTAATTTTTTTAGGAATTAAATTTAGAGCATTTTCAAGCTATTTCAGATAGATAAGTAATGCTCTCTTACTGAGAAACAGCCCCAGCACAACAGCTGCAGTGACATCATCTCTAGTGCAGCTCTTCATGAATTCTTGGCTTTCTCTCCAGCCAGAAGCTCCAGTTCACACTGCCCTGCACAGGATACCTTCTGGGGAAAATGTGCAATTCAGCTTAGGGCCCTTCAGCTGGCCATCTATTCCTTGAAACACCATGGGCTACCACACAATTCATGGAATTCCTTGTACCCCACAAGCACTTCCCCTCCCCAAAAACGGAGGGATGAGAAGGAATGAAAGGCTTAGGTGAAAAGAAATAGCCCAGATCTACTTCTTTTGTGGGAAATATCAGCTCCTTTACATCACAGCCTCACCATTTAAAAAGGTGCAGTTGCCAGACTTCCAGTAAAACCTTCCTTCAAGCATCACAAGCTCAAGAGCGAAGTGTTGATGACAATAACAATACATGTAATATAATAATGAAATAATAATATCTCTGAACAATATCATATATTGGTCACCACACACCATCTTCTGAGTGTTGATGGGCATCAGTCCATTATGACAACTTGATGCCTTTCTTATTCCTATCACCATATACAATTTTACATTTTGATCTCTTACTACAGACCTAGTGAATTCATTTCTAGTAATTTGCTCTTCTATTTACCAAGCTTCCATATATTTTCATGTTTAACTTTTTGTACATTTGTCACAGAAACACCACTTAATCACACAATTTTTGACTTCAAATTAAGCTTTACTTCGGTAATAAATTCTTGTTGCCAATTGGCAAGGACAGGAATAATGAGTATAGTTTGATTACACAGAGTGGCTGTGAGAAGAAAGTAATTCAGGAAGGATTTCCTAACTGTCCAAATTTACTTTGCTCTCATGTACTCTGTTTAAGTGTACTGGAATTCTTTGAGGCATTTTCCATTTAGAAATGGGGTAAGTGTATCTCTGCTCTTCCACTTTTGCTTTGTGTGAATTGTTCTAGCTAGGGGAAAAAAAAAAAAAATAGATACATACCTGAAGATTCACTTGCAGAGGCTCTGGTTTTCTTTTTAGCTTCTGGCAATGTCTGATAAGGTCTCTGTCCAACAGGCTCATCTCCTTGTATAGTGGTCAAATCATGCATACTGAAACTTCTCAGTTTCTCAGTTATTGCACCTTGGCTCTGAAATACAACAACAATATCTTTGAAAACCAGGTAGAGGTTTAACTTTGCTGCTCAGCTTAGGTTAAGATGTTTAAGCCCATGCTTCCTTGCTGCACAACAAAGCACATTGAACGCATGTTCAATTTACGCATGCAGCTGCTTTACATTTGCTTTAGATACTGCTTTTACCCAAGCTTAACTGTGGATTGCTCCCAGGTGACAAAGTTACACAAACTACAGCTTAATTACAAATGATGCATTTCACTCCTTTAAACTGAGCAAATAAAGGCTTCTTGGGTAAGGGCAAGTATTTAAAAGAAACACACATCAGAAATGTTCCATTCACTTCAAACGTGGCAGTTCAAGGTAGCATGACACTGAGTGTAACACTCCCACTTTAAAGAGTATGGTTGAAGATAGTTTTCTGCTTTTATGTTTTACCCTCCACAAATGTGAATTTCTGTAAGGAGAAAAGTGTTAAAAATGCACTCTGTAACATTAACTCAAATAACTGAGAAACTGGCAGCACTACAAAAGCAACTCTAGTTGACAGAAACTTGCAACCACAAACCAAAGAGGTCCTGCCTGGAGTCCAGGATAGCAGGTCCTCTTACCAGTATAGCTTTACTGACATAATACCAACCCAAAATCTAATGCTACACAGGAGAATAGTTAGTCACGTATGAACATGAGTATTCCTTCTCCAATTGTCTTCACATCTTTTCTATATGGAACCTATGGAAATTTCCCTGTTGGAAAGAAAGGTCATCCAGCAGTTCTTCCATCTTACATCAGATAATGTTATTATTAAAGCATTAAAGATTAATTTATTGCATAGGCAACTAAAAGAATAAGACATGAGAACAAGTACTCAAAGTCATGTTAAAATAACATTTAATTCTTCCCTCTCTGGCATAAGGCAAAAAATAACCATTTCAAGGAAAGGTTGACAAGCCTGTGCATGAATTCCGCTTCAAGGAAGTGTTAAAAATTTTGTTTCTTTATTTCAAATGAAGCTTTTAAGTAAAATTCTGCATTTGAGCAGTATGCTAGCTAGCAGGAGCAGAAACCTGGGTACAATTCCATACACGTTTTTCTGCAACGGCAGCAGAAGGCAGTTCTGGCACCACTGGCCACAGCCATTTGTTCCCACTCTCATGACAACAACTGTTTGCATGTGGTAGACCAGCACACTGAATTATTCCACGTTAAAAATAGCCATGTAAAGTGAAGAGACAGTGGAATTAAAGCTCCTTAAGTCTGCATGGGTACCAAAAAGCCGGGGGAAAGTGGCTGAAACCTGATACTTATTTTCTAATGACTAGTCATTAGTACAGCATATAAAATAAAGGCAGTGGACAGTGTGTTACTCAAGCTTGACAAACCCATTATCATTTTTACCCCACCATTCATACATTGTCACCAAACAATAACAAAGAAAAGGTTTCTTCTGAGAGAAGTAGATGCCTTAACTTTTCTATCTCTTCCTACATACTTGTAGGATAACTCACAGTTCTCAAAATTTAAGTACACCTTGCCTTTGAGTTAAAATGCATTATGGACACTGTATAGTGCCTGTATTAAAGATTATAGAAATCCTGAAGTCAAATTTGGTCCCCAAAATGGTTTATTTAAGGCAGGTCTCCTAAGATTCCTCCTAAGGCAGGAAAAGTCCTGCCCTTCCACTACTCCACTTCTTGAACAGAAAAGCATTTCAAGTAAAGCGCATCAGGAACCAGCTATGCCTGAGAACTTTATCAGCTGCTATGACATGGAGAAGAGAACTGGACAAAGAGCTGCTTCTTTTGACAAGTAACAGCTTACAGTATCTGCTATAACATACAAGACTGTTCATTAGTCTGTGTCCAATGCTTGAAGAGGTCGAACAGGACTCAAGTCTCAGACACCGAACACCGATGAACGTGTAAAATGGACCTAGCTGGTTCTCAGCAGAATGCATACAAATTCAGCACAACTCCACTCACCAAGTGTGAACAGAGTCTGCTTAAAATAGTGACAGAGGCTGGTTTTGGGCAGCAGAAGTATAGAAAGACACACTTATGTAATAGTTGCCCAGCGAGCTCATTCATCATGTGGTATACTACAAAAAGACATTTGGAAATTGTACAGGATAATACAATTAAGATTATAACAACTAACATACTAAGAATTCACATTACTAGCCTGTATTTCTTATTCCACTGTAGATAGAGGACTAGATCCAAGCTGGAAACATTCAGCCCTATTTTCCAGGGCAGCTTTTGGATACAGAATTTTGTTTTTCAAAGGGGAAAAAAAGTCAAGTATGTGCCATAAAATAACATTGTGCCCTTAACCAAACTGCATGGTTGAGCTGGAGCTCCTGTGGAGCACTGCCTCATTCAGGGAGGACGTAAGGGATTTATACAATGGGCCCTTCATTCCAGAACTACTTGCCAAGATGGAAAGTTTTACTCAAGTTACACACAGAAAACACTGAGAAGTTTGAAAGGATATATACACAACTAAAAGATGCAGCACACATGCTTGAGAGTCAGAGTAGGAATGGGGGTTGCACAACCACTGCTGTGCTGGGTAGGCCCCATCACACACGGTACTAATCCTATGCAGGTACTCCCTACAGTGCCCCCAGTCTCCATCCCACCCCAGGAAGATCCAGTCTAGCCAAATCAAGATTGATTTCTACTTCAACTCCACTGCATAGACTGAAGGACAAATTTCAAGGTGTTCTGTGTGGGTGTGCATATCACTGTACTCACACTGCATTTAAGACTTAAGAAGATTCTTCCACCCCCATGCCCAAAAGCAGCAGTTAATTGCTTTCTGCTGAAACAAAGCATTCTGTGAGGATCTGGATTACTATCAGCTCAGGATGAAAGTCTGGCTGAAAAATATTAAATTCCTTCCTACTGCAGGAAATGTGAGATTAAATACCCTCTACTGCAGGAAATGTGAGAGTAACATTCACATTTAGAATAATAATGCTTTAAGAGCTTTGATATTTTGTTTGAAAGGTCAGAGAGTTACATCTTGAAAGGAACATGTTTGCCCTAAAAACTGAAAGCAGAGCAATTAAATTGTAGGTGGAGCTGAAGGGGATCTCCTGCTTCCACTCCCATGCCATGGACATGGCAGCAGCCATCCCCTCTCCCCAGATATACACACCTCAAGATGCTGCTCAGGAGAAGATGGTAGCACAGGCACCACTGGTGGCCCATTATGTCAACAGTTCCTACCAGTAAGGAAGGAATACATCGGGTTGCATCCAGCCCAGAGGCTGGTAACTAAGTTAGAGCACAAAAGATTGAGATACATACATTTACAATTACAATGCCAGGGAAAAGAAATTAATCACACAAGACCTTCAGCGCTAAAATTTCTATGTAAGCAAACACTGAAGAGAGATGAGCTGTGAAGTCTGTGTGTTGTCTTAAACAAAATCCAAGTCTTAAAGAATGATTTTGCTTCATTATTCAATAGCATTCCCTAAAACATACTAAACTTTTTCAGAGTCCACATTCATTAGCAGTGACCAATGCAAAAGACCAATTAAAGTTGCAATATGTTTCTAAATCATTTTTTTAAATAAATATAGCATATTTAAGGATATCCTTTCAAGACTACTCAGCCTCTAGTAAGCTATTAGTATGCAGTCTCATCAGCTGACCCTCATATATGAAATGACATTTTCTATTCTGTTATTGAGCATGTACTTTTATAGTCTATATGCTTAACCCAGGGAAGTTGCTGCAAACAAACACCACACTGTCTGCCTCAGGGACTCTGTTGTTCAAATTGGACTTGCACCCCTCAGTGGCCAGGATCATTGACTGGAGCTGCCTGCCTTCCTTGGACAAGTTCTCAATGGACTCTGCAGCGTGCAGCACCCACATTCTCAGCTGTTCTCCCCGATCCAATCCAAGCTGACAGGGAGTGACTTCTGTTCCCTCTCAACCTGCAGAGGGACTGCTGCCCCGTGAATGACCTCTGCAGCATGCCAGGCAGTCCCAGCAGGGAGGAGGATGAAAGCAGTATTGCTCCCCACAGTGGTACTGGCTGTGTGCCACAGCTGGCTGCGAGATACCTCCTTCCTCTGCCATGCCCTGAGTGGGGAGAAGGGGAAGTCTGAGCAAGGCCAGGAGAATAATAACCAACAAAAAGGCAGCAGATTCAGGATGACTAGAAGGCATTCAGAAAACACAGCCCTCAAAACGTATTATCACCACCACTTTACAAATTAACGCTATTTGTGCGACCTCATAAAGAGGGACAGAGTATTTCACAGCTTAATTAGCAGCCACCCTGCTCATGATGATAAAGACACCAGTTTTCACTAGTAGCTCAAGAAATCAGAATTCATGGGTTGGCAGAAATTGAAACATACAGGTAACCATCATCTCAGAAGACCTGAAAAGCTGATGCATCAAAGTATGAGATGCATCAGTGGAACTGAAGTGTTGCGGATATAATTTCCCCAAATCCATAAACTGCTGAGCTATTGAGGCATCTTGTTTCTGATTCTTTTACTAATAAAAATTTCCTTCAGTATATAAAAATTCAGTACAGACTATCTTTCATCTCTAAGCCTCCTGAAATCAGGATTTGTTTTCTGACATGCTAATTTAACATAATTTATTTTGCTAATGTAAGCTATTTAGCAGGTTTTGAAACACTACATTTTAAATGAACAGGGGCTAACTAGTAGCAGCTAAAAATATCATTATGAGAATGTAAACTATAAGCCACTACTGCTGCCAAATATATTTCAATTTAACTACAGGGGAGCAGGTTTAAATCTATGTCAAACTTCAGTAGACTGACCTGGCTGGCTGCTCCAACCTCCCTAACAGAGCCAACTAGCCTTTTAATGGTAATCCCCTATTCCTTTGACAACCCTTGGAGAAAACCACTCTTTCCCACATTTGATCTTCAAAATATTTCAGCAAGTTTCCAAGCAATTTTACCACCCTCCTAAAGTCAGCATAAGCAGTTTGCTTGGACACTTCAGTGTCTTTTGACATAGGTTCAAATCTCACACACATGTTTAGCCTCTCCCCCTCTCCTAATTTGAGATCTGCTATGTCAGAATAAGGATGTGTGCTCTATTTAAAAAAAGGGTAAAAAAAGAATAGTGATGAAAGTGTGTCCTCTTTCCCATCAAGACTGATGCCACTGCTACAATTCCATTCCCGAAATCCTATAGCATGCTCCACCAGCTCTTGCTGAAGGGATAATCTTTTCACCTGCTGGAGGCAGCAGTCAGCTCTTGAAAAACAGGAAACAAAATCGAGAACACATGCATTGTGTCCATTTGCTTGCATGGAGCAGGCACGCTCAGCTTTTTGGAATGACAAGCACAAGAGGCTTAACATGCCAAAATAAAGATTTTTTTTCAGTGAGTCTCCTCTTTCATACTGTTTAAAAATCACGTCTATTCTAGGTCTTTGGTATTGTGGTGGTTGTTTTTCCCAAGCATCTGATCTGCACTGAACTAATTCTGTACAAATATTCATGAGTATGTTTAACAAGTTTTAACAAATAGAGCAGGCATCTTGCCAGTCACAGCTGAATAGCAATGAAATCTAAACACAGACATTTCAGAAAAAGTTATTATTTCAGAAGAAAATAAGAGGAGATATTGGTGTTACTTCTTTTACAATATTTCTGTAACATCCTAAAAATTAACAAGGAAATATCCAACCATAGCCAAACATGAGGAACACACACAAAGCACAAGTATCCTTACAGGTGCACATTGTAATAAATTTGTAATGCAAAGAATTTGTATTTTAGCATTTAGCACTTAAACTTTTTCCCAGTAGAGCACTTTGGGTGTTTGTTTGTTGGGTTTGTTTGATTTGTTTAAATAACCTATTTTTACTCTGGATACTTTTATTCCTTTGGAGGTGCACTCTGTTGCATTCTAAATTATTTCATGTCTCAAGGCAATACTAAGAATTTGAATAACAAAAAAAAAAAACCCCACAGTGATCAAATTTAATCACTTTCTCAGTATTTTAGGCTCATTACGACCATATTTAAAATCAAAAAGTTATACTGCTACCACCCACATGTATCTTTAAAAAGAGAGGAAAATGAACAAACAAGATATGCATGACTACTTTTTGAAAGCTTTTTGAGGTAGCATGTGAAAATGTAGTTTTTAGGAAAGTCTTTGATTTACAACACAGGAAGCTCATATAGAAGCCCAGACATTTAAGCTAAATGCCAGCTGTACATACTCAACTTTGACAGCTCAGGATCTCAACACTGTTTTCTGTTATCTAGTGACAGTGTTCAGGTGTTCAGTGCTGTTACTATGAGCACAGTGGTTCCATTTATTCCCAGAAAGAAATTAATCCTGATTGCCTTAAAACTGGGATTTCACTTGGACATACACCTTTTTCTCTCCCTACTTTTTATTTGTGTTTTGGTTTTAAATTACTGTTAGGTAGGATACACCTTGTCTGAAGTATATTCCTTTCAGTGGTGCACAAATTGCTTAGAATCTTATATACAAGCTTATATTTTGTCTTCCTAGACCCAGAGCCCTCTGAAATACAACTGAAGGTGATGAGTTTTTGTAGGAAGGTAAACTGGGGAAAACAACAGATTACTTCATAGCTTAATGGAAAATAGATGACAAAGCAAGTGTATGCTAAACACCAATAGGCAGGTTTATGCTTAGTATATTAATTTAATAATTCATTCAACAAATTGCAAACCAGTTAATTGTGTCAAAATAACTTTTACCCATGGTAGTAGTCTTTCATGCCTTAATTAATATGTGGCATTACCTCAGGTTGATTGGAGAAAAACAGCAGAAAAGCGAGAAATCCTTTTAAAAGTTTGTTTACCAACAAGAAAGCACAACAGAGACAGAAAAGAAACAATGGTCATTTTTACCAAAAGCCTGCACAGAAAACTATGTGGTACCTTCTGAATTAAACTGATCCCCATCATCCAAGAAATAACTACAAGCCATCTTCAACCAACCAACATGGTATGAGGAGGAGAGGGCTGCAAGCCTTTAATGGTGTCCCAGGTTTTCAATACACTTGCAGAATTTATCTTTTTATTTAAGAATGCTAAATCCTCAGTACAATTACACTGTTCTACATCAAGCTCAAAAGCAATTAATGCAAGCAGAAAGTTACCTTTACAGCTGCTGTCACTGCAGCAGTTGCTGCCAAATTCAACCCTTGCCTTCCAAAATTCACCATGGTCTCATAGCCTCTTTCTTTGGCTTGGACGATGTACTCATCAATCTCCTAAAAGCAAAACATATTTAAAGTTTAGAAGGCTGTTCATAACAGAGCAGTGTTGCCCCACAGTATTATTTTTCCATCAATAAAGGAAGACAGAAGAAACATTTAAGAAAATATTTAATGGGATACTTACTGCTTTTATATACAGATGTTTTGTTCATTACAACTCTCATTTAAGAAAAGGATTATATGTGGTCAAACAAGAAGATAGATCACTTTTGTACAGCTCAGAAACATTGCAACAAATTCCTTACAGAGAATAAGCTTAACTTATTGGACAGAAGTTTTTCAAGGAATAACATGCATTTCTAGAAATAACATCAATGAACATGAAGAAGTCAGTGAGCTCCCTAGAAAGGCAGAGCTGCCTTACAAAGAACTTCTGAAGCCACAGCTTTGACACAGTTAAGTACCAAGGACAATACAGTCATGACATTCATCTCCAGCTCTGGTAAATGCCTGGAGTTGAAGACAAACTCAGCAAAGTACTTCCCACCAGTTCACAGACTACAGGGAAGTATCCCTTTAGCTTACAAAGTTGCAAATTGTTTATAGCTCAACCTTCAGAAGGTCAAGATGACTGTTTCTATCAGTGGCAATCTTGTCAGCTACCTGCTTTGCTCAATAAAGGCCAAGCCTAGCACTGACGTTTAGGAATGCTATTTTCTGCAGCGTGAGGCTTCTCAGTGCTTGCCTTCACACCTTTCCTAATCGCTCTTTGCACACATCCAAACAGGATGCTGAAAAAGAGCTAAGCAGAACTGTGTCCCTGTCATACTTTGACTAAAGCTAACCATCCTCTAGCTATTTTTATGTTTGGGTGTTTACTGTTGCAGACTGGTCTACTCTTGAAACTCGGTAACAAGTCTCTCCTCTTATCTTGTCAGTTTGCAAACCAAAAAAGAGTCATTGATGTCAATCATCCTGAGAAGTGTTATTACTAGTTTATGCTAGAAAAAAACGTTAACGTGATAGCTTTTAGTAAAGCTGTGTTCATACTTCTGTGCAGAGAGTACTGCACATGTGCTTGCAGCAGAAAGTCAAGCTGCATCACTTCCACTCAACTGAGCTCCTCAGAGTGCATCAAGAACAGGGATGAGCAGGGAACACCAAGATCTCGTGTCAATAGGAAGCAGGACCTCGTCTGCTCAGGCAAGTTACACAGAGGCATAGACAGGGACAGTCATATGCACTTGCCTCTGCCAGTCCAAATTCATGCTGCCTGGCAAGCCAGTAACACACTGCTGTGCTTTTATAGTATATCTAGCAACAGCTTTTATTTCAGCATATGGTGTTTCCACATTAGGCATTAAAAATCTGAGAAGTTATTTCTTACCCTTTCTTTAGAAGAAAGCAGTGGGTGGAGGAATTTTCTGTAGATTAAGCTTGCCCCTCTAGTATACGGGGAAAGGAGCCAGATAACAAAAGCTATCTTCAGTTCATAGTACAGTGGAAACCTACAGACAAGTTAAAGGTTGCACAAAATCAACAATTGCAGTAAGAAAATGCACAGTAACTAATCATTATGAAGAGATCATTTCAAAAATTATATTAGCATGTAAGATTATTCATATACAAGAAGTTACATTAGACAAAAATTAAATTAATTATGGATTTATGGACTGTTGTCATTTAAGAAATGAAAACAGTTAATATACTTGCTTTTCATTATACATTCCTGCACAGAGAAATTCTAGGCCATCCTTTTAAGAGTTCCATTCCCCTACTCAGTTTCTACAGTGAAGCTGGAAATGTTGTAGTCCCTATTTCAAGTGACAGTGTACAGCAAACTTGAAAACAGACGCTGTTCATCCAAGCACCAAGATCTTTTCCTGTAAAAAGGGCTATCAACAAGCACAACTTCCTTATACAAAAGAAATCATTAAAAATCAAAACATATATAGTTTCCTCTAGAGTTCATAAAAAGCAAGCTCTTACCAAGAGACTGTTAGGTCAGTTATCGTTTCAGTAACTGTATAAAGAGCAAACACAATCCAATACATCATCCAGCGAACCTGAAAATTAAAACACCATCTCCAGTAAGAGTTTTGATTTCACCTTTACACATAATACAAGCTATACAGTGTATACTATTCAGAGTTGTCAAAGCAAGACATTCAACAGTATCTCAGTCTTCATAAACCAGGTTTCAGGTGAAATGATGTGAAGGTCCTGAAAGAATTCTGTTCATAAGTAGAACTGGTGGCAGCTGCAACAAGCTAAGTGAAATGGCTGGGTCACCAGGGTCACAATCTCACCTAGGCTGGTTTCACAGATTCGACTCTGTATCTACAAAGCTTTAGTGATATGAAAAATAAACAGTGCAAAGAGTTGGTAGATTATCTTAAGTATGCAGAGCAACTCCCACCATAACACTAAAGGCTATTTCATTCTCTTCCACACTCAACCGTATGTTCATACCACACACTTGAAAATCAGCATTAGTGAAGCAGCCCTTGCTTTCATTTCACAGTATGTGTTATTCAGCTTTACATTGCCATTAAGTTCCATGTGTGTGATTAATGGTATGGTATTAACACTGAGGCAAGGCAACAAAAAAAAGCATTTTCAAGGAGATTTTATTTCTGTTTACATGCCAAGAACTACAAAATTCTCGTTAATAAAAAAGCTCACATATTAATGCTTCAAGGGTTTACAGGTATATACTTTTTTTGTTTAAGGTTTACCCTATATATCATTGCTATGAAATCAGACAATGCTCTTAAAATAGTATAGTTCATTTTATAACAGTCAATGGACTCACTCATTTTTCTTCAGCATTTGTTCAAATTTTGTTGCCCAAGCTGATTACATCTTTCGGAATAAATACTACAGAAATAGTTCCATGCACTTGTCTTCCCTAAGATATCAGCTGCCAAATGCAATGTATTTCCAAAATGGAAACCACCACTGGTTATTTGTACAAACTGAACATCCACATGTTCTTTAAATTCCAATGCTCTCTATGCTAGGAAAAAAAAAAAACCAAAACCTGCAGCAACACAAAATCATTTAAAACAAAAAACTCAAAACCCCAAAAAACCAAACCACCGAAGAATAAAACAAAACCACCACAATTGTTAGAGACTAGTTTGAGCTAAATTCATGGTACTCTGTCAAAGGAGAGAATATATATATACACCTTCCCACAGAGGATGTGGCTCAGATTTAATCTTCACTTTTAAAACAATCTTTTTTTGAAGTGGACTTAAATAACTACTCAAAACCTAATGATACACTGCTGCCTAATTCATGGATGTGCATTATAGTTTAAAACCACTTCCTCTGTCAGAACCTGAGTCCCATTTATCTTAAATGCTTCTCTGTGTTTCAGTTTGAAAAGAAACTCAGTCATGTGATAACATTCTTCAATTCAGTCTCTCAGAGGATTTAGATATCTCAGGGTTGAATAAACTAAGACAAACGTACACAACAGCTGAAGTCATTGCTGACAGGCCATGTGATATTTAGACTGGTGACCCTTCCATGAACCAGAGTCAACACCTGAATGAAAACAAAATTAAATACAACCTTGCCCCATCAACTTAAGCATAATGCAATGCAATTTTTAAGATGCCATGCAAGACTGTATTTTTTTCCCCCCAATATAATTTATCCAGGCTATTCTTTCTTTAATCAATATCTATTAATCCAGTTAAGAACAGCAGTGGAAGTGTTCTCCTGGGCTGCTAGGAGCAGTAAAAAACGTCCTGCAGAAGGGCACATGAGAGCTACCAGGAGTCCTGCTGAGGTCTGGGCAAAGATTCTATAAAACACAAATCATATTCTAGTACAGCTAATGCAGTAGGTACCACAAGTATCCTTGACAAATGAACCTGAGTGACTTAGAAGGGTTTTCATACCAGAAAAAAGGGCATGAAAAATTGAAGGTCAGATTTTGCACTACTCAGAACACCATCATCTACTTTAAGTAATAGAAGCTTCAATTGAGTTTTACTTTTCATGTTAGAAGAGTGATTACAGATTTGTTTTGTTGAGGGTTTTTTTTCCTAGCATCCAAGTGTTAAGCTCATCTTTGTTGGCTCTAGCTGAAGCACATTCTTTCAAGTCAGGATTTTGAAGCCAGGATTTGAAAAGGCTGGTCTGTTCAGGCTTCTAAGCTACATTTCAGATGCTTATTTCAAGTGCTTTGGTGCAATACAGTGAAAAAACTTCTCAAATATCTCAGTCAACTCCATTAAACCAGGGTAATTACAAGAACAAATAAATCTCCTCAAAGGCACAGATTCTAATTTTTAGCATTGAAGTCCATAAGTCTTTTAAATTACCACAATCAGCACAACACTTTTTTTCCCCCAGAAATAATCTTTGAACAATTTGCTGCATCATGACCTACACAACAAGTCAAGATGTCTGTTCTTTTGTTTGGTTGGTTTTTAGTGGTGGAAGCAGTGGCTGAGTAAAATATTTTACTGTTACAAAGCTCTTATCAATTCCACAACAAACACAGATGACTCCTGAGCCACACAAAACCCTGGAAAGGAAGTTGTGCTTGGGCCATAACGTGACTGGCAGCAGACCTGTGCCATTTGGAAAGCTGCATTTAAGTCTAAACCCTTTACTGTGAAAGAAAAGGACCCAGCTGG
This sequence comes from Corvus cornix cornix, assembly GCF_000738735.6. Classification (NCBI taxonomy): domain Eukaryota; kingdom Metazoa; phylum Chordata; class Aves; order Passeriformes; family Corvidae; genus Corvus; species Corvus cornix. The sequence goes on along the minus strand of NC_046336.1, from coordinate 30,618,744 downwards.
GAAAATGACAGCCATAGATCATCCCTAAGACCTATCTGGACAGTCAACGCAACCAGTAATGGAGTGGTAATTCACTGATGATTCACTGTCATTCCCTGCTAATGAAAAAGTCACTGTGATGGGTCTTATTCATCTTGGCCCCATGAATATTTTGGATGTGACTGCCAGTTCTGGGACTGCTCAAAGACCACAGGTTCACACTAAAAGAGCTGGAAAAACACAACTCCAGGCCCTACTAGCAGGGGTCCTGTGTAAGGATGCCCAAGAAAGAGAGCTAAGTCATGGCTAACTGGACACCTGAGGTGACCAAAGTATCCCAGCATTCTAAAATATTACTTCTCTTTTTCTACAAAACATAGTGCAAGAGGCAATGGTAGCCTCAAAGCACTTTCCTTTATTTTGGTTGGAAACTGCTATCCCCTTCTTAGCTTATGCATCCCTTTTGAAGAAGCAGGGAGGAAAAGCAGATTATAAACTCCTTGCATTAGAGACTTTCCTGACAGAGTAATATGAGCATGAGACAGAGAAAGTTCTCCTCTTAGTTTTGATTATTTCTTTCTCCCATAAACTTAGCTCTTGTACACAGAAATGAGACGAAGTACAAATATGATGTCCACTTTGGGGCCTTGATAGAGTGATCAGACTGAATTAAGACATTCAAGAGGAGGAAACAACAGCTACCACATTCTACAACTACAACCACGTACAAAGTAGAGACATCACACATCAGACAGCAGCCTTAGGTCACAGCTATGGCTGCCGAGTTAGAGTAACTGACAGCCCTGACCCCACCCTGAGTCAGGCAGCCAAGTAAAGGACAAGATTCAGGACAGGTTAGTTGCTGAAATCAAGTCAGGCTGTCTCTTAAAACAGGGAAGTAATTCAGTGACTGAAGCTCCTTGTGACTGCAACTGGGTAACATTCTTGTAATTATCATCATTGCTCACACTGACAAGTAAATAATTTAATAGCTTAACTCAAACTGCAGTAACTATAGCTGTGTTTTTCTCCATCTTTCTCTTCTGTCTGTTCTGCTTCTCTCTCCACACCACCTTAACCAAATCTTTTCCTTCTCTGGTTACATTTTCTCTCCTTTTTGAGGAACAATAGATTAACAAGAACTACCCTTTTCTTAGGTAGATTTTTGAGTCCCCCGTTGAGCTCATACAATGACATTAAGCTGCTGCTGCTGCTCTTCTAGTGGTCACTGAGAATCAGTTTGTCAGTACTTATACTTGAGATGTTGGCAGAATTAGGAAACTTTCATTCTATCCGCTGCCCAAAAGTGCATTATTTCTTGTACTTTGCTGAAATAGATCCAAGACTTTAAGGTTTATGTTAAAAATACTCTTTAAAAAAAGAGTGCGTTGAAGATGTTTCAGCATAAAACTATGAAAAGTCTGAGATACCTTAACCCTCCAAACAAAATCATAGGATTACCACTAAGTTCACACAAGTGTTGTATCTAGCAGTAAGACAGCTTTCATATGATTTATTGTATAATGAAAATGTCACAGATCTATGTCAGCAGAGGCATGCAATTAAACAATTAAAATAATAAGACTTACATATTCCTTCACGTTTTTTGTCTTCACAGCTTTGTACGAGTAATACGCAGGATACAGCATCCCAAACACCAGCCTATTGGAAAACAGAAAAAGCCTTCAGGATCTGTTGCATTGTATATGACAAAACGGTGACAACACCTCATTACAACAATGCAGCCAACTTAATATAAAAAAATCCTGTTCTCTAGCATTAAAAAAAAAGAAAACCAACCAACCAAAAAAACCCCACCAGTGTTATGTGTTCCTTGGAGGGAGTTTCATGATAGGCAAAACTAGAACAACATGAACAGAAAAGGGTGTATGCCCTAAAGACAACAAACTGTTTCGTAAAGCTGCTTCTAATAGACAATGTAAAACCAGTTGTTGTTCTGGTTCATTTACAAGTAAAACCAGTCCTGCAGCCTTGCCCACACCAGAAGTTTGTTTCCTGGCAGTGCTATCACAGTTGAAGAACCTCTAAAACTATCAGTAGTTAATCACAATCATCTACTTTTATCAGATTACCAGAAGATTATTTCCAAAAGAATTTTAAGACAATACTGTGACTTACAAAATTTCATGTCCTTTTGCTAGAACTCTGCAACAGCAGCATTTAGAAATGGAGGCAAAGTGGGAATTAATCCACTTTTGCTCAGACAGCCAATTGCTGCTGAAATTCATCAAAAGCAAGGTGCAATTCATCAAGAGCAGGGTGAGGGCGTGCCAAGCAATCCATGCTGAGAGCACGGTCAGAACAAAGATCTGCTCTTACTCAACTTTGTTCCAACCAGCACTTTCTGGTAAGAGTCTTGGCCAAAGACTAGAACAGTCCTTTATGAGAAATGGAACAGCAGTAGTTACCATCTCCTTGATAAATGCAAGAGCTCCATATTTCTATTTCACCACCTTGTTACACTTTGTAAAGTCAAGTTTGCCTGCCCTTAAAGTTCCATCTGACTTAAAGTCAAATTGCCTGCCCTTAAGTTCCATCTGACTTAAAGCAACCATTAGCGAAAAGTCCAGCTACACACCTGCAGCATCACTTACAACTTGCTCTAGGTGGTTACATGGGAGAAATTTACACCTGTAGGGATACCCAGAGATCCTTTAAGTTCAGAACTTGTAAGTAATTTAACATCTGATAGTTAGGCAAAGGAAGATGCATCATATATTTTGGTTTTGTTTTTTCTTTTTTTAAAAAAAGTCCACCTGGGACAGACTTGGCATATAAGATTTTAATTCAAATGAATTTACCAGAGTAAATAACTGAAATTTCATGTTTTATTGTTGTCTCAAGTAGCTTTAAGTAAGTAGTTCTACCTACACAGCCACTGCAGAAGACTGCATGATCCTACCACAGAACTCTCCTAGTATACAAGACAACAGTGTAAGTTTGGATTCAATCAGTTGAATTACACCATCTTCCATACCACTCTGGTATGTGGGCAGAAGTCTTCTGCTTGGTAGGAAGCCAATTTAGAGTACTAAAGTCATCCCCAACAGTTAACGTACAGTACATAAGTGGGGGGAAAATTGAATTTCTAACAGCAAAAATTAAATACTTTCTTCAACATCAGACACCATACAGAGAACGTTTCTCCACCTTTAGTGCCCACAGTTAGCCCTGGAAGGAAGCATCTTGCAGGGGGATACTGGCAAAGGTTCTAAAAGTTAAGCTGTAAATGTTTCAAGTCAGAAAGAGGTTGATAAAATTATGGAAGCATAATTGCAGAACCCTTCATGTTTGGAAGGGTCTTGTGAAGTCATCTAGTCCAACCTCCTGCTTAAATCAAAGTCAACATCAGATTTGGACCAGATTTCTTAATGTTTCAGCCAGTCAGGTAGGTCCTGGAGGCTTCCAAAGAGATTCCACAGCCTCTCTGGGCAATCTGTTCCAATGATTAATGAACCTCTTAGTGCAAAGGTTTACTTATATTCAGTCAGAACCAAAAGTTTATGACTTATCTCTCTTGACTGAGTAGCAGAACAAGAGAAGGGGTCTGGCTCTCATAACCACCAAAAAGTTACATGAGATTGCTACCAATTCTCCTCAAAGTCTTCTCTTCTATGGCTGAACGAGCCCAGTTCATTCAGGCACTCATCACAAGTCATGTGCTGTAATCACCTTGATGGCCTGGGCTGAACTTTTATATATTTGATTGTGCCCAACTTTGGGCTTCTTAGTACAAGAAAGATGTTAATTTATTTGAAAATCTCACATCTGTATTGCCATCCTCTTTTATACATAATTTCATCTTAATTTAAAAATTACAAAACTCAAAGAAAATCCTCAAACACTGATGCCTGTTTTTTTTTTAAACAGCAAAGGCAGCTCTAAGATAAATAATGGGTTTTAATACAGAACAATTAAAAAGTTACTACTTGATTATAAGTTAAGAGTCAAAGCTAGTTAATCATGTATAGCTGTTTCACCAAACAAGGCAAGATTTGAACAAAGCTTCTGGGCTTCATGTGCAATCCTGCATTGGACCCTCACTCATCCAACAGAGTTGTTAACAGCTGATAGTACAGAGGAGCCAAAGGGCACTTCAAGCACGTCTCCACAAAATCAGATCCCTCTGGAGTGGGAAGAGATGGTCACTGCAGAGCACTCAAACCAGTATTGATATGGAAAAGCATAACAGGTGCACCATAGTGGCACTTTCACAGCTAGATCTAGGTGTTCAGGATTCCACAGTTCATGCTACACTGGAAGTAACAGGAGATGGTCTTGGAGCTCTTTAATATGGATAGGCTAGCTGCTGCTCCACTGGAGCAAAGCTTACCTACACTTCCGATGTTGAAAGGCCTTTTGACAGTCTAGACTACCTGAATTCCAGCTCACCATACTAATCTGTAGAAGCCTATCCAGATACAGCTCTGCTGCAATCCACTGACCTTTTATCCTAAGGCCAAGAAAAGCAACAGTAAAAAAGCCTCGTTGAATGGTTTTACTCCCAGCTATGAGAAAAGCCCGGCAACACAAGCTAAAAATCTCACTTCACCCAAATAACATGAGATCCAGAAACAGAAGGAATAGGAGACCAAAGACCTTTCATTTTGTTGAAATTCTATAGACAACAGCTCTTTCTTCGATTTTTGTCCCTGTGGAAAATCCTGTTCAGTAACACACCAGCTCTAATGTCTCTCACCTTCCCTTGTTCTGGCTGAAATTATAACCATTAAGTATCAGAGATAAGAAAAGCCTTGTTAATCCTTTAACCCATAAAACAGACTTTATAAGGGTGGAAATTATCAGTTCAAAGAGAAGATACAGAAGAGGTTCCTGAACACCACAACCACCACCAACTGTCTGACATGCAAAATTATATGCCACCAGTTACTGGTCATCTATGCACCTCTCCCTAATTCTAAAAATACCACTCCAAAGTTATTTAAATAACTATTAGTAGTCTGGTCATGTAAGTGTCTTGCAATTAAGCATATGAAAGGGAAAACAGTTTGAGTCTTTCACTTTACAGATTTTTCAGCTACACTTTTCCACTCTACTGTCAAGTAGCATCACTTCTATAAAGAAAAAAACCCCAACATTTTAAAATTTAAACAGCAGTTTATCCTCTGAACCATCCTCAAACTGCTATAAACATGAACTGGGACAAAACAGAATTTTGAGAACACTTCTTCAGAAACAACTAATCTTCAACCAGAAAGCTTATTACAGCAACAGTAAGGCAATCATAAAGCTAAAGATGACCTCAAGTTAAATGAGAACACTAGCACAAGACAAACACAAAGGTAGCTAGTTTTTCTCATTTAGAAAAATCTTTGAGTTATTCAATACTAGTCAAATCAGGAGTTAGAAAGATACCTATTTTTGTAACCATTTTTTCTTTTAAAGAATTTTTCTAGAAAACACTTTAAAGCTACAGAGTGGAGAGTGGTTAACACCACAATATATCATTATTATCTTATTCTATAATATTGTTATTATTATATTATATACACTTCAATATATTATTAGTTATTAGTGTTCAATACTGCTGTAAAATGGAAGTGTTAGAAAAACTTTTGCTTGTTCACTAGAAGTGGGTAGATAGGATTAAAACAAAACATCAGCATATTTAGTCAGTAATAATAGGAACTAGCACTGTGAAGTTTTTATCTCCTTACAGCCAGAGCTGACACTGAAAGTGTGGCATGATGCTGCTGCCAACTCTGGCACCACTATCTTCTCCACACAGGCAAAGTCCTCTAACCTTAGTTAAAGCTACCAGACAATTTTACAGTACAAAAGCCAGCTTGTCAACAGTGAGTAGCTGAAGGCCAGCAAGTACACTTTTACCCTCAATCTATGCATGATAGATCAGTATACTGGCAAAAGAGAGAACACTGCAGCTGACTGAGGCAGAAACACCTAGAACAGGAGCAGCAGGGAGCCTGATAGATGGCTACAAAAGCCCCACATGTTCCAGTCCTTTTCCTCTTTGGATCTGTACCTCAAAAAAGCTCAAAGCTGTCAGCAACACCTACTGCTACACATTATGAGCACATCCATCCTCTGGTATGTCTACAATAACTGTACAACTACTTTAAGGATGTTCCCAATTATTCTATAGCTTTTCAAATTTAAAAGCTCGAGTGTTTTTTTAAAAGTGTAGTTTGTATTTCACAGTAGATATCAGCACACTGCACGAGTGTAGCAGACAAAAATAAAGGCAGCTCCCACAGATGGAAACAGATTTCAGCCAAGTGTGAAGTCATTTACTTGATATTACTAGTAGATATATGGATAATCCTGCTTACCAATGTAATTTCACTGCCAGTTGTTAGCCCAGCTATTTCAGGTTTTCAGCTGGACTCAACACTGTAGCATTCCATTTTTGGTACAGCCACCTCCTCTACAAACATTTTGCTCATGTAAAGAGAAACGTTTCTCAAATATATTAGGAGATTAAAATAAAAACACAAAGAAAAAAGTATCAAAGAGCCTTTAAATCTGGATAAAACAACGTATTTCTGTATCCATATAGCTGTATTTTAAAAAACCCCAACCTACTGCATGTATTATCCCATAATCTATGGTTTTACAATTTTAATAGCTTTAAAGTGAATAGTTGTTTGAAAGGCTCATTTATGAAGCAAAGCAACTGAGTTTGCATCTGACTGATAACTGAAAGATCAGTCACCTGAACACACATTGCTCTGGCACTGAGCATATTTGACCTGGATAGTAAGCAACTCTAAAGCCACAGTTTCAAAAAAATATTAAAAATGAAAGAAACCAAGACACAAATAAAAGCAACTTTGTCACTCAAAAGTACTACTTGCATCCAGACTCCGCAAACACTAAGGCATTAACATTAACAACAGTGCATTAAAGGGTTCAGTCTGTTCACATTGCCAAAGTATTGCCCAAAGCATGGACTAGTGTTCGGTGCTTATTTCTTTTGTTCCTCTGAAACGCAAAAAAGGAAATGCTCTGTGTCCCTTACCTAACAGTTAAAGCAATCCAGGAAGCTCTTTGAGTATGAGATGCTTTGGAGACAACGCCATTCACTAAATATTCCCTTCCCTTAACAAACTTTGTAACAGAGATGACACCCATTTGTCCACTCATTTAAAGGCTGAGGATCTCCACAGACTGATACAGAGCCACACACTCTGTGCATCTGCAGTAGGAATATGTACCTACACCCTTGAGTGGCAGGCTGGAGAATAAAAGAATCCTCCATGCCTCCACAATAACATGGAACTGAATATAAAGGCCTGATATGGTGCCTTGCTTTGCTGACCATACCCAGATCCCCTTGTCAATACTAAGTCTTTCCCAATTATGTTAGGAGCAGCTTCCATCCCTGTCATAAACAAACACAAGTTTTTTCTAAGAGCTGGTCAGACAACATGGAAATACCAGAAGTAACGTAGGCAACCCCATACTACCTATGCAGAAATTAGGTCTGGTGGTGGTAATACCATTTTGCTTCTAGATGAACTATAATTACTATTCCACATATGGTTAGCAAGTTTAGCCTAAGCAAGATTTCATTTGAAGGGAAGTTTGCTAATGAAAACTAAATAGCAGAATAAAATCTAAAGAACAATGCTTGAATCTTTGGCTGGCTGTTCCTGGCTGTAAAAAAAGCAAATAGAGCCATATGCCTTAACAATGGGATTTCAGTCAGCACACACTGCAAAAGCAGAAGCATTTTTGTTTAGACTATCTACTGCCCATATACTTCCAAGCCACTCCCATCAAAGATCAGCAGTTTGGATTTTTTCCTCTTTTTTTGGCTACCAAGTGTTAAGGCTACAGTTACAGAGTAAGTTCTAGCTGCTGTGCCTCTCTGTGGTACCCTCAAGCTCAAAATAAGGCATAAGGAATATCTGGAAGAATCCTGTTCAGGGGAAAAAAGCCAAAAACCCTGCATGTGGTGGGTTGACCCAGGCCGGACACCAGGTGCCCACCAAAGCCACTCTATCACTCCCCTCCTCAGCTGGGCAGGGGAGAGAAAATACCACAAAAAGCTCAAAGGCTGTGGAGAGAGATAAGGACAGAGATCACTCACCATTTACTGTCAAGGGCAATTACCAACTCGGCTTGGGTAATTTGATTGGTAATCTATTACCAATCAAACCAGAGTAGGATAATGAGAAGACTAAAATCTTGACACACAAACCCAATACACTGCCAAAAAAGCAAGACCCTCAAGTCATGCTTGACCCCTACCCCTGAGTGTTACAGCTGGGTAGTAATTTCTAGACTAAGCCAGCTACCAGCTGTGTTTTCACATGTCCAGACAAAAAAAAGCTCACCCTAGCATTTTTGTCCTGAATGTTTTTGAAAAGCACTACACTAAACAAAGACCTTCCATCCAGCACCTGACAGAATTTAGTTCCATTTTGCTATTCAGATACACAATACTAACCACACAACCTACAGTAAAAGACTACATATTCAAGTAATCACAAAAACTACACTTTGACCAAAATGCTAGTCTGTTACAGGGACAGGGGAGCATGAGGATCAGCTCCTGAAGCCCACACGAAATGGTATCCTACTTTTTCTTCCAACCCCCCTGCCTTGGGCAAGGAACTGGGAAAATAATGTAAATCCTATTAAAAGAATATGTCTGCTAACAGTAGCAAACTTAAAAGTTCAGCAACTCCTTTAGCAGATTACAGTTACCAAAATGCAGGAATGCAATCAGAAACAGGTCTGTTAAAATCTTCATAGCATTCTTATGACGAGAATATCCCCAAAAGCCAGAGGAAAAAAATGTCTTAACAGTTAAAGAATATACCCAGAAGCACTGACACATCTGAATAAAGCACATTCTTGAACAGAGCAAGGCAACTATTAACTTTCCAGCTTAGAAAGCTGGAATTCTCCAAAGCAACTGCCAGATTCTTCCAAAGCACAGCATAACCAATACTAAAATGCAATTACTTAAACAGTCAGAAACCACCTTAGAATTTTAAGAGGAAAAGTGACATCCCCACTGATTCCTCTAAAGCGTGGGACTTTTCCATGCCAGGAACACTTATTTAATGGGTTGCAAGTATAATAATTGCAAGCAGCCTGATAGGAGACAATTAAGCCTTTCTTCCAATGCAGACCTCCAGGCTCTGTTATCCACTTGTGTTTATGGACTAATTATTGATCTACCCCAAATTAGGGAACCTGTTTCCAGATAACTTTTCAAGTTGTCTTGATATGGAAACATCCCTGCCTGAACCTTGAAAGAAGTCTAAAAAGAGCACAACAGAAAAAATTACAAAAACTTCTCTTCTATAAGGGATATTCTGCACTGGAATCTATGTCCAAGTGCTGATGTACTTACGGGCTCTACCAGCCCTCTCTCAGGGGCCTGTGGCAGTCTGGAAAAAGAGACTGCTAAAAAACAACTCCCGAAGCAAAATCCAGGCTACCCTCTAATGAGTCAGCCTGGAAATTCTTCCACATGGTCAAGCTGCATCAGGGCTCTAACACAGTTTTCTCCCAGTCACTCTTCTCATGAGTTGACAGGGCATTACTGGTACACAAAACCTGTGAATCAACTCACCTCCTGCTCACATATAGATCCAGTACAGTGCAGAAGTACTTGGGGAAAAGCTATTTGCATATAATTCTAACTCAAAGAATCTATGCCTGTGCCTGGAGACAGTGCCCAAAACTTGTGTCCACAACTGAGCAATTTTTCTTGTGCTGCTGGATAGCCTAGGCATAAGGGCTTTAACAGAAGGGCAGAATTCTGGAGAAACCATCACCATATCATTAAAAAAAACCAAAACAAAACAAAAACAAAAAAATCAAAAGCCCCACCAGCCAACAAATCCTGTTCAAAACATAGTCAAAAGGCCCAACAAACGCAGTTATACAGAAAATTCCAAAAAGCTAGTACTGGAAGGCAAATAGAAATTGTTATAAAACTCTTAGTCACTTCTCTGCATGACTACCTATTCACCTCTTGCTTTTACGATACGTGTTTGACTCCTGCTGTAATAGCGTCCTGCCCATCCCTGTACTCCTTCCTGTTTACAGTCTTACAGAGCTCACCACATGTGCAGGGCAGTCAGGTGAGCTCCCACCTTACAAGCACTCAAACCAAGGAAACAAAACCAGATCATCTGTAACACTTCCGCATGATAAAGAGCAAACATGGAATGCCTTCAACGCAGAACAGCACTTATTAGAAAACTTAAATCTTCCCCCTGGCTCCTACCTCAAACTTAATAGCAAATTTTCATCCCTGCTGGAGAAGTATTCATTTTCAAAGCTGCTCACACTTACTTAAATCTCAAGTAAGTTATTTTCCTTCAAATACCTGAAATCATCTCTGATTTCTCTGGTGCTACGACTGCTTACCACTGGAAGCAAAGTACTTGTGGCCCCACATTAGCCAGCTGTGGTATCAGGCAGGAGCACAACTGAACATTGAGAACTAGCCAACAACTAGGAACAACTGCAAGTACTTCTCAGACAGCTCTTAAGACAGCCTTGCACATGACTCTGTTCAAAGAAAAAGATGTGTCCTTGTACTGAACTGTGCTTTTCTTCTAATGATCTGCAAGGACTGACAGTTGGATTAAAGATGTCAGAAGAAACAAATTGACTAACTTGCTATTTTTCATTTCTAAAAAAACATCAAACCAAGCCTGGTTTTCAGTAGATATCTTCTATTTTCATTTAGTATATGCATGAATAAGCTTATTTCATAAAGCGGTAAGCAAAACACAATTAAGGCCACAATTTTTTTAAGTTTAAAGATGAAAGCTGATACCTACATGCGTGTTCAAAGAAACTGTCACAAAGAGTTTACATAATAAAGGTAACTGACAGATGACAGAGAAACCCACTTATGAGCTTCCTTGCTTTGGAGAAAGTTCTTTACACTTACTACTCTTGGAGTTACTACAACCTACACATGCAGTTTTCACAAGCAACATGATCCTCTCCATTTAGGATACTTCTGAGAGCTCCTAAAAGACGTGCCTAATTTAATGCAGATGATGTGCTGAACAAGATTAACAGGAACATTACAGATCTAGAATGAGGTGTTTCATTTTGTTATGAGGTTTAAAGTTACATATGCACTTGTTAGTTTCTTGGCTTCCACAAATTAAAGTAAAAAACTACCAGCTCTCTTATTTATACTACTTACTGAGCTTTGTGCCTAGTGTCTTTGAAATTATGTTGGATGCTTCTACAAATTTTTAAGTCTTTCTTTCTGTGTAAGAACATGACGTCCTTCATATCTAGGATACTTAAGAAGAATCCAAAAGACACCTTAAAACACCTTCCATTGCAATCTAACTGGTATAGTGAAAAATTGTTCATTACAGTAACTTCAGCTAACTTGTGTCAAGTCAGCAGCCTTCTCAAAGAAACCTTCTCAGGTTTCTCAAAGGTTTCTCTGCTCTGTGCCGCCGTAAATTTTGAAACAAGGAAAGTTAAATGGATGTTTGGAGAGCCAAAGCTAGCATAAAGAAAACAAAGCAAAAACTTATCTCCATACTGACAAGTCCTGCACATTTTTAAACATATTTAACAGTCTTAAAGCTTTAGCTCCTGGAAGTCTCAGAGATCACAGTCCTGGTGAAATGACCAGGTAATCAGATTTGCATACAAAGATGATATTTCATCCAGTACAAAATCGGAACAGAAGCAGCAATGCAGCATAGCTGAAGAGCAGCAATACTAATTAAGTGACAGAAGGTCTGCAGGTGATAGAAAACTGAAACAAACTCTGCCAAAAATATCTGAACACCACATCCCTAGAATAAAGGCCAAAAAAGCCCAACAGGATACATTCTCATTACAGCAACTGTACTTAATGTTTAAAACTGCCTCACTCATTTAATGTATGCAAATCCCAAGGCAAGATAACTCAGTGTTTTAAGTGGCAGTAATCTCTTTCACTGCTGTAGGGGAAAAAAAAAAAAAAGGTTGTCTGAAAGGATACAAGGCCAGCTTTTTATTTATTATAGTTAATTTGGGCATATTTACCCTGAGTTATATTACCTTCAATCAAACTATAGAAGTCACAATGAGAAGCCCATGTATAAACACAGACTATAGACATCCAAGTCTCAACTGCAGGAGATGGGGAGAACTTCTTTCTAATAAAGTGTTCAAGCATATTTCCTCTATTGTCTCAGCAGCTGCCTAAGGAGAAAGTGTCCTGATGTACCCAGCGCTTGAACTGCAGGTCCAGGAATCCAGTACTTTAATATTATTTTCAGTACTAGAGGAAACCCAGTTTATATTCTCTCAAGACTCTGAAGTCGTGCCTTTTCTCAAGTGTTCTTCAAATCTTGTTCAGCTTTGACAAGTGGCTTCAAAGCTAGCTACTGCACTGGAGTTCCCCTTCCAGGCTTGGCCATCACTTACAGCCTAGGCTCATTCCCTCTAACACCTCCAAATGCCATAGTCAAAAAACGGATTTCCACTTGGATTCTTACCTTTCCAACTTTGGTTTTCACCCTACATCAAGTCCACTAGAGACTTGAGCAAATTTCACAGGTTAAAATCCACAGTCATTGCTTGCTGCTCTAAGAGTATCTTCTGTATTTTTGGAGTATTAATCAACATCAAAATAACTGGCTATAGGAAACTAACACTTAAAATAGGGGCGGTCCCAACTAAAAATTGCTTCTGCTTATTCCAAGGGAAACCATATTTTATTTTTGAGCTGTCTGCTAGTATAAGGCAAACCACACTGCATGTAACCACACATTCATATGGGTTGCATTTAAAAAAAAAAAAAGTGTCCACATTTCTATATGTCACACTGTGTGGCATATTAATCTGTCTGGGTGGCTCCAGAGAAAAAAGTGAAGTTCATAACCCAAAGGCTCAGAAAGGTCCTACTTGATCATTACACATTCTTGAACCCAAGAGTGTCATCACAGACCAGCCTCAATGTCTTGCCTCTCCCAAAAAAATGCTACAAAAATACCACAATCTGAGCAAAGTGGTAAGTGGAACCATGTAACGCCAACTCTTGAAGTAAAAGTAATCATGTCTTATCTCTACTCCAGACAGCTGGTGGTTTTGCTTTTAATCATCCAAAGTCACTGACATTTTAATTTTTTGCCTTAAGGTCCATGATTTTCAAACAATTCTGTTAATCTTATAACCCCGAAATGTACTTCTGAAGCACCTTAAAGCATTCAAAAAAAAAAAAAACCCTCCATTGTACACAGGAAAAGGTTTCTGTGAACTTTGTATTTGGCAGATGCTGTTGAGGTAGCATCTGGACTTGTCATTCCCAAGTATATGTGTTTCCTCAATTATGCCTCATACTTAGGGAACTCTGTGAAGATTCTGCTAGACACCGAGTCAAGACTGACAAGCAGAATCTCTACCAGCCTTAGTCATGCAGTTTTATTAGTAAATAAACCTTATTGTCAAAAATAGAATGCTAAAAGATACCCTGATTTCCTCCCTTTTGAACCCAAATCATTTATGGGTTTTTCTTTAGAGACCCATGCATTAATTAATTAGTTAGAGGGGTAGGTTTCCCTCCCAAAAACAAATAAAGCACACTATGCTGATTAACCAAAAAGAATTTTTTAAGAACTCTGTTAACACAAATATGTTTGACTGGTTTTATGTAAATGGGCTCAGAAACCATGAGATACAAACAACATGTGTGCCTTTTCAGAAATTTTATTTTCCAAATGCAAATGAAAGATAGTTTGCCCAATTCACATTATCCTCTTTATACAAATGTAAATTCCATTTTGTCTCAACCATTCAAGGGTAACTTTCAGGCAAGAAAAACTACCCCTCAAAGTTCTGTAAGTACAATAGTAAAACCAACACTGCTTACATTGCAACTACAGCAAAGTAATGACTGCCAAAGCAGTCATGTAAAACACATTTATGTTTCTGTGATTATATTGTCTTCCAAGCGAACCATAAGCTGTTCACTGCTGAAAATTTTGAATAGGTCAGCTTCTAAAGCAGCCTAATACTAAATACACTGCAACTGAGTAATCCTAGACATGCCTTTAGACATAAAGGAAATTATGTGTTCTAGAACAAAATCCTAATGGGGGAGAGGAGAAAAAAAATATTAGCAGACGAAAGTGAGTAATAACAGCACAAAGCCAAATAATTAATTTTTGGGTTTTTTATATTAGTTTAAGGTAACATTACTGTATTGTAAAAACTAATCAGGATATCTTTAAGCTAGTGACCATCTTCCTTACTCTCCCCTTTCTACAGTTTTGATCAATGAGTTACAAAAGAAGAAGGGTGGGGGGAGGAAATAACAAAACCAGACAGTGGTGGGAAGGTACAAGCACAAACTGTTTTCTGATTTTCCCCTTTGAGCACTGCAAGTTCCAACAGCTTTAACACAAAGAAGTACAGCATTATGTCAGACTTCTCGCATCAGGAAAAATTCTGCTTGGGAAATCCTTGCACTTAAAGCCAGGTTGCAGGCTTTTGAAATAAATTGCACCTAGTTTTCAACATCAAATGCAAGTTCCAACTGTCTTTGGGATGCATGAGCAATGCTCCAAAGATGATAAACACAGGGCAAACATTCATCTAGTTAAACCCACCTCCATGTTGATTCTTGCAGACTGCTATGAAACAACAGAAACAGAAGTAACACCTATTATTTTGCCAGTGATAAACTGAGCAGCAAAGTAACAGCAATGGCTGACAAAAAGCTCAATGCAGAGATAGCCTCTGTGGGGTGTTTTATTTCCCTCACGTCCAAAAGTATCTTGTCAGACTATTCTGTACCACTGAGGCCAGTCAAGCTTGAAGCCATACTGGTCAGCAAAAAACCTGCAATCACCTTTCCTACCTAGACTCTCCACACCTCATCTCATCTGTCCTGTAGTAAATTGTTACAATCTAGTCTGGCAGGTCTTAAAAAAGTGAGATTGACAACAGAGGGATCCTACTGTTGGCAGCTATAATATTTTCTTCTGTAAAATCCTAGTACTTTCACAGGCTTTGAAATTTTGGAATTTCAAAACCAGAATAAAAAAAGACCAAAAAGCTTAGAGAAACCTCCTTTACACATGGAACAATGGAACAGAGGACTTTGCCAGACATGTTTTTACACACATTTTTAAGATAAATTCTTATCAAACATTAAAATTATTGAGTCAAAGCAACATTTTTTTTATCATCAAAATTTGGCTCAGGATCTTCCTCAGCCTTACACAAGCATATCAGGAGCTGTCTCTACATACAAACTCAGGAAAGACAAGCTGTTCCGTCCAGGCTGCAGAAACGCTCAATAGCCTACAATGTGTTCGCTCAAAGCAGACATCGGTTTGTGGAACACACAAGAGTGGAGGTTGTTTGTTTTAATTAGAAACATCCTTTTGTGCCAGATCATGCAGTTCTTGGTATTTCTTTATCTATAATGCATGGGACGCAGATGTGAGTTTCAGCACGTTTTGTAACCCAGTACATGCCAAGATCATTAAGTAAGAACGTCAGACTCCACAGGACGCCTCTAGCCGTGCTCCATCTGTTTTGAACAAGGTTCAGTCCACCCGCCTGCCATAGGCTGGGCACACTGACCACGCATGCTCTGCACCTACACCATCCTGTAAACATGGGAGAGAAAAGAGCAGCTAAGCTACAGAGCAAATGTTGACTTAAGGCAAGGTGTGCCAGGCAGGCAGTAGGGACACTTCTTTCTTACAAGCTGTCATAGATAGTCATTTTGCATTGTACTAACTCAAGAGGTGTTACAAGCCACATATAAGTGAGCAGAAACTTCTCATTGTACATATTAGGATTGCCTCACTGAGAAGCTGAGCTATTGGAGAGAAGTGTTCTGATGATTTCATTGCTCAATTATGTAAATGATTTTAAACTCTCGTACAGACAGAACAATACACTTAATCCCTACACTTGCATATGCTTACAGATTTCAACCCATAAAATTGAATACACTTTTAAAAATCTGACACCTTGTTTAATTAGAACAGCTGCACTGTTATTACTGGAACTAGATTCACAAGAAGAAAGAATAAGCAGCAATGTGAAAGCGAAGAATGTAGTTTCAGAGTACACTATAACCAGGGTGGTCATACACTAAAGCCTAAAATAATGCTGGTTGTGTCCTGCAACCTTTCATTCTCAACATAGCACTTACCTAGCAACTACACAACAGCAGTGTGAGCTGGTGCAGCTCATTGCAACTAACAAAAGATTAACATCTATCAATGCTGACTTTCATTCTAGTTGACAAAACAACCAGACTTACACAGTGGTTACAGAGTAACGTTTGGATCCTGTGGAAAGTGAATGATGAGAGGGTGATGGGCAGGATGGCCCCCCCGCTCCCAGCAGAAGGACAGTGAGATCTATTTAAGCATAGCATGAAATGCCAAGGATAACTGATACATGGTCACTGATTCATTCCAGTCCTGTGATGAGACAGACATTGCAGCACATCTCACTCACACAATGACAGCAACTCTCTTTTCCCCACAGGTGCGGCAGCAATTTATAGGCCTTTAAACTGAAAGAATACCGGCAGAAATTCAGCTGCAACCATTCTGCCAGAGAGCAGGCTACAAACAGTCAAAGAAACTCTCCCACAAATGGCCCTTCCAACTTGAAGATTAGGCTATTAAGCTTTAGCTATTCCTTCCACACAACACACGGTATTATTGTTACTTAATTCCATCTGAGGAGCTGTGAGTGCTTTAAGACATGTTTGACAGCACGTTGATTAGCAAACAAGAGGGTAAATATTTTTGTACTTTATGCTTTTAATTTAAAAAATTGTATTCCAAAAACAAGACACGATCTAGGTTACAGTCAAAGCATACACAGTTACATAAAACATCACCTACATGCTAAACCAGGGTATTCCTGACAACAATCCAATAAACACAGAAGCTCTGGCTTCAGCCACCCATTCTCAGATATGTAGTAATTCTAGGGGCAGCTGGACATCTGGAAATGTCAAACAACAACAGAAGCATTAAAAGTAGAGTAAGATAATGCCTTGGAAACTACTGTTAAAGAAACAGCTCCAATTTGTAAAGCAGCAAAGGCTGAGAGAGATTAATACTACTACCTACCTTCAGGTCACCTCCTGTGTCCCCAGACAGTCTTTGTCCAGCTTAACATATTTAGTTATAATCTAATATCAGAATCAAGGAGTATTTGCAAGGCTCTAAAATGGGGGTGGGGAAGACAGACATTATAAATACAAGCAAACAGAAAGCTACTAGTACCCAAGACAAAATACATCCTCCCATGGAGCACTGAAACTCTCCCTTCCAACATTCATGGACGCTGACCAACTTAACTGGAAACAAACCATGTACTCAAACATGAAGGGAGAGAGTGTGTTGCAAAGCAACACAGATGGGGGAACTTTCATTTTTAAGTGAGGAGGGAAAAAAGTTAACAGATTACAGCAGACAGTCTGCTTTAACAGATTGCAAGAACAAAATGGCCATCTACTTTGTATTTAGGATGCTTCACATCTTTGCTTGGCACAAGAGGATGGTCTGATCTCATCCATACCAGGCTGTGACTGACAAGTACTCAGCATGTTTACTATTAAATACTGTCTCAGCAACTGATGTGTACACAATTGCTCAGACCTTACAAATGAGAAGAATGAGCAATCCAAGCAGACTAAGTCAGGCACAAGCTCTACTTGAAGTTAACAAGATGGGCAGTCACAAATTTAAAATTTTATTTCCACCATTAAAGACTAATGACAATATGTACCACTCTGAGAAGTTTCTGAGACTCTGAATGAAAGTTTTATCTTCTTGTTGGTTTTGTAACTGAAAAGAAAAAAAAAAAAAAAAAAAAGGAAAAACCCTGAAGTAAACATTCCAAAAACTGTTGCAACAGCCAGTGTATTTTAGAAATAATAACGAGCTATACTTACTACAACAGCACCCAATTGACACCGAACTTGAAAATGAAAAGATGTTTTTAATTATGCACTTCAAGTCTTCTGCTTCTTGACGTAAGGACAACATGCATTTAGTACAAGGTATTTCACAAGTTTAGACGCTTAAGAATAATAGCATTGATAGAGCAAAGAGAAAAGATTTCATTAAAACAAAGTTTTGCTGAAGATTATTATGTGGAACAGTGAATTTGAACCACTCCCCATTTCCTCCTGTGCATGACTCCTCAAGACAATTCACATGCAATTAAGAATTCAAATTCTCTATTAGCTCCATTCCCTAGTTCTTTAAAGCTTTAACCAACCTATTTTAGCAGAGTTAATGAATCCCAAATCGCAGTCTCAAACTGAATCAGAAGGCAGTTTGCTTGGGACCCACGTGTCAGGACAAGTCCACCACGTCAGAAGTCAGCAGAGGGCACTGTGACACACCTACAAATTAGTATTTTTCTGCTCTTTTGGCCCTGAAACATAGGAGGTCAGTCAGGAGTGGACAACCCTGCCATAGACAGAAAAACTGCTGCTCCTTCCCATCACCAGTCAAGATGACAGGTGTTCTTGATGGCTGCCCACACACAACAGGGCTGCAGGGGCCTGCTGTGGACATATGCACCAGGAGGTCACCATACCAGAACCAAAATGCTACATAAGAAAGAGCCCCAGGTCTTCACAGCTACACGGTGTTTAAAAATATGTTTCTTAGGGCATCTAAGGGAAAGAGAGTATACACCTTCCAAACTCCAAACACACAATCCAGAGACCCAAAGTCACTGAAATAGGTACATCTGAGAAGAGACCAGGAAGGAAAACAGATCAAAAAAGGAAGACAATGGTCTCTGAGAAAACAGGACGAGAAGGACATTCTCAAGGCCATTGAAGTTAAGACCTCTCATGTCACACCATATCTACTTCCATGCTACTTCTCACCTTCCGTTTCCACATGAATTTTGCTTTATTAGTGAAATTAAACAATAGTCTCAAAGCTGTCCAAGTTCTCATTGAACACTTTCACCTTCCCGGGAAATTGAACACTAGCAAACTTTTAAGTCCCACAGCTAGGAAACAAGGACACAAGAAGGTGGAAAGGATTTATAAATAATATTTAGGACTCCCTTTTTAGCAAAAATAATTAGGGCACACAGATGAGTGACCAATGGCAACCAGGAAACCAAACTACACAGAACTACATAGTACATTATCCTTTATTGCCTTTTGCAATAAATCTGTAGAGAACAGTAGCTGTTCTCTTCATTCCCTGTCCTCTTGGGTTAGGCTCATAGAAGACCTTATTCTTATGCAAATACAACCCATAGCAATTCAGGCAGAAAAAACCCAACTAACTTCACAAGAATTTGGTCATCAGAAATTAAGGTGCTGCTATTTCCCTTGAAACCAATACAGTCTAAGTAGTTAAAATAAGAATTCTTTGGTTGCTGCTCTTACATAACAAAGCAGAAACAGGTTGAACAACTCCATCTGATGTACAGAAAGCAAACGTATGCCTCTTGCCTCTAGCGCCGTGTGTTGCCCATGGGAAGACCACACTGACAAAATGCACCAACAGCAATTCCTCCCACAGCCTCTCTTCAAACCTCTGTCCTCTTTTGCCAACTCTGGAACATGATGTTCTACTTTGCAAGTTGCAATTATGTGACAAGTCTCAGGGAGGGCAGGGAGGGCAGGGAGGGGGAGAAGGACTGCTACTTATCTAGGTGACTGGACAGCAGCAGGAAAACGTACGTGGCAGTATGAGAAAACTTCCTGACAAAGTTTTCAGATGAAATTACACCAGACAGCTTAAGGGGGATATCTGTCACCAGCAAAACAGGAACATCCTACTACGCCCTGCTTTGGATCACACACTCCTGCTACATACTTTATGCTAATTCGGGTGTTTGTTGGACTGCTTTGTGAGCAGATTCACTTCATTTGCCTGGCAAAAACTCACACACAGCAAATCTCAGCTCAAGCGACCCAATAAGCACTGAGGGCCCCAGAGTCACAGTGCTACTCAGCAAGGAGCATGAGGAAGACTCTGCTGCCCAAATATTACTCAACCTGTATGATGGAATATTATTCAAATGAGCAAAATAACCCATCAGTTTCAGGAAGGAACAGTACAATGCCCACGAAAAAGATCAGAGGCTGCACTGCAGCTTACTCTTTCTCAAACAGAACTTACACAGCATGTAACATAATGCTTCTCACCTGAGAAAGTTCGCCTACTTGGCTTTCAAAAACTCAAGTTTATGAAGCCCAGTACACAACAAAACTGCCAGTCTACCTCTTCAGCTGACAAACTATACTCAGCACAGACCCCCATCTCACACTAGCAAGCGTTCTTCTAGTCCCCTCAAGTCTGCCACAAGTTAAAAACGAAAAGTTACCAGATTTTGTAGGTTACTTTGGATCAATTTACAAGCAACGGTTGCAATTTGTGCGTGACAGGCACAAGCAGCCCGAGCTCGCTGGCTCCGCAGCCCCGGGAAACATGCACTTAGAGCAGGAGGCACACGAGCCCGGTGCAGGTTTTGGGGGAGTTTTTGGGGGCACAAGGACTCTCTGAGGCACGCAGACCCCCAAGGAGAGCGCAAGACACCCAGCTCGGGAGGCTGGAGGTAGGAGAAAAGGGGCGCCGCCTCCCTCCCGCCGCTCATCGGGACCACCCCCGCCCCGGGAAATAAGCCGCCTCCCGCAGCCCCAGCCCGGCACTCACACGACCGCTCGGGAGATCATCCAGGACACCATCGCGGCGGCGGCAGCGGCGCCTTCCCTCAGCCGGCCGGGCCGCAATGGCCGCGGCCCTGCCCCGCCCCGCCCGCCCCATTGGCTCGGGGGCTGCGCGCCTGCGCCGTGGGGCCGCGCGGGAGGGGCCGCGCACGGCGGGGCGGGAGCGGGCTGGGGGCTCTGTGGGGACCCCGGCGGGGCGCGAGGGGAGCGAGGCGGGGCGCGGGCACCCCGGCGTGTGTGAGGGGAGCGGCGTGGGCAGGCCTGGGGGAACTGTCTCCTCCTGCTTCTTCACCCAGGACCTGTCTGCGCAACAGTGGCGTCGGTCCTAGACCCCCACACGGAGACAGCCTTTGCACAGCGCCCGGCAGAGAGAGGAACAGATAGAAGTCGTTAAGATTTGCAGTAAGGCACCTTTCTCCCCTTCTCACCTCCTCCATTTGAAACACAGTGACCAATTCTTGCAAGAAGAATGGTGGGTTGCTCACCCCTTACCTTGGTCTTTGCCCTGGGTTCCCCCTGTGCTCGCAATGCTGTAGAATGTTTGGTAAGCCAAAACATCCGTGTCACACGCTGAAGTCACCTCAGGTTGGCCTGCTGCCCCGGAGAGTGCTGAACCACTCGTGTGCTGGAGGGGTTAGATAAGAGTGCTGTGGGGACACCGGCTGGAGCCCTGCCTTCTGAGCAGAGTGTAGGGCCAGCCCGCTCCCTGCGCTCCTGCACCCCTCTGAAGCACTACGAGAAGGTGCTTCTCCTCCATCCTTGCTGACAAGCACTCAGACCTAAAGACTGTTTAAGGTCACGTCCTTAGGTGGGCCACACAGACTGCTACATGCAGTTAATCCAAAACTGCGGATGACCAGGAAGATAAACGTGCGATGATTAGTGCTTGTCTGCCTTGTTACTTTTGTTTCATCCCCTACACATCTTGTTACCAGCTGCTGCTCAAAGCAGGACAGCAAACAGGACAGTCCACGGCATAACCCAGTCCAGGTACTCTTGCCAAGGTCATGGTCTGGCAGGTTGTGACATCCAGGAGAAGCTGATTGCTCCCTGATACCTTAGTTAATCTATTGCAATCCATCTCTGCCTACCAGTTTTACACTTCCTGCAAAACCGCTTGCACATATAAAAGGACAATATTTTGCTGAAACTGACTGCTTTGTCTTTTCTCAGAAGACTAGGTTGTATGAAGCTCTGCCCAAGCCATCGCTGAAAACATTCCATTTTACTCTTCTGATTTCAAGAAGTGTAACAGCAATATCCAAAGTGATAGATGTCGATGCTACTGAACATGCCACTCAGCAGCTAAGATAGGGAAAGAGCAGATTACAGTTTCAGCACCATTCCTGCTGCCTCTCACAGCAAAAGACATGCCAAAGTCAGCATCACAATCTCTGGAAGAAATTAGTTCTTTAACATACCTTTAAGTGGGGATAATACGCAGCTTCCCTGCCTGCCATACAGCAAGAAGAAAGAGCTTAATCTTTGTAAGCTACTGTCTTATTCTGATGAGAGGTGTCAGGTGAATACAGGATGGTTTCTGTTCCACAGGCAAGCACCAGAATTCCTCACCTCCTCCCACCAGTAAAACCCAGCCATGGGCATCTTCACTCCCCTGCAGCCTTCAAACACAGCACACACAGTCAAAAGAAGGGACAGAAAGAGGGTAAATAATCAACTGTGGAACATTTCAATGATGACAGTGTTTGACAACTGTTGTTATAGTTGTATACTGTGAAATTTGAAGTCTGAAATGAGAAAGTATACAACGTAAAAAGAAATTCTTTTTAACCACGCAGAAATTCTGGTCTTGCAAATAATGATGCTGCCCATCTTGGGTGTCTCCTCACACTGACCTTTGTGGGGGGTTAATGTTGCAGGAAGAGGTAGAGAGGAATTCGTTTGTGAGCAATTTAAAGTACACCACTCACCAATCTTATTTCTGAAACAGGCCTAACCTGAAAGCATTCTTCCCTGCGTTCAATGAAAGGAGAAATCTGAACCACTGCTTCTATGCTCTTTGAATAACAAACCTCTGCAGTGGTAGACTGTGCAGAGCAAACTCACATGGCAAAGCATTTGTAATATAAATTACCTGGCAGAGATTACATTTTAAACTCCAGTTCTGTAAACTCCTGCTGCCTGCCTGACGCTCCGCTGAAGTGTGTGGCATTCCAGTCCATCTAGAGCAAACTGCAAGATGAGAGCTCTAGTTCATAGCATATGAAATTAAGTATACAATACATTTCTTTACTGCAAGCAATTGTGTTTGGTACTAGCTCAGAGAACCATTCCAGGCAAAGACTGATACTCTTTTTTACTGTCTGAGATTGTATATACAATAATTCCATAGCTGCATATTTTATTTCATATGGAATATGTTTATACAAAATAAAAAGTGGTTTTCCTCTAAGAGACATTTATTTTTCTTGCGTTTGTTACCATGGTAATACTGTCTCTGGTGGAAAGCTAAATTTACATTTAAAGAGGCTTTTTTTTTAAGGGTAAAGGCAGATGGCTCCTAACAGTAATTTATCTTGCTCAGAAGATTACACTTTATTTCACAGAATGTTTTGAGACTTAATTCAGTGCAACAAGCTGGGTGGTGGTTGCTGGGCCCGCAGCAGACAGGCCCAGGGATGCCCCGTGAACTTCCCTGTACTCCAGTTCACATATAATGATAATCCATGCTCCTGAATGGCAGGAACACAGGGAGCAGCATGGCAATTAAATCCATGCCATGTACTTACTCAAACTTGGCCTGCCTTACTCATATGTCTGTCTATTTCTGTGTAAGGAAGAGACTTACAGGTATCTCATTAAAGGATATTTTTAACACCCCTTCCAAAAACCACTTAATATAGTTAAATACATAGTTAATATATAGTTAATACAGTTAAAAGTTGCTTTAAATAGTTTTAACAGTGTTTGGAAAATCATTTGTAAAGGCTACATAACTTCTCTGATATAGTACAATGTATGTATACAAACATCAATGTTTAGCTTTCACCTCTTTTATAGGTAAACAAACATTTTAATTACATTTCAGCTGTGCAAACAGTAATTGAGCAACACTTAGGAAGACACAAGCTAGTTTCTGACAGAGGGATTCAGTCCCCTGCATTACAAGGATATGCTCCCCAAAGACAGCACCACTTGCATCACATATGTTAAAAATACACATAGGTTAATCACAGGGGTGGGTTTTTCTTAGCTTCACTGTTTTATATTCATCTATCCTAGATGAGTCTCAAATCTAGAACAATTTGAAAAAAAAATGGAGAATTCTTTTAGTCCTGAATCATACCACATACATTTGTAATTTTGGGATCAGAGCACAGAACAGATGATACCAGTCTATTTGCTGAAACAGCAATACAGATTGGGTGAAGATGACTATTTCTTAGAATACTCTAAGCTGATGTTATTACCATAATTGATTAATTAATGTGGTTGAATTTATGGTTTATGCTACCTTCAAGTATTTAACTCTGCATCTACCTTTCCTGTCCGTGAAGCAACAGCAAAGGTAGGCTCAGATCTCTAGATAAAAAGCCCTTCTGCCTTAATGGGGTTTAATTTGAAAGTGAGTGTTGGACAATGCTATGGATGTTTTATGAAATCAAAGCAGCTGAAACTTTTGCACAGAATTCTGGATGTGCCACTTCTTGCTCACATGTGTTTCAGCCTCCCAGCACAGCATCTTGCTGAGGAATATGGCAAAGGCAGTTTGTGTCTAATACAGCTGTGTCTTAAGTTTTTTTATTCCAGCATGCAGACAGAATGCCAAGAGGCCATAAGTTTATTTCTTTCAGAAAAGTCTGTGTGAAATTTATTAACATTCCAAATTAGGAACGTAAAGCACCCAACTTAATGAAAAAAAAAAAAGTTTCAAATTGATGTTTCTGCCTCTTTAGTTTCACTATTGTTCTCAGTTTTATTACAATCTGACATTCCTTTTAAAGCTCTTGCTTCTATATTCATAAGTAAAATCCTTGGGTTTTGAATAATTTCTTTCCCTCATGTTCACAGATACACCTGCAAATGCAAAACCTGAAAACACAAACTGCAATGTGATGTAAAATTTATGTTTTAAGGTGTTTCTAGAAGTCAGTTTCCTGACTTTCAGGGCCCTGACAATTCCAGTTGAATCTTAGTAGATTTTAAGCAAAACAGAATTTGAGATTAAAAAAGGCATCTAGCTAGAGCTGTAGGATGACTGCACTGTGTAGTACACGGGAATCCTTGCAAGAAGAGGAGTTAGCAAATGCAGCAGGCCCAGAGACTTTTTTTTCCAAGACTATGAAAGAATGATGTCTAGCACTGTAATTCTGTCAGTTGTAGGTCAGGAAAAGCAAGTAAGGCTGAGACACAGCACTGAAAGCAATTCAGAACAGCTCTGTCAATATAATGCCGAAGCATTTCCATCACTCCAGCACCAGCCTGTTTTGACTGCAGCAGTCAATTTAGACAGAATCCAACTAACCTTATAAGTACAAATATTAAAAGGGTACTCCATTTACTATTTTAAAGAAAATTCACCATGCTGTGGAAAGGTTTCTCATACAACTGCTGATTGGTTTTATCAATTTTTAATGGATTGCAATGGGTTAAGTGCCTCCAGTTCCTTCTTACCAGAAACATTAAAGCACCCATTAGGATTTTTTTTCTTAAGGGAAATGTGATCTAAAGAGGAAGGGGAAAGTTCAGAACAGCTCCATCTGAGACTTTCTCCTGGCAGCAGTTGTATGTCCATCCTACCTTATTGCTTCCATTTGGAGTTGAAAGCATATAAAATGCAGCCCCCACAAGGGCAAGCTGAGGCAACAGAGGAGCTCATTTCCAGCCCAAGAGGCTCTCACAAAGCTGCTCTGCTGTACTTGTCACTTCCCTGCTTCTGTGTTCATAAGCTATAGACAGAGAGGTCTGACATGTATTACATGTGGACCTTCAAACATTACTCTGTAGATACAAGTACATCCAAGTAGGGAAGTCCAGTAGATATATTTGTATAGTTATTTCTCCCATGTTCCCAAGTAGAGTGGCATTAAAGCTGTTAGCTTGTTCAAAAGCTGCAGCTGAATGTTTCAGTAAATATACACCTCCCTCATGAGAACAAACCCATTTTAAATTATGGGCTATGCATACTCTGGCATCTGATGATCCACTCTCTGGGATTTGAAATCTGTATACAGAGAGGCAGACCATATTATTCCTTCCTGTCTGGGTAGTATCATCTCAGCTATATTCCATCACTACTTGTGATGCATCACATTTAATAATTATACCAATCTGTTGGAGATTTTTTTTAAATGCACTTTCTGCTTTTGATGTTTCTGATCCCTATGGAAAGCTTATGTTATTTTATAGTCTGCTGAGTAAGCTCATGTGCACACCAGCTGCATTTTATCAGGGAACAATGTTTGCCTTTTGAACCGGCTGGTAGATTTTACTTAAAATAAAGAGGAGATATACATTCTTTGGCAACAATTACAATGTTGTTCAGCATAATATCGATTTGCAGAATGTCATAGTCTCCAGCTAAACAGTGCTTGTTCAACATTGCCACCAGCCCAAAAGAGATGGAAAAAATATATCTTAGAAACAGACACCTAGTTTATCTGCTGCATAACAAACCAGGATCACCCTATGTCATTTGCACAGATGTCTTGTCCTACCTGTTCCTGAAGCCTTTCAACAGGGATTACACACCTTTTCTTGACTATGTACACTAGTCCTTCATTATCCTACTGGGAAGCTTCTCCTGGTATCAAAGTTAACCTGAGTCAAGGAGTATTCAGGAGTTTTTACCCTGTTTCCCCCAAGTATGGAAGGAAAAGTGTTAACTTCCTTTGCAGCAACTTCAAAAAACCAAAACCAGTACTTAAGGTATTCCATCTTCCTTTGAATAAAGAATTCCTTATGGGATATTTTCTAGTCTTTTTGATTCCTTTTCTAACACCCAACTGTCTTGAAATGCAAAGCCCAAACCCATACACAGAGCTTGAGAGGAGCATAATCAGCACCAAGAGCTGAAGGACTACATCGTACGTTACCCAGCAACTCAAAACTCTGCCAGCAAAGGACGCTGGGCTACCAGGTTTCCCTTTTCTTCTTTCCCACCCTCTCAGGGCAGCACAGCGTGATTGGCTGGGAGAGATACTCAGGGGAACCGCTGCTGTGAACCAGCATAGCAATTTCTATGTACAACCCCAAGTTAGCCTTTAGCCAGCTGACCCCACTATGCCTTGCTTTCTCATTCCAAGACTGGTCTAGTCAAAACTGCTGACCAACAAATGCATTTAAGGAAGCTGTTTTATTAAACAATATCCTGATTTGATTTTCCCTTGTAGCAATGGTTTCTGTCTTCTCATTATTTGGGTTCCTTTCCTCCCAAGAATTGTCCTCTCTCTGCATTCTCCCCTGAATTTAGGAAAAGGTCTCTCTGGATTTTAAAACTGGAAGGTAGCATCAAATCATTTTATCGAAGTTAAACCCAAGACACAGAATCATTAATTCATGTGTTGAGTGAGATAACCTTTGTTTTCTAGAAGCAGTGCTGCTGACAAAGAATATTGATTCGAAGGCATCAGAACATTGATTTTTTTTTCATTTTCATCAGTAAATTGTTTTTCCCTCTAGAAAACTAGGCCCACACTTTTAAAATTTAAATTTGCCTTTAGTTTCCAGTTTAGGTTCCTGCTATGCTTTAAGTGATAGATTAAAGAGGTGTTTCATGCTCATTATCTCTCCACAAGGATTTATGCATGCATAAGTCATCTTTCAATCTCTTGAGAAATTAAACTGCACATTTCTTTTTTTTTTTTTTTTAGTCCCTAAATGCTTTATGGTAGATTTCTACCTCTAATCCCAAATTTGTCCAGCATATTCATACACTGAACTTTGTAACCAGATTACTCTTAACTTTACAAACTTTCTCTTCAAGTGCCATAACATAAATCTGCCACCTACTTTTGGTCTCGTTAATAGAGAAAACAAAATGTTCTTGGGTGCTCATATTCTGTTGTTTGTTCTCTTTAATCCAGGCATCTTCCTTGCATGCTGCTTCTCAAACTCCTGGCTACCAGTCTGAATGCTTTGTTGATGTCTGTTCTTGGAGAGCTCACCTAGCACAGGAAAAATTACTTTCCTTTTGAAGAGCCCAGGTTATTAAGAACTTCCACAAGGATGCTGTTCTCTCTTGCTAGAAGTTAAGAGAGTTAGCACAAGGTTTCCCAGCATTCTTCAGGCAAAGGGGAAGTGGGACGGACCCCAAAGGCATGGCTGGATAGGAGCACCTATGTCTCCTCACTCCTGCAAGCACAACAAGGACAACTCCTGCTGCGCCAGCTGACTGCCCTCCCTTCCTTCCCACCTCTGACAAAGCCTCCCAAGGCTTGTCCTGAGGTGCAAAATCAAAGCATAGTGTTTCTATGATATATATCACAACCATAGAGAGTGTACAGTGGATCAACAGGCCTTATATTGTATCTAGCTTCCAATTTGCAAAGCTTCTAGAGGAAACATTCATTTCCCCCCTGCAGCAAACCAGTACTTGCTTCTTGCTATACTGAGTGACTCAAGTCAGCACTGAAGAAAATAAAGATTACCTAGGAAAAAAAAAAAAAAAAAAAAAAAAAAAAGAAGTTGACACTTCTGTTTGCTTTCTTGTTCAACATTGCCAAAACCAGCAGATGTACACAGCAAAATGTCTCTCGTGGTCCACAGGGCCCTACACAGAAACCATTTGTTTCTGCCTCAAAAAGATCTTTCCCATCCTCTGTGGCAAGGAAGTCACCCTTTAGTTTTTTCCTCTGTTATTTGAGTAGAATATTGCCAGCTAATAGGATACATTTCTATGTAGTCTGGTATGCTTAGACTAGAAGTGCGAGCTGTTTAATACATTAGCAATAATTGTCAAAGGTTTGAAACCTCTCTGGGGAGCAGCAGGAGGTTTGCACAGGAATTTTGTGCACTGCTAGAAATCCCTGTCAGCATGTATTACTGCTCCCTCAGAAGGCATCCTGAAGAAGTGTCTCTCATACTCAAAACTTTGCCACCTTTGCTTTCCAAATAGCCTTTAGTTCTTAGGAAAGTTGACTCTGAGAAAAGGAGCACAGACAGTCTTTCAGCCTGTCTAGACGTTCTGGATGCTGAATGTTTAATAGCCTGGTATAGCATAGCTGGACTATAGCAGTGGAAAGTGATGAAGGCAGGAAAAACAATAGGCAGAACTTCTGGTTTAACAGGCATAAATACACTGCGTCTGTAGCTGCTCTGAGCTGGTAGCCTGCAGGAGGCTAGGAAACAATCATCCACTTTATGTCAAGGAAGCTCTGTCTAGACAAATCAGAACTTCTTCCCACAGAGCTTTACCGTTTTTGCATATCCTTTGTCTTCCAGAATTTGCGAGAAATAACTGTTAGGCATCAAAACTTACACAAAAGTCACTGTCCAGAAAGTCAAAAATGAGAATCAGTAGCTGGTTTGTTTTGGCTTCCTTTCACACAATATTCATGTAAGGACACAATTCTTCCACATATTCTTTTTTCATCCTCTCTCACACATTTTGGAAAATAATCCATCAAGATACATGAAACCTGAATTTAAAAAAAAAAAGCCAGAAAAAATTAAAGTGCAACCTAAAACTCAGGAACCTCAGCAGCTGATCTCTGGAGTATTTAGGACCACAAATTACACAAATGATGGATACTCCTCAATTCAGCACCTATTGTTGATCAACTGAATTAAAAAATAAAGTCACCTTTATGGTTTTGAGTGGCTTTAATGTTTGTGGTTGACCCACTGGGTTCATAGGCATAAAACAAGGACTCAAGTTTCACCATCCATAGCATGGAACAAGTCTTATAGCTTATGCAAATGCTAGAAGGAAGACATGAATACCTTCCCTCACTTTATTTCCTTGTAGATGAGTTGCATCACAACTGTGAGCACCACTAAATTTCTCTTAAATCAATTAGCTCAGTCTTCACTTGGTTCAGCAGTTATCAAGCACATGCTTTCAGACCCCTTTTTTTTGTCTAAAGAAAGTTAACTTAAGCAACATGAAACAAGTGTTAAATTGCTCAGTTGTAACTTAGAGGGCTCAAAGAGTTTGTGACATAAGGAAATTGGAGTCAACACAAGGCTCTGAGGTGGTGCTTATTGCAACCATTTCCTTGAACTTCCGTCTCATCCTTCTGCTCACATTAATTGGAAACAAGAAAGACAGTGGATTTGCATTACATTTGGGCGTATGAGAGACACAAATTACAGATTTAATAAGAGTAATTTAAGGCCTCCTCCTGGAAAGAGAACATCTCTCCCCAGCCCAGCCACACAGGCTGGCTCACCACCTGCCTTGGACCTTGACCTTTCTGAATCATGTCAAATAAAGCTGTGTGCAGTCATGTCTGCTTCAGGTAAATAACCACTGGGATTACAAAGCTATCAGACATTGCTTGATGGCCTTTTCTGAAGTCCAGGTTAGTGCAGTACTTTAAAACACAGACCAGACCATGCTGGGGAACATTCTGTATACTATACACTCTCATTGCAATTACAATTGCAACTTGATGTTTTGTAATTTGGGGTCGTCTTATTAAGATATGGTCAAATAATGAATATTCACAGGTAGCTACAGCTGCAATTTAGTAATACCAAAACAAAGTTCTGGGAACATCATTTTGACTAAAAGTGAAGGGGAGGGGGGAAATAGAGGACCGAGATAAGATGATTTATCTTTCACTACTGATTCTTAATAGTAAGAACATAATAATAGTTACTATTAGTTTTGCCTCACTTAAGCTAGTTCTAATATTTAAGCTAACAAGTATTTTGGTCTAATCTGAAAGCAGGATCAGTATCTAAGCATTGAAAGGGTAGCACAGTACTCCTACTGGGACCCAGTAGGCTCTTGGTTTAGAACTCAACAGCAAGAGCAAGCCCATCTTCAGACCACTCACTGAAAGGAGGCAGGCCTTCTGCAGACCTGTACAGTGTGTTCATAGTGCATGGAACCACTGGCACACACCTTGCTAGAATTTCTTCAGCAGGTCTTGCATTATGTTTTTTCATATTAGAAATCTGTACATGCTAAAGCAGATTGTTCCTTCAGATTCCTGTATATCGTCCTACAAAATAGTATGGGACAAGACCAGATAAGTCCCTGTATAGATAAAAATCTGAAAATACTAATTTCTCCGAGTAGAAACCTCAGATTCAAAAGTCATATGCAACAGGAAAATAATGATACAAAATGTGATTGAGCATTAGTTACACCGAGAACAACAGCAATGCAGATACCATAACAACTGAGGACTAAACACCTTTCCCCA
This sequence comes from Corvus cornix cornix, assembly GCF_000738735.6. Taxonomy (NCBI): domain Eukaryota; kingdom Metazoa; phylum Chordata; class Aves; order Passeriformes; family Corvidae; genus Corvus; species Corvus cornix. Next base: position 30,587,745 of record NC_046336.1, on the reverse strand, counting down.
CTAATTCTTTCCAAAATTGTTTTTCCTAATACAGTCACGTTCACTGTCAGTGGTGCTTCAGCTGCAGAGTTCATGCTTTTCCAAGTTTTACCTGTAGTTAGGACTTGCCTCAGTGAGAGAAACATCTCCCTGGTTTGCATACTAGAATACCTGGTGCCTGCATTCAGAGCTTATTTACTGAAGACAAAAGAGTTTTCTGCTGGCTGAACTTCAGCCAGCTAGGCAAGAATAACCAATTTCTGCTTCTACCTTTTCCAGTAGGCACCACAGAAGCAACAGCAAGGATACAAATGCAGGAAGCAGATCCCACCACTTCTGGCATGGGAATCCATGGAAGATAACTCAGGGAGATGGAAGACAGAGAATTGGATTCCTTTGGTGCCACAAAATCAAAAACGAATGTGTAATACAGACTTGATACTAATCAGGGTGTTATTTATACAAATAAGTATAAGCAGTGGCTGCCAGAATCTTTGATCGAAGACAAAACAGAGGAGCAACCTTTTCGCAGTGGTGCCCAGGGAAAGGACAAGAGGCAACGAGCACAAGCTAAAATACAGGAAATTCCATTTGAACTTAAGAAAATACTTTTTCCACTGTGATAGATTGCCCAGAGAGACTCAAGTCTCCAGCCTTGAAGAGATATTTAAAACTTGGCTGGACCTGGCCCTGAGCAGCCTGCTGTAGGTAGCCCAGCTCCAAGTGGGGAGGGGTCAGACTAGACAATCTCCAGAGGCTCCTTCCAGCCTCGACTAGTTCATGACTCCAAGACAACCTTTTCATTCAATTAAATGACACAGCCAAACAATCTACTGCTCTTAAATCCAAGAAGACAAGCAAGTCCCTTCTCATCTCTATGCTTATGTAAGTCTGTGCCTTTTCAGATTGTTATTATAAGATGTAATGTTTCATTACAGTTCTTGCAGTAATGGCAGACTTAAATCAATTCCCTTTCTAGGGCCGATTTTGAATGTAGTCTGAACAAATGTAACAGACAGACCCTGGAACACTTCTAATGAGAATGGTAAATTAATCAAAGAAGTTACTGGCCGAGTAGAAAATTTGTGATAGTTTTAATTGGGATAAGAGTGCCAAGAAAAACACAAAAGTACCACTGCTTGATCAGCACAGAATCAGCAACATAATTTGTTTACACCCTGTGCCAGACAACACTATGAAATGTTAAGACCTAACCCTTACCAAAGAGATAAATATTGTTAAATAATAGCTATTACTGAACTGCAGAACACAATTAACACTAGTTTGTTAGCCTTTCCTGATACAGAAACTGAACAGGACAGGCAGCTGGAATACAGGAAAGAAACCTGTGTATCAGTTTTAAGCCAATTGGCAGACAATCTGCTGGCAGAAGAAAGAAGAACTAGCATCACACAAAGTATTCATCAGACAAGTTTGTTAAAGAGTGCTTACCACATGTGATAAGCACTGTTACTGTTTTAGACAAAACTGGCAAACAATTATACTTGGTGAGATAAAGATATAGGGAAATACTACAGTTGCATTAAGAAAAGGCAAAGGAATTTGGAAAGCAGAGTAATAAGTGAGGCTGAGAAAGGATGTTACAGAAATTTCAAACAGAAAAGGTAACTAATTTTTTTTTCTAAGCTATTAAGAGTTTTTCTTTCTACCTCACTTTCAGAAAGGCCAAACCATCTTTCTGTTATTATTTTTTCTTCCCCAGACAAGCATAAATAACATGGTCTTGCTCCCCATCTACTGCACAGTTTAATGGTAGCTGAAAACAGCTGTTTCTTACCTCAGCTTTGGACCTTTCCTAAACCCCAAAGCCTCCCATTTGTTTTTTATTGTGCATATTGTAGAGCAGCATTGTAAACCATTTCCTTACCATAACCATCACCTGTTTTAGTTATGTCAGGATAAGCAATACCAACGTCCAAGTCATTTCAGTCCAAAGCTGCTGTTAATAAAAGCCCCTGCTTCTGGAGGGGGCACCACCCTGACACAAATCATAGAGAAGCTGGAGGTTCAGAAGAGAGGAAATTTTCTGCACTGTAGCACCAGTATAGGTCTTTATACTAGTTTTTTTAAAAGACACATAAGAAGTTTCAAAATAAACACTAAGAAATTTATGTACAGAGTATTAATCAGATTATAAAACTTCTGTTCCAAGTACTTCAATGCGCTATGTGTGGGGTACCACAAGAACCTTCAACAACTCAGGAGGCAGAACGGACAACTATATCTAGCCAGATATAGTTGTACATTCTCCCTGATTTTATCTTTATGACATAATATACTAGTGATCTCCAGTGAAGATAAGAGCTCAACCCGCCTCCCAGTTAATTCAAAGAACATCTGTAAGTTTATTTCACTGTTGAAAATATTCTACTTTTTTTATCAGTAACAATAGCTACTCAGAAAACTATCTACTTAAACACCTTTCATCCAACACAGAAAGAAATTCCTCTACAATATTCTGGGAAACTTTAGTACACCTTAAAACTGAGATAGAAGTCTGACATAGAAGCAGTAACTGTCTTCACATCGCTGTTTGTGTTTTCAGGGATTTCCTTTTTACTGTTACCCATCTGCTAACCTTCAAAAGCCCCTAATTGTAAAAACATAGAGTTAGCAACAGCCGAGCACTTAACATTAAGTAAAAATACTCACACATTAGATAATCCACAAACCTGGTGCTCCAGGAGCCTATGTGAGAGAAGCCTACATTTCCATACACCAAGCTATCTTTCTAGTTAATGATCTTCCAAAATCTCTGACTGACTGGCCTTTATACAGCTTAGGTATGACTGGGGAAGAAGCACCACTAGAAGTAAAGGTTCTTGGGAAAGCGATTCATTCATTTTAAGGGTGATTGGTTTCAGGTTTTATGTGTGAGTGATTAACAGGAGAAAGGAGCATTGTTGCTGGGAGCAGCTCAAGGTAAGGCAGGCCCTTTCAGGAGCACCATCAGCACTGCTGAGGCTACTCAGGCTCTGAGTAGGCTTGATCTCTTCTAGAGTCTTGCTGTGTAGGAAGATCCCCTCAACTAAATAAGAATTCATTCTCAGTTCTCGTGCTGTCTTCTGGGCATTACAGTGTATGTTGTGGGAGAGCTGTTAGGGGCTGACAGATATGCCTAAAGCTCAATCTAATTCGTGAGAAGTACCAAGCCTCAAGCTGGGAGCAGCAGCAAGATGAAAGGCAGGGAAGAAACTTGAATGGAGATCTAGCATTACTAGAATGGCCACAAAAGTGTTACACCACTGTAGCTGTGCATCACCCTTGCTCTTAAGGCTTGCACCTGCATTGAGTGAGCAGTAGAAATGGCATATTCCATCTGTGCCTTGAAGAAACTGAGAGCATTTTCCTCCAAACAAATTCAAAGAAGTTGTTTTAGATGGAGACATTATCTGATCAGGCCAAAGCAGGGCTCTGCAGTTTCACCTGAGGAATTGAGCCTGTAGGTATTCAAGGAAAGGTGGAGACTGGGAGCCTTGTTATCTCTATTCCCCCAGCCTCTGCATTTTAGCTCTACAGGGTGTAAACTCATCAGGAGGGATTGTTTGGCACCAAGGTCTAGTGCTGGTCTAATGATGCTTTGCCCTCAGGCTGCTCTTAAACACTTCGTGCAGAAAACAGTGGCAGCTGTTGAAGGTAGTCTCATCCCCAGATGGAGGGAGGTGGCCAACGCCAGGGCAGGGTCAAGGGGTGAGCACGTCTCAGCAGCTCCAGGGCTCGGCAGAACCCACTTCTGCAGCTTCATTGGGCTGAGCTGGCCGACCGTATATTTAAAACAGATGTGGGGTACCCAAGAATTCTGTTTGCTGACTTAAGTGTAAGGCAGTGGTTAAGGGTGGCAGGAAGTAGGGGTTAGGGGTTGTATAGGGATATGTTAATATCTTAAGATGTCAGCAAACCTTTGAGGAAGAGGATGTATTGAAGGCTTTATTAATTCAATTTGTTCAACCATTTTTTGGTGCTATCTTATTAGCTGGAACAGAAAGAAATGTTGGAATTGGAATGTGCTGTATTCATCTGTTCTAGACTGTAAATTGACTGTGAAACATCACATGGAGGCTCTGTAGTGCTCCGTGCTGTTGTCAGCATTGATGGAGTGGCACCCTGTGAACCACAATGTTTTCTTGTGCAGATATGATTGGAGTGATTTGCAAATGCAGTAAACTTCCTCTTTTGTGTGCTGTAGCAACAGCCAGGATGGTATCAAAGAAGTCTTGAGGAATCATCTTCAAGGTATCAACCTGGACACAGTGGGGTGCTGTATTCACCTGCAAATACAGCAGTAAATCTGCAGCCGTTTTACAAGTGAGAAAGCCAAGACACAGGAAAAGATTAGGAGTGATCGGTTGACAGACCCAAATGGAGAGTGGCTGCAGAGAGTCGGAGATGCAGTGAATTACCACACAGGACGTTAGTGGTAGAGCTAGGGAGGTAATGCCACCGACCACAACTTTTACTCTCGTGCACCTTTGCACCTCCAGGTGTTTAATGCAGACTTTGCATTTACATTAAATAGCTGTCTTTAAATAATCATACTTTCCCACTGATCTATGTCCCATTCAGTGTTTAAGGCCTGCCTCACCACTCAAATAATTATGCTTTCAAGGAGGGTGCGTTAAGAAAACCTCTTGGACTCTGTAGAAGATAAGACAACTGGAAATCAAAAGTTGGCTTTGTAGCAGAAATAAATGATGTTTGAGGAAAAAATCATTTTCTCCTGGCTATGAATTTTAAAGTTATGAATATTCTAAACCAACCTCTTAAATGTAGATTCTTAATTTTCTGATGCGAACACTGGAAAACATTAGATGTGACTTCCCAAATTTCCGAGGAACTGTGAATTCAGAGGAAAGCGATGCTTGCTACCTCCCAAGGAAAGGTAAGATATGTCTAGAGGTATCTAGCACATATTTTAGGAAGAATTAGTTCAGTATTAATTCTGCTTAAGAATTTTGACAGTGACAAGTCATTTTGCCTTTCTCTCTCTATTTTCCTTCCTGTAAAATGGAAATAATAATTTCTAAATGTGGCATTTATCTGTATGGAGAAGGTGCAATTACTACCAGTACAGGTTGTGCTGCATTTCAATTGGGAAGTCAGAAAAAGCTCTCAGAAAATACCTTGATTTTGCACCTAACCAATGTGTATACTTTCAGGGAGTAAGAGGGGATTTGTCCATAGTCAATTTCCTAAGAGAAGCTCTCCTTCCCTGGGGCTTAGCCTAGAGCTGTTTTGCTTTATTTTTTGTGGACTTCTCCAGCCTGGAGGTGTCAGCTCTATTTTGTTGTTGCGTATGGGCATTTGGCTCTGAGTGTTGCTCCTGAGCTCCAAGAGGATGATTCCTCTGGTCTTTTCAGAGTAATCTACAAGAAGAGGCTCCTTATGCCATTTTCTTCAGAAGATGCACCAGTTCATACCATCCCTAATCCTTTCAATCCTGTGAATTTTGGTGCTTTGAATTTTCAGTTCAAATATTCCTTAATATTTATCAAAGAAATAAGGGAGGTGTTCCTTTGAAAGGGGAATTAATGTATTGGTTTGATGCCTGCAAAGGCTTCTGAGAAAGGAAGAAATCCTACTGGAGTGTGATATGGCTCAGACTGTTTAAAAGTTAGTGTCTAAACTATTTTCAGGCCTTGGGCTACAGCCCTATGATTTTGTTCTGTTGAAAACAGAGATTCTGAGTTGACTCATCCACATCCTGAGCATTTAGTGCTCTCCCAATTTCTACCATTTCACAGAGAAACAAGGAGAGAAGGAATCAGCAAAGAAGAAATGGGTAAGTGAATAGAGGCAAAGAAAAGAAGTTGCTGAAGGTGGAAAATGTTCAGCAACCTGTGGGTCGTGTATGCTGATCCACCCGAACATAGTGATTTTGACCTTCTAAAGCACCTATGGGTAGCAAAAGCTGCTCCAAGATGAGTAAGTGAAAGAGGGAAGAGCTGGGATGTGTGTTACTGGGGAGTGAAGCTGCCCTGCGATGTGTCAAGGCTCTCCCTTGAGCTGTCTCCTACTGGTCCAGCTCAGTGGTGTCATGGGGAGCAGGGCAAAGTCCTGCCCATCTCACTTGGCATCTGGGAACTGACAGCCAACCATGGGAATTGACACCTAAATGTTGATGTCACTTGATCTTACTGATACTTTCAGGTGATTAATATCTATAAAATGGTTCAGCATTGAACAATAGCCTTTAGTGAATTCTAATCTATACTAAAACATAATTCTAGTGTCAGTGCCTTGATAATGAATTTTTGGAACGAATTAAAAATACTTGATTCTTAATAGTTTGGTATTCTGTGATAAATTCACAAGTTCCGTCTATTAGAATCATGTGAATTGGCTTTTTTTGGGTATTGTTGCACATTAATGTAATTTACTTAATTGTAGAGTTCAATAGTATCTCAAATTCAAGTATCTCAATAGTACCTCTTTGATTAAACAAGAGGGAATGAATACAAGAAGTTTGATATGATTAATATTTATTTAGTTGGTTTTGTAACTTCTCTGTATAGCCTTTATTAATAACTGCCTTGTACTTACATAATTTTTGTTCCTTCTGCAAGACTGCAGTACTCTCTTGTTGGTTGTAGAATTACGTTGGAATGTGAATGAAGATCTCATTTAGCTCAAATGCACTATGGTTGCTTCTGCAGCTTCTAAAGAGCACACCTCCATGCATTACAGCCTGGGATGCCAGGCCATCTATAGGTTCTGGTATAAACGTGATGCCTTGTGAGTTATTCTAATCCTGTGAACAAACTTGTCATGGTGAAAGATGAATTGATTTCTTTTTTTGTTTGTTTTCTGTTAATTAACTTCTCTTACAGTTATTTGTTCCACTAAAATATACAGGAATGTGGGAAGTTGGCACTCTTGATTTATGGCTTTTGCCTCATAATCTATTTTTCAAAAATGCACTATTCAAATTTGCTTTTAGTGCTAGATGAGAGATCATTAACCTGCTCTCTTGAGGGCAAGCATATCGGTAAAGGCAGGCAGAAGTTCAGGAAAGCTACACCTCCAGATAACATGAAGGAAAAACTCTTAAAATGCAAACATGGCATTGCTACAGCATGATTACGGGATCCACGGAAAGAACAACAAACCGATAGCTACTGCTACAGAACATGGCTGCATGGCTTCCTTGGGTGTTACAGCCCAAGCTCTCAGTCGAAGCCCTTGTGAGTCTCTGAAGTGACTTCTTAGATATCCTGTTTGCTGGCATTCAGCAGAATTCAATACTGTCTTCTAGGTCTGAAGTTTTCTGTCTCTAAAAGCCTCTGAGGGACTAAACCGACATTACATTCCCAGGGAGTTCTGTAGTCTTTGCAGTAGGGACAGGTGGATGGATTGGATGGGTGTCTTTGTTGAACTCCCCAACAAACTGACTTTGGGGGAGAAGGTGCTGCAGATGGCAGACCTGGTCCTGGCTCTCCTAAACCCTGGTGGGCTGGGACATCAGTGTGCTGGTGCCTGGCTCTTGGGATACCCTTGCCAGCCTGGGCTCTCACAGAATCACAGAATGGGTCAGGCTCGAAGGCACCACAGGGGCACATCTGGTCCAACCTCCCTTCTTAGCAGGGTTGTCCTAGAGGACGTGGCACAGGGTTGTGCCCAGACAGTTCTTGAATATCTCCAGCGAGGAAGACTCCACACCCTCTCTGGACAATCTGTTCCGGTGTCACTCGCACGGTGAAGAAGTTCTTCCTCCTGTTCTGGTGGAACTTCCAGTGCATCACTGCAACACCGTGCCTGTTGCTTCGTGTCCTATTGCTTGGTGCCATCGGGAAGAGTCTGGTTCCTGGTACCCCGCCTTCAGACATTGATATACATTAATGAGTTCTCGGAGTGGTGCGCCTTAAGTAGGGTGTGGGCGAGCCTGCGGAGGGCGAACAGCCGCTTCTTCCACCGAGGGAAAATACCCCGGAGAGGCTGTGCCCGAACTCCCGCCGTGGCACCGGAGGCAGGGAGCGGGTACCCCGCCAGTGTCAGTTCACCGCGGGGCTGCTCTCGGGGGCACCGGGGCGGCAGGTGAGGGTCGTGCTGCCCCGGCCGGGGCTGGGCAGGCGGCGACGAGACGAGCCCCCGCAGGGTCCCGGTGCCACCCCAGCTGCCGCGGACTCTTTGCCGCGCTACAGCCGCTCGCCCCGCGCTGCCTGGCGGAGGGAGACGTCGCGCGGCGGCGGTCTCCATGGCAGTGGGGCTGCGTGGGCGGAGTGGTCGGGGCCGCAGCGCGGCGGGCGGGTGCGCGCGGGAGGGAGCGAGGGAGGCGGTGAGGGAGGGAGCGCGCGCCCCCGGCCCGCCCCCGCCCCTCGCTCGGTGTTTGTGTCGGGCTGTGGCGGCGGCGGCGCGGCCGAGGGGTCCCGACCCTCCCGCCGCTGTGAGCCCGAGAGCCCCGCGCCCGTCCCCGCCCCGCGCCCGCCATGCGCGGCCCCTAGAGCAGCGGGCTCGGCGGCTGGTGCGGTGCCTGCGCGGCGGCGGCCATGGCGGTGGAGACGCGGCCGGAGCTGGTGGGGAAGCGGTTCCTGTGCCTCGGCGGCGAGGAGCCGCCGGAGAGCGGGCGCTGGCGGGCCGGGGTCATCCGCGCCGTGTCCCAGCGGGACTCGCACAGCCCCGACCTGGCGGTAAGAGCCGCGGCTCGGGCCGGGCCGGGGGCTGCGGCGGGGGGCGGCGGGCCCGGCGTGACACAGCCCTGCGCCCGGCCGGGCACGGTGACGTGGAGCCGGGGGTCGCGGCCGGCGCCAGGCGCGGTTCCTCGCGGCGTGTGCGGCCCCTCCGTGCCCCGGCCGTGCAGCCGCGGTGAGAGAGGGCCGGTGCCTGGCCTGGCCACCGAGGGACAATCGGGCTGCCCCTGGAGCAGCAGGGGAGAATGCGGCTGATCCGGGGGAATGCAGAAACTGCCGCCGCGTAGCACTGTCCGACTGGGTCCAACACGCTGGTGAACGTTGTTATTAAAAAAATGTCATTGTTTCCCTTCCTTTCATGTCCGCTGTCACTGTTTTCCTAAGGGGTGTAGGAATGTGCGTGGAGGTTAGCGAAGGAGCCAGGATATGCTCTGTTGTGCTCAGACACACTCTCGCTGTGGGGGGGAAACACGGCCAGGATTTCCTTGGGTTGGTGTTCTGAATGCATAATCTGTAAAATGGAGTTTTATTGTGCTCCCCGGACTTAGTCGTTATTTTGTTCGTGAATTCCGCAGTCACAGGAGCGCTGTGTTACCGCTGTGGTTACCTCCTTCCATGTTTTTATGTTATTTAGTGCTTCTGAAAGCACATTTTAAAATATCACGACTATGTAAATGGGCATTACGTAGGCTGAAAAAAGGAATCACCGGACTGTGCTGGGCAATCCATATTGCTGCTGGCAAGGGGGCGGCGTTCACAGCCCGACACGGATCGGGAATGTTGCCTTTTTTACAAACTCATCAGGCAAACAATTGCCTGGTGTCTCGATTGCTTAGTTCGAGAAGTGTGAATCACAGAATTAAGAACTCTTGTTTTCGTTCACTTCAAGCTTTGTTTCAGAAAGAGAGAGCGGACTTCAGATGCTACTTTTTACTATATTTTGGGTTGGTTTTCTTGGGGGGTTTTTTTTGGCATATTGTTCTGGATTTTTTTTCCCCATTCTCCAGCTATAATTCAAGTAGCATTCTGTTCATGCCCTTCTTCATGAAATGGCTTGTGTTTTCAACCTTTGGCTATATGTGAGAATCGTCTAGAACGCTTTATTTTTAGAACCTATTTTGGATGTTTTTCTTGCAGGGTAGTCTCTAGAATCTGTATACAATTATGGAAACACTGAGTAAGGTTTAAGGAGGTATTTACTAATATTTACAAGTCAGAGCCATAATTTGTAAACTCTAGGGGCAGAGCTGACAGAAAGAGAGAAAGGCATTTCAGGGGCTGTGTGTGCTGTTAAATGAAAGATGCATGCTGCCTATTGTAAAAACTTGCTCCTCTTCCTGACTTTGGTGTCTGAGTGTTTTTCTCTTCAGATGCTCTCTCGTTACTATTCTTGATAATTTAAAGAAGAGCTGTCATGTTACAGCTGGTTTCTGAGGCAGGATGACTAAGGGTGTGCTTATGTATTGTAGTGAAGTACCATTTGGATAGATCTAGACTACCTGAGAAGCAGGATGGATGCTCCAGCTGCACTTCAGCATGGGTGCAGTGCAGTGCTAACGTGGCCATATTCCTTCTGGTGTTCAAGCTAGCTACACAGCACTGCATTATGCTATGTAGATACGCTCCTAGTCACCTACGAGTGCTGGAAGCCTGGGAGGGTTTTGAAAATACTTTCTAGGTCTAAGGAGTCTAACACTAGTACTTAACTACGGCAACATCATTGCCCCCTTTAAAATGCAGTATTTGGGGTTTGTGTTACGTGTTCTCTCGCCTCAGAGCACAAAGAAGTATAAATCACGAAGGGGGTGGATAGAGGAAAAAATGATAAGGTTTCCTTTAGCAACAGGTAGTTTCTGTCGGTTAGACTCTCTTTCTGCATTTATAATTAACGTTAATTTCTTGTTAGTCGATATTTCCTAATGTGATTATCATCTCCCCCTGCCCCCAGCAAAGGACAAGGACGTTTTTCTGTTAGCCCTGTTCTACGTGTGCTATCCTAGCTGGAGTAACTACTGCTCTTATCCTTCCATGGCTTTTGTTTTGAGGTGGCCTTCCCTGTGAATAGCTCCAGAGCCTTCTGCTCCCCGTCACTGGAGTGAAGCGGTAATTCTTGTTGACAGTTTCATTGCTGCCCACAGGGTGCAGCATAAAAATGTTGAAATTGACTTTTTGTCAATTTTGTGTTTTCCTGGTCTCTCAAGAATGGGATGGATGAATGAGAAATGCACAAGCTGCCCTGAAGCACAGGACAGGAGGAGGGCAGCAGTGGGCATTTTCAATGTGATTTGCAACTGGCTAGAACTGAGTTACCTTTTAATCCTGGCTTTGAAAGGAAGTACTAATTGCACTGGCTTTGTGTCTTTTCTTCCTGAGTAAGTGTGAACTCCCCAGTCAATTTCAACCAGTTTAAGAACAGGGAGAGGTTTGAGAAAGACTGCTTTCCCCCAGTCTATGAAAGTTGACATCTGAGAACCCTCTCCCCAAAAAAACCATAAAGGTAAGGAGGTCATGGCATTTGGTGTTCTCCTGGAAGTGAAGAGGCGATCTCCAGCTGGCCAGCCAGCATGCATCCAGTTTCAAACCAGCTACAGCATATGCTGCCTCTTTCTTAGCGCCATTCAGAGACAGGTGATGGAACTGATGGAATGGGAAGGTGGGTTTAAGGGCGTGACAAAGAGCTGAGCATTAACAAAAGTGTGAGAGCAAGCCTCAGTGTGTGAGTATGGGAATATATGGGCAAAGGGGGAGTTTTATGGGGTGCAGGAGCTCAAGGAGACATGGGCAAGCGTAGAGGCAACTGATGTAATTAATGTTAAGTGGCCACAGGGCTTGTAGAAGCAAATCCGGAGGAAACTGAGCTTCATTAGTTCTGCCGTAAACAGAACTACTCATTAAATCAGGAACTCCAGACCTGAAGGCTCGACTGGCTGCTCTGCACCTTTGAGCAGGGAAATCAAGAGGCCAGGTTTTGTATGCTGCTAAATTTTTTTCATGATTGTATTTTTATAGCTAAATTAATGATTAATTCCATAGTTTAAATTATTGTTTTGATAAGAAAATATAGGAAAGAACTCAATTGTAAAGTATTTTCTTCCTGCTAGGTCTCTCCTGCTCCATGAAAGTATATTAAATGACTCTTTCCTTATACTTTTCATGACTACAATATAGCTGATATGTAGTATCTTTTTTTAAATGCATTTATTTACAAAGAGAACACTATCAAAGTGTCTTTTCTCCCACTGCTTTATAGCCATTTTGCCTTCCTCAGCTTTCCTGTTAATTCCCCACTAGTGGGGAATATGGTGAGGACAACTGGTTGTGAGTGCTGTTGGTCTCCTGGAGTATGAATGCTCTTGCCATTACATGAGACCCTGCGTGTCAGGGTGTGGAAGCCATGCCTCTTTCTTAGTCATCCTGTAGTGTTTACAGATGTTGTAAACACCTGTCATACAGGTATAATGTATGCAATGTATAAAATCTAATCCAGGAGTTTTCTTGCTGATTTTCATGGTCTGAGTCATCTTTATAAGTTAGACCTCTTGATCTTTCTTTTTTGGACATTGCTGTTGCATGCAAAGCATTTGTTTAAAAATAAAAACAAGGACAGAAGTTTAATATATGTGTTTCTGTGTGTATTTCTGTATGTGTTTCATAGCCATTGAGAGAATTCATAACTATTTTCAGCTTCACACCAAGTGTTGTTAGAGGAAACTGGGAACTCTATTTTTCCTTCCTTCTAAATGCCTGGAAAAGCCTGTGAGCTGCTCTGATTACAGTGATAACTCTGGGCAAATAAAGAAATGGCCAGGAGGTAAGAGGTGGAGTCAATGCCCTATGATCTCCCTGGTCTTTACTGTCCCATAAGAATTGCTTTCTGGGCCACAGGTTGCAAACTGCAAACCTTTGACGTGGTGATGAAAGAGAAAATGGAAGTAAACTTTTAAACATACAGTGTGCAACTCTTAATAAAAAAAAAAAATCTCAGTAATTTGTAAGTTGATGTTTATTGATGCATGAATTTTTCTGCCATGATGCTCTTGGTTTGGCAGACAGCATAAAAATGGAGTTGGTATTCTTTACTGCATTATGATAGGGAGGCTAACATTTAATAATTGTGCATAGAGAAATATATTGTGGCAACAAATCACCACATTAGATACTCTTCATAAAAGCCTAAATATTAATGATAGTTTGAAGCAGCTGTGTCATTTTTATTTACGATAAAGTCAGTAAGATATAGTGGTATAAACAATACACTAACACTTTTGGTGAATTGTAGTTTTTTAGTATCTCATATTTGGTAATTTGCAAGCACAGAATTGTTAAAAATTCAGTAAGTCTTGTAAAACCATTTGAAGAGAGTATCAGCAGATTGTGTGTCTGTTTTAACTGAATTTGCCTCCACTTAACAGTAAAATGGAAGTTCACAAAATGTAATGGAAACTTACTACTGCTGTGTTACAGTTAACATGAAAATAATTTTAAATACTTTCGGATAATTGGAAAATAAAAGATATTTTAGACGAGTACTCCATACACTGATTAGTTTCTCACCAAATGATGAAGTTAAATTTTCCTTCACTGTGTGGAGCTCCTCTTACCTAAACTTTTTACACACTGTAGTTGTTTTCATCTTCCTGCTTCTGCATTCCCAAAGTTTCTGAATGCCATCTGGCTTTGTCATAGAGGCACAGAATTGCACTTCTGTAGGTTACACTTGGTTTCTGCCATATATTGATTTTTAGTGCAGTCTGTTGCATGTGGTCCTCTGTTCTCCTTTTGCTAAGATAGTGTTATAAGGTGAAAGTGCATGTGTTAACTTTTGAACACATTTGAGCTGGTCTGTTTAAAAATGAAATTTCTTTTTTTATTCCTTGTTTTAGAAGTACATGCTCTGCAGCCTTGAGTTGTTAACTTTGACATAAACTGGAAGATGGAGAAAAATCTTCAGTAAAATTATTGTAAGAAGTAAACAAATAAATATGCTTTGAGCTAGTTGTGCACAGCTTGTTGGTGGTTAATGGAATTTAAAAATTCTGTATGTTTCTGTACTAGCATCTGGGTTAAAGATGAAGAGCAAGTTGTTGGTGAGGATCCTGTCACGTTATTTACTTCAGCTATTGGAGATGACACTAAAGACGTGCCAGAGGTTATCTCATCACTGCCACCTCTGAATGTTGTTGTAGGATGTGTTTTATGTGTGTTTTGAATCTGGTTTGAAAGGAGGGGGAGAAGCTCAAAACACGGTAGGGATTTAGACAATTTTCAGTTATTCTTGCTGTTCTGTATCAGTATTGATGCCAACAAGAGTCTTGTAAGTTTGGTGCATGTCAGCTGGGCAATCTTGGCTAAGCAGTAAAGAAAACTTCCTATTTCCTTTTGTGTTTCTAGTAAGGTTGAGCTTACCTGTGCCTGTGAATGTCGCCTCATCTGTCTTCCAGAGTTAGTTCAGGAAGGAGTATCTCTTTCACAGTAATTTGACAAAAATCAAACCAAGGAGTATTCCTATGAAATTGACTGCAAGGATTCAGTGCTTTACGCTCTGCCCTTCCCTCTTTACTTCTTTTACTAAAAGAAACCTGAGTATGATGTAGATCAATAAGTAAATGTACTTGCATTGAAGGATTTTGAGTAAAGTTTGTTTGAATGTCAAGATTGCAAAGAGAGTTCAGGTGTCCTGAGCTAGGGACAAATAATTCAATTAATTTGCTGGCTAGTTGCAGAGTAAGCAACAGTGAACAAAGTATGGAAAAAGAAAGGTTTTACCCTATAGTTAAATCTTTCAGGAGGTTCTTAGAAAGATATATCAAATATTAATTTTAAAAATTGCTTTTGCCTTTTATATGTTGTGCATATAAATACTGTATTATTCCAGATTTGGGTTACCTCAGATTTTTCTTTTTCTAGAACTCTGTGTGAATCTTTGGAGCTGTCTCAAAAAGTACGGTATAGCCATCATAAAGAGTTGTAAAGAATGAATAACTATTTTATAAGAAGCCATTCTTCTTGTGCACGTACCAGGATCTCAAAAACTGCTTGAGAACAGCAGAACTGTTAATTTAATGTCAAATTGAATGAATTTTAAAAGTGGTACTTGGGAAATTTGGCCAAAAAGTCAACTCAGCCTTCTTCTAATCCTACCATCACTGAACTGTAGAGATGCTTAGTTCCATCAGTGATCTTGAATCTCTGCTGGGATTAGGCTTGACTTTCCCTTTCAGTTGGACTTGGTAAACTGCTTCTGCTTTTGCTGAAAAAAAGTAGCTACACATCATCCGAGAAGTTGAGCTGAAGTTGGCAGCAAGTGTTTTTCTCGGAAGAGACACCTCTGTGCTGTGCTGTTACTGCCCACTGTGGTGCTCTGGGCACTGACATCCCATGTTGCTGCAGGGAGGGTTTCCCTCCTCACACTGCTAGGTCGGGACTGAGGCGTGCTCTGCTTCTAACCAGCTTGTCCTTGGACACTGGTGGAGAATTCTAAGCTAAACTAATGCTATGTTGTTTCACTATATTGATTCCTCCAGTAAGTTACTATTGTTAGTTGATGTTATACCTGTGCACTGTAATTTTCATGTTATAAGAAAGAATGAGAGCAGGGGATCCAGAGAAGCCTCAAGGACTTTGCTGTGTTTTGCTTTCTAGTAATTTTCTTTAAAATACTATTATTTTACTTGAAATAGCTGTTGCTATGTTTCAGAATTAAGTGGAATGAAGCAACTTGATTTGCTCCTGAGGAGGTTACTTTCATGTACATATAGCAACTGGCTTTGAGCTAATTCATGTACTCTGTTTGGAGCTTCATGGGCACGAAAGATGCAGGGTGAGCATTCAAAGCATCTAGTTTGACCCTCCAGTGGCAACGTTTTTAGAAGTTTTGGAGACTGTGGTTCCACAGACATTTCTCTTGGTGGCACTGCTGGCTTAATTTTTTTTTAACCCTGAGCAGTTTCCTGATCGTTCACCATATGGCACTTCAAGCAGTTGTACTGAGGCTGAGGAGGTGGTATGGGATCAATTCACGGGTAGGAGCAGCTTAAGGCGGAACCGTGCTCAGGAGAAATGTCTCTGGACCATGGCCTGAATGAAGTTGAAAACTGACTTGAATACCTTTGAGGGTTGTGTGCAGTCCCTGTAGCTAGTAGATGTGTTCAGCTATATTGCAGTTGAATTAATGATACTTATTCACATAGTATGAGTAATTTCTTCTTTCAGCTGAATAAAGAAATAAATGTTCACAATAGTGCATAACTTGATCATTTGATGTCTGCTGATGCAAGATTGACTTACAAAAGCAGGTTTTGGAAGAATAGGTGTGAAACTAAATGCTCTGAGGGAAACCTAAGCATCTCTATGTTAAAATGCATAAACCTCTGATGACTCAGTAAAGTGTGGCCTATAATACTTCTGCATCAACATGAAGATCTTTTTGAGTGTTGTGAACAGCACTATAGCTGATGCAGATATTGAAATGATTGCAGTGAGGCTTTACTGCAGGTAACTCAAGTAGACACCACTGACTTACTGTTTGGGTTGTGTCACCATGGTTATAGTTTTTCACTAAGAGAACAGGGCTCTTCAATCAAATGATGGTTTGAAATCTGAATTTTGATTGCTCTATGAAAAAGAGAGCACTTGCTGAGTCACTGCCAGGTGGTCCAAGTCAACTCTCTTCAGTCCTGCATGTCTGGAGGAGGGACTGGAAAAGCTGTATTTTGGAGGAGTGTTGGCAAGCATAGTTAATTTTGAAACATTCCTCCAGCTGATTTCCTTATTTTTTGGCTTTTCTTGGCTTCTCTTCTTTCCTGAAACATGGAATGTAAATTTATTACCTTTCAAAAACAAACAAAGCAGCCCAAAAGCCAAAGTCAGGCAGACAAAGAAACTTGTTGGGGTAATAATAGAAAATACGTGATCTAGACTGTTCAGTCAGTATAGAAAATCTTTGAGAAGGAGAGCCAGGAAATTGTATTGAAGTCTTAGACTGGAGTTTGTAATTAATCTGTACTTTTTATTGCACCCTAATTCTTCCTACAACATAATTGAAGACTTCAGTTTTTCAGCCTTTATCTTCATCAAAGACAGGAGCAAGTGCGTGCAATCAAGACATGGATGGTGTGAGCAGCTTTTAGTGGGGAGTTTAATGAGTTTTGGGCTGTGAACCCATGGTGGGATTTAAAGAGTTAGGAACTAAGAGTGGTCTAGTTGCCAACATTTTAGTCAAAAATACAAAAGCTGATACAGTTGAAGACTGAATGGAATGATGTACTGTGGCCTTCAGAACTGGTGTGATGCTTTGCTGTCACATCTCTACAATTCTGGCATATGGCTGCACTTCCTCAGTGTTTTGTTATAGGGATTTGCAGCTCAGGGACTTCATCCAGCAGAGGTCTTTGAGTTTTGTAGCCCTTCCTGGGTTTTTCATAAACGAATTAGTAGGAAATCTTTTTGAATCTCTGTGAACTTTTCAACATCCTCTGACAAAGAAGGGTCAGGCTTTACCTGTGCATCATACGCAGGATTCCCTTCTGTTGTTTCAGATATGCTTTGGTCCCTGCGTTGTGAGGTACAAGTCCACAGTCACCCCTTGTTTGCCATTCATGATTTTTTCATTATTTTTACATGGCACTCAGGATTTTATTAGCTCTGCTCTGAGACTTCATACTCTTCTCTTGGAGCTTATAAATGTGGCAATTTTCCTTTACTGTTTCTTGACTGAAGAGACAAGGAGGTATCTGTTCTGTCTGTCAGTCCCTACCAACCCTGTCCAAATAAATGTCTCTTTGAACTAGATTATTCCAAAGAGTGCAGTTTGTTTGCTTATCTTAAATGGCTATCTCCACCAAGATGTGTATCTTCACATGATTTCCTTTCTGCAGGTTGTTTTGAACAGATTAAATTTAATACTGTTGAGTTAATTTTTTTTTTTTTAGGAATAAGATAACATTGTAAATTAGTTCTAAATTTTTAAAAATTATAATTTATTTCCTCACTGGAGTATATAGTTGATTTTTCTTTTCAGTTTTGGTAGCAAAATTGTCTATTGCAGATGCATTTACATTTAGTATACCCAGATGCTGGTCAAACCTTGGTGGTAATCTATTTAATAGCAGCTAAGCAGTGAGTAAAGCTTCAAAAAAAAGTGAAGGTGATAATGAAATATTTCTGGCTTACTAACTGTTAATTCAGGTGTGCTGTCCTAAATACACCTGATCCTCCTGTATATTATCATATTTTAAATTTTGTATATAGGTCAGAATGTGATATGTGAATATTTTTAGATAATGTCATGATCACTTCTCAATTAAATAGGTAGCTTTTCTGTGTAACGGGGTCCTTATCTCCTTCTGCATGATCTTTTAAAAGAGATAATATATTTTGACTCATTTAAAGAAACTTCAATTTGTTTTTACAAATAAAAAATGTTTCAAATGCTTTGTTACTTTGTAGTATTTTGTCCTTTAAAGGCTTGTAGTTTAAATTAATCTGTTTCTTTTGTTACTGATTGCTTTTAAGAAGATTTCAATTTAGTGAGTCAGACCTAAGACTATAGAAAATGAAAAATGTTGTTTAATAAATTATTCATTGATTAACTTTATAATTCCATCAGATGGTTTCTTTTGAAACTGAATGTAGTACTTTAGTAAATGATTGTAAAGATTGTTGTATTTAAAATTGAAAGATTTGGCTTTCTGTTGATGCTTAGAAAAATGGCTTGCTGATACTGCTTAATTCAGGGTTTTTTTGAGTTCTGTAGTATTGCCTTGTTCAGGTAAAGTGAGATGTGTGTGTATACCTTGGCATACTTTTCCCTGTCAAAAATTTTTTGACAGTAAATTTACTGATACCTGATTTTAATTTTTTTTTAAAATTATAACTTAAAAATGCATTTGAGCATGGCTCATGTTTCAATAACATGGCAAAATTGATCGCTGCTCACTGGCTTCGTTTCAAATGTGATACACACAATGCAAGTCAAGTGTTAAGTTTGCCCATATATTATTCTTCTGCTAGAATAATGGCCAAACTTAATAGGGCTCTTCAGTTGGTACCTCTTAAATGGAGGAAGTTTGTATCTCCAGAGGATTCTTAGGTTGTTGGCTGAGGTAAAAGGACTCCATTCAATACCCTCTTAGGTTCTTTTCTAAGATGTGTTTTATATTATGGTAACTACCCATTTCCAGGTACCTGGAACTTGTGTTCCAGGAATGTTTACTGGTATGTTTGAAAGAGTTTAAGGCTTCAGTTGAAATAACCAATTAGTTCTATGTCTGTGTTTTTCCTTCCTTTTTTACAGAAATCTGGTTTTGGTCTTGGTCTGCCTTTAAGAAGTATGTCTTCAGTTAAGAAGAGGACAATGTAAGGACATGCAGAATGGCCCTTGGGAATCTTAGGATTGAGTTAGTTAGTGTTTGGAGGCAGGAAAGAATGGAAAAGAACTTTTCTTTTTTCTTCCCTTTTTTTTTTCCCCTGAAAAATTTTTTATCAGTTCTTGAGCTTTCTTTAATCAGGACTTCCTATGAAAAGACTGGGCAAGCATGTACAGAAACTAGAACGTATGGGTCAATCAGCAGAGGAGGCAAGGACAGAAGAGAGGACTATGATGGTTTGAATGTAGAAACCCATATACAGTTTGATGTAATTTGACAATAGGGAGGCTCCTTCTGTCTGCACAAAAGGCAGCATCCCGTCCTGGAAGGCTTCTGGCTGCTCTGGGTCCATTCTCTAGCACAAAGAAATATTAAGAAGTTTGTAAACAAGGAAAGTCTAAATGTTGAAGTTCAGTACCTGAATTGATAGCTTTTTTCAAATCTAGTGGTTTCTTAAACTCAGGGAAAAAAGGAAATCTCAAAAAGCATCTATTATTTAAGGTCAGAGCACAGGCGTGAAGCTGGTATTGCTGTGTAATTAATTACAGCTTAGGCCATGTGCAGTTCTTGTTCCTAAAGCTGTCAGTTTGGCATTTCTTATGTCAGTTGTAGAACTGAGGGGGTTTTTGTGGCTGTTCTTAATTGCTTTGTTTTCTTCTCTTCCCAGGGCTTAGCTGTATCTGCTTGTTATTTGTCAGGTCGTGGCTGCAAAGGGAGACTCACTTGTAACATTGCAGGCATGGGCTGCTCTTCCTTGGGACTGCATGTATAGGACAGAGAGCCTGAGCTCAAACCTTACTTAGAATTACAGGGTTTCTGGGATAGATAACTATAGGCTGGCCATCTAAGTACCATGGATAATAACACAGCAGCATCATTCTGGGAGTTAGGAAAATTTCTGGAAAGTTAGGTCTTGGAAACTGCTTTCCTAAAACATACTGTGGTGGAGGGAGATGGTGCCTGATAATGTGGTAGGTTTGGACTACCTGTGGCACACAGAAAAGTGGTTCTGAGTGTGTCTGTGCTAGTGCACTCATATTTTCTCTAAATTTGTGCTGCTTGGTTGGCTTCCCTTTCAGCTGATTTTTTTTAATCTAAGATTTTAACTAAGGCTGCTGTTGAATTCTTTCAGTTATGAGAGCTCAAACAGGCAGGTAGCCTTGAAGGGGATTAGTTTATCAGATGTCTAGTAAAGTGCAAACACTTTCTGCAGCTTTATCCACCCTCAGGCTATTGAAGTGTGATCTTATTGTCTGAACCGGTGAGGCTACAGAATTAACCTTTTTCTTCAGTGTGGAGAAGTTGGTGGGTTTTTTCCCTTTGGACCTTAGGAGACAGTGATGTCTAATTTAAATGTGTGTTTTGCTGAAAGCTACTTTTAATTAATACCAGGTGGTTTTTTTCACCACATCAGTATTCCATACCTTTATTTATTGGGCCTGTCAGCTGGGCAGTGGCAGCATGAGGTTTGGAACTGCAGGCCTGCCTATTAGGCAAGCAGCCAGCTCTCCATCAGTAGAGTGTACGGATTTACAATTCATTTGTTTTGCAAGCTTCGTAAGAAATTCATTTGTGGGCAAAAACATCCAGATCCTCTGACATTTGTCAGTAGCTGCAAGTTAGTAAGGAAATCTTGACTGGAAAACATGCTTAAAAATTATATATATATGTATGTGTGTGTATATATATATACACACACCTAGAAACAATAGTAGAAAGTAATAAAAGAACTTGTGTGGTTTTGATATATTGCCTACTAGTATTGGCATTTATGTGATAAAAACTAGAGATGTTTCATAGGAAAATGGATATATCTGCTTTGCAACAGAACTTGAAAATTGCTGCTGTAGTACTTGTGTGATGGAGTGTGCAGGACTTAGCTCTGCTGTGTTTCATTGGCATTGTTGATTGGGAGAGGAGAGCTAAGGGGGTTGGGTTTGTGGTCTGTGTCACTTGTAGTAGTGGTGAAGGGTGATATGGGGAGCAGTAACAATGGACTAGGGGCAGTATACGCTATTAAGTTGTGCTTTGAAGTCTTTTTCTATTTCTCTGTTGGTTGCTTCTGTGTAATCCTTTTATCTGTTTTCCAACACTACTGACATTTTTTAAGATGGAAAGTACTTACTCATATACTCTAATGAAAGATTTTACTAACAATCTGGAAGAAAACGAGGTCCTGTTTAGCAGTCATGCCAAATGGGTTAATGCTTTGAAGGGTGGTTAGCCTGTGCCATTGGTTTGAGCTTGCAATGGTCTTTAACTTAAAGTGTATGTGCATTATGGGAAATGCACTCCTAGGGAAAATAATAAAATTAAAATTTTTCTACAGGTTGTAGTGTATAAAAGTAATTTGCAAAGAAATCTTTAAACACTTTCATGGAGCACTTAATATCACAGTCATTGCAACTAGAAGGCATTGTTGAGGTGCTTTGAAATGAGTGCTGTTAAATAATATCCCCATGCATCTTGCTGTGTTCTATGTTTTTTTGTACCTTCTAGTTTTAGAAATATCCAGCCAAGGTAGCCAGCATGAGAAAATTGGCAATGGAAAGTGGTATGCAGGGAGAAGGTGTCTTAAAGTAGCGTATTAGACTGAGATCTTTCTGAATACATGAGTGAAAATTATTGACACTGCTTTTAATCTTCTCTCATCCTGTGCAAAGCACTCAATCTGATGTTTACCAAGTCCTGTTTAGCATTTCCTGTACCCTGCCTACCTCAGTGGTGAGCTGTATTTTAATTTCTCCTTAGGTCATATCTCTTTATTGCATCTTTCTATGGTTAGAGTACTTCAGGATTCTCATAATCATCTTGTCCTGTCCTCACAGCTGGAAGACTCTAGTAAACCTCCCTTCCCTCAGGAAATAAGATATAGTTAGCTAACTAATAACTTTCATTTTTATTGTGAAAATCAAACCTACTGAAACTATTGATTTCTCATTTAAAAATAAAAGACATAGAGGTTGCTTCTGGTAATGGTAGATGGTTACACAGGTCTGTTGGCTCTGCTTCTGTGGGCAATAAATTGATTTAGTGGTGTATTTTTGCTGAAGATGATCTGAAGGATTGGGGGTAGTTAACTTCAAAAATGGACTTGTGTGTATGTGATTTTGTTTGAAGGTAAGACTGAGATGTTCCAGGGTAAATAGACTGTGAATCACATGATAAACTTTTGCCAAGTCTCAGTTCTGAAATGGCTGAGATTATGGTTTCTGTGTCTATGCAACTGTTTACTTTGTAGGACACTCTTTGACCAAGACCTCACTGTGGTAGGTGCTGTACAAACACAGAGCTAAAATTGTCACTGCCACAGAGTTTCTGAAATCCGGAATGACAAGGAGCTGAAATGAGGTTATAATGTGTATTGTTTGTGTCCAGCAGCCTAACCTTTGGGAAATCTTTTGACAGAGGAGAGTAGGACAGATTTTCGAGGTGTATAGCAAAGTAGCTCTATTGGTGTTTCTTAGTTGTCTGTCCAACATGAAGGATAGCCAGGGATAAAACTCAAAAAGTGGCAGGTTGAAATGGATTTTTCCTTTTTTTCCTTTCCTTTTTTTTTTTTCCAAACGTAGCCAGTGACAGGTTCTAAGTACACATCAGGAGTGGGACTTGGCATTTTGTAGCTGAGTCTGAAGACTTTGAAACCAAAATCCCAATATGTTACATTAATAGAGAAAGGAGGCAAAATGATGTAGAAAAGACAGATACTGTCATTATGAACGATTATACAGTTATTGTATAACAGCACTGTGTGGTGCTGTGTGTAAGCAATGTGAAGTCCAAAGGAAAAAATGATGTAATAACTGAAGTACAAACCCAGGGTAGGACTTAAAGATAGGTAAGGGTAAGGACCTTGAAGGAGTTGATAGAAACAAATAGTATTGGGATGAACACTGAAAGTTCTGTCTTAAGCACAATATGCTTGAGGTGCAAACTATGTATGTTAGTATCACTGAGGGAGTTTTAATGGGTTTTGTGACCCTAACCATAGGATTGTGCTTATAAGCAGTCTGATTCAGCTCCTGTTATAAGTACATTCTGAACTTCTTCCCCCAGCACAGAGAATGTATTTTTCATTTCTATCACACATGTTTTTTTTCTGTGGTATCAACTCAGGAAATAATTTTTGAAATGGATTAAACTCGTGACTTTTGAACTGCGCGCATATAATTTGTGGTCTAGGAAGCTAAGTGCTAAGTGAAACGAGGTATTTCTATTGAAAGTTTGTGAATACTGATCTCGAAGTTTGAATGCTAGCAATACCTTTTCAATCCTAAAGGCTTTGGAATCGCTTTATTTGAATGTTTTTCTGATGATTTAGTAGGCCCACCATCACTGACATCTTGATGACAGGCTGGTGGCAACTTGAGCTGTCAGCAGATTTTTACATGTATCACTTGTGATGCTAGTTGTGTTTTATGTTATAGATGCAGCAAAGACCCCTTGGTTTTGACTTTATTGTAGAGGTTTTAATAACTGGGAGTGACAGAGGAGTTGAGTAATAATCAAATTAACCTGGATTGCCTAAACATGTAATAGTTGAGATCCTTTTTCTGTGAGGAACTGACTTGATTTGTCAAGATGTCAAATTGGTCACAAGCCAAGCTAATCACTACTGTGGGTTGCATCAAGAAAGACAGAAGAAGTGCTCCATATGTTCTGATCTGTATTCATTCAGTTTTGCCTAACAAAATTTTAGGTGTTAAGTAGGGTTTGTGACACCTCCTTGTTTTAACATTTCCAACCTGTGAAAGTGGTAAAACATGGTGAAATATGGACTGTGCTGTTGTTAAATGCCCTCTCAATTAAGTTCTTAATTCTTCCACAAGAGGACAACCTTAGGGAGTTGCTAGGAGAAGAAGCAGCTTTGGTGTGCTTGCAGTTGTCTGAGACTTTATGCTTCTTGAATTGGGAGGGAGTATTTATCCTAATTTGATAATTTGGAACTACTATGAATATTTTATATTGACCAAGTTATTGGAATGCTTAACTGTGTGAACATATTGGTTTAGTTTAATGGGAAGGAGGAGGTGGAGGTGTCTAGGGAAAATAGGCAGGAACAGAAAGAATTTTGTGTCTTGGCAAAGAATTTGAGTGCTGTTAAGCCAGTGACTCTCTCATCCCTTGTGTTTTGGGGTTTTTTTCTTTGCTTTTTTTGGCTTCTTTGTTTTTAATTAAGCCTACAGGACTGCTGTTGTAAAAGAAGATTTAAAAAAAAAATTTTTTTCCACATTTTCAGCTCCCACTCACAAGTGTGGGTTGTAATAATTCAGGCATTCGGACTGAGATGTAGGAGTCCTGAAAATGGGTGTATCTGAAAAAATCAACATAGCCTTAAGTACCACCACAAGATGTTAAAATAGACAGTCTCTAGACTTCGTTCTCAATCTTCCTCTCATTGTGCTTAAAGAAAAATAGGAAATCAGTTTGGTTACAGGTTCGGAAAAGGATCATCCGAAGTATCAGTCAGTAAACAAGGTAGAGCCAGGAGGTGACGAACAGTACTCATGATGGGTCACAGGGCTTTGTCAAAGAGCACAATTAGAGGAATTGCAAGTATAAGTAAGTTCTGTTGCAGCATCTGGGTCTCTGGAGGTGGATGTGCTGAACTATGATTGAGAGCAAAACTTAGCTCTGTAACTAAACCCAATTTCTACTTTTCTTCAGTTCCCTGCTCGGAGAATTGATTAAGTTTTTGTGCCTTATGATGAGAGGGAGTCCACCTTTATAAGGTAAAACCTTGGTGAACCTGCAGCTTTTGTATCCTGTGCTTTTGGTATGTGTAATGTAGTAGGCTGTCAGCTAAAAGGGCTACTGAGAAGGGAGGTCATCTAGATTTAGCAAACATGTTAAGAAAAAATAGGAGCTCTCAAAAGATGGGCATTTGTGACTGTATTAGGGTGTAAGCAAACCAAGTTTCAAAGGTAGAGAAACCATTGTTAAATGTTTTGGTGTAGGTGGTGGGTAAAACCTCAATGTGGTTTTCAGCATCTGAGTCTTTGAAATGAAAGCAGTGGGGTTGAGGGGATGGGAGGAGGGAGTGGAAGAAGTGCTAAAATAAGTTTATTTCCCGGGGGAAAAAAAAAAAGATTGTTTGGAACATGAAGAGAGGAGTAAAATTAGTGGGTTTATGGCACTTTGCTGAGCGTATGGTTTTTGGTGTTCACTGAAGTTTGTTCCTAGGCTCATTTTCCCAAATAAGTTTCGTAGGCTTCCCTTGTGGATGAGGGCAGAGAGAGCAGAGATTGTTATTTTCTGAATGATGTCTTGCTCTGGCAGCTGGATATTTCTGTCCTTTGTAAATGTCTCTTTAATGAGCTCCACTATTACTGCGGCTGCTTAGCTTCCATTAGGCACGTAGTGCATTGGATGAGGAATGTTACATTCTGGAAAGTGCAGGTGCAAGATCCCAGGATTTTGATGTCTGTGTTGCAGAATGTGTTTACTGTGGTGGCATTAGATGTGCTGGCAAATCATTGTCTGGTGCTAATGTAGCTGCTAAGCATTGGGATAGAAGCCAGCTTAGTATTTTCTGTGAAAGAGAACCCTCTAAAACAGTACTGAATGCACAGGTATTGCGTGTGTTTGCATTCGCAGATAGCTGTGGCCAACTTGTGTCTAATGTTTCACTTAGCTGATCTTTGCCCACCTTTCTTCCAGAGCTGGTTTTGCTAATGTGGCACTCTGGGCTAATTAATCTGTTGCCAGTTAAGTACCAAAACTCTTGTGTTTACTTAGGCAAATGAACTGCTGCACTGCAGATGCAAGGCAGCTGCAGATCCTGTATAATTGGCACTTGCTGGTGAATCCTGTTCTGGTTTATTGATGAACCTAATCACAGAAAGGAAAATCTAGGTTTCTTACGTTAGAAATGGCTATTTACTTGTCAGTACAATATATAGCACTGCAAAATTCTGAGCCATAGTGTTCAGGACTCTTGGCAATAAAAGTAATCCATTTAGATAATCTAGTAATAATCATCTCTTGAATAATTGAGGCTATGAAGCTTTATTGTAGGTTGTCTAGCTGAGTTTTCAAAGCACATTTAATGCAAGCATATTTTCCAGAAAGGGTGTTTAGGCTTGATTTGAAGGTTCCGAGTAGTGAATCCATTGTCCTTTGTTAGCAGTTAATCATTGTTGCAAAAATACTATTGAATTTCCTACTGAGAAGCACAACAGAGTGAATTTTAAGTCATGTGATTCCCCTCTCACTGTTCTGCCGCCTGATACCAAAATTGTCTGATGCTTTTGTGATTTTCGCGTTTAGTTCTTGAGCAGAAGCCTTGTGATTAACAGATTGAAAAGTCCATGAGATCTTGGAATCCTCCAGTGTTGTCCAGAGGCAAGCTTTGAATACAAAAGAGAGAGCTGAATTTTCAAGTGAATAACATGATGCGTTTGTTTAAGTGCAGAGCTTTTTGAAAGATACGAAGCATCAATGATCATTGCTGGTATGCTTGGCTTGGTTTTCAAAGTCAGCTGTGCTTAGCATAGCTGAGAACTAATGGAAGAGATCTGCAGCCTGTTAGAAAGAAACTCAGTTCCTCAGTTCATCTGGGCACTGTCTTCCCCAAACTGGAGCTCATACGTGGGGCAAAACAACTTTATGAAGATTGAGTGTACATGTTTGCTGTGAAACTTCCTGTTGCCCAGTCTGCATAATTAATTACTTGGGGATATAAATTTATTAGCATTCTGCTAATGAAAAGCCATCTGGTGTAGCATTAGGTTTTTGTCACACGACAAAGTCTCAGATCCTGGCAGCACAGACAGCATTATCACTGTCTTCTCAGCAGATGATTTGTTTGGGTTATGCAAATACACTTTGCCTTCATAAACAGCAAAGGAGAAGAGAATCACATACCAAAGAAGTTTCTATGAAACTTCAGTACCTATCTATATAAAAAACTTGGGAGCTGCTGACTGTGGAGACATTTTAATGATGATAAGAAATATTTATTCATTATTTTAGTCAGAATAAAAAGAAGTAAAAAGAAAATCTTGAAGGAGCCCTAGTTGTGACTTTGTCAAAGTGGCCTATTACTATCAGTGTTTTTCTGGGGAGTATTTCCTGGTAATATTTGCAAGTTAGAGTCAGATTTTTCTGTCTTTGTTAGTAATTTGATTATATGGGACTAAATGGATTTTCCTGCCTATTTTCAGTAGCTTTTCAGCACTCTTCTACATCCTCCATTTTTTTAAAGCATGCTTCTAAAAATGTGAATATCTGAGATAGATGCAGTACTTCAGCTTCAGTCTCAGAAAATGTTGGCTAAAATGATTTTGTTGGTTTTGGTCTCTGATGTTCTCCAGAGTTTCATTGAAGGAGCAGGTATGTACTGTCTCTTGCTATGGCAAGGTGCTGTAAATCATTGATGTCTGCTGGTTTCCTGTGTCTCTGGAAGTTGGGCCTTGGGCTCCTGATGGGTTCCAAACTCAGTGGGAATGTTACCAGCATACTTAACTCTGAGTGTAAGGGAAAAAACAATACTATCTTAAACACTTAGAGAAGTTGCCAGTTTTTCTTCTGGGAAAAGAAATGATAGTAAGCTGTGCTGGTTTCTCAGGCCTGAGAAGTAAGGTTTTTTTGTGGGAGTTTTTGGTTTGTTTGGGGCTTTGTTTTTTATATAAATTTATTAACTGTTACTTTTTTCCTAGGGTTTTTACTTTTATTCCCAGAGACAGTGAATTTCTACATTCAAATCCACAACTAAAATTAAATACCAGAAAGAAGCAAGCTAACACTTGTTAGTATCTTTTGGATGCAGTTGTGGCTCCAGATTTATTCTCTTTCTTGATCTACTTTTGTTCTAGAAAGTGGACCACCCTCCTACTGTCCAAGAACTCTCCTGATTGGCTCTCCATCCTGACTTGTCTTGGTGTGGCTCTGGATACTCTTATCATTAATTCTCTACATGTGTTTTATTTCTGTATCTTCAACATTTCTTACATGGGTTCGAAGTAAATTTCTGAATAATTTGTGAATTTAAGAACTTCACAAAAAAATCTTCTGTTAATGGTTATTTACCTCGTTATTTTCCATCTTTATGCAAAACACCCATTTGTGTGGGCAGCTTTCTCCACTGTTTGAGAGGCTTGAGAGACTAGGACCAGCTGTGATTGAATAGAACCTTTTTCTAAAATACATTCCAAGCTACAAGACCCACCTCGGCTGAGAAAGGAGAGCGTGTAACTGGTGAGGTCCAGCACTAGGGCTGGACTTCTTAGCTCCTTCTTGCTCTGTGGAGCCTGAGTGGGGTGACAGCAGGGACACAGGACTGCAAACTCCAGTGCTGTGAACCAACTGCCAGAAGGACATGGTGAGGAAAATAGGGGAACTCGAGCACTAAAATGGCTGCATTTCTCCTTCCTGGAGCATCCTCGCTTTGCTTCAGCACAGACATTGTCATCCTAGTTTGCTCTTTCCTCATCTCACAACTGAGACGCCTGGCATTGCCTATCCTATACTCTGACAATAGCACTACTGTGATCCAACCCTTCTCCCTGCAGACAGTCTTCCCTTTTTTCCTTTAACCCTTTGTCCTCCTGTCAGTCTGGAAAACAGCAGTGACTCTGTATTTCGCCAAGGAAGAGTGCACCTGAAAGGTCACATCAATACTCTTTGAAATGTCTGGACAGGGAAAAAAGTAGGATTAGCTAAATTGATTTGTTTAGATGTGAATAGAGGGTTCCACCTAAGCCCCAGTGTACTGAAAGTAAAAAAACCAAATCAAACCATCCCCAGCCCCAACTGGCACTCAGAATCTCTGCTGTGAATACAGTATGAACTGCTTACTGATTGCCAGTTTCCTGAAGCGAGGTGCAAAGAAGTTGGAACCGCTGTCTTGGCATGAGAGGCTGGCTCTCACAGGGCTCTTCTCAGAGGAAATTTAATCATAATTTCTTCCTAGTGAAGGAACTTCACTAGATAGGTATGATGTGCATTTCATCTCCCTCCCCAGTGTTATTGCACACTAAGATCTTATGCTTTATTAAATAGCATCTGTAAATTGTTTGGCATAAAATATCCTGTTTTAGAAAGACCTACTTAAAAAATGAAATGTTTAACTAGAAGAAATACTTTTGACTTTTTGAACAGCTTATCAGCATTAGAAGTGCAGTATTGCTGGAAACATATGCTGTGTGGTCTTCATATAAATGTATGAATTTCTCACTGAAAGGGAACTGTGCAGCTATTACTGGTATACTGTAGTATAATGGTCTCATTTGCAGTTGTGATTTAGTAAGCTGTACCAGATTTCGAGCTGTCTGCATTGCAGCCTTTTTGTTATTAATAGTTAATGATACTCTCTGTCTGTAAGCAGATCCTTGCTTTCGGCCTTCCCTCCCCCCTCAATCCTTAGGATTTTATGTTTTGTCCTCTTAACTGGGAGTGGGGAAATGGGTACAATTGCTTTCAGAGCTAGCAAGGCTATTTTGTAGGCAGTCTGGACAGATCTGGCTGGAGAACAATGCGAGCTGCCCTGTCACAGGCCTGCTAGGCTTGTCTTGACTGTAGGCATGCTTATCACCCACACACTGATCGTCTTGCAGGGCAGTGCAGTGTGCTGGCTTTAGCCTGCTGATGACCCTGGATTATGTTCTTGTTCATGACATGTCTGCACCGAGTGCGAGGTTCCAATTATATTTGCCTTCAGGCGGTTCTCAAGAGATGGTGGGGGGAGGAGAGGGCAGGAAGAAGAGAAATCATTTGTGTAACTTAGAAAAGACTTTGGAAGGACTGTTTCAGGGAAGAAATCTGAATTTCCAGTGTAATCCTCATCTCAGACTTGTAAATCACAAATACAAATAAATTCAAAACCTGAGACTACCTCTTGGGTTATGTTTTTTTGGTTTTTTGTTTTTTTTCTTTTTTTTTTTTTTTTTGTTGTTGTTGTTGTTTTTGTTTTTTTTCTTCACAAAAGAAAGTCTGTTAAAGTGAACTGGTTTTGTTTAAAGGATAACTTAAGGAGACACTACATCCCTGAACAAAACCACAGTTTTCATGTCTTGTACTTTGGAAACAAGTAAGACAACAACGAATTCTGAACTGGAGCTCGGAAAATGTTTTATTTTGCCACTTTTTTTTTTTTTTCAAATTGAGTAATATCACCAAAAATGCTTGGCTAGTACATTCTTTTTCGCTACCTCTCTGCTTGTCTGTTATCTCTTCAGTTTCGATTTACTTAAGCTTTGCTACTGCTTTTTACTGGTAAGCAATCTCTTTCAAGGCCTGGGGACAGAGAAGGCGTGAACTCTTCACATAGCAGTGAATGGGTGATATTGTCATGCCAAATTCATGACAACATAAACTATAATTGAGCCATCAATGAGGCTTTGGAAGTGACTATTCATAGCTTGTCCTGCAAACAGACATTGAAGAAAAAAGACATTGTGTTTTCAGTTACAGCAACAGTTCTACAAGCTTAGTTTGTATTTTCAGTTAGAAGATTTTCCTACTAAAAATGTGAAAAGCAACTTGTGAAGAGAAGGACTTCCCAAAACTTTGGAACCAGTTGGTCATAACTTTCATGTTAGTGTTCAGGTGACTGATGTAGTTGCTTATTTGCATTTTGAAAACTAATTCAAGTGGAAAGATTTTCTTTTGATTTTTCTTTTTCAAAATATTTTCGTTCTTATTCCCAGAAGCAATGCAAAATACTGACAGACACCCTGTGCACGAGAGGTTTGGCAAGTTTTCATTAAGAGTACCCATGAAGGACTTTATGTGGAGTCTTCATGTCATTGTGCTGTTCACAAGGGCATAGAGGGCACTTTAAGCTGTCAGTATGTTCTGCAGTGCTTGGGCAGAGTTGCAGTGAACTCATTGTGTCTTATATCGGGAAAGTTTGTTCCTATAAACTGTGGCTACAGCAAGTGGTGTTTCATGTAGTTTTATGTGAACAGCTACAAAGAAACAGCTGTTTGCTGTGTGGTAGTGTGCTGGTTTGGCATTTTATCTTTAGGAGAGATATCTATATCACTGGTGGGCCCCAAGAAAGCAGCAAGATGTCTATGAAACTTCATTGCCTCTCTATTTGAAAATACTAAAATTTCATTGAGCTGTCCTGTGGACAATACACTGAATGCTGTCAGTGGTCAGAACATTTGGGAGCCACTTAAAATAGGTTAAAAATAATAAGGTCTAACCACTTCCCTTAGTGAGATTTTATAGGCTGTTCCTCTCGCTGAGCAGGACTCTATCTTTTTATTAGGATACTCAAAGTTCAGAGGCAAATTTCTAAGGGAGCATATGCAGAAGGCTAGGGAGCCTTCTGTGGTAAGGTACCTCGAAGGGGAATACAAATGAAACAATTCAGATTGTCCCAGAAAGCCTATTTAACTTGAACCCAGATATCTATAACCAGCATATCCATTCCAGCATAGTGGGTCAGTGGAACTTTCAGAAACATCAAGATGTTCTGTAGAAAGGCGGTTGTGACCAGTGATTTGATGGCTTTAATGGATACCATTCATGATCAGTTTTTTGCAATCAGTGGTTCTCTTTGCTTTAAGGAGAGACAACCAGCCTTCAGTGTTATGAATTCTGTCCCAAGGAGAAAGGAATGAAAGGCCTCTTAATTGCAGGTTGCATCTTGCATTGGCTAAGACAAAGAAAACACCATCCTCTCATGTGCTACTGTATGTGCTTTGATGTTGCAGACATCAGTGTTAGAGTCACTGAGTATTTGTAATTGCTGGCAGGAGAGTCTTACCTACTTATTTGCACTGCATTAACTTGGGACTTGTGCCCTAATCTAAACTGACTTCATTCAGCAACAGGACATACAGCTGCTTTTTTACTTTGAGCAGCTTTAATTGGTACAACAGCTCTCCATACCTCAGATTTTGATGTGTGGCAAAAAAGTAATCTGCTTTTCTAGCTTGTCCTTGACCTATGTCAGTCCTCTACGTATATCAGTGCTTTTGTGAGCTTTCAGGCAAGGCAGTGTGAGGCTAATGGTATTCCCTCACTTAGGGGTTGTGGCTTGAGGCAACCTGTGTCAGTAGAAAGTCTGGGTAAACTTACATTCGTGCATTTTGGATGTAATAGGGATGAGATGGGAAGGAAGCTGCACTGGAGATAATTAATAAAAAAAAAGGGAGGGAAATGCCTGTTGGTTTTCAAGTTTGTAGTGCTGTCTTGAGCAATAACTGTGCAGCTGACTCAAGTTAGAATATACCTTGCTCAAGATCTTTATTTTCCTTGATACTCTTTCAGAAGAGGAGGATCTGCCTATTGTTTTTTACAGGTTTTAAAACAGATTTCTGCCTGTAGCTTCTAAAGCAGGTTTTTTATGATTCTCTCAAAGTTCACTGGTAACCCAAGACTTTGTTAATTTGTTCTCTGCTATGGCCCCAGTAAAAGGAGTGGTATCAGTGAAGTAAAACAGGGGGTTAATCCAAGTTGTTTCTTAGCCTTACCCTGACAGAGGTCTCAACATGCAGATAACTGCTGTGCTAGGTAGGTAATGTTAAATAGAAGACTTTAAAAAACTATTAAAAAGAGCCAAGAATCTTCAAATTCTTCTATGCAGCAATTCTCTGCACAGCAGTAGACATCAACCCAAATGCCTTATTAGTACCTTTCAATCACCTGCTTAAAACAGAGTAATTTTACGATGAAAGATGATATTTTAAAGCCTGCCAAAGATCTGTGGGCCACATTATCTTCTGTTTCCACATCATCACACCATGCTAACCACATAAATTGGATACCTTCCAAGAGGGTTGAGTATCTTTACAGTACTCTCCAATTCTCTCTAGCAGTCATGGCAATTGAAAATTAAAACAACAGTGTATAAGAAGTTTGATCTCATGTGCAAATGGATGTCAATAATTTTTTTTTCTCTTCTCTTTTCCTCCCCCTTCTTATTTTCTAGGCAGAACAGTTTATTATTAAGTTGTACTGTCAAAATTCACTGGGGAAACATTCACCAGTTCTTTTGTCAAACTAACAGGGAGCTTGATAGCAAACTTTGCCAGATTGTTCTGGGTAACAGTTAATTACCAGAGCAATGCTTCAGTCTCTTGGTGTTGCAGATACTGGTATTACTACGAAGATAGATTTCCGATTCGCAATACTTTGCTGTTCCTCGAGGGATATTAAGTGATAATGCAATAACTCTCCTTTGAACAAATTTTCACTGAGTGCAAAAACCAGCAAAACTTTGGTATGGTTTAAAGACTCAAATACTTCACTTATTGCAGGTCTTTGTGGTTAAGGAGCTCACAAAATTTTATGGGCTGTCTTTTGGTAGCAAAGTCTGTAGGTGTAGTTATCCATTGACATGACGATGCCTGAAACATCCTTAGTCAGAAAACAGAGTAATTTGTGATTTGTTTTCTGTAGAGACCTGCAGGTCAGTGTTACAAGGTTAAATCTGGCTGTCCCATTCTGTAATTTTCTGCAGCAGTCTTGGGGTTCCAGAAAGTGAAAGATTTCCATGAGGACACATTTCAATTGCAAAGCTATTTGTTGTTAAGCTTGCAAAGCCATCCGCAACTAGGGCTAAATAGTTGTCATTGCATACATTCAGAAAGGACTGCATTGGTGCATCAGCCTTTTTTTAAAAAGGCAAATGTAAGACAGGTTGTTTTTCAATGGTGAACAAAGGGAGAAGATATTTGTCTCGGAAATATATTCACTCTTTCATTGCCTGACAGTCATTCAATCAGTGATTACTGACTTTCACATGGGCCGTTTTGAAAATAACCACTTGTAAACATGAGGCTCCTTCTATCTGATTCTATGCGGAAAATGGAGATGCTGTGAGAAACAGCTGGGTTAGGTCAGTGTTACATGAACAGGGAGACAAATACCTTGTCCAGAGCAGTCCAGGTGTGGGAATGGTTGGTTGTAAATCTGAAACATTTTACGGTTGGAGTGATTGACAAATTCGCCAATCATCTTTTTGGCAGAACCTCTGGTTCATAAAATAGTCAGTATATTCTGAGCCTGCTGCCCCTCAAATGAGTAATTCCTTGAGTAAGTCAGCTGCTTCCAGAGAGGCCTGTATTCTGGCAGGAGAAAAGCCCAGTGTTGGTTGTGGATCTTGGCTTAACTGTTGTGTACTTCTCTTACGTGTCTGTTAAACGCCCAGGTAATCTCCATAGTTCTGGCACAGCCTTACTGGTTTTGTTTATCAGACCTTGTACAGCAAGATATTTGTGGTTACAGCGTTATTTTTTGACGGAGTACCTATCACGCTTAAGATTTCTTAAGTTGTCTTTGAGCCTCTCTTTCTTCCGTCCAAAGTGCCTCCCTCTTGCTTGTCAGGATGAAGCAGAGTGATATAGTCTTGATTTTTTGATTTGCTGGGTTTGTGTGGAGCAGGATCTGTTTGCTTAAAGCCTGAATTGTTTTGTTTCTTTTGGGTGTAGAAGGAGTAGTTTTTAGCACACACTACTAAAGTGGATTACAGATTGAGGCATAACAAGGAATGATATCAACAGATGCTCCACTGTATATTGGAAGTTATTCAGCTGGGTCTCAGACTGTCTTCATAGCTTATTTTGGTGAGGTCGCTGTGGTGAGGGGTTGGAGAGAGGCTACGTGGTCTTCGTGTATGCACTAAACAAACAACGTGCTGATGGAAGCACTGAGAACAGATGCAGTGAGAGTTGCCTCTCTGATCTTTCAGATGAATTTCTAGCTTCCATCTCCTACACGACCAAGCTGCTAAGTAAGAGTCACATGCATGGATACTTGAGCAAAAAGCTGTTACTTAATATAACTATTGTGCTTAGAAATGTTCTGTACTTGTCGATCCAGCAATTTGCCCTCTGCTCATGCAGCTCAGTTTTACTTGCACTGGGGCCCATGTGGATTGCCTTGACCCTTCTGTGCTTGAGCCTGGGAGCTGAGGGCAGGGAGAGTGCTTGTGTGACCCCTAACGGAGGCTGCTGAGGAGAATTGCCTGAATTCACATTGAATGCATACATATGTTACGTGTAGCATCCATAGTTAGAAAATAACTGGAATTGTAGTTACTACTTTAGCATAACTTTGAGGTGATCATAATGTGGTGTAAATGCTTTTGGCGGAGATGAAGTAGATACAAATTTTTATTTCAATATTTAAGTAGATTTACTGAAACTGTGTAGTCATTCTTATGATTTCATGTAATTTTTAAAATGTAATTGTAGAATGTGAATTCAGTATAAGTGTACCTGAAAAAGCCTCTTGCAACTGATATTCATTACTGCAATAAAATAATGTTGCTGCTGTCTCTGTTATGTTATTCAAGAAGTTTAAACTCACTTTGACAAGGAATTATGGTCTGTTCCCTGGAGGTTAGCTAGTAGACATGGTAGACAGCTTTGTTCACAAATTTGATGGCAAACGTCTTCAAAGTTCTATTGGTAGGGAAGTAAAAAACCTAATGAATCTTAAACTATAGTTGTTTTTTTGCTCTCCACTTGTAGATCTGCATTTTCTCACCTTCCCAATGTTGGCAAGCATTTTCAAAAGAAAATAGCGTTACTATATTGAGTCCTTGTTTATGATGTCTGCATGATCCAGTTCTTTCCAGTTGCATTTGGATATGTGGTGTTAGAGAAATACATCATTCAAGTATGGTGGGTTTAACTTGCTTCCCTGACTTAAATAATCTTTGCCTTTTTCATGCAAAACCTATTCCTCTTTACTGCTTGCTTACTTACTCCATCTTCTAGCATGAGCTTTCCAAAGTGTGTTTAATTCCTTCCACTTAAAAAAAGAATTAATCGATATTTTCCTGGTCATGTAGGCATATATTTTTTTCCTGTTGACTGCTGTTGCATTCCAGTGTTGATTCTTAGCAGCAGGAAAATGAAATTAATCAGGAGAGTCTCTTTTTAGACTTTGCTTTCGGCTGTCAGGTATGGTAGTTTGCAGATTAATGCAATGATGATCTGCCTTTAAAATGCTAGCTTCTCCTAATAGTAAATTCTATTTCTTCATCATAAACCTATTGCTAATATGGATTTTTTTGTTCTCTGGGAGAAAGATGATTGGTAGTTTCTGTCTGACCCATTTAATTGTTGGAAGAAATCTGATGCCTGGCTCTTGCCATTTTGGCAGTCTCACCGAAGGGCTAAATTACAGTGCGGGTCCCGACTTGCCAGTTGTATTGAAATTTCTTTGTGTGCAGATAAATCAACAAGCTCTGTAGTGTTTTTGTACCTAGTACTGGCAGGTATAGTATTCCTACGTAAAGTTTCCTTTTGCAGAAGGAAGCTTGCCAGGTTACTAGGTTTGCT
Organism: Corvus cornix cornix; assembly: GCF_000738735.6. Classification (NCBI taxonomy): domain Eukaryota; kingdom Metazoa; phylum Chordata; class Aves; order Passeriformes; family Corvidae; genus Corvus; species Corvus cornix. The sequence goes on along the minus strand of NC_046336.1, from coordinate 30,551,508 downwards.
GGTTTTCCTTACTTTTCCTTACTTTTCCTTTGAGTTTCTGGCTCTCCCAGACAACATGCTAACCCATTTCAAAATGTTTTAGGATGCTGTGTCTGAAGGGGGAAGGAAGGGACTTGTTTTGTGTGTGTATATATACATGAAGGTGACCTGGCAGTAGCTAGCTGTTTGATATTTTAGCTCTCACAAGATGTCTTTTATTCTTTTTTTCCTAAAAGACTTAAAAAAACCACTCTTAGATGTGGGAGTTTGCGTTTTGGGGTTTATTGTTGCTGAGGGTTTTTTTTCCCTGAGAAAGTGTTTAAATCATTACTTTTATTGTGCTCAGTTTTTTCTTGGCAGTATGTCAGAACAACTGACTGTGATCACTTCGGAAATGCCTCTGTCACCAGTGATGGGGCAGCACACGGGGGCTCTTGGTTCAAGCTGACCCCCAGCAGCTGTCAACTCAACGTGCCACGGCGTTGATGAATGTTGTATTGCTCACATTCCTTGTGGGATCAGTGTTGCTGTTGGCTGGCAAGACTTCTTGCCTGCTTGGAAAGTCAGACTTGAATTTTATTGGGTAGTGGAGCCTGTGGGAGACTGGGGAAGATGCTCAAAGTACTGCTTATATGTATGACTTTGTATAGATTTTTGCTGTTGTACAGTGGTTTGATTCTTCTCAAAGAAGGGTATTTGAAATGAGTTTGTGCCTCCCCTGCTGAGTACAGTCATTCACCCAGGAGCTTCTTTTCCTAGTGTATTTTTATGTGTTATTGCTGCTTAGACATCCCCCTTAAAAAGATTAATTATATGTACCATAGTCACACACTTGAGGAGAAGAAAAGGTTTTTTTTTTTTCCCCTTCAGTTGGCAGAAACATAATTTTCAAGGTCTGCTCTCTAAAAGTATTTGGATGTCTGGCCAAGAGTTTGTCAAGGATGCAGAGAAACCCTGTTCTTTCCTGCTCTATAAATGTTAACATAGGTAGGTGGGAGGTAGTTACTAGGTAGTAGATACACTGTCCTGAGAAACGGTTATATAGTAGAAGAAAAGATTTAGACCTGTAGTGCTGAGGTTTTCCACTTTCCCTTATCCATTTTTACAGGCATTTCAATTTGTAGTAGCATGGTTTGAAGTAAGGGCTGCATAGAGTAGTAGATACTGGATGTCTAAGAGAGTGTATGTAGTCTGGTGTTGCTGCTTTAAGACTATTATGTATAATAAGAACCATTCCATCTCTCAATGATTAAACTAGAAAATTGGAAAAGTTTCTAGATTTCATTGGAAAAAAACCATCTGTACTTGAAGAATCTGGTTTTCTGTGCACATCTCTCTTGATAGAAACGAATTTCCTATTTTCTGTAATATTTAGATTCACTATCCCTGCCCCTTCTCCTCCAGCCCTACCAGCTTCTCTTACTGGTAATTTTGGTGGAGTGTATTGGTGGGCACATCTACCCATGTCCTTCAAGGGCAAAAGTCTCCATCAGTTTGCCTTATGAAGTTTATTTCAGGTATGTTTTGTTTGGGTTTTTTTCTTCCAGACTGGTATCAGGACAGATGCAAAGAAAATTATGACAGGGGTGTAGAAGCTTAAGCATTTCCATAATTGTGCCTTGTTTTTCTGCCCCTTCTTGCTGATGTTTGAATCCCGTGACCATTTACAGTGCTATGTGTGGTGCATGAAACTATGGCAAATAAAGACATAGAGAATTCAATGGAAACGAATGTTTAGTAAGTGGATGAGAGTCCAAATTAACACTTTGCATACAAAGGCACAGGGAGCTCAGCAGGTGATGATTTAATTTGGTCACAAACCAGTTGTGCAGTCATGTATGTGCTTAAGCCCCAGCGTGTGCTGTCACATCCCCAACATCCAGGCCGGATAAAGCTACAGGATAGTGGTGTGGAGGTAAGATCACAGCGTGAGAGAGGAGGAAGCTTTGGGATATAGTAAGAGATTGGAATGTGTTATGGGAGGAAACTCAATTTTGCAACTCCTAGGGAATTCAGAGTAATACAATGGAAGTATGTTTGGGAACATAAGAAACCACAGAGTTGTCTTGTGCTTCTGAGTAAAAAAAAAGTTACAAAAAAATGAAACCAAAACCGTAAGAAAGCAGTGAGTGATGTGAAAGGTGTGTCTTTTATAAGCTACTGTTATTCAATATAAACAATTGAAGCAAGATCAAATTCCTGAAGCAGTTTATCTGTGCAATGTGGAGAATGTAACTGAGATTTTTTTTTAAAATATCTGCACCCAGGTAATGTGGTTCAAAATTGCACTACCACAAATTTTCTTGATAATTTCTGGCATAAAAATGTTGTAGAAACTCAAGTTTTACTATTGAAACATCATGAGAGACTTCAGGGTATGTAATAACAAATCAAAATTGAAGACTTCATGAAATCTGTTCATTCTTGCTGAAGTCTTTGCTGTCAGGTGATGACAAGATCACATTTCAATGTATGGTAGCATAAACTGAGGAGACTAAACAAATACTAAATGAGCACAGTCCATTCTATGTAGAGTATTGTTTCTGTTAGATCTTCAATGCTTTCTCTTGCAGGTGGAAGGGAAATTTAAATATTTAATTGGATTTCTGTACGAATTAAAGACTTGGAATTTGTCCGTACTGCTTGTCAGGCTTGAGCTATGCACAAACACAAGCCAGGCAAGTGTTCCAATGCAGCATTCATTGTTGCCAGTGGTATACCTTAGTATTTGCATCCGTGCCTTTATTTCTGTCAAGTGTTGAATGCTGTTTGGGAAGGTAGACTTTGAAACATCAGAGTAAAGTTCTCTAGAAAAAGCCTTGAAGTGCTCATCATTGGGACTTGTTTCTTTTTTCCTTTCTTCCCCCTCCACACATTGAGATTTAGCTGAACATATGATGCTCCTTTGTCTCAGCTCATTTCTTCAGTGAAATTGTACTGGCAGGCCATCTGATAGATGGATTAAATAAGAAATTGATGATTACAGTTCGTAGGTTTATGTGATGCTATTCTGAGAAGTTATTAAATGCTGCCTGGGTATTTAAAGAAATATGGAAAGATGCTAATTCTGGGAGGCAAGAATAAAGGAAGCCTTCTTGTCACATTTGGTAATTGCAATACTTTTGCTTGTCTGTCAAACAATCCTGAATATGCTTGCGTTTCTAGAATAAGAGAATTGTCACCATACCAAAAACGGTGAGGTACTGCACACATACAGGATGAACAGCAGTGAATTGAAAAGAGATACAAACAGGGTATCTTGGAGCTGTTTGGGTGCTTCCCCTTTGTTTTCTGGGCATGAAGCACTCAAGTGGAAGAACCAGTGCAGCTGTACAAATAAAGTAGCTGTTGCCATCTTGAAGTTTGCTCTTTTAGTCTGCATAAGAGACCTCTAAGACCCTTCAACCATCGAGTTGCAAGGGTAGATCTCTTAACTCTTGGAGTTGATCACTAATAGGTTGTGAGTATAATTGGTAATATTAAGCATAAGTTACACTCATTCAAAAAATGTCTTAAAAGATACTAATGTTTACGTTGTACCATAGCCATAGTTGGAGTGTATGTCAGCTGTGCTGAACCTGTTGGATGTTGGTTAACTTGTCACTTGCATGATTAATTGGCCCTGAATAGTCTGTGAATTACTGGTCACATAATGATGCCAGAGCAGGGATGAGATCTGGCATTTGCAAGCTTGGGTATGGTGAAACTTCTTCCTTGCAGTAAACATGGATTTATTGCATTTGTGCATCGGTTGTAAAAATATATTCTTTGTATCATGTGAACTGTACAGAGTGATAATTTAATTTCCTGATCAGTGTAAGCAGATGATGTTACACTAATCCCATTTTATCTCCAGTGAAATAAGAGGCACCATGTGTATGATGGCAGTTTTGGCTTTACCTGTTGGTGTTCGTGTTGCAAGCACGTGTTCTGCTTTCTGGATTCTGCCCAGCTGTTGGACATACAGTGTGGACTTTCTCTCAGTTTCCTTGGTAGTTTGGGGACTTTGACTTCTGTTTCTTTTTTCTTTCCCATTCTGCTCTTTTGTCTTCTGAAGGAGTAAATTGGTCTAATTGTTACTTTATATGACATGCTTGATTAACTTTACAGACTGCCGCCTTTGCTGACAGTTTAAGTAGGAATCTAAGTGTTTGTGTGCTCACAGATCAGAGTGTAATTATGCTTTCTAAATTGATTTCTTTTTGATACTTCAATTAAGCTTTCTTATAATGGAGTATTCACGTCTTTGCAAGTGGGGAGAGGAGGGAGTATTGCAAGTGCTACATGCAAGAATATTTAATGAAATAAAACCCATTAAATTAGCTGGCTGCCTAGTATGCTTCTCAAAATTTTCAAGAAGGTATGAAACTAAAGTGCTGAAGTCCTGCAGGTATCTCTGAGATAAAAGCATCTTGACAGCTCTAGTTAAGAGTATTGTATGTCAGTCTTTAGCTTTAATTACATTTTGCACTGAAATAACAAAGAATATAAAACAATATGAATGCAATTAAAGACTACAAAATGAAGCACTAGGATGTCAGGAAATGGTAATGCTCTGTCAACTCAGCAGAATAATCCTACCTGCCACACTTCATAGTTCTATGCATTGCAGCGAAATTTTGAGGGCTACTAAGTTAAGGCAGAGAGTTTGATTGGTGTTTTAGGATGGGGGAAGAACGTAATCATCACACAAACAATTGGCATAGCAAACCCATAAACTTCCGAATAGTATTTTAAATAGACAATTGCATAGCAATTTTTAACACAATTTTGAGAAAAGTGGAATTGCCTGTGTCTGTTGTTAAAGTCTGCATTTCCCTGACTGTGCAGTCAGTTATAATAAGCACAATTAATGATATTTTAAACTTCTGAAGGTTGTTTTGTAAGTCTTTGTCGTTTCATCCACGTGTCAGTGTTTCCCCACCCCCCAGTCTTCCCCCAGTAAAATGCTCCCTTTGATTCTAAATGAGTGACTTGACTTCAGTCTTTATGTAGTTCTCTTCTGGCAATTTCTTTGGCATGACCCATCTTTCACACTCCGTGTAGGCAGTGTTCTTATCTAGTGTTCATACAAAAGAAAATCCCTAAAGAGTGTATCTGTGTTAAATAAAGTAGACTTCTAACAGTCAGAGGGACAGATTGACTGGCATGTGATAGCTGTTTTATGCATTCTGGAGCTACAAAGCAACTGGGGAATGCAGAGCTGGTTCAGACAGATTTACAGCTGCCTTGCCTCACTGACTCAGGGCAACAAGACCGGCAGTTTATTTTCATTCTTGATACTTCATGAACTCTTGAATTTTCTCTTCCTTCCCCCCCCACTTCAAATGTGTATGTATTTCCTCTTTCTGCGTGTCTATCTTATTGGCCAGTTCAGATGCTGCAGCTCTGAGGATGTTTGGGACTGAGATTAATTTTTTAGCAAAAGGATCCTAAAAGGGCATTTCCCTCCATTGTGCCTGCAGCTTCTCATTTTTCAGCCTGACTGAAGCCATAACTGTGTGAACAAAGATGGTCACTACTTGCCTTCTGGTTTTGCTACTGGGAATGAAGCCAATTGCCCCCAGGGGAGAAAGTGGCTTCCTATCTGTAGGGATATAGATGATGACTTTGAGAAAGGATGAAAGCGAGGTAAGTTATTCTTTGCTGAGAGGCAGCCTATGGCATCCATCCTTCTGAGAGTGTGAGTAAATGGCAGCTGTTGTGAAAAAAGGGCAGTTGTTCTAAAAGGTTCTCTGGAGAGCATTATTCTTCATTCTCTGAAGAACCATGGGAGAAAATTACTGCTAAATCTAAATTTTTCTCTATTTCCCTAAATAAACTGTAATATGCTAATCTTAAATATACATGCATGGAGATGATTTGGGGAGCAGTTCTGGTAGCAACATATTTAAAGAACTTTTTGCATCCTTTGAACTAGTGAACTTTTGCAAATTCTTTTAAAAAAATCCATTCAGTACAGAATGAATAAGGGCTGTAATTCTGTAGGGGATAGCCGTATGACTAGAAGCTTTAAATCTTAGACTTAAGTACTGAACTCCTTCCCAACTATTTGAAGCCAGGGTAGTGGATGGTGACCTACTTGTGCTTTCCTTGGGTTAGCCATTCACTACACAGTGGAAGCAGCATTTAGGCAGCTTTTTTTCCCCCTTTTTTCTCTACTTAATTGAGGTACAAGGTTGCATTGCGACTTAGGTGTGTTGCTGAGGGTTGTTACTGACTACTAAAATTTGCTTCTCAGTGGATTCTTTAGAAGCAGCATGGGTGAGTCGCATTAAAGCAGAGCAAGCTGACAAGTCTCTGTGTGTGCACTGCAGTGCAGAGCAGATGTACTTGAGCTGGGTTTAAACTGTCGTAGTCACGGTAACACAGAGTTCAAAGTAAATGCTTTGGCAGTTGGCCTGCACTCATAAAACTGGTCTTTACAGATCCTCTAGCTCTCCTCTAACATCCCTCTTCCTCCTTTGTTGGATAATGTCCAAGCTGTACACTCAGTCAGTAAAGGTAGTGTAGGTGCACTCTGCATGTGCAGTTTGCGTTTATCAGGCATTACAGGCACTTAATTTACTACTTTGTGGGGTAATACTCTGTCATCAGAAAGTGCCTGGAAACTGGCATCCCCTCTGAGGTAGAGGTGGACATACGTGTCCTGGAAAGCTGGAGAAATTAACCCTGTCCAGTATCTTTCCCAAAAGTAAACTCTGCTGACTGTTACTAATACAGTTCCATTTCAGAAGTGAGAGTTAAGCATGTCTTGTCCCACCTTCTGTGGAAGAGTAAGTAAAAGGAATGCCAGACCAGTATTCTTCCACACACATGTGCGTGGAGATGTGAACTAATGTAAGTACTTCGGGTTCATATATGTATATATTCTATGTTCCCATCTGGCCGGGCCACTTCTTGAGTACAGTATTTTTAAAAATAAAATCTATACTCAAGTATCTCAATGCAGTTGGTAATGCTTACATATAAAAGCACCCAAATTCTGCAAGCTGTCATTGATCTGTGATCCTTACAGTGATTTGCCATTGATATGTGTATTGATGCATCTTCACTTATGGGCAATAACAACACTGCTTCTAAATATCATTTGAAGAAACCCCTTTGTAATGGCAACTTGTACAGACCTGCTGAAAGAAACACAGAGCACGACAGAAACTTTTATTGGTCCTTGTGCTCTTCCCTGAAGCATCTCGTACAGATGTTTGTTCATTTTCTTGGCTTCTCTTGAATGGAGAATTGGTTGAATGGCTGCAAGTTTGGAGACAGCTGGATACTGATAGGCTTTCTGGGGCTGCCTTCCACTTTTTGAAATGTGACAAAACACTTGCCCCTAAGTGTCCCACAAAAATGGGATCAGCCCAGACACTAACAGCTAGATCAGACAGGAAAAAATCAGGAAAAAAGGTTGCTCAAAGAAGCTGAATTGATTTTTCAAAGAATAAGTGGGATTAATACAGAGAAATAACTGTCTCCTTGAAATATCCCCATGCCCTATTGCTGTTCAGCTTTAATAAGGCAGTAATTAAAAAAACCCAAACCAACTAACAGGGAGTCTTTTATTTCAGAGATGTATTTAAATTCAATTTTAATAATTTCATTTTTGTGTCTTGGGTAATACCAAGTTTTATCATACCATTAAAACTTTCTGGTAGGTGTCTGTAGAAGCAGCCTGTACTTCCCTTGTTTTCTGCCATTAAACAGCCCTTTCCAGTGAGCCTGGTCTTGCTGTCGGAGTGCTGGTCCCTTCTCCCATGCCCCACTGTATGTGTCTGCTGTGCAGCCCTCTCCTTTCACACAGGACCACACCTTCTCTGACCCACATGTGGTCCTGATTCCTGGCATGGTGCTTCTGCTGGGATTTGCCAAGGGAGCGGTCCCTCTGTAAGGAGTGTGGTGCCCCTCGGGTGCTGGACTTTAGACCGTTTAGACATTTGGACTTTTACCATTTTAGACAGGTAGCCCTCTCCCAGCTGTGGCAAGGATGGCTGGGTGTCAGGAGCTAACTGAACACCACTGGACTTGTTTTATAAAAGAAGCCTAGTTGTGGTTTGAAGATTACTTAGTGACACACAATTAACATCAAATAATTCCCTGAATTCCATCAGATTGCTTTGTTACTGGCCCTTCTCTTCTATGTGCAGAAGGCTTTTCTTGTAAATCAGTGCCAGATTATCTATATATAAAACCAACGTTTTATGTGTAAAAATAGAACAAGCTCAGCTTTTCAGCAGCGTTGGAATTGATCACTTATTTCTTCTGTGTGGACTCTTGCTAAAGCGCCGGTTTTATGACATGTGATAAGCTGTTGAAATAAAAGAGCATGTTGTTTTTAGCAGGAGCCAACAATTCCCTAATCTGTTAGGATATTGGGATTATATTTCTGAGGTTGCTTAGTAAGGATTTTAAGGCAGAATTTTATGATTTCAGGCTGTTTTTTAACTCTGAGATATGTTTTTTGGAACTCGGGAGGGGGGTTGTTGTCGAAGTCACTGAGTTGAAACAAAAGCACTAATTACGTCAATATTCAGTTTTCTGAAACTTTGTTTTTATGTTAATTAACATTTAAATAAAGCCCCCTTTTGTTTGTATATACATTTTTTTTTACCTCCATAATGTTTCTCTGTATGTGGTATCAGCTGCCCACTATTTAACAATGTGGAAAAATGCGCTGGCATTAAGTAACTCGTTCTGCTCTAAAAAGCAAGACTAGAATAAATCTTAACAGCACTGCCAGGTAGACAAGTACTATGTGGCGAAGGGAGCGAAGACTTTGCTGGTAGTGTTTTGGAAGATTTCAGGCTGAGTTTCTTTGCTTATGTAAAACAGTGGTCTTTGTTTGGCACTTCCAATGGCGCTGGGAGTGTTGTGTAGCTTCATTGATTGGTTCCATGCAGTGGAAATCTGACCTTTAGCAGATGTTTGAGAAATTGCCAGCATTCAGAGTGATCAGCAGACTAGACAGTTTTTTCCTTGTTATGTCGATGAGAACTTCCATTAGATTAGTAACGTGCGTGACAATGTTAAGCTTTTAAATGATTAGTAAACTTTTTGAAACAAGGCAGATTTTCCTGCAGTATAGAGCTGCATCAAGTAATTTATTTTCTTATATGCATAGTCTTGCTAATTGGTTAGCTAATGGAAATATTTTGATAATGTAAGTGGTGTGGGTTTTTTCTTTTTGTAGTAAAGACATTCAGATTTTAAGTAAGTTTTGGGTTGTCTGTATTTTTCTTAAAAGGTCAGTTTTAGTATGCTGTTATAGCATCAGTTTGGGATAAATGCTTTCAAAGAAAAAAGAACAAGCTTAAATGGGCTGGGGAGGGGGGAGGCAGCAGTGAAACATATCCCATCTGGAGCATTTGGCTTGGAACAGGATGTTGCATGACTCCATGTGAAGTCTGCTCTCACGAACAGTATCCTAAGCAATGTAGGAGATTCAGCTGCTTAGTGGTGGGAGTTTAGCATGAAACGAGGTCTGTTTTCTCAAACTCCAACGGTTAGAACTACAGGAAAGAGGTGGGACTTAATAAGAGATTTATGTGTTGAATAACTTAGCAACACCAGCAGTTGCCAGATTAAACCCTTTCCTGCAGGTGCTGGCTTTCCTCAGACCTCTACAATTGTTTTTCAGTGTGATGCATGTGGAAAGAATAATTATTTAAAGGATTAGAGGTTTAAAATGAGAACAATACAATTACTAAGTTGTCTATTTCTGGTTCTAAATTTAAAAAATCAAATAATTGCAAGAGGATTGATCTTGTCTTGGCATTAGATATCCTGTATACATGTGTGCTTTTTAAAAAAAATTTGATTGGAGTTTTAAAGATTTTTATTAATATTTTGGGTGCAAAAAACATGTTAAGGAAATAGACTGTACTGAGAGCAGGAGGTAGTCTTGACAACCAGCCCTGCTATTGTGGGCTCTTAGGCAAAAAGTATCCTGTGAAAATATGTTGGTGTTTTGGTTTTGTTTTGTTTTGTTTTTTAACATGAATATTAGGAGGGCAGGGATCTGATGGTAAGAGAAGCCACACACATTAGAAAGCCCGGAAATCTTTGCCCTTTGCTCTCAGTGCTCAAGAACACTTAATTTTTCCAATGCTGTGGAACTTGTCAGGTATGTCTCTTTATTTTATGATTCCCATGAATTTGTGCCAAAATTCCTTGGCAGCTCATTTTGGTATCTAGTAATCTATGTACCAAATCAGTTTAATTTTTTGGGAGATATAACTAATATTCTGATTCCTTTTTATAAGCAAAACTAGCAAAGCTGTCCTTGCTTGTATGTAGCACATTTAATGTTGCTTCTGACTCTTGTTTATTCAGCCTTCATTTCCTGATCTAAACATGAGGTACTGGGAGATGTAGAACTGAACTGATTCCCTGAGTGGGTGAAATATTTGTTTGTCTGGTTCAGCAGTGGTGATCTCCTTCCCACCCTGAGAGAGAGACTTAAGAATATAGGTTTTAGCTGTGGCATTCTGTCCTTCCATTTTTTTTAATGCAGTGACCGGGGAATAAAGGCTCTTGATCTTACTGGTTTTGTGGGAAGTGAAATGCATGGGAGAAAAACGTGTCTTTTTCCCCCCTTGGCCCTCTCCATGCAGTTAATTTTCATACATACATATACAAATACTGGTATATGTATTTGTCTGAAATGTTGGCAACTGTCATCTACTCAGAGTATATAAAAGTTGCAAGATTGCAGGTCTTGGCTGTGCTTTAAACTCCTCATAATTACAGTATGTGAGTTATTTGTATCACAGTGACATAACTGAACCAAAACCCTGTAAGGAATCCAGTAATGAACATTATGTTCTAAAAGTATTTATTGCATATTCCTTTAATTTATTGCAGTATTAATGCTTGTTGGCTGTAGGAGACAGACCTCTCTGTCTTACATTTTTGTCTTGAATGCTAAATGGACTTCTTCACATGAGTAATTGTTCCTTTCTTATGCACAGTAAGTTGACTGCAGCAGAAGGTATACTTTGCATACAATTCACAAGGAAATGAGCCTGACTGTTAGAAATAACATTCAGATTTTAAACAGTTCATAGAGAGAAGCAGAAGGCATTTTGTAAAGCAAGGTAGAAACCTCAGTTGTCATTCCCTGATCTGTTTTGAAAACAGATTCACTTCTTTATCATTATCAATGAAAACTGCGGTTATCTGATACCACAAATAGTTCTGCAGCTGATGACTGTAGTCAAAAATATCATCTTACAGTGTGTTCATTTTCCTGAAGGGAACACTTGTGTCCCTTAACTTGAACAGTAATTTTATTGCTCATTCCCTAAGGGAATGGAAACAAATGTGGTGTGACTATGCTCTATCTTCTCTTGCACTGATTTATCATAATACAGTAAAATTGTCAAATTCTTCACTGCAGGAAGGCTGTGGTTGCTTAAGTTACCTCTGGAGGTCATGAAGGCCCTACCTAATTTCTTGATGTCTTTCCAAAAGTCTTGTCTGTATTGTGTGTAACTGTAACTGTAGGTGCACAATCAATTGCAGTTTGTGAGATGGTGTTGTTTGTTTTCAAGATGTTTTCTGATTCAGAGAGCTTGGAGTTGTGCTAACATTTGTTACAAAAAATGACTTGGTTACATTCATACATTTTTTTAAAGATTCTGAGTGTAAGTGGTTATTGGAATTCAAGGAGCTCCTCAGAAAATAAACTTGCAAATGCAGATGGGTGCTGAAAACTTGGGGGAAGTTGTTCTGCATTTTTTGTGTATAGCAATGGTTGAATCAGGGGACACAAAAACCATATCTTAATTGTAAATAAGCAAGATGATCATGGGGAAATAAAGGGGAGAAAAGAGGCGATAAAGAGTTCATTTTGTGGTATATTTATTATGTGTACTATTTCTAGCATTAAAAGCTGTCTTGGACATACAGTAAACCTTGTTTTGTTCCAGAAACTTGCACAGATGGTGAGCAAATTATGTACAGTTCTGAATTAATGTTTTTTTATTCTCTTCTCTGTAGCCTTTTCAATTGCAGGGAGGACTTTTTTTTAAATTTCAGTCACAGCCTTTATAGTTACAGTCTATAAACCATTGTGCATAAACAAACCTTTTTTTTTTTTAAATTTATCATCACAATCTTCTTTAAAATGCCATTTATTCAAAAATATTATCCTTGCTGTTGTGACAGGGAGTGTCTGACTTTTTTACTAGTAAGCTAGCCAGAGATGGCTAATGCAGTAATTAAGGTTATTAATTTGGTTCATTAGGCAGCTTTTGATGTATACTCATTGCCAATATTTTGTTCTCACGTCTTTACTTCTGGCCTTAAGCACTAAGGGTTTGATTATGTTATCTGTTGGATCTTTTGTTCTGTTGGTCTTATCAGTGGATCTATTGTTCCTCCTTTGAAAAGATCTTTGAAAGGAATTACTAGGAGAGCTGAAAATGCATAATATTTCATTGCCTTCACGTTTTTGTTTGAGTTGAAGTACATTGGAGATTTCTAGGACAATTTCTAATTAACAAAAGGTATGCTGTAAGCCTTAAAAAAAAATGCCATTAAGATAATGATATCTAGATAAATATCAAAGAGATATTTATCTTAAGAGATAAATATCAAACCTTTCTCTCTAGTTTGGACAATTGTGATACTGAAACAAGTTAGTTAATATTTAAGATGTAAAAGGTTAAATGACCTCCCTCACATTTTTGAGAAATTTCGTTGCAGGACAAAAACTGATGTTAGATGACAGAGCAAAAGTCTCCCTTCTGAAAAGCACTAGTAGACAAACACATTGAAAGGGAATTTTCATGTATGTATCATGAGTGATTTCTGTAACCTTAAGTGCTTTTCAGCCCTATTTTCCTGAAGCTTTTCCACACCAGTAATTCTGTTTATTTGAAGCCATTCCTCCTGTGCTGTAGCCTTAGGAGCTGCAACAACAAAGTGGGCAGTTGTTCAGAGGAGCTGGTTGTCTTTGTAGTTCTATGATCCAGTGTGATTTGTTTTGTAATGCCTCAGTTGCACCTGAAAACCCACCAACATTCAATCTGCAATACATTCAGTGTCATGTAAACATAATCTCAGTTCCCAAGGAATTTCTGGACAAAGGAGGCAACACTGGGTTGAAGTGATTGTACTCTTGGTCTAGAGGATGGAGCACAGACATTGTGACTTGCCTGCTGTCATGGAGTGAGGGCAGAATCTCCCATCTCAGTATCAGTGACTGAAGGTTTTGGGTTGTTTTTTTTTTTTAATAAAAAAGCCAAACACAGGCAAATTAACTCTTAGAAGACTTTCACAATACACTGACAAAAGGTAAGTGCTTTGTTAAGTTGTGGGACCAAATTGTCCACATCGCTAATGTCTCCATTCCAATATAAACCATCTCCTTAAGACTGTGAAATAGAAAAGTTGATTGCCTAAATTACTTACTGTGCTGCTGTATTTCTGCAGAGTTTACCTATTATTTATAGAGGTGTAATTTTTTTGCTCAGATATTTTGATATCTGTGACTCAGGAGTGGCCATTATGGCAAAGACAAGATTGAGGATGTGGAGTAAGACAGTCTGAAACCCCAGGAAACTGTGGTTACATTTCCTCTCGCTCTCAAAATGTTGCTTAACTTTGGCAGGCTGTTTCCCGATAATATGTTTGCTCACATGTGCCACCAGCCTCACTCTTAAGCTCCCCTGGCCTTTTAGTAATAGCTGGAGATAGCTGAGTTCAGAGTTGAATGAACTTTGATCCCAGTTTGTGGACATTTATGCACTGGTGAACTATGAACTGTAATGACCCAGTTCTTCTCTGTAAAGTCTAGCCTTGCAGTTTGGTATCAGGTGGAAAAATAAAGGAAGATCATATAGACCTTAAAAGTCTATATGTTAATCCTTTGAAGTTTCAACCTCTTGAGTACAGCTCTTTTCTGTCCAATGCTGCAGTTAACCTATAAGAAAGAAGTGGACCTGGGTAAGTTTTGTTTATGAATCTTTTGTTAGCAGGTGTCTTCAAGTTTTCAGTTACATCAGAAAAATTGTATGGGAGTCTTTTTGAGTGATGACTCTCCAGTGTGAAGAATTAGACAAGTGTCAACAGTGTGAAGGGAATAGAGATGTAGTATTGAAAGATGACTTGTAGAGGAGGTTGAAACCCAAAGGCTGGAATGGTAACATGAAGTTGACTCTTAAACAACAAAACAGTAATTCAGCTTGTGAGATAGCACTGAATACAGTCACAACACTACAGGAGAAGACTTCAAGTATTCAGATTTCCAAAAAATAAAACTTGAACGAAACAGCCAGAGTGAAATATCTCTGCATCTTAGCTAGGAAGAACTTAGAAACTGTTTGTCTTTATTGTTCTGCTTAGAGGTGGTTTCGGCAGGACCAGGAGAAACAGTTATGGTTATAGAAACAGCAGTGTGGTTATAGATAGCTTGTGAAGTGAAGTGGAGGAAAGAGGACAGAAGTTACTGTTAAAACTGTAACATGTTCTTCTCTGATAAGAGATAAAGCTTTAAAGTAATTGATATGGTACACTAACTTCCCTACTCAAATATTCTATTCCTCTTATAAAGGAAATACCACCGGGAAAATATCGCTAAAGATTTTAGCAGATGGTCAATGAAGTAGATAAATATTTCACTAACATTTTGTCTTGCTTCAGAAGATTATGATTATTGTTACTATTACTGCTATTTTCTCATCTGCTTGCTAAGATTTGTTTGGTTGTCTTATCGCTTAAGGTTAACAGTCTTGGTTACAAGAGCAAATACTGTGTTGTGTCAGAATACAGAAAATTACCATTTTTTAGTTGACAGTCATTTATAAAAATTCCAATATACTGTCTCTTTTTGGTAGCTGAATTCCTGGTTACTCTTGGAATATTCCTCCATAGTTCTCTTAATTCCTGTAAGATAACCAAAGAAAGCAATGAATTGAGTGAGTTTGTCTGCTGGAATTTCTGCTGTTGATATGAGCTAGGCCTTGAGAAAATGTCTTCAGTACAAACAAAATCTACTGGCCAGCTTCCTCTGGTGATTTGTCACTATGCTAAGGATTTGCTGGTGTCTTTTTGGTACCTCTGGCTTTATCTGACAAAAAGGAAATTGTTTGTGAGCCCACTCCTGTTTTGTTTGGCTTGCTGTCTGGAGAATGATGTGGGCATGCAGAGCAGCTGAGAGGCACTTGGTCTTTCCTAGCCTGGATTCCAAAGTATGAGTATCAAAAGTTCATCTCAAAACCTTGCTTTTCTTTTACAGTCTCTCTTCTGTTTCACTTCAAATAAAGATTTACTGTTCCAAAGTACAGCATTTAATCAGTGTCTGCACTGTGGATTTGGGAGGACACCACTTTTCCTACCAGCATATAAATGAGATTGAACCTCTGTCTGGATAGATACTGATAAGTACTTTTAGGTTCAGGTCTTAGCCCTTAGTCAGGGTTAGTACTTTGAACCTTGGAAAGGTGGCTATTTTGGCTGCTCACCTATTGAAGATGGCTAATTGGATTGTCTTGGTAGAAATAGGGAAAGCCCTGTGCTTTTAGGCACTTCTATTGATTCCTTTTAGCAGTGCTTCAGGTTTGGGCTATTCAGATGGAGTGAGACATCAGAAAAACTCAGGGAACCGTAGCTCTCTGCTTAGGTCCTGGTTGTCTCCTTAAGTGCCAGCTTTGTGCATTTAGACTGTCTCAGGAGGACTGAAGGTGACCTGTTTCCCCATGAATGGCTTTGCAGCCATGCCTTGCTAGCTAAAGCAACACATTGGTTAAGTTTACTACCTCAGGAGAGGCAGATTTCTGTTTCTACCTCAGATTGCGGATGAAAAAGAGTAGCAGTTGATGAATTCTGGCTAGGAAGTGACTTTTTCCTTTCACCATTCACTTTAATTTAGCCTCCTGTGGTGCCTTGTGCTGGTGGACAAACGTTTTCTTCATTAATAAGCCATTACATTGTCAAAATTGACTGAAATAAATTAATATTTAGTATTTAAAATAGTCTGATAGTTATTTTTTGTTGGTTTTAGTCACATCTTCAAACGACAGATATATACAGTTTTAAATCAGCATAATCTTTTTCAAATTGAAACTTAGCAATAGTAGTTCCTTATTAAATGACAGGTGTTGGTCTTTTTATCATGACATTACAAATGTGTATATAAGATGAATTGCTTTTAACAAGTCATCTAAATCACTAGAGTTTTTTAACTGGCTTTTAGTTCACCTTCTTTAAAATGATATCTGATTTGAAAACAAAAATCCATCTATTTTTAAATTGAATATGTAGGCTTTCTATAGTATGTGTGCTTCTTAACTATTGTTTTTAGACATGATCATTTAGAAATTTAGGTATAGTAAAAGTTTCCTATGTTGTGTAATGGTGAAGAGAATTTGGAATATTTTTTCAAGCCTGAAGGGCCAGGAGGTTTTTATGTGATGTGCATATTTTACCTAGTTATTATTTAATAGGCTATGCTTTCTTAAAACAGTAAGTCACTTCTATTTCTCACTTGGGATCAGTAATTCAGTAAATTTCTGGAATCTAAAGCGTGTATCAAATGGGGCTACTTGACTTTGGTTTTTGAAAGTCCAGTGGAGTCATAAGATTTAATTTCCGGTTTGCATGTTACCTCACTTTGCTGTTAAGATCTAATTTGGAAAAAGATTTGCAAAATTGGTATGCCAAATAATTTAAACACTTACAGTGATTTAAATAGCTTGTAAAGTAAAATATACACTCCCATAGATTATTTTTTTATCAGAGAGAAGTATTTTTTTGAGAAATTAATTTAAAACTCACATACAAGAAGTATGGGATTTATTTTCCTTTCATTTGAGTGTAGATCATATTTCCTTCCTTCAGCTTTCTGTTCAGAATACGCATTTTAAATTGAGGGATGAAAGTCACATACTTGTATTAGATGGTTTTCTTTATTTCAAGGATGGTATTGGGGCATGCAAGTAGGATGCTTTTTTATTCTGTCATCATCTCTGCAATCTCTACTTCGTGCTCTACGTGATGTGCTGGTTGCTTAGCAATCCAAGCTACAGACTGCAGCAGGCTGTTGCAATAATACTGGTATTTTTCTTCAGTTTTGCAATCATTTTTTTGCTGCATTTTTCTTCTGCAGGAGCTACTTTATTGACAGTGTTCAAGCATGCATTTTGGGGAATGCAGAATTAGGGTATGAAAATTAATCATAAACTGTTCATGTTGATAGTTTCTTACCCTGTAATGTATCTTGAGACTACTGTTTGCTGGAAATAAATAGTTGTTTTTGTTTCAAGGCCTCTGTATTTGTAGGATTTTTATGTTTTAAAGCTTAATATAAGGAATCTACCTGGAAAATCGATGTTTATTGGAGCATGTATTTGCTACATCTGTCCCTCTTCCCTCCTGCACGTGGCATGTATTTGACATGTCTTTTCAGTGAGTGTGTATCTCTGGTTTATTCAGAGGCCTGTTGAGAGAGCAGGGTTGTCTTCCTTATTCTGCCATCTCTGAAATGTATTGAGCAATGTTGGCAGTAAAAGTGTGGCCTCAGCTTGAGTGTGTCTGTCACTGTGTGACTCAAGCAATGACACAGGCTTCTCTAGATAGTTTTATACATTTTTAGCAGATGATCCTGAGGCTGCAGATTTTATTCTTCCCTCAGTAATGAGAATAGTGTTCTTGGAGGGATTGTCTCCTTGCAATTTAGGGGAGCTGTAGCTGGATGCTGTTATGTGGGGTCGCTCAGTGGGAGGAAGTAAGTGTTGGTGCTTTCCTGCTGGACAGACCTAGAAACATTTTGTACCACAAAAAAAAGGAGGTTTCCAAGCAGTTGTGAATCCTGAAGCAACAGAGATTTAATACTCTGCAGATAATGAATCAACCTCTCTTTTTGTACGCTTCAACTTTCCAGCTTATGACTAAGGATTGCTGCTGGGATACTACACCTATTCCATTTTCTTTTGAATTGAAAGAGAATTTAAGTCTTCAGAACTATCAGTATGATGTTTCATGGTAGTAGGGTATGTCAAACAGGATTTCATCTTTGAGGAATTGTCCCTTTGATTTCCACAGCTCATCTGAAAGTGGCAGGACTTTCTCTTCTCATTTAATAGAAAATAAAATCTTCTGCCATTAAATTTGTTACTTCTTGCAAACTCCACAAATAATCAAAACAGATGTGCAGAATTGAATATTTGTTCAAACAATTTCATGTTTTAAAAGCTGAAATAGCATAAAATAACTCACACTATGAATTTGTCCTATCTTTAAAGGATCTTTCAGTGTTCATGTCTGTAGAAGAGAATTCATCTGATTCTACAGCTTTTTTTTCTAGTGCTTTCGAGTTAGAGGCAGGGCTCTTCCATTGTACAAGCTATTATGTTCCTTGAATTGTGGAATACCAGTTTTGTCAAGAACATTTTCAGGTCTTCTAGAGACTTTCTGTGGTATTGTGGGTATCTACTCACCCTGGCTAAAAAATACACAGTACATTTACTACTTTTTGTCAAAACTAGGTACTTCCTTGACTGCAAATATAAGTGAATGAACATGTCTGATCTGCAGTAAAAATGCTGGCTATTTTCAAGAATACATGGAGGCATTTAACTCCCTCTTTTAATACTAAAATATTTGATAGTTTATGACCAATCTATTGCCATTAGTTCAGCTGTTTAAGTTGCTTTTAGGCTATATGGGGAACACCAATGTATTTTAAAATGCTTTTTTTTTAGCTTTTTTTATTGTAGAGTGACTGTGAAATGTGAATGTGAAATTTTGGTAGCAAAAAGCAACTTTGTAAGCCCTCTATTAAAGAAAAATCCCTACTGCTGTATTTGGTTGCTGTTTCACCACTTTTCCATGTGGAAATGGGTAGCACTTGCATAACACAGTAATAATTTTCCTGTGTTAAGCTGTTTTGCTTTTTAGTAACTTGTGCTTTGATTGCATTTGATTAGTTTAAGATATATTTAGAAAGACTTGACTGCTGGGTGATGCCATCTCCATCAGAGAAACAATTTGTAAAAACCTGAGAAGTCAAGGATATTGGGAACAGGATGGAAGATTAAGTTTTATAAAAGCACCCTTATTGGCTCCATCCCCTATATACTTACAACTAGCCTTAGTCTATACCAGCTAGATGTTTGGCAATCGCATCCATCTCAATCAGGAGATGGAGTTTTCCAGAGTCTAATGTACTTTGTTTTAATTTCCAACTGTGTACTATGCTGAGGAAGCACACTGGTGCTGAGCAAGGTGTCAGAGTTGTCCAGGCTTCAGAACTCCAGAAACATTCCTGCCAGTTTCAACCTCCCGATCACTGCTGGTGGTGGTTCGGTGTGGGATCCCTGGCCTCACCTGTTCCATCCACCTCTGTGGGCAGCAGCAGGAGGCACTGGCTGCTCCCTTGGCTGCCTGGATTTTCTTTCAAAACCAAGAAACTCCCAGAACCCTTGTTACTAGGCCAAGAATAAGCCATTCTTAAATATCCCATAGAATGCTTGTTCCCCAGAATTAAAATTTGCAAGTTGCAGTTAAAGTTGGGGAATATGGAAAGGGAAGAAGTAATTTGGACTTGTATTTTGAATTTTGCCAAGACATCTTGTAGTTTTTGATTCTTTTAGTTACTGTGTATAACTTGGAGGTGTCAAACAGGAAATTTTTGGTTTTCTTTGATGATGGTACCATGGATTTTAAAAGCAAAACATCCCCCCCCCCCCGTAAAATACTCTATTTATTGCCATTGAAACATGCTTTTCTACACTTGTGTATTTTTACATAAATTTCCGTTAGATTACATACAAGGTTTACATTTGTGTATTCCCTTGACCATACATCACAAGGTTGGAAAATTGACAGCTAGTTTTTGAATCTTGGTTGCATGCTAAGAGGTTAGGTCTATCTTAAGTTGCATAACTAAGAATTTTGAATTGCACAGGTAATTTTTAGCATCTGAGTCTGGAGTTGTCAACACTTGTAATTTGCTTATGAAGTATATATATGTAACAATAGAACATGGCATAATATTCTATCTGTTTTAATATAAAAGTGTTATGAGTGAACCCCAGTGGGATGCGCTCTAAGGCTCACCTTAAAGTCAGTAGCCAAACTGGTGTTGATGAAAGACTATTTAATATTGTACAGAAGAAGTGTTTTCTTGGCCCTGTTGAAAATGTCTTCAGAAAGGTTGCTTGGATTTTTTTATTCCTAGAAATAAACATTTTGCTAACAATTAGTAGGTGGTAAAGGGGTAACTTGTACTCTCTTCCCTTAGGAAAGCAAACAGAACTTGTATAGCAGTGCACTCAGGTTGTTTTAAGGAAGTGGACGATGCATGGACTATGCTTTTTAATATTTTAAGTCAAATTTGTCGGAAGTCAACATTGCTTTCATGACAGTTCTAAAGGGTTTCAGAATTTGTTTGGTCAGGCGTATTTATTTGGAGCAGAAATGACTGGAAAACTCTGGATCACAGCGCTGCATGTAGAGAATTTCACCATGATTGTTGTGTTTGGGCTTTGAAATAGCAATATTTTGTTGCAATTGCTTGGCTGACTCCATTGGAAATAAATTTGTTGTCTTGCTTTACTTGGAAAAGCATGCTAAAAGCTTATGCTGCTTCCTGTTGGAAAATAGCAGTGAGTTACAAAATTAGCACATTAATGCCAATTATAAATACAATATCATCCCAGTGGGAATTTCTCATTTTTATTCAAGAGAATGCATACGTGGTGAGAAGACTTCAGCTACTCTGGGAACACAAACATATAATATCTCTTCACAAATAGCTGACAAGGCAAGGAAGCACAATTTGGCTGAAAAATCTCAAAATCAACATTCGTTCTTAGGGAGGCAAATGTTGTAGAGTTTCTTGCTGTGTAGAGTTCTGTCAGTGGAGCAAAAAAAGATTAAATATTTTTAGCCTTTGCACTCCTTAGAGGGTCTGACTTTGGCTCTACATTTTATTTTGTTGGCGTAGGTTGCTGGATTGCTTCCTTTCCTCATCCTTTCCCCTTTTTACTCCCTTTCATAAATTGTGCTGCTTGAGATAGTGCTCGTCTCTGTGTGGTAAGTCAGCGTTCAGAGAAAGGGGAAGCCTCTATTCTTCAGAGGCTTTACTGTTGCCTTAGAAAAATGAATTTCCCAGCCAAACAGAGAATGGGCGATGACTGGGCTCTGCCTTTTGTCTCTCTTGCTTCTGCTTTTCAAAAATGAGCTTTAAGAAGCCAGCAGATAGTTAATAGTCTTGGCATGGAAAGCTGAAAGTGGTGGAAGCTGGCAGAAGTAATTCCCAAGTAAGGTTGTGTGTGTATCGTACTAGAGGCGGAATATGGTGCCCTGGGCAATGGCAGGCTGGCTCTGTGCCACGCTCCATTCTCCACTTTTCTTGGAACTGCTCCTTTGAAGATCTAATTATACGGTGCCAGGAGACTCTGCAGATAGCTCAGCAATAACTCCCACTGTCGCTGCACCGGATTTTGGTTTATTTGGGGTGCAAAACTTGCACACAAACATTAGATTATATCACAGCTATCCTCAAGTTTTGGCCAGTGTCCAGAAGATACAGTATGTTTTAGTGTGGCTGTTTCTAAACTGCTAACTCCGCTTTAGACTTATCTGTGCTTTTCAAAAATATTTATTCACTTGATTCCCCTTGCCTCCTATTTTTTTAAAATCTGCTGCTGTGTGAGGTCTGGTGCTTAAACTCTTAACACCTTGCTACAGACTACCCAAGTGAAGTGTCTTTCCAGATACTAAAACAAAATTATTTGACCAGTCCAAAACAATTGAGTAGAATTTGCAGGAGGAGAGGCCAGGAGGAAGGTGAATTTAGAGAATGATTTTTAACTGTACTGTCACTGAAGGTTGTCTTTACAATTGAACAAACAACAAAATTTAGAAATAAATGTTTCTCCAGAAGGGTTCAAAGTAGCTGCAAATAAAAGATAATGAATGCTGCTAAGATGATTTGAGATACAATGTACTTTCCTGCCAGTGTTTTTAGTTTTACTCTGTTTACTGTTAGCTGTTACTGTTAACTGTTTTGATTAAGACATGAATATTCTGCAACTTTATTACATATTTTAGAATTAGTCTCTAGAAATTGTTATTAAAATGTGGGGTTTTTTAGTGAAAACAGTTTTCGTTACTGTTTTCTACTTGCTGTGTTAGACTAAGAGGCGATAGCTGCAGTAATGAACAGTGGAGGTGAGAGGGTCTTCTTGATCTGATGCTTTAGAGAGGGAACAGGAAAGTGTGTGGGAATGGAGTGGGAGTAATACGGGTTAAAAGTGTTTGTGGAGGAAAATGGGATGATGAACTTGATACAGGAGTGAGAAGTGGCTTGGTGGAAATTTAAGTTGTGTACTCAGAAGGGAGAAGGACAAGCTGAGAAGGAGCACTGGGTAGTACACGTTTGGAAAGTGTGAGACAGAAAGTCTAGACAAGGAAGTATGTTGTAGGCCTAAAATTAACCAGAGTTAAAAGAGAAGAATATTTCTGTGACAGTGATTTTAAGTCCTCAGAAGCAGATAGAGGAAGAAACTTGAGTTTCAGAAATTGCCTTGGGTGTGACTGAGGGCTGAAGTTCAGAAGAGTAGGAAAGCATCTTCCCTCCTTCTCCACTTAGTGTAACAAGCAGTGATTTTTTGTATATTGCTGGCTGATTTTCCGTATGAAATTTCTCTTAATTTGGAAAAGAGAACAACTTATTACATTGATTTTTTTAATATTTAAAATAAATTCTGTAATTTTGAAATGGAATGGGTTTAGCAGAATTGTGTTTGGTAATGTAGATAACTTTTGGATAGCTTTGAGATCCCTCTGCCCTGCACAAGAGGAAACAAAAGGTTTGGTGTATTTAACTTAGTAGTTTAGTGAATGTAGCTGAGTGGAGAAGGTATGGCTGTTCTGTGTTGGGGAGGGACAGGGATAGCACAAGATCAAATAGCTACAAACTGGCTCCACATTAATCTAGCTGGAAACAAAACATGGTGGTATTGCTTTTTGTTTGGTTTGGTTTTTTGAGCTGGATTGCAGGAGGACAGAAGCAGCACAAAACGGAGCTGCTTCTGTGAGGTTCCATGTGTCAGACTTGCTTGTAGTAGCAAGGTCTGCAGGCTCAAGATGTCCTTCTGGTGCTGTTCCAATTGACTTCTTTTTCCCTTAAAACCATTTCATTGAGTGGTTGGTTGGTTGGTATTACATGACACATAATGGAACCGAAAATGAGAAGTATTCTTAAAACTTACTGATTATGTAGATAGCTGTATGTATTACTTGAATGCTACTATTAAATACCTTGTGTAATGCTTTTTGTTCGTGAGGTAAGACACCCAATGTTAGTGTTTTAGCAAGTGTAACTCTCTTCAGCACAAATGCACTGCCAAGAAAACTGTCTTCTATGGTGCAGGAACAGATAATATAATTTCAAAACCATAGCATTAAAATGGGTAATAAAAAAAGCCTTGCATTAAATTTTTAGGTTTATGTGTCCAGAAGTGTGTGTAGATGAACACATGCTGTGTATATGCAATAATGTGTTTCCTTTCCTTTCTTAAATTTCCTCAGGTATATGTGGAATTTGACGACCTTGAATGGGAAAAGCGAGAATGGGTTAAAGTTTATGAAGATTTTGCAGCCTTCTTGGTGGAGTACCAGCTGGTCTGGGCGAAAAGAAAGGACCCAAGCCAGACTCAGGGATCAAAGATCAAACAAATTCAATGGCCTGCATTGGTAAGATACTTGAACAATTTTATTTACTGAAGTAGTTTATTCTCTTTAATTCTGTCCTTGGGAAACTGTCTAGGTTACTCAAGTGTGGTGGGAAATGGTGAACGTGGAGGGGGAGAAGGGTAAGAAAAGGATAAGAAAATACTAGTAAAGCATGGTTGTGTTGGAGGGGTGGAGTGATGTGATAATAATCACTCATCTTCCTTTTTGAGTCAACCTAAAGCACTGCAAAAGTTGTCTCTGAGTGACATAATAGGATTAATGTCACTTTCCATAGTGAAAGCATCTTACAAATATAAACTTACCAGTAACACATTTTACTGCTCTGGGGAGAATTTAAATTAAGGTGAAAAATAAACCCTCAGGCTTGTGATACCCTCAGCTCCCACAAAGAAGGTATCTGAAATTCAGGTCAGAGCTCAGAAAGATGAGAAAAGATTAATAAAGTAAGTGGTAATTGTTTGCCTGGTTTATGAGGTGATACTTGTGACTCTCATTCTTTCTGGATTGCTGCCCAAGCATTTAAAGTTGTTGAGATAACTGCTAGTTCGTTTGTGACATGCCTTTAGATATATCTGATGAGATAATCTAATAAGCAATAAACACGTATTCCCTTTTTCTCTAAAGAAACTAGGAGTGCTATCAAAGTCTTCAGAAGAGCCAAAGAGATGTGAGATTTTGGGAACATGCTATATTGGATGCTTTTGCTTTGCATACAGTTGGGGAAGATTCCTCACAGACTGGTGGGTGAAAGGGGGCTCCAACAAATTTGTCAAAATGGTGAAGGGAAGTCTTAGACATATTTGATAATAAGCTTAATATCTGTAACTTTAGTCTTGGGTTTTTAGATATTTATAGTCATAATGAATTTAGATGATGGTATTTTTTCTCCGGCTTTTGCCGGAGAAATCGGTTTCCTTTCAATATACTCTTCATATTCTTGTCTCGGAGCACCTGACGGATTTCTTGGAATGCTGTTGCATGATAATTTTTTCGAAGCTGGGGTGGGAACACTCACTCTGAAGGTCATGAAACAGTCTGGTCAAAAAAGCCATAGATGATTTTGGGTCGACTTACTCCTCTTCAGTAAATATTCCTACTTGACTTGACTTGTATGTTTGTGCTAATGTACTCAAGTAAAGCAAGCTAACTTTCTGGATGTACAGGCTGAGTCATATATTTGCTTGTACAGGCAAGTTAGTATATCCTTGAGCAAGAATTTTTAGTTTTAGGGAGTCATGTCATTTGCTCTTTGAAGCCACCCATCTCTCCTTGATTGAGGTGGGTATTTTAAAATCTGTTAAAAACTTAGTTTAGTATCTAAGTACTCTGCTATTTTACATGCTTGTAATCTCACCCTCTAGGATTGAGATCCTTCTTGGGTTTAGAAGGGGTATATTTCTATAAAGTATTCTAGTCTGGCTGCTGATCCTGTCCACAAGTTGAAAGTATGTATTTGCTAATGTGTGAAAGTGTTTTAGTCGAACCTTTCTCCTAGCAGACACTTTTGTCAAACTTGTGCTGGTCCAGCAAAAGGCAAAAACTTTTTTTCTTACATCTCTGTCTTATCAATTCCTTTATTATTATTTTTTTTAATATTTACATTCTTGAGGCAGCTGATAGGCATGAGAAGGAAGATTTGCAAAAGATCTGCCTCCTGCTTTTACAGTTAAAAAATTGCAATTGTATAGTCTGAAGTGAGGCTCAAATAGCTTGTCAGGTCACAGTTTCCAGATGTTAAAGATGACAAGTTCTCAGCATTTGTACTTGGCCTCCCTACAGATGTTCTAGCAATTGTTTTCTGAGTCAAACCCTCTAGTCATCCATTCCAGAAAAACCATACTTGAGGGAAAGTGCAGATACAGGATATTAGCTATAGTTAAAGCAGATTCCTTCCACAGAGACCTCCCAAGGTTTTGCTCTGTATCAATAGCAACTCTGAGCACACCATGGCGTGGGGAACAGTGAACAGCTCGAACTGACATGGAACCTTTGGTTTTTGTTGTCAGACTATCAGAACTGTGGTGGATTGGAGTGGATGAGCTCTGTGAAGGTTTGTGTGGTGTGTTTTGGTTGTGGAGAGGTTTTTTTTGTTTATTTTCTAAACCAAGACTTACTAAAAATAAGAAAACATGAAAAAGGTGGTAGAAAAAGTGATTTGCCAAACAACAGTAGGAATATTTGCATTTTTAGGTGAAATCCTAAGTGTGGATGTAGTAATATGCACATTTTGAAAAAGTTGAGTCCTGCTGTATCCTTTAAAGGAAAAGCCTCAAGCATTCCCATGCATGTGAACTGTATTGAAAAAAATCATAGCAAAATAAAAGTTTTTGGTACAGCTTTATTTTGGATGCTAAATGCAGCAAGGCAATATTTTAGAAAATGTTATGTAGTATTTCTCTGGGACCTTTGCCTTCAGTGGAGTGAATGAAAAGTGCTTGTTTATTTAGATGGTTCTTATCACCTTCTGTTCTTCTTTGATTAACGTACTCTGTATTTACTGTCTGGTATTCAAGCCTGATCAGAAGACAAGGTCTGCAATTGCTGTGGGGCTTTCTGTGGGTAGTTATCAGTCTAGTGTCTGAGTACTTCATAATTACTGATTGCTTTCACCACTCAGTTGTGTGATATGATGTAATCTCCACTTTGTAGATGAAATTTCTAGAATGCAAGTTGTTCACAAATGTTCCCATTTTAAAATGCCTGAGTGCCTGAGGTGTAGCTCTTCCTGAAAGCACAGCATCCATTGACCTTGTGTAACTCTGCTTTAAGATTTTAGGCTCTATAGTCCGGCTGAGAAAGGGAGGAAATGGGAAACACTGTCTCTTTCTCCTTGTTTAAAAACTCAGTAACAGGAGAGGGTAGACTATCGACTGAATTCAGTTTCTCTCATGATGAGATTGTACTTTTTTAAGTGGAGTTCCTACCTCCGGTGAAGAGTTGGCTGTAAATGAACCTGGAGCCCTATTGCCAGGAAAAAGCTTCATTGTGATGACTTTGACTGGGTACTTCTGCCTCTGTGCAAGGCTGGGGAGGGAGGAACTGCAGTGCCTTAGGTAATCAAATTAGTGCCCCACTGTAATCAAATGCTTTTTCTTCTTGTGAGATGATTTCCTGGGAGCACTGGAGAACTTGGCTGCCTAGTTGGTATAATTGGAAATTACCCTGCATGTGAGGTGTTTGCAATCATAGAAGAAAAGCCTGTCAAGAAGCCTAAAGAGATGGCAACAGTGATAAGCAATGTCAGTGTATGTGTAGCCTGGATATTGGGGAAGAGGATGTTTGGTGAACAGTGCTTGTTGTTTAGCTTAAGTAATAGAGATGCTTTATAGGTATCAATGCAGGAGAAAACTTATTGGCCAAGGGTTAGCATAGGAAAAAATGGAAGTATGGATTCTGGAAAAAAAAAACTGTAGGTAGTGGAAGTAAGTGGTGTGCCTTCCCACATTAAGGGATTAAAAAAAGTAGCCAAGATAAGGTGTTGAAATTGAAGGCATCGGTTTAGATTGGTAAACAAGGGGGTGCATGGCACAAAGATACAAAAAGACTGGAGTGATAGGCTAAAAGTGATGGGTTAGGGGAATAACCAGTACTTCAAAAATGAGGCAGAATTGGGTGTTGAATTTCTCAGAAATAACTTTAAAGCAACTGACATGGTGAATAAATTTTTTTGACCTGTAGGTAGATAAAGAATAGTTGTGTTTTAGGGAGAGTAAATTTATTTACCTATGTAGAAATAGCTTGGGTACTATGATGTTGGGGATCAGTGATAAAATCATGCATATGGTATAATTCAGTCTGAAGTCTTAGGAATATGGTGCTATCCCCTCAGCAGCCAAGAGGGGAGATGGAAGTACATGTGTGGGCAGGGTGACAAATTGGAGCCAAGGTTTTAATGTGGACTGAACAGAATGCTTCTATGAGCTGTCAGTTTGAATTTAATTACTGCCTCTCTAATTGCACATTAAAATATCTAGAAATAAAGTGTAGAGGGAGAAAAAGAGATAACAAAGGATTGAAGCAGCTAGGGACATTTTAGAGAATAATAGAATAATGTGTGAGAAGAGTTTTAGGGTGATAGACTTACTAGCAGAAGGCACCACAGACAGCAGTTCACTTTTTTCGCAGCATCAGCTGTATGTGTTTTAGGCATAGGAAAGTGTGGGCTGAGTGTCTTTTTCTTAATAATTTTGTTTGGGAAGAGGGTTTTGGAAAGTTGAATGATATGCTGAAATGAAAATTTATTATTGAAGGTCTACAGATAGAAATGAAAGAAAGACATTTCAGACAGGCATTTTAAGAAGCATGTTCCATCATCTTGGAAGGAAAATAAGGAAAGAAGAATAATGGAAAATGCAGTTATGATTAAATTAGTTTAAGATTGATAGGTTATGGCAAGTTTGTACTTTCAGGTAAAGGATCTAGGAGAACACAAGAGGTTGGAAAGAAAAGGACTGGAATTGGATATAGAGAAAAGTGAATGCGTTGAATGGGAACACACATGAGAAACTTCTGCAACAAGAAAGGAAGAGGCTATTATAGAACAGAAAAGGAAAAGTATTATCTTATTTTGGCCTTTTCCTTGTGGAAGAAACTGGCGCTCTTGTGCAGGGTAGATGTCAAAGGAGGAGATGGTTTGACTCAGTGTACTGTGATGAAAAACAGGAGTGGGGAATGGTACATTTAGCTGGCAGGGCAGAGCTGGGTGCCTGGGATGATGATGAGTCAGGGTGTTTCATGTGTTCTACTGGGTATGGCTTTTTTGGTGAAGTATGTGTTTTTACACCTGTAAACAAACCAGTGCTGTTTATGAATTCAGTATGAATCCATATATAATAAATCAGAAGAAGCCATAGTAGTTTGTTGCTCTGAATATGAAGACTGCTTTATTAGCTTTACAGTACTTGCCTTGTCAAACCAACAGATTTGCCCTTTGATCTCAGCTCATACAAAGGTCTGCAGTAACTCTATCACTCCCAGTTTTGGGGCTGGTATACAGCAAGAACTGGTTCTCCTGCAATTTTGTGTTCCTGAGGAATATATAGATAAAAGCTAAAATACATTTTCATGAGGAGATCCTGAATATGCATATCTCCCTCCTAAGGCAGGGAGGCTGGAAGAACAACTCAACCTCCCCTCCACCCAAGTGAAAAAAAGAGCATGTCTGTTTGCCTGTCTCTCTTTGTTGGAACAAGTGAAGTCATTGCTAAACCAGTGGCTTGAGAACAGTCTTTCCTGGGACTCTGTCCAGGGCTCTGCAAGAATATAGAGCTTTAGCCAGGCTTATAGCAAAAACAGGGACAAAGAGTGGATCTTCATTGGCAATGACAAACCCTTTTCCATTGTGAGAATCTGGAACTGATTTACAGTGGCCAGTGCCAGTGGCACATGTGGGGCTGTGGGCCTTCACCTGACCATCATGCTAATGAGGAGGTTGTCTTGCAGAAGAAGGAGATGAAGTTTATTCTGGGTAGTAGTGATGTGTTTCTTTCGGTTAGGTGTGAATGAGCCCAATATGTTCATGTGCTGACTGTGTGTTAGGGCACTTGGTGGTAAAGTATAAGAGGAGAAGCATTCATGGACACGTGGAAGAGAAGATTTGTCCTCTGACCTTATGCAGCCTTTTCCCTCCTCCCTCCCTGCCCCTCTGTCCCAGCTGTCAATTGCAGAATCCCTTCGCTTGACTGTATTCTGCTTCAGCTGGCTTGATTGTGCTGGATTATGAAGCAAATACTTTAAAAGTGCCAGTTTATTGGCATTTGTGTCATGATTAAAGGAGAAAGTGTACAGATTGAACAACAAGATTCTACAGGGCTTCCAGAGGTTCTTGAGACAAATCGAATTCTTTATTTTTGGCACAATAATGGAAAGTAGAACAGGTTCCTTGTTCATTCCTGTTTATACTGTGACACACTACCACTTTTTCACTCCCTCAAAGATCTGTTTTCTTCTTTGTCTTGATGATCTAATTTTAGCATTTCTGAGTAAGTTTCTCTTCTATATGTTGATCCTATGGCTCAGATTGATCCCTGTCAAAATCAGGAGCTTCTATAGATATTGCTGATGTTCCCCCTGCACATTCAGTTACTTCATTGCAGCCTGTTCTCTCTCTGCACAATGAAAAATAGAGGTATACACTGCCAGATACTGTGATTAAATCCTCAGCGGACACTCAAAATACTCCAGCAGTAAAAAGAAATTAATTCACAAAGGATTACTGTGTATATGGAAAGTATGGCAGAGAGAAGACTCTGTCTCCTGAGTCTTAAAAATAAGTAAAAACATTGAGGATATTTCAAATTTGAGGGGAGGAAGTGCTGTAGCTTCCAGGGAAACTAACAGTGGGTTTTTTTCAGGTTCTCCATTCTCTGCATCAAAATTCTAGTGCTTGTATGCCTTGATAATATGGGGTAAAGGTGAGATATATGCAATAGAGGAGAAAATGCTTGGAAGCTGTCAGCTTCTTGGAAAACTTTAGAGCTTGGGGAAGAGAAAATTTAAGTAACTGACTCAGCAGAGCATAAACGACCCGATTTTTGCTTCATTGTGAAAGACAGTAAGATGCAGAAACAGCACTTGGAGATGGTTCAAAGATTACTTTGTTGGAGAGTTCGTTACTGTAATATTCCCACAGAACATAAATGTCTCAAGCAGTACCACATCCCGCCTGTGTACTTTGGCACTTGCTTCTTTTAAACTACTGCTTACTGGGAGTCACTGCTCTCCATGCAGCCTTCTGGGGAGAGGCCATTACCTTCCCAGGACATGCCCCAAATGAAGAGCAATAAACTGGAATCTGCCTCCCCAGATGCTTTGTTGTGAAATATGGGTGTTACCCTGTGGCTTCCCACTCTGAAAATGAGTGATGGGGTAGAAAGCCTCACTGCAGTGCTGTTTTCTTTGTGACCCTGGTGCTTTCTGTGCACTTTACACTACTGCATTGGTTGTTCCAAAGTTTTTTCTCTTGAGGTATTGGCTAATGGCAGGCTTCCTTTTTACTTTCTTCTTGTTAAACTTGCACTTGTAAGCAATGGGATGCTTTTTTGTTTGAAAGGATTTAGTTTTGTAAAAGCGTGCTTACGTATATGAAATAAATGAAATATTTTTTGTAGTTAAGTGCTGTGCTAAGAATAGTTCTTAATGTTAATTTCATTTACAGAAGTTACAGAATTCCAAACAAAATGGAGTATTTTCTAGATTTTTAACAGTAAGCGCAACTCATGTTGATCATACTGGCCTGGGAGTTGCCATATTGGCAGCTCATCTAGAGAAATGTGCTTTAGTATGTCACAGCATCCTGGATGTCTGTACCTCAGGTTCTTTCCTGCTAGTAAAGCACTTCTTGTTCTCCAAGGGTTGTGCCAGTTACAAAACCCTAGATACTGTTCAGCCTCCTCCAGCTGTAACTGAGCGATGCTGTCTCTTGCACCTGTTCCAAAGTCAGATAGCAGTGAAATGCTGGTGATGCTTTACATGTCCTTCCGTAAAAGACAGACATAAAGCATCTTGAGGTTCATGCTGAGCTTGAGTCAGGCTCAGCACTTGAAGCAGAGCAGTTGAAGCCACAGCTGCAGGGAGCTGAGTGCAGGGCGACTGCTTGCATATTGATATTTATAACTGTTGCTGAAACCTAGACTGGTTTGGGATATGGTTACACTCCTGCTGATAGCCCAGTCAGCTAGACTGGAGTTTGTGTCAGTGTATCTGAACTGTGTTCACACTTCAGCTTCAGTGTTGGCCTACTGCACAGCTTCTTCGCATAGAAGAGCCAAGATTCTCTGGAATTCACTGGAAAGTCTTAAGTATTTAATTTCTTTTTTTTTTTTTTTAACAGCATTTATGAGAACAAAATTTTCACTTGTGCTGAAGAAAACAAATTGCTGTGTAGCTGTCTAGATCATCTGCACTTTTCCAGTGAATTAGAAAGATCAGCTTTACTTTGGAGATGCCACAGCGAGCAGAATATAGGCTGGTGGATGCAGGTGGTTATTTCAGCACAGTATTGTGGAAATTCAGCTTCCGGAGCTTGAGCTTTGGAAGATGACTGATTGTGTATCCCCATCAGAAATATCACAATCTTACTTGTTGCTGTTCATATAAATTATGACTTATACATCTATACATTATATATATGGGTGGGTGTGTATTTATAGATCGTATGTATGCAGTCATACACACAAACAGAATACTTTTCTCTGTATGTTAAAAACATTTAAAAAACCCTGTCTTCTGAACTATACTGTACAGTGTACAGTATACAGTCTGTACAGTGAGGGAAAGATGTCAGCATGGTACTTGTCCTCCCTCCCAATGGTGGCCGTGCAGATTAAGGAAAGCTGTGCCAGAAGACCTCCACCCCCCAGCTACTGCTCCGTGTTTTTCTTGTGATGGCGGGAGGAGCAGCTGGGCTTTACACCTGTCGAATCCACTTGGCAGCTAATTTTGAAAGCCACCCACTGTTCAAATCTCCACTGCTGCTTCTGTGCTTGTCAGCTTTGCAATACTGAAGCACTGCTCTTGTCATGCTCACTTGAGTAAGATGAGTTATGGAAAGCATAATTAGAGTTTCTTGTTCTTCTTTCCCAGAATTTCAGCAGTTTCCTCTGTGCTTAATGGTGAATACCACGATGTGTTGCCTGAAGTCTCAATATCCCACTTATATGTATAGCGGTGTGGAAAACCCACCCAAAATGTGAAGCACTTTTTCTGTAAAAGGTACTTCAGTAGGTCATACATGACTGTGTGGATACAGAGGGCCTGGTGCATTCCTGTTTCTCCCATTCTCATACAGCTGAGACATTGGAGCTTCAGGTGAAATTCATGTCTCAATAAAGTAAAAATGTTGCAGTCAGGACCAGACACTGGGTTTTTTGAGTTTAGGGTAAAAGTTCTGCGTTTTGCAAATGAAGGAGGCTTTTTCGGTAGTCCTAAGGAAGTGTATCCTTCAGCTCCTCCTGAATTTCGGTTATTGACATACAAACAAGGCAACTGTTGCTGCTAAGGTCTCTCACTGATGCTGAAAGGGCAAGTGCTACTACCTCCCCTTTTTGGCATTGTGGCTTAAACCCCCCTCAGTCTCAGTTAGGTCCAGAAGTTCTGTCCCCCTCATTACACAAATATATTCTTTTAGTTTGCACTAAACCCTTGTGAACTAAGCAGACATATATGTAAGAATGAAGTGCTGTTTTTTATTTCTATTATGCATTGTCTGTACTTGAATTGTACTGATAACTTCTGGGGGTTTTTTTGTTTTGTTTCATTTTGTCTTTCCTAGGGCTCTGCATTTGAAAAAGATTTTGAAATGAGATGTTGGTAGTTACCTGCCATTAACAGAAACTTCTACTGGCAGATTTTGCAGGCCTTCAGTTACACTAAAACAAGCTAAATCAAGTACTTGGAGAAAAAAGTCATAGGTGGTAAAGCATTATAAATGGGCTGTCCGTGATACATTTATCATGAGCAATCTTTTTCATATATGGCAGTTTCCTGAGGACAGGAAAAATCAAATTTCCACAGCAACCTCATGCACCACTGAAGTTGTTCTAGCAACGATTTGATGTCGTATATCTTATATGTTTGCTTTTTAAATTTATCTTAACTTCTGAGGAGAAAACCGAACATAGGAAAGTTCAGGAACAGACTGTCAGCTTGAGGTATTTAACTTGCATGAGGAGAATAGCTGAGTGGAATCTGTATTTTGTATCTTTAGTATCCTAAACTTTCTGCTAACTTCATTTTGTGGCAAAGTGACTACCACACATATTTTTTCTGAAAAACAAACCCTGAAGTAGTAAACCCCCTATGTCCTCTGTTCCTGACTTCACTGTCACAAGAGCAGTCTCCTGAAGTACTTGCCAGTTCTTTCCAGGTGCACTTTTGTATGGGAGCACGTTACCTTCTGAACTTCGTGTTGCACCATTTCTGTTGGCATGGATATGATCAGTGTTTCTGAAGCCGTTCTTGGATTTGGTGGCTCTGCATTTGCCCCAGCTGGGCAGGAAGAATGGAAATGTAGGTTGGCTGCAGGTCATACTACTCATGATGACAACTAAGATGTAGTTACTGCCTAATCATAGACTACGTGGAATTGTGAGGGAGTATTGATGGGGAGAGGACAGAGGAGAAAGCTGCTGAAGGCACAGGTTGGTTTCTTCTGCTGAGCAATTTTCATGTCCTCATTTAATACAGGTTTTATTTGTATGCTGTGGGTTCAAAATCCATTCTCTGTGCACATACAGAGGCCAGGGCTGGGAGCATATTGTTTTACCACTTCCTTTCTCGTACCCTTGGATTAACATCCTTCCAGCTGCTGGCCAAATCAGGAAGTTGAGTCAAAGGCTAGAAATGGCAGACACTTTCAATGACTTCTTGAAAGGAAAAGCACAAACTTAAACTGAAGATGCTTGTGTTTCTCTTTGCAAAGTCTGTCCTGTTAAGATGATGTCAGTCCTAAACAAATGATGGAACAACACTTAAATAATTTAATTTTTTGAAATTCATCAGGTATCAAGAAATCACTTTGTGGGTTTAGAACACTTCTGGTTTTCTGGCATCTGCTGTGTGATGTATTCACATAAATGGGGGAAGGACATACAGTGAAACTTGGGTTTGTGACTGGGTTTTTTCCCTGTAACTTATCTGCACTTCCTTGCAGTAAATCCTGAGGTTACTTCAGCAATAGTTCTTGGTAATTCTTTGAGGTATTGTATCTTATTTTATGTGCATTGCATGTTTAAAGCATTGTTACATACAGTGTCTTTAATACTAGAAAGTGAATCAATGTTAAGAACCATAAATTTAGGGCTATATAATGTCTTGGGGAACCAAAACAATTTCTGAAAAGTATTCATTAGGCTGATTTTGTAAGCAATCAAAATAGACTCCTATTGATTAGGGAATTGATCTTTGAAAATGATATCCTTTTGCAGTAATTAATATTTTACTAGAGAAATATGGCAGACCTCATCTAACCTTGAGTAAGTCTGACTTCTTATTTACAGATAGGTGAATTATTAACACAATTAATGATATAGTGTTTATTTTTTGTCTACCAACTCTCAGAGGATCTACACTAGTCATGGGTAAAAAAAAGTATTGATTCAGGTTTTTGTCTTTTATTAGCTGCTATTGTGTTCCATTTTGACTTCTTTATGGAAGAGACTTGGTCTACTAGTTAAGCAATTTTTGAATAGATCTGTATAAGGAAAAAATTAACTATTCTTACGTATAATGCATCATTCTGAAAAAATCTTGACTGAGTATTTTAATTTGAAATTTCTCATCAATTTTGAGTCTAGGACATTGGGTAAGTACCTCATTTCTTTTAATAAATGATGCAAAATTATATTTCTGTTCTTGGCTCTAGTTTCAGATGGCTTTGAAAAATTCTTACATATTTAATTTGAAGGGCTTTGCTGAGATTTAAAATGCATATACTGAATTGCTGAAAATGGTATTAGTACCATCACAATAGGAACAAACTACTGATTAGTAGGGCTGATTGTGAATGGGTAGATGTTGTTGGAGTCACTGAAACATTTAGCTGCATCCTGAAATGAGTCAAATAGTACTTCTTATCACTGGCTGGTATATTTAGTTAGTTTGAAAGTATAATAATAAAACCTTATATTAATATAAATACGGCCAAAATCTCTTCATGTGTTCTATACAATTTTTTGCATTCATTTTTTGCATTTGAGTGTAATAGGCTTTTTAGGGAACTATGTTCCTATGTGTTTTGGTGGATTTGTCTGGGATAGGATGATCTTTCTAGGTCCCTTCCAACTCAGCATATTCTGTGATCCTACAATTCAGTGTTCTGTAAGGCTCTGTTACCAACCTAAAGCCTCTTGGTTTTGGTTCCAGAATTTCTGTTTGTCCACATATGCTCTTGCCAGTAGTAGTACTTTTACTACTCTAAATTACAGTACTTTTAGTACTTGTAGTACTTTAGTCCAAATGATTCATTAAACTTTTTTATTGCTTCTAAATTTAAAATCAACTCTTTTTTTTCACATCATGATTACATCAAGTCCTACAGAAATGCCAGGGTATATCTTTGTAGCTTACAGAAAGGACAGTTTGAAGATGCACCATAAGACATTTCCTTTCAGGAATCTTGTTAGTAGTGAATTGTACAGGATTGTAGAGTACATGAAGAGGCATCAACACCTTTGTAAACTGCTTGTATAAAGTTGCTGGGATCAGATGCTTTACTGAAGTTTGAGGCAAGATGCTAATCCTTTTAACCCTGAAGAATGGGCATCACACGCCCCCCACGCCCCTTTTGAACCATCTCCTTCTGCTAAATTACTTAGGACAGACCGAATAGATTCTGTTCTACTTCCTGGGTAAGACACAGTTACAAGGTAGTTTGAGAGCTGCTAATGAATTAGCTATGGATTGTTTATTGGCAAGTAGAGTGATAGGCATTTGTGTGCAGTCACCTCATGGTCCAGTTTATTCAGGAGCAGTATTGGGGGCAGTTATGGACAATTGTGGAGGAATTACACTAAGTCAGAGATGTCTTTCAGAACTCTGTCATCTTGCAAATAACATAAAACTAAAATAGAACCACAGTGTGCATTTATTTATTAATGTTTTTCCACTGGCTAGCAAGATGCTGTCCTGTGGAAAAAAGCAATTATGGGTTTGAGATTGCATCAGAACTTTTGTTGAGTTTCTTGTCAAACTGATGTCAGGCCATCACCTAGACAGGCAGAATTGTATGAGCCTTCACCAAGTGCCATCAGCTTTGCTGGTGAAGGTAGCTGCAGGCAGCAGCAGTGTGTGATTAGTCAGGACTCTGGTGCACTTGCAGCAGAGAAATGTGTTTGGCTGGATTTGCAGGTGGAGGGATCATGGATGGTTTTTATAAACCTGACTAATATGTGCAGTATACAGAGAACCTGCTGTGACTCTGCTGTTTTTCCTCCACTCCCAAAATGTGGTCAGGCAGAAATGCAGTCGGATATGTGTCTGAGTATGCAGCAATTTGTGTTTCCTTTAGACTTGGATAATCTCAGATGAGCTTTTGTTAGTGAAGAATTTATACAATTTTCCATACAGTCTCTTATTAATAGTTTTGATTTTTCTGTCCTTTATATATATGAAATCTGTATCTTGGAAGTTAACCTATGTAAGTGCTGTGGTATTCATACTACTAGAAGGTTATGCTTCAAGGAGGCTTGATGGCATTCTTAATTGATCATATGGTTTTGCTATGCCAAGCTATTTTCCTGTGTTACTATCACAATACCCAGTGAACTGTGATTAATCACATTTTGGCACACAGCTCTGAAATTACTGCCACTGCTGTAGAATGTAGATTTC
Source organism: Corvus cornix cornix (assembly GCF_000738735.6). Classification (NCBI taxonomy): domain Eukaryota; kingdom Metazoa; phylum Chordata; class Aves; order Passeriformes; family Corvidae; genus Corvus; species Corvus cornix. The sequence goes on along the minus strand of NC_046336.1, from coordinate 30,514,497 downwards.
AACATCTTTGGCTGCTGCAGTTGCACAATCTTTTAATGACAGATGTACTTGGAGTTCCTTCAATACAAATGACATTATTGGCACATGTAGGATTGTATGCTAGATTATTTATTAGAATAACCACTGCACTTTTTATTGTGCCTTTTAAACCTTCTTCTGAATATCTAACCTAAGCTTCCTCTCACAGTGACAAAATGACTGATGTGATATCCTTAAATGCTCCAAATGCACATACAACATACAAATGACAGCAGGAAGGGCAACCATTCCACACATCCAGGCAGGGGAAGTTGGTGCTACTGGATGTCATTTGACTGCTCTGGTATTTGCCTGCCTTTTGGGGATAGTGTGTATGACATCTCACCTGCCCAGAACACTGGAAAGCTGTGAGCTGTTTTGTGTCTGTGTCACGTCTTTCTGTTAGTGTTATTTTAATCAAATTTTGGATAGTAGGGAAGACAGACTGGCTTTACAGGATTCTAACCAATCCCTTTTATATATTAATGATATTGTAACATATGTTTTAGTATACATGTTTACAGTGAGACACCAATGGGTTTGTTTTTTTAATCTATGTAATTTAACTATGTAAAGAAAGTACAAGTCTGTTACTTGGCCATGGATGTTTCTGGCACAGTGACACTATGTAAGGTAGTTAACAGCTAGCTATTTTCTATCAGGGAAGTGGTTCTCTTTAACATAGATGTACCTTTTCCACTGGTGTTAACCAGGGTCTTAGCATCTCCATTGTGAGTTTAAAACTTTAGCTTCAGTTTGCCATCTTGGTACAGTTTCAGTATAGATTTTTCAACTAATGTAGTCCAGATTTTTGTTGGTTGCCTTTAGAGTTTGTCTTTGAAATGAACTAAAAGATCTGTTTATTTTCATAAATGAGAGATGAAGATGGGAGATAATAGGAAAGTCATTGCAAGATCTATAAAACAAAGTAAATCGTGAATACTGTTGTTATGTTGGCCAGCAATAACATTTTGACTATAAAAAGTAAATGGAGAAAACCCAGTAACTGTTTATATCAAATTTCTTATGGAAAATAAGTCATTAGGCCAAAGCAGATACTTGCTTCTCCCTTGAAATTCTGTTTTCAACCATGATCCAAAATTGTGAGGAGCCAAAGAATATTGGTAACTATGTATGCATGTAAACCAGTAACTTTTATTTACCAGAAATTGAGCCTTATTTTCTATTTCCAAGGTAGGCATGAGAAGGTGGGTATGAACTAGACACAAATTAACTGTAGTAAGGCAGGCTAGTAAGATTGGAGGTTTTTTTTAAAGCAGTGCCGTATTCAAACAGCCTTCCAATAGAGTAGTGAAAATAAGAAGTTAAAAAAAGTCCTTATGTAAAGTGATTTTCAATCCTGTATGTTTTCAACTGTTGTAATTCTTGGCCAGTGGTTTTATCATGCTCTTCAAGTCATTTGTTTGCACAGAGTTGTTTTGGGTTTTTTTAATGCAGAGTTTTGGGTGTCCCATGTCAGAGACTGTAGCTGGGATCCACCTTCATTGAATCCTGATGCCCTCCCCCATCCTCATTGACTTTGATGAGTTCACCAGACCATATTTTTGTCTCTTCTGCCTTGCAGACAAAACCTGTGCTCTCTTTGTTCTTTACATTTTACTGCTCATTGAACTGTCCTGCACATTAGTCACCCTCTGAGGGAATGAGTTTGCAAGTAGGAACAGTTGTGGAGTAGGGGAAATAATGTAGTTCCTGTCTGAGACCAAGTGATGAAATTCATTAGCAAAAATTTCTTCTTCATGCTGTATGTGGAGAAGGGCCAGAGTTCTACCACATGAATATGGACTCAGTAGTGCTCTGCTTTGAGATTAACAAGGCAGTTACAGATCTGATTAATTTTTCCAGATTCATGCAACAGTGATTTGCAGCCCGTTCATAGTTCTAGGCTTAGCTTTCAACCATGAAGTCTGGAATTATAATTTTATTATTGAGAAGTCATTTTCTTGAATAGTTTTGTGAGAAGAGGTGAATTCAGTTGTGATTTCTTATGATTCGGAGGCATAGAAATAGTAAAGAAGAATTCTCTTCCCCTCAATTTGTCTGATCTCCAATTTTGGTAAGATTTTAGCAGTCATGCAAAAAATTTGGCTCTATGTTGTTCTGTAATTATTTTTCTGCTGGGATTGCTGCTCAGCTGAGAAAGGATTCACTTCTTCCTTTGCCTCCAGGATGTGCTCTATGTTTGGAGATAGGAGGTTGTATCTCACTGTTTGAAAGGAGATACCACCAGTAACAGGATAGGTGTGAAAGCAGTGGAGTTGTCTACTTAAACTGCTCGTCTTTGGTTCCAAGCTATGACTGGAGCCTGGTTTAGTTCTCTGCTGCTATTTGATAACATTGCAAGCAGTGGTGGTGCTTGTAGAGCTCTCTGAGGTGCTTGTGCTTGGATGGAGACTGCTGGCAGAGGGAAAAAGGGATTTTGGAATTCATCGTCAAAGAGCAAAAAAAACCATGGGTGTGAGGGGATCTGGGGAAGGAATGCTCTGTACTTGCGCTGTTGACCTGACTTCTTCAGGTTGTTTTGACTTTTGTCTTCTGTTTCAGCATCAGCTTTTGTCTAGATTGAACCTGTTAACACAAAAAACTCGGTCTCCAGCCACTGCTGGTTTGCTCTTTTCCCACAGTAGCCAGAATGAGGTATAAACTAAAACATAGCTTTTTCAGGTAAGTGGCTGCTGAAATAGAAGGTCATTGTCTTCCAAATTCAGAGCCCTGTTGCAGGAGCTCAGTGGTGTCAAAAGGGGGAGTCTTTGTTCTCCCTGTTCTTTTCTCTGAAGGTGGTTCAAATGATTCTGCTCTTTCACCAGAGCACATAGAGCCTACTTGCTGAGATAAATAGAATCATAGATTATCTGGTGGTAGCGGTTGTCTCCATTTTACCTTTGAAAGGAGAATCATTGCTGCCACAGAAGACTGCAGATCAGAACAGAACATGATGAAGTCCAGTAGGTTTTTCCTTTTGCTTCCTTGTAGTGATGTTTTCATGCTGTCTTTTTTGCCATTCTTGAAGGGAAGAATGGGAGAGTATCCCTTGCCTTGATTCCAGGTGGTGTGTTGAATAGAGGAGTGGATACTGAAAGGAGTACATATGTTTGTTTGTGCAGAGCCCCAGATTACCAGTGATGTACTTGTACAGCTTTCATCAGAGCTCTGGGAAGAAAAACTGAAAGCAGGAAACCTCCCACACCACTTCTGCATAACAGAGACTGGGGTGATGGTCACAGGCAGAGCAATGTTACCGTTTCACAAATGCATCACATTATAATCCAGGTTTGAGGAATCACCAATCCCTTTTCTGTGATGCCTAAAAACTCCTCACTTTGGACACATGGTCAACTCCATTCTCTTCTTCATCCCCTGTTTTCTTCCTCATTTTGCCAGGTCTTGTGCAAGGATCTGTTTAAACAAGACTGATGACTGTAGGGACGTCATCTCAGCCAGACTGGAGATGATTCTCCCTGTAACACAGAGAAAGCTTTTCATTCCTAGCCACACAACCTCTCCTGAAGTTGTTTTAGAAGAGGCTGACCAGATTTCTGAGGAAATGCACAGATGTATTTAACAGCCTTGTGATGAGTTTCTTCCTGTGGCCGTAACAGATAAGGTCCTCTGGACCACACTTTTGAATCCTGTGCCCATAGTGTGGTTTGCCAGGGCAGTGTACAGAACATGCTCTTTGAGGTTAGGTCCAAGGCTCAGAGTTACAGACATCTTGTCCTGTGCCACATCCTGATTGCTATAGCTTTGTCTTAAAAACAGTTCTTCTTAGAACTCTCCTCCTTAAAGATTTCTCACTATTTTCAAAACTTCCCTTCCAGAAGTGCTCCTTTTGTGGAATCTCTGGTTCTGCAGTTTGCTGACAATTCAGCTTCAGTAACCTTAATTTTGTAAAGAAATTTGAAACCATAATAGTCTAGACAAAAAAAAAAAGAAGTTGACATACAAATGCAGACACAACATGTGTCAGTGTGCCATTTGTTCCTTTTCTCCTACTCCCTTTACAATGCCTGAGAGCCATTTGGTGTTTCTTCCTTGTCCTGGATCCTCAATCCCCTCTTGTGCTTGTTAGCTGTGTTTTCATGGTGCTAGTACCTGCCTCCTGCATAGGGCGCATGTCCCTCTTATAGCTGTGCTTTCCATGTGAGTCAGTCCAAGGACAATGGAATGAGAGCTTTGCGTTTTCTGTGGAGTACAGGATTATTAATGAGAATCTCCTTTATGTAGTCTTTGTTTTTCTCAGAGGACAGGATGTTTGATTTGTTCAGTTCCTCTCCACAGCTCCCTTTTGGAGCTTGAATGCCATGTTCCAGTATTGTCTGTACATGGTCAGTCACACCAGTTCACAGGACACACAGGATGCAGCTGCCTCCAGAAAATGCTTCTCTGGAGTGATGAAGGGCACATTTACAGGAGACAACTCGTGTGCAGTCACCTGACAAGGTGCAGTCTCCATGCCTAAAATGCAGGCTTTTCCCATGTCTGCTCATGTACCTTTGCTGCTTTGTCTAGCTGGTAAGGAGGGTGTTGGAGGGCCTTCAGTGAAAGGAAGCAGGTTGTAGCTGGTTGAACAACTCTCCTGTCGATCTCCCTGTCCCTATGCAGCTGGAGAGGCTGGCAGAGACTCTCACTTGCTGTGAGTCACAGGTGGCTGTGCTGTGATGCTCTCAGGTATTGCCAGGATGGGAGCTGACTCCTCACGAAATCCCGTTCTGGGCTGGTGGTGCAATCCCCAGTATGCTGTGCTCTGACACATCACAGGAATGAATAACATCTCTGAGAGGAGCATTCCCAGGATCTTCTAAGAGCTTGAGTACTACCACAAAGCCTATCATGCTCCTGTGATGCTGAATACGATGCTCAAGCCTCTTGTTCATCTTCAGTTTGAGGGAGAAAGGATCATTATTTGGATGGGAGGGGAATAAGTTACTTGATGAGTATAAGTAACTCTCACAAATACATTATAAAGGTGAAATATTGACAGTTCATGTGTTTTTAGTGGCAAAAATATAGTAAATTTATATTTATTACAGTATGCAGGCTGTCCTAATTTGCAAAGTTGTCATTAATTGTAAAAACAGATAGAGGCATGAAAAGGTGCCATGAGCTAAATGCCAAAACCACATGATGACTTAGCACATCTTGAATTTATGGAGCCCAAGTTGGGGAAAGGGATCAAAAAAATAGAAGTATACAGTCAGATATGTAAATAAATGGGTATTTCTGTTTATCAAGTCATGGAGTGCAAAAGACCTACATGTCTTGGTCATACAGTTGGCATGATCCTTTAATGATGACTGACTTCTTGTGGGGGAAGAAAAAAAAGTTCTAGATTTATATTAATGGGTTATGGCATGGATCTCAAGTATCACTGGACAAAATTGTTGTAGCCACGTAACATGTACACACAATTACTTGATGATTTCCATATTTATAACAATCACAAAATGTATTTCCTGACCCAGTTATTTATTGTTTTACTAGAACCAGCCCTGCCCCCCCAACTTACATCACTGAAAACTGAAAGTTAAACTCCTTGCTAGTGAAGTCTTTTAAGTCTAGGCAGCAAGATCAATTCTTCTAGTTTGAGCGTCTGCATTATATCATAGGAAGGGACTAAGTCATCATATATAAAAATATCAGTAGAAGAAAACACTTGGTTTAACACAGAGATTTGTTCTTTCTTGAAGAAAAAAAAATTAAGTTAGGAAATGCTGCTCTCCCCAGATTACAGTATTTTCTTGAAAAATACTGCAAGTGATAGGTAAGCCTGTAGCAGCTATTTTGGGGGTGGTAATGAGCAGTGGAAATTAATACATTTTTCATGACTTGTTTCCAGCACTGTAGGTTAATGGAGTCAATAGTGTCTCTTTTATTGTAGAACCACATCCTGTCTGGTTGAAAAAGATGGGATTATTAGCCAAGTCTGTCTCTCTCTGTGACTTTTTTGTCAAGACAGGAACTGCTTCATGCCATGGTGTCTGACAGCATTGCTCAAAAGCTCTTCTTTCACATGTCCTCCTTTCTTCCAAAGGCACTGGCTCCTTTTCTGAAAGGTAGAGATGAATGTTAGATTCTCTGAAATCTGAAGGTGTTTTTTGGACATGGTTATAATGACTTTTGATGTCAGTGCTTTCACCACAGTCTGCTAATTAACAACCAGTTGATGCAAAACACTGGCATATATTTACCTTACTTTGGTGTCAGGCATCTCTGATGTTTCTTTTGGGTGCTTACATGGTCAAACCGACTGTGTGTTTGTACTAAAGGTGGTAAATTTGTAACATCCTTACTGAGGTTGAAGGGCAGGTTGCTATATGCAGAATTATACCAGGTTATTTGCATGTAATATTCAAAGAAGAGCAGACTTAGAATTTACTGTCTGCTGATGTTGATCTGTTCTTTTGATTTTGGCACTGTGCTGTGTATGAATCATATTTAATGGCACAGGGAAGGCACCGTGCTCGGCGAGGGAATGAGGCCGTATTGCATCTGTTTGAGTCAGCAGCCAGCGCGTTGTGCTGCAGCTCTGGTCGGAACAGTCTGGAGGTTATTTGAGGGGACAGTGAGTCACGGCGATGCCTTCTTCACTCATCACCAGTCTGCAGGGTGACACGCGGCTCTAGCACAAACCTCTGGGTGATTGTAAGAAAGGGATTTAAAACTGAAAAAAGAAAGTGGGATTACTTGAAAAGAAAAGGCTTTCTGGTTATACAGAGGAAGGAAAATCCTATAATCTAAGTAAGTAATGTTTCTGGGTATTGAGGGTCTGCAGGTGGAAAGATTTCCTGAATGTGCTCAAGGTCCAGCCATTCCGTTTCTGTAGAACTTGCATTTTCTTCATATAAAAAAAAATTAGGATGATAGATCCCTAATACTGTATCTGAACTTACTGCTTGAGCTTGGTAGATAGCTTGTTAAACACACAGCCAGAATTTTGTAGAAAGCATAAGTATGAAATTAATTATGAAATTAATTCTGGTTGCAGCCACCTTTCCTGTACAAATCTATGAAAAACAATGCAAGTATCAGTTCATCCCCATTTCACATAACCATTACGGGAAAACCTATGAGCAGCTGAACGAGAAGTACTGTAATTTCTCTTGCTAAAGTGGTAAGAGCGGTGAAAGCAGAAAGAGGCCAACTGGGATTGACCATAAAAAGCATACTTCCTTTCAGAACTAAAAATAAAACCTGTGAATCCTGAGTACCAAAGCTTGTCTACCAGATAATTATGACACTCATTTACATAGTCTTTTATCTCCTTCTAGGGACTGGTCTGAACAGTCTTCTCTTAAAGACTGTTCCAGCTTCTGTGGTTGCCTTGCAGCACAGGTTTTCAGGCTCCTTAGCTCAAAAGACATCTGACGACGTAGGTTGGTTTTAAGCAAGGTCTTGTGGGTTTGTGTTGTGTGGCAGCCTGCCAGGGATTTCTGGTGCCTCAGTTACAGGGAGGAACAGAGCTCTGAGCAGAACAACACTTGGTACTCAGTTGTGGAAGATGAAGAAGATCCTCATCTCAGGCTGTCATTTTGTTTTAGAAGAGAGAGTGTTTTAGAGTAGGCGAATACATGTAGTTCCAGACAGGGGCCCCCATGCCTGCTGTTCTTCCATTCACTTAATTTGGCTAGTAAATGAAATATGAAAGTTCAAATTAGCGTTGTGAGCTCTGTGAGGTCACTATGCTCCCACATGATGGAGTTTCTGTAATACCAGTTTCCATTTTGAGTTTAGGCGATCACAGACCAAAAGACTTACACTTTTAAAGCTCAGGTTGCAAAGTCAGCCATTGAAAAACTGGAAGACACTCTTTTGCTATGTGTGGATGAAGCTAGAGGTGTAAATTGTCTATGCAAACTTTCAATCCTCTGTTCCTGAACTTCAGAATTTCATTTCATTTTAGCTGAGTAAAATTATAATTAAAGCTGCACATGTAATGAAAGGATGACAGTATCGATGCCTAATATTCTTTATCAGTCATCTCAAAATCCACCAGTTAGTGGATAGATGATGCACCATTTCTTCTGTCAATGGTGTAAGATGGTCCTTACCTGAGGCCTACTGATTGACTATGCATTTTCCATCATTTTTAGACTCTTGAGTATTTTTTAAATTTTAAATAATGCAGATGATGTATTTTTCCTTCTGCCCATTACCCTGCTCATGGTTTTGGGAATTGCCCAGAACATGCTTATTCCTAAAAACTGAAAAGTTTACTTAATAGCTAGGCTGGGTAAAAGACAAATGAAAAAGATAATTCCTGTGGAGTTCTACAAAATACCATGGTGGAATTTGTCAGAGAGCATTACATGAGTTGTAATTTAATAACTGTAGCTGAGACATAGTTGGACAAAGTATTTCACACATCATAGAATTTAGAGCGCCTCATAGTTGTTCTGCATAAAAGTACTTGAAATACATTAAAATATTCAGAGGATGGATTCTGACTATATTTTGCACTCAAAAAAAAAAAAAGCAGCTGAGCAGATAGTATCCTAATACATGATATATTAAATGTTATTCAGGAATGGAATTCTTCTGTTCCATCACTGGTGATACAAAAATAGAAGTGACCAGTTATCTTTTTAATATAAGCATGACTTTTTAAATGTTTACTTTAGGTCAAGAGTTATATAAGGCTTATTCCTAGTACTCCTCAAATATAATTTCTGCTCTACTTTCCAATGCCCAAAATAGTTTTCCGGTTAAAAGGCATTAATTATGAAGATGGCTATACCTTGTTTTCATCCTTTATAAAACTTCATATCAATAATGCTGTATTCAGATGAAATTGAAATCAGGCTAATTGAAAATTTTTTGATGCCAGTACAGTAGAGTTCAAGCACATTTTTAAACTCTGAAAAGAAAAAATGTTTTTATTTATACTAAAAGCCATTGCTGGAGAATGAACTACAGTATGTATGATTCCCTTTCTGATCCAAGAGGGATTTGTTGATAGATACTCAATGGGATGTGGTTGCCATTAAGAATGCACTCTTACAGCTAGAAGCTTACAAATGGCTGTCTTTAAATGTTCAGGAAATACAAAGAAAAACTTTCTTTTCCTTGGCTGATGTGTATAGGGGTCTTTTGTGTGATCTTGAAAATAATATCAGTATATCTTTCTTCTCCTCAGTCTGCATTTTTACAAGCTGCTTGGTTGGCAAACATCCTTTTGAATAGCCTCAGGAAATATTTTCAAGCAAAGTTCACCCAAGGCAATGATGCAAAATGCTGGTTTGGTGTTTGTGCAGGACACCAAGGTGAGATTTATCAACCCACAAAGACTTTGGGAAATAAAGTAATGGAAATGGAAAAAGTATGACTCTTTCTCTTGTAAGAGGTATGGATTTCTGATGGTCTAAAAGTACTGTATTCTTGCAGATTTCCTTGTTCTACTGTCTTTATAGTTTCACCTTTTGATACTCTTTCTCCCTATAACCCTTGTCTTGCTAAAGTTGGGGGCTTTTTCCTAATATTTTGTCTGTAAGACTATGAAAATTTCACAGCAAATTTAAATAAAGTTTTTGTATGGCAAAAATAATTTCAGTATTTTTGAGATGTAGCAAATAAATGCATCAAAAGTGTTCACCTCAGCCATCTTTTTCAATTAGGACAGTAAGAAAGGAATCAAAACCATTACTACAGCCTTTTTTCTCAAATATGGATTTTTACAAATGCAGGCTTGTTTCAGGACCCTGGAGTAATACTGTCAACTTAAAATGTTTTGTTACTTTGGCTCATACCCATCTCCCAAGTGAGGCAGACATTTATTTGATATGGGTGTTGACAGTGTCAAACACTATTGGAAATAGAGACCTGGTAGATCTAAAAGAATGTTATTTGTAATTTCAAATTTTTATGATCTTGGAATTCCATGAAACGAAGAAATTGCTTTGTCAAACTCTCCACCATTATGTAAGCCTCTCTGTGAAGCTCTTTCATTCAGAAATGCATTGGTGGCATTTAAAAAATATTATTTAGAATACAACTAGCCTTCTAAAAGAGGTGTCTAAATTCTCACTCGAAGTTTACCAAGCATTTTAGCATCATTCTAAAGAGCAGGTAGTGTTTACATGTCCTCAGTTGACCTTACCTATGGCTTACCTTTTCCATCTTGGTTTTAGCTCCAGTGATCTGCTGAATAACAGCAAACAGTGGAAAAAGACTATAAGTGTAAGGACAAAGCAAAACTTAAAATCATGTTCCAGTAGAAAATAACAGTGCATGTCTTACCTGGCATAGCAAATGCAGGTTATCTCAAGGCTTGTATAGTAGAACTGTAAAAGTAAAGAGGGCTAGAAGAAAATATTCTTGTCAAGACTCTTAAACAGGCTTATGTTCTCTGGCTTGGAAGAGGGCTGGTGGTGGGAGCAGCCTTTTGTAGGGCCATCAATGCTGATGAGGGAGCACGTCAGAAATGACTGCCTTGAAGTACCAGTGGATGTCCGGTGAAACATGGGAGCAGCAGGTTCACAACAAGCAAAAGGAAGTACTTTATCAGCAAAAGGAATGGTAAGTTATTGCCATGGTGCCCTTGCTACTGAATGCTGTGCTACAGTGGTAAAAAATGTTCATGGATACGGCAGGTGGTTATGCTGACTCAGGGAGAGGATGATGAAATAAGATACAGACTCCAGTTCAGGAAGTCAGTCCATAAACTGCTGTTTGCCAGGAGCTGCTAGATCACTTTGGGTTCCCCTTTCCAGTTTCAAGGAGGGCAAGAGTATGTGTGGGAATTGCTGAAACCAGGTAGTGACCTGGTGTGACCTAATCTCATTGCTCACAGTCTTGTGAGGGAAGAGATGGGAATAACAGTAGTTAGCAGTTTTTTCTGCTATGATACATCACTTGGACAAGATTTTGTCACTTAGTTTCTTTGAGAAATATTTCTTTTCCCTTTTAGGTTTTTGATTTCTTTTTCCTCTTAACATCCTTTGATGTGGTCTAGTGAGCTGTGTGTGTGGTCAGAGGGGAAATTATACTGTTCCATTTTGATATGCCTTTTCCAAGTCTCTTTCTGCCCTCTTGGAAGCTTCTCTTTATATCCTCTTGTGCTCCTGCATTAAAGTGAACAACTCTGCAGTGATTTCATCCTCAGTGAAGACAGGAAACATGATGCTAACAGCAACAAGTAGTGAAGCTGTAAAGTAAAATCCTTCCTCTCCCTCTCCCTCTCCCTCTCCTTCTCCCTCTCCCTCTCCCTCTCTCCCTCCCTTTCTCCCTCCCTCCCTCTCTCCCTCCCTCTCTCCCTCCCTCATACTAGCATGAGAAGTCAATTAGCATTACTTCACCAGCTGCCTGGGTTGTAAACTCCCATTGCTCTTCCCAGCCCTCTCAGGACCATCCCTGTTTTAATTCCATAGCATTAGTGGCCATGGGTATTTGTCAGCCTAAAGTATTTCATACTTAAGACTTCAAAGCATGGCAGGTATCTTGAGAGTAGCTTTCTGATAAATAAAAGTCTCATCCAAATCTTCTCTGACCAGTTAGACGTACACTTTACTAGGAAAAAATAACAAACTCAGATAACAAGACAACATAATCCATAGTTTTCAGCTTGTGATTTTCATGGTTTTTGCAGGAAATCCATGTAATCCTTAGGTTTGGATATGCTTTATTTTGGGCTTTGGAAATGTGAGGTAACTTTTCTGGCCTGTATTAGTCTATGGAAAAAAAACCCCACCCACCAAACCCAAACAATAAAGCTGTTACTGAGGTTTAGCTTCCGAGCTGTCATTCTCAGCCAGTGCTGAGAGCTACCAGCACGTCTTGTGAGGCACAGAGGTAAACGCGGTGTTTCACCAGCTCCTGATGCACACAGAGAGCCTCATCAGCTCTGGGCACGTCCTATGAAAGAGTCTTTGGCTGGAACCTACAATTATCCAGTGCTGCTCTGTGCACCTTGAACAGAAAAATGGAGCTACTTGAAGATAAGTTCCTGCCATCAGTTAGTAGACATGTGCAATCATCTGTTTTGCAACCATCAAAAAAGCAAAAGAATTAGTGGAGCTTCCAGATGAAGGAGGTACCAGCTAACCTCATCACCACAGCAGCTGCAACAAAACCTTCCCAAAAAGAAGGATTGAAATCTCAGTGCTGAGAGAATTAATATGAGAAAGCAATTTTTACTTCTGCAAAAAATGCAAAATTAAGGGTAGTACATAGTACTGCCACAATACTTTTGTAATCTGTTTTTAAGGAATGGTAGCCTATGATCCCTCCATATACACTTGTTGGCAGTCTTTTTCAGTTTCAGGTGGGTACAAGGTACAAATCCAGAGATGTTTATATAGAGCTCTCGAAGTGAGCCCCAAGCTGTCTCCTGTGCCAGAAGCTGGGCTGTACAATTCCTGTGAGGATCTGCAGGCTACTGCAGTGTGTGCACTGGGATAAGCACTGGATAAACTATACCAGACACTTAGAATTTCACATGTACATCCACCTGGCGTGCTTTGTGATTTCCAATAGTAGTGTGGATGCTGTGATAGCAACTCTCCATGTTGAGATCTGTGATTAAAGGCTGCTTTTTGTCAGCCCCGCCCAGGTTGCTTTTGTCAGTTGGAGCAGTTCTCATGTTTGAGCTTTCTCAGCTGGGGTGATTATCTTTGTGTGATTGGAAGAGGTTACTCTGAATCTAGGGAAATGTGAAGGGCTGATGCAGGTAGTGCTCTGGCCTGCTACCTTGCACCTGCAGTTTTGAGGAAGACAGAATTTATTTTTTTTTCTTTAATAATCTGGAAAAAAAAATCCCCAAACCTCATGTTTGGAAATGAAGTCCTGAAATGTGGTGTGAATGTAACAAATACAGGGACATCTGCTTGCTGCTTCTGAGAAGCTATAAGAGGAACCATATACTGCCTTAAAAGAGTAAATGCCAAAACACATGACTTCTCAGGAAGCCCTGCCAGCACCAGTCCAACAGAATATTTCTTGCAGGGAAAAGAAGGGTGCAGTTGCTTACCAGTCTAGCCCAAGCCTTCCTGGCCTCGTCATAAGGTTAAGATTTCCTCACATCAAATGTACTAGTAAAAGGGCTGTGAATTTTTGCTACCTTCAGACAGAGGGCTGCTGCTGTGTTTAACGTGTGCCCCATGATGCCATCTCTGCTTCTGTAGAAGAGGAACACTTGCTAAGACTGTTTTAGGAAGCTGGAGCAGCTTGTGACCCTACGGGCATAAGCACAGTGTCGGGGGCCAGCTGTGACACAGGCAATGCCCACTGGAGCAGGTGATGTGAGCAGCACAGCGATGTCCTCACTGCACGCTCTGGGCATTTTCTCTGAACTGCTGTTGTCTCATCTTCCTGGTGGGAGCTCCCAGTGGCAGTGGGAGCTCCTCAGGAGCTTGGTGTGGATTTCTCATGGGTGCAGGGTGTGTGCTCTCCGGGTCAAGGGTGGGGCTTTGTTCCTGACTCTGCTCTGACACCAAACTAGCAAGGTCACACAGGCCTGACTGCTACTCCTGCAGTCTGGCTTTAGGGGATTGTAAATACGTTGGCTACATGAGCCAGCTGCTGCTGCTACCTTTGCATCATGAGCAACTCTGATGCAATGAGATTAATTTTATGGACAGGCTCTTGCCAATACATCACCATTGGTTTAAATCACTTTTGAGTAAGAGAGTAGATAACCTACATTTAAGGAAAATCTGACAGAGAAGTTAGTTTCCTTCCAATTTATTCTCATACAAATGTATCTACATGGTAAACTTTGTTGTGTAGGGTATGTGGAAAAAAAAAAAGAATCTGGTTGCTTCCTTCCAGACCTATGTCAGTCTGGCTTTTAGTATAGGGGCAGATAATTTTCTGAGGAGCATCTAATCATACTTAATATTCTTCAGTGTAACCTATCTTTTTTTCCTTATCTGTTATGGGGCAGAAAACAGCCACTCATTCACATTAATGAGTTTTAGCTAGCTAAATCGACACTATAACACAATAGGCCTTTTATTAAAATAGGAAAATTTTTTTAAAGTGCATGGATCTTCTGCATAGTTTTTTCTTACTTTAAGCATTGAAAAGTTGGTTTTTACTGTAACTTGGTGCCACCTAGAAGAAAACATGTAATGGAATAATTTAATTTTTCAAAATAAATGCCATTATTTATTTAGTAAGTTTTGAGTGGTCCCATTTCACTCCTTTTCTCTGTAAATATGAGAATTTGAGCATTCATTTAACAAACATGAATGTTTCTGAAATTGATGGTCATCCGGGCTCCACTTTTAGTGTGGGAAAAACTACAGTAATTTCTCATGTCCCAGTGTGGTAACTGTTGTCAAAACAGACTGCCCATGGGAAATCCTTTCACAAAGCTTGGTATAAAAATCTGTTTTCTCTGGATTAAATGCTGCCCTCCACTGAAGACTTGTTCAGACTTCAGGGCTGATGGCTGATACCCTCTAAAATTCAGTACTTTGTGCTGTGGAAAATAATACTCATTGTTCTAACACAATAATTACAGTCAGCTGTAATAACACGGTAGAGATGGAAGTAGCTTTAATTTCCAGTTGAGAAGTTCATTTAAATTAGTAAAGCAGAGCAGATGGATTAGACTATCAATCATTGTTAAATGGTTGAGGTAGACACAGAAATGCACTTTTTGACAAAACAAACTGTTCCTAACCCAGAGACAAGTCTGATGGAAACCTTCAGGGAGAGGCTGTTTGGTCAAGCAGTCCCTTTCCTGCCAGAGTGTGGTTTTGATGCTGACAGGGGAGGTAGGAGAGAGGTTCATCTTCCTGGTTCTGAGTGGAGTAATGGAAACTCCTCTGAAGCAGATGGAAGGTCTGGACCTGGGAACTGGGCTTCCCTTTTCAAACACAGGCATTCCTCTCCTCTGCTGCCTGCTTGGGCAACAGGCAGAAAAACTAACAGGCAATTCAGTAAACACCAGAGACACAAAAGTTGTCATGAAACAGACTGAAATAGTTTAATATGTTAGCAGATCCCTTTTTGCTCATACATAAAGCCTGAAGGAATCCAGACTGTATTAATGTTCAGGAATGCTCCCCACCCCAGTCCACCCCAGGGGGCTTGGAGGGAAGCTCAGGAGTAAATGCTTAAAGGGCTCTTTGGCACATAATGCAAAACCTGGTTTGAGTGCTCTTAACAATCTCTATATTGGACTCGCCTATCATCAAGCAGAAATTCAATTATTGCCCATGCTTTTTAATTCCTAGGGATAGACAAAATATATTAAAATATATTTATTTGAGTTGCATCCCTTAGGAAGCATTCAGAAACATCAACCTTTTGCATGCAGCATCCTCTTGAATAAGAGTTTGGTTTCAAAAATGTTGCTGAGGAGCAAAAGAAAGTTAACTTACTGCACTTTGACAACTGCAGTGGAGGTAGCCTGTGAGTATCCTGTGAGTATTCAGGAAGGCATGCTCCAGTAAGGAGCAGTGGTGAAAGGGGTGCTGACACTCCACAGTTACTTTAGTCTGACTGGCTTCTGCTTTCCACCACACTGCTACAAAGAGGCATGTGGAAGAGTGGCTGTGCCTCTGCTTCCTCCACAAGTCAGGTTATGGTCTTCCTTCTGTGGCACAATACCTACCCAGCAAAGTTTGCATGAAAAAAACCCCATATATATATTTTTCTCATCCTCATCAAGCTACAAGCTACTTTGATCGTTAAAATGTAGTTTTTAGCCCAGTCTTAAGGGTTCTCTGATTGGAAAAGTAAGATTGTGCAGCAGAATGTCAATTCCAATAAAGTATACATTTTATATGATAAAAACTATTACAATCTAGAGTTCAGTTGGATGTGTCTGTACATCACAGAGGAAAGACTTCTGTAAATAAATTGTTTTTACATCTGAGAAGTAGGGCTGCAAGGTATTACCAGACCAGACAAAAAAAAAGGATGGCTTTCCCTTTTTCTCGAAAATGATCATGTCTGAAAGAATGTGTGCTGAAATTGGAGTTGGCAGGAAGGCAGACAAGTATTTAAGTAACTTGCCAAGGTTCTGCTAAATGTGTAAGGACACAGGTGTCAGGTCAGTTCCTCTTCATGGTTTTATGGCAGAATGTTAAGATTACATGTGTGTTGTATACCATTGGCAATTACATTTTTCCAGCCTAATTAATTGTTATGTTCCATATGTTCCAGTCTTGTGGCTAATTCAATATGTTTTACATTAATCATGTTTTTCTCCTCCTACTGCATACATATAAATCAAAGTAGTTTCTAATATGAAGTCCATCACACTTTCTATAGTGCAGGTTTTTGAGTACTGCAGCATTTTTTTCTGCTTATTTGTCCTAGAGGAGCTGGTGACTAGTTAAAATTGAAACGGAAATAAATTAGTTGTATTTGGAATGGAACATCTGGAGTTACAAGATGTTTTGGATATCACATAAATGAGGGGTCACCTTGACTATTGTTAATAAGTTCAGACTGGGAACATTTCAGTGACAAAGAAAATGAGACAGAATGAAAGTGCAAAAATTAAGCAGGAGTAATTTTCACTCCTAAAGGGTACTTTAAAATACCATGTTTCACCCACAGACGATCAGCTCACTGAAGTCTGTGTCAGTGGCCAAAAGTAAAGGAATAACTGAAGTACAACAGAGTTCAGGGAAGGAAAAATGTAATGGAAGAAAAATCCTCAACATTTTTCTGGAATAGTAGGTGGGGTAAGGCTTGTGGAAGAGCTAATGTATTTTATTGGATTGACAGATACAGAAGGAATTTAACTGTTAGTCTTTAATAATGCAGGTTCTTCAGTTCTGAAATAGAAGTGTCAATCTTCATCCTTAGACCTTAATAACTACAACACTACTACTGTAACAAGTATCTGGTGTCATTATAGTGTTTTAATTAATTTCTCTTGGAAAGGTCATAAATAAAAAGCTGATAATGGAATGAATAGCTTTGTTCTTTTAATTTCTTTAAAGATCTAGAACTCAGCTAGTTAAACTTCACTTTCCAATTTCATATGCCTCCCATCTTCTACAAATTAGTTTTAATGTTGATGTTATAATTACATTTGATACTCATCATCATTACATATAGATTTCTTTGATTGCACTCTTTTGCCACTCATACTGGTGTTCAGGAGCTTCTGCACCAACTTCCTATGAGTTCTTTTGCCCTTCAACTGAAGCACATTACTATCCTCAAAAGAAAGGTGGTACTTCTAAATATAGAAACCTAATTTAGATTCTGCTGTGACAACTAGGGGTCCATTTCTTGTTCATTACAATGATGAGGTATTTATTGCTGAAGTCCATTGATAATGTTACTTAGGTCATCGTTTAACTCGAAGGCAGACAAATAGTTGCCAGTACGGGGGTTTCTTCTGTTACTAAAACTACTGTTAGAGCCACTTAGTGCAAAGCATCTTTACTGCTGCTGAAATAGACTCAAACCTGTGGATGTATTTTTCCTTATCCCCTTTCTTTTCAGGACTAGTAATCTTACAGAGAAAGTCAGGTATAACTCAGTTATAGAGAAAGCTAGAGGGTTTCAGAGGCTGAATAATGACTGAGAGAGAGAAATGAAGCATTTCTCAGCAGGTATGTCAGAATGATTTCGTCATATGGGGAGGTAGTACTAAAAGTTCTCAAAAATTTCTTAGCTCTTATATTCGTTGGAAAACATCACACTTACTTTTTTTTCTGTACCAGAATAGGTTGGGGGGGTGGTGGGGCACAGAAAGGTTATGGTTTTTGCTTTTTATAGGCCAAATGGCTATGTGATTCACAGCTGGGATTTTTGACCAGAAATGGGGTCATTTATTTTATAGATTCTCCTGAAGTAATTCAATGTGCAGTGTTACAGCACTATGAAACGGGGGGGGGAGGGGGTGGAGGGAGGAAATGTCCTAGAGATTTAGTGCTTGCCCTATTGTCTAGCTCCATTTGTGAGTCTTGGTCTGAAATAGCTCTCATTCAGAGAAAAATAAAAACCTGTCAGTGAGAGTTACTCTTCTGTTCCCTCAGTACCTTATGTAAAGCTTGTTCTTGTTATTTTCAGGTTGAGGAAGAGAGTAAAGTTCTTAAAAAGGTTTTACAGGTATGAGACTATAAAGACCAAAAGGAGGCTTTGTTTTTAAACTTCCATCCATTGCTTATGTCTTTAAGCACAACTTGAGGATATCTTAAATAGGAGTAAACCCCCCACCAAACTTTTGGATACTTCTAGATTTGAAGCTGTCATCTGATTTACTGATAGTTTTATATCAGTTATGCATGGCTAATTGGGCCAAAAAAAGGGAGTAATTTAATTTAAATAGTAAAATGAAATACTGTTACAAAAAAATGAGCATGATTAGGAGAATTATTAAGAAAAATTAATTACTATATCAAGTTGAAAGGCAAAAAAAAAGACCCATGTTCTCATCATCACATATGTAGTGTCTTGCAAGTGGCAAAAGTACTGGGAAGTGACACAAGCCAGGAAAGAGAGGATGGTGTTGAGCAGAACAGTGCATGAGGAGAGTGCCTGGATGGTTTCTGCTTCAACACTGTTGAGAGCAGGTAGTACATATAGAAATAAAATGCTTCTCCTTCCAGTCTATTTTGGGTGGGGGGGTCCCAGAAGGAAACCTGTTTTGAATGATGGAGAGAGGGGAATGAGGTAGAGAGATGCTTAATCCCTCTTAGTACTCAAGCATTTTACAGAGCAAAGCAGTTTTTTCCACATCAGTTGGCTGGTTGGTTTTGTGGCCCAGGTACAAAAGAAGCAGTAAGTTGTCTTTGTAAAAAACCAGAGGAATGTTGCCTGGGGTTTCTAGGTGTGTTTCCAGCTTCCAAGGGGGATGTGCAGTGGTAGTACACAGAGCTTGCTATTCTTGTTAATCTATTGCCAGCTGTTTTGTGTATTCATTCTTTCTCACCCTCCTGGTGGTTCTTTCCCTGCCCCTGTGCCTTCTCCTCTGCTTTTGGCTCCCTTTTTCTTTAGTGCTGGGTGCCAGCAATGGGAAGCACTTTTTGTCCTGATCTCTAAGGCCACAACCCTCAGTAGTCAGGAACAGTGATTGTCAGGAAAGGAAACAGCACCTTGCTTGCAAGCATTTCTCAGTCAGACATCTGTAAACCTTTTTTTTTTTTTTTAATTTTTTTTTTGAGGCCTCTAACTGTGCCAAATTTTGGATAGTTTTCCTTGGGAATAACCAAAGCAGACACCTCTGACACATCCAGTTTGTTCTAAAGCACTGAGCTTATAGCAGAGGTCAGCAAAGCCAGCACAGCACCCTCTCCCGAGGGGTTGGGAAGCAAATCTTGTTTCTTGAGGACCAGTGACAAGTGTTTGATTTGAATGTAATTTATAGACAGCATTTGAACTTGAGTATGAGACTGGTTCCTGCTGCTACCCACAGCTGATCTAAATGAAGGGCTGAAATTCTTTTAGACAAAAGGTTTCAAAAGCCAAGCAGCTGATAGGTAGTTGCTGTGTAACTGGTGAGTATATCAAGGGAGTTTAGTGTGTGTCCTTTTTAAAGGCAAGGACTTGAAACAAAGGAGAGTTAATAATCTAGGGAACAGTGGAGGAAACCTGAAAAATGGCAGATTTAATAAAGATGACTAAATATAGTATGCATGAAATTACTAGTATGGTTCATAAGTGAAGAGGAAAAAAAGCCAGAAAAGCAGGGAGGCTCAAGATGCAATTGGCAATGAGGCTGGAACTTAAACCAGATCCAAGAATTAAGGAAAGGCTGAGGAATTGCAGATTTCTTGGTGGGACTTTTGATGTTGCTGAATGGGAAGATAAAGAGGAATGAGAAAGCTGAGAAAGATCCTGAAGGGATTTGAGTGGGAGTGGGAAGGAAAGACTCCATCATTAGCCTTCATGATAGGGTAAACAACAGTAAATTTTCTCCCGTGGTGGATTACAGACGTGCATACCATCCCAGAGTAGATGCTCTGACAATCCTGAGTGGAAGTACGGTACCTGGTGGAGAGACCACTGAGGAGATAACTCTTATGGAGAGGCTCTAATCCCAAGTTACCTAGAAAAACTGCCTTTAGAGAAGGTGGCTGGTGCAGTGGCTGGGAATTTCAGTGTAAGGAAAAGCTTTGACCAACAATGAAACCTCCATTCAGACCTCGGTTTTTAGGAGAGAGCTGTTGGGTAAATGTTTTCTTCTTGGCACATGGAAAAGTGACAGTGGGTAGAAGACTAATACCAGCTGAGAAGGAAAAGAGCTCCAAGATTAAGGAAAATGATAGTCAGGCGTTGCAGCTAGGGAAAAATTTCCACTGGTATGTGATTACTAAGAAATAACTGAAATGTTGAGAGTCTGGACAACAAAATGGAGAAATCTGAGCTTCTCATAGAGGTCAGGATATAAAACATCCAAGTATCAGAAGGGTGGTATAATGCTCTTACTAACTGGACTAGAGGTGTTTAAAAGGCTTCGTGCTGTTCAGAAATAACTGAACAAAAGGAGAAGTTGTGCAGTAGTAATTATACAGTGGACTAGAAAAAATGCTTTGGTGTAAAAAGGTCAGACTGAAATCAGTTTGGCTGAAAATCGCTTTGGAAAAAGATGACAGAAGGAGCAAAGAATCTGTGTTAGCCCCAGGGTTAGACTCGAATAGGGTAGGGATCTTTGTAGTGTTGTTAGATAAATACTGCCTTGTTATCAGGTGGTTTACTTTCCCAGGTAGAGATAAGAGAAGAAGTGATAGGGCCAAGGTACTCCTGGATTTGACTGCTGGCAAGTTTCTTCCTCAAACTAGTCACTGAACCAACAGGAAGACAGTGTTACTTTAGCCTTCACTTTGAAAAGCAATAAGGATATTCTAGAAAATAATTTTCGACTGAGGATTCAGTTTCACTTTACGCTTTATCATCTGCTGGAAGAGCTGGCTTCCCTCTCTCTGCCCCTGTCTAGCTGATCCGAGCAGTCACGCAGCCAAGGCATGAGTTACATCAGCAAGGTGACTCCAGTGGCAATGAGTCACTCGGATGGGGGGTGAGTTCCAATGGATCAGGCTGCCAGAGAGCTGGAGCCACTGCTTGGGGCTGGTGAGGCAGTCAGGCATTCCCAGTCAGTGGCAGCTTACAGTTCAACAGATTAAGTGGAACGTCAAATTGCATCCTTAGTAATCATGGGTTGGTTCAGTTTGAAATATGTGGAAAAAAATACAGAGAAGTTGGTTCGGAAATCTAGGTTTTGAACCTTAGGGGCAAATTTAAATAAGCAAAACTGGTCACAGGTGTAAGGAACCTCAGGACTCAGTTTCTGGAAGTTACAGATACATAAAGCTTGCCTGGAAACTGAATTCTCAGTAAAGAGTTATCCTGGTCTGCAGTTCAAAATGGAGGAATAGTCAGCCTGAGAATATATACTAAGACTAATGCAGAAATCCTGCAAGCAATGGAGGGGGGGAGGAGGGCAGGACAACTTAATTCAGGTTTGTTTCTAAAAATTAAACTTGATCTTGCAAATGATGTGAAAGCAAATAAAAATAAGGTTTTGTATGGTGAGAAGGATAGAGAATAACAATAATACAGAACTAAAACATTAAATATTTTTGCCTTAATTTTCAGTAAGGATAATGATAAATAGAGGAGAATACTAGATGTAGGAGAATAAGAGAGTGGAAATTACTACAACCAGAGGGAACTTAAGGATCATAAAATACTCAGAGACCAAGAGAAATTTCCATCTCACAATTAGGAAAAAATTAGTGCTGATTGTAACTATTTTAGCTAATTTTTCCTTCAGGGTAATACCAATCATTGGAGAAAGCAGTGCCAACATGAAGAAGGGGAAAGGAAGAATTAGGCAAGCAATTAAAAACCTGTCAGTCTGTCCTCACAATATATAAAACTTTGGAAGGCATTGCGGGGTGTGGGTGAGGGGCAGTCAAGGATTTGGGAGATTAAAGAAAATAAACTACAATATACCTACTTCAGAGAATGAATTTTACTGACCCTATACTTGTCTTTGGGGAAAATTAATCTTCTAGACAAGGAAGGCCATTCTATGGCATTCAGGTCAGGCATGATCTGCCAGAACCATTCCCAAGGTCTGCAGGTAAATCTTCCTGTTCAGCTCTGTCGGTGGGAATATGCAGGCTGGGATTAGTGCAGGCAGGGAAAGCTGGTACCTCCCAGCTCTCAAGAGTGCTGGAACACTGCTGCCAGGGAGCAAGGTCTCGAGACTCTTTTTGCATTGCAGCCCCCGCCCCCCGATCAATGGTTTGTTGCTGTTGAGAGAAGCCATGAAGTAGGTGATGTTGGGCAGAAAGGTACATGGCATAATAAAAGCAGACTTAAATATATTTTTAATTTGGGTATGTGTTTCTAAATGCTGTTTTATTTGGGAGGGGTAAGTGACTCTGCAGATACTCTAGAATCATAAGGCTGAAAAAGACCTTGAGATCATCTAATCTAAATTAAGGCAGTTAAAACTTGTTGTGTCTGCTGTAGAGATTAAGGAATTATTCCTTGCAGCATCCTGTTTTCACAGCTGGAGACACACCCAGCTGTTTTCCCCTCCCAGTCTCTTCAGTCTGTGTTCATCTATGGTATTTTCCAAAACTATGCTCATTTTATTGTACATACCTATCTTGAAGAGCAATATCCAGAACTCTGCTCACTTTATAGTACTATAATTCAGGATTTATGAATGCTGAACACAGGTTGTACAAACATTCATATATCCCAGTATTGTGTTTATATTTTTACAGCATGATACACTTACCTCAGTCCATAAATTGAACCTAACCTCTCTTTTTCTATGGAATTCCTCCTTAGCCACTCAGTATTTTTGGTGTTGACTTCTGCCTACGTGCAGTGTTTTGCATATCATCTTTTTTCTCAGACCCCTTGTCCAGTTTGCCTTTTTGTCCTCTAATATAATTTGCAGTCCCATCAAGCTGGTTGGTTGTCAATTTAATAAATGTAGTCTCTGTTCCATGATCTGGGTCACTAATAAACATAGTGAGTAAGACCAGATTCAGTGTAGGTGACTTTGGGAACTGCATTCTACATACATATTTTGGCAAATAGTGGTGATTTCTGAATGTTCGGGGGATTTTTTTTGTTTATGCCTTCTTTTTTCTTGATATGCCTCTACATTAGTTTCATTTGGGTCTAATGTATTTAGCTTGCGCACATGAGTATCATAAGAGGCAGAGTGTCAGAATATAGATCTGCTTCTTAAGCCTGCTCTTCTATTTGGCAAGGAAATTTGCTTTGACATGCTGTATTATTTTTGATTTAATGCTGCCTTTTACTCATAGTCTTGTATTCTTTAAAGTCTTTACAAATAGACTGGTTGTAGCTACTGTGTGTTTCCTCCCTCTGCCCTTAATCCTGGTCTACTCTTACCATGAAATGCTGTATCATGGACCCACTTGAATAAGAACTTTGGTTGTCTTTGTCGTGAGGCAAGAAAATATAATTAATATCATTCATCTTGACTTTTGTAATGCATTCCACAGTATGTCAAGTAAGGAACAATCAGAGGAAGACTATGATTAATAGAGTGAACAGTAAATTAGGTAGGAATGAGTTTATAAGATGTTGGCTATGTGGTGTTGAAATAGGTGGAGCATTGCAGTGGTGAAATAGTTCTGTCTGCCAATAGTTGTTAGTACATTTTGGGAGTGACTTGCTTTGTGTTTTTGCTTAAATGTTTGGACTAATTGATTAAATTTGATTAAACCAGTAGACGGTGCAGAATAGGAGAAGCCCTTAACACAGAGGATGAGGGTTTTTTATGCAACTAAAATTGAATGTCCTTGAGAAACAAAGTAATAAAAATGGAACAAAACGTCACTGCATAAAACAGAAAGTGGTGGATTTAGGAGCAGATGGCAAATGTAGACAAGAGCTTATCCAGCGGAAGCACTGGCAAGGAGAAGGTTTGAGCCTTCTGGCCAGTCAGAGGAGGACTGTGAACCTGCTGGGTGATGTCGAGCTGATTGCAGGTGTGACTCTGAGATGTGTGAGAACAGAGGCATGCTTGTGTCCCCCTAGAGCTGCCCCTGAGAGCCCTTTTGCACTAACAGACGTAATTCTGCTCAGCCATGCTGGAGAAAGATAATTTGAAGCCAAACAGGATACAGGGCAGGACAATGAGGATAACCAGAGCATAGAATACAATCTAACATGAGAGACTACGTGGAAGTAGAAAATGTAGGTTAGTGACGCTGCCTACACATTAGTATGGGAGGAATGAGGGAATGTAATCACTGCTATAAATAGATCCTGGAGATAAATACTGTCTGATACACTATACAAATGGATCCAGAAGATCCCAAATTCACAATACAGACCTGAGACATAACTTGGAAAAAAATGCAGAAGAATACATTGCTTCTTTCTAAAATACCAGTAAGTTTGAACTTAGAAAAGCATTTCACTTTTAGTAGGAAACTTCTAAGTGAGACATGTTTGTGTGACCTTTCAGAGACCCTAGAGAAAGGAGATGAACAAGATCTGGATCATTTTGATTTTATCTTTAAACTCACAGCTGTCACAGTTTGAAGATGAGTGAATTTATAAAAAGCGGAAAACTTGTTATCTCAGAGAGAAATACTTTGAACACCATCTGTCCTGTGTTTTCCTGAATGGAAAAAAAAGTGTTTGTCCATCAAGGTTGCTATTGGACAAGCATGTAGGGCAGATGTGAGAATCTAAAAATAGCATTGGGGGGGGGGAGAATCCATTATGATATCTAGGTTATTTTCTAATTTGTTTGCTAGATAGACTGATGGTGTTTCAACATTATTTCAGCATTATCCTGATGCTGGGATATAGTGACTAAAACCCCGTCTGTTCCATCAGATTTTTTATTATCAAATGTCAACTTTTAACCTCACCTTCTTAGTGGCTTATGCCTATAAGGGTTTTTTATTTGAGAAGTTCTCCCAAGCCTTTAATACTGTAGATTCAGGAATCAAACCAGTGTACTAGCAACTGAATCTGTGTAGGAGGTCTGACAGAGTTACAGTATGATTATAAAATAATCATAGTGGAGAAAATACTGCTCAAGGAGGTTAAAATACATTTCTGTGTAGTCTGACACTTGATTGTTTCTCTCCCTGCCTACATGACACACACAGGTGAGGTGAACAATCTGGTATTTTTATTTGAGGAGTATATATTAGCATGTTGTCTCAGTAAGATGGAGCTTTTTATGAAGATAATTAAAACAAAATGCATCACTGTTGCTTAATACTTAAGTCTTAGTGTTTGGAAATATGAAAATACTACTTTTAAGATACTCTTACAGGTAAAGTGTATAATGCTTAGAATATAAAAAGGATGTATTGCAAAACACAGACAAGTGTTCCAGTACTCCCAACAAGCTGGGACTAAGCACAGAGGCACTGAGTCCAAAATGAGTAATCCTCTCTCTCCATGAATGGCCTTTCCCTATTACGGGAATCCATAGACAGCCAGATAGAAATGCTGAAGAACTGGCAAATGGAGTTCCTGCTTTTCTGGAGACAGTGGAAGTAGAAAGGGAGGAAAGGGTAGAAGTTGCAGCCTTTTAACTATTCACCAACACCCCTGGATCACCCTCTTCCCCCCCAGTTCAGAATATGTTGCAGATTGAATGTGCTTATTCTATAGGTCTTGCTGTGTCTGACAAATAGTGAAATGCACTGCTGTCAGTAAAAGAGAGTAAATGTAAACTTGGAGGAGTGGCCCTGAGGAGTCTTTTGCTTCTCAGAAACTGAATCCAGATTTAATGTTCAACAACTTTATTCACATGATAACATGAAGTAGGTATTTCCTTCTTTCAGCTTCTTCAATATGTATTCTTTTAAAATACTGCTCTCTGTTTTTGATATTTTTCCAGGATTTTTCTACTTCACCTTCTGTATTTTTTGAAGCTTTTGTTATTGCAGATAGCTTCAAACAGGAGCTCCTCTTTAACATATCCAGCTACATGTTTCAAGAGCCAGTTCCACTCCCTGTAGAGACCTAACTGAGTTGTCCCAGCCACTATTCAAGTGACCATTTTATAGCATGGTGTCTCAAATACATTGCAAGCCCTGGGTGTGGCATCAGGCATACAGGGAGCAGTTGATGTTACAAGAGTCATGGGGCTGTGGGAATGGAAAATCCCAGCACGGGTGCATGCTCACGCTGCCATAGGAGAGGAAGTGATGCCTGGAGTGAGGCTCCCTCAGAACCGCACCCCGATTTGCCTCTGATGGAGCCAGTGGCTTTGTTTCCAGGAGGCATCCCTGACCAAAGGGCCTGCCAGCAGCCTGAGCAGTCAAGGAGCCTCAGCTTCAGTGGGAAGCTGAGCTTTCTGTGGTGAGGACGCTCCCGAGTTGTTTTGGTGAAGAGCAAGTAGAAAAATGCAAAATAAAATACAGTCCATGTAAAAGACAGGAATATGACTAAGCTGGTAAATAAGATACTCTAGACAAAGGACAAGGAGTGGTAGGGCAGAGGAACTGAAAAAACAGGTGAATTGGGAAAAAAACAGTGCTCTGGAAATCCAAGTTAACAAATATGTAGGGGGTGAGCTGGATAAAGGTGAGGCAGGTATTTAAGTTCTAGGGAATAAGAACAGAAAGGGACCTTATGAAAGGTAGATCTGGGTGACTCTCAGGAAGCTAGATGAGCTTCTGAGAGGCAGTTGGGAATGTAGTCTGAGAGAGACAGGAAATAGTAGGAGGGTGAAAGGTGGAGTCCTGTTCTGTAATGGACTTCAGTTAGTGGGAATTATGAGAGGAACACGGATGCTGAATCAGAAGAGCAGAAATTCAGTGGATGTTAGGAAGCCTGAAGCTGATGTTCTCAATCAGGTTGTTTTTCTGGAGGTGAGGCTGGAAGGAGGCTGGGTAAATGAATGTTAGATCCAGTAAGTTATAGGGGAAAAGGATGCAAGAACATTGTAAATGTCGTTGATAGGGCTGGAAGAAGAAAGTAAAGCCAAGAAATGAGTTGGACGGAGTTTGGCATCAGTGTGATGGAAGCAAGAAGGCTGAAAAAGCATGAATACTGCAAAGCATGGATGGCACCCAAGTTAAAACGGGTTTGATGAATATTGCAGACGGAGTGTGGGTAAGAACATTGTGAACTTGAAGCTGTTGTGCTTTATGAACTTGAAGCTTGCTTTGTGGAAGACAGAATCTGGTCCCAAGGTTAATGAATGTTGTGGCACATTACCACGACACTTGAAAACTCACATGAAAGTCCAGGATTTCCTTGTCCAATGTGTTGTGCAACAAGCACAGAAGGAAAAGGGTTCTTTTCTGCATAGAGTTAAAATGTGAGAGTGAGTCAAGGGCAGATGACACACAGAGACAGGAGGTGGGGAATAGAAGGCATTGCTTATGAGGGAAGATTAGGCTTCCATAAAGCAGTGGCCAACCCATTGTCAAGGTTTCAGAGGTCAATACAGCAAGCAGAGTTTTAAGGAGAAAATGGAAAAACGTCAGTGAATCAGCTTTGCTAGTGTTGCCAGTAAATTGTTCCTGAAACTGGTAAATGAGTGATACCAGGATTGGAAGATGCTGTATGTCTGAAGGTGCAGTGTGATGTGATGGGGCTGCTGGGGAAAGGAGTGCAAAGAGTGAATACTGTTGGCTGTGGGTGTTTGTGACAGAATTTTGCATGGTCTGAGCACGTGTGCATTTATTAAGGCCAGAATGAAATGCAGAATGAATATAGGTTGGTGCTCTGAACTACGGGGATGGGTAGAAAAACGTGTTTTATAAGGTTTGCTAGAAAGACCTGCACCCAGAAATGAGAGAGAGCAGGTCACACATAAGGTGACATTGATGTTACTCGATTTGAGTGAGTGGCAAGGGTCCCAGCATTTTTGCTCAATTAATGAGGGAAGGGGGCTTAGGAAAACACAAGTCTGTTACAGTGATGTTTGCCTTAAAATGAGACATCTACAAAGTCTGAGTGACTGCTCAATATTTTGTGTTTGAACATGAATCTGGAGTTAGAGCACTCTCCAGCAAATAAGAAAACTCATACAATGCTATTGACTACAATGATAATGATTTTTTTTAAGGCCATGCATCTGGTTTTTCTTTTACCACAATTATTGGTCTCCTGTTGCAGCAGGGACACTAATTCAGCCACAGAAATAGCACCAGATCACTAACAGAGCTTATTCCCAGAGTTGTGTTTACAGTACTGGTATGATGAAGTCGATGGGGATGAAGTAATGGGGAAAATTGCACAGTCATGTTGATGCATGCAGCATTAAACCCCATGATGCCTGCCCAGAGAAGGTCAAAATTAGTTTTAAAAGTTGACTGAAAACATTGCAAGGATAGAAACTATATTTTAAATTGGAATAATTTGAAATATACTGTAAAATCAGTTAGCACTGATGTGGAGTGTATTAATTGTACTGTTGCATGTGTTCCGTCATGTACACTCTTGTCCTCAGCTTCTCGGTTTTGAAAAACTACTAAAGATAGCCTGGTGAAGTTTTTGCTTGTCTGATTTGCCCACCTCAATAACCAAAAAAGGAGAGTTAAATGAAGAATTTGCCAAATGAACTGGCACCGGAATGCCAGTTACTGCATTTCAGGTGTTGCAGTTCCAGTAGTAATGATTGTTTCACACACATTAATTTCTCCTTTGGACTTTGGCTTCTGCACTTAAGTACAGGGTCTGAACTCGATGGGCTGCACAAATGCATAATGAGAATCTTAATTTCTCCACTAACATGAGGCTGACCGTAGCTCTGCCCTTACACTGCATTATTTTTGCAGGAAATATCTGCAGGACTATCACTATGAAACGGTTCTGCTTGCTAAGCAAATGTGGGGCAGCACAGACAGGAAGAAGCAGAAAAAAAATGCTAATTTAAATGATGAAGACCGATTTAACTAACCTTCATTTGTTTTAAAGTTTAAATATTTACTCATTTGCAATATTTGCATGTGCTCTTTCCTGGCCAGCAGCACTGCGCACGTGGGTTTCTCTGGCGCGGTGTGAGGAAGGAGCACGGTTTGCAGTTCAAGGGGTTCGCTGTCTGCAAGAAACGAAGGGGGATCACAGCAGAATGCCTGATCCGTGTGTGCTGTCGCTTCCCCAGTGCCGGTGCGGCATTCCCGGTGGCCGTAGCTCCCAGCAGGGCGGTGGCACAGGGCCCGGGCGCTGGCTGCCCGCCAGCCTGCAAGTGCAGGGGCTGCAGCTGCCACCGGCCCCTGCCCGCTCGGCCAGCGCCGCTCCACTGAAAAACCTGCCAGGCTTCTAACGGGGAAAAAATAGCAGGGGAAAAAAAAAGAGCAGCTCTTGCACGACTGTGCCAGCACAACCCAGCGTGCCTTCCGCCTCAAAGCAAACAAAAAACAAACTGAAAACCTCCAGCGGAGGAAGGCAAAACCATCCACCACCTGGAATTTTTCATGCAGTCACTAAAAATACAAAACCTGCAGTATTGCTATCCTCACATGTGTGGCCCGAGCCTGGGCTATGCTGCAGCACACCGGGGAAGTTACAACTGCAAATTTAGGAAGAGAATGTTTGCGTTTTTCCGTTGATTTTCATGATTATCTGTAGTTCTAGCGATTATCTGCAAAATAGGGCACGTTGTGTTACCAGTAATACATGTATCCTGTGGCAGTGAGCCAAGGCAGTAATTGAAGGTCAGGGATTGTTTGTCGAGTGCAGTTCAGTGTGCTGCCTGATTCCATAGGGGACTGGCAGTGCCAAAGAACAAAGGCAGCTCTGTTCTGCAAGCCTATAGTATGGCTTGTTTGACAGAGTTCAGGCCCAATTGTGAGAAGAAGCAAATAGGAGTGGAAAACAGTGCTAAAATAATGTGACGACTAAATAAGCCTGTAAAGTGTAGTATTTTGCAAATGTCAAAACCAGGCTTGGATAGACACTAACTTTTAAAACCCTTATTTAAAAATTGGTTAGTACCTTTATATGGCAAATCTGTGTTTTGTTAATAACATACACATATATATTGTCGTAAATTTTGTAAGTCGTAATGATGTAAACGTCACTTTATGTTGCCTTAGCATACTTAACATTAACAATTATACCTGTAGCAACTTTCTTGGTTTTTTTATACTTCCAAAAGGCGTTTTACCACTTAGTGGATTTTTCCTGAGGATGCCTTTAAGTGAAGCCCTTGGAAATGGAGTTGCTGAGTTAGTATTCCATGCATAGCTGGTGAAACTCGAGAATTTTTAGCAAAATCCCTCTGTGGTAATGAATTGGTGGTGCTGGGCTGAGTATTAATATTCTTTGTTACTAAGTTGCAGTCTATTAATAAAGCTTTGTCCAAACGGGCAAACTTGCCCGTCCTCCAGACAGTCTTGTGATTTGTATTTTAATAGTGTCTGTCTTTGGATATTATTAAGGATTGCCTGCTTTGACAGTTGCACTACATACCACACAGCTATCAGAGTGCCATTAGTTCAAGAGCAGCGTGAAGTATGTTGTGCTCTGTAATAGGCATTATTCATTTGTTTGCCCTTCCTGAAATAGCTATTAAGTGTCTGGGCTCTTAAGAGAAATGGTAAAACAAAACCTGAAACTGTATGAGAAAGGTGGGAATCTGGTGGTAGAAGTAGTATGTTTTTGGGATGCTCAGTACTTCTTGGAGGTAATCTAGTATGTACTTTATTTATTGATTACTTGGTAAAGTCTGAGTTCCAAGATATTTTCTTGTGTCAGCTATTACTGATAGGTCAAGTTTTATTTTTCAGAGGTGATGAGGCCTCTGAAGGACCAGGTCTGTAAAAGACTGTCTTGCTCACTTGAGAAGAGGTTCTGTTGCTGTTGGGTGGCAGAGACCAAGGCACACTTCTGCTCCAAAGGGGAACCGCAGTGCGAACTGCAGCCCCAAACCTGGAATAAGGTTGCCTTTCAGTCTTTGCTACTACATGACCTCTCTCAGTACTGGTGAAAGTGACTGAGGTGTTATTCCCCCCTATCCAGTGAGAGGTGGGCTGGAGAATAAGGAAGTGAAAGGAAATAAGGTCAGAATGGTGTCACTAAGATGTTTAATGTTTTCCTCTGGTGATAAGGCAGTGCAGCCCCACCATGGCATGGCTGGGGCAGGTGTGTTTTGGGGGAACCAAGGAGGTTAGTGAGCCATGTTCTGCTGGTGGAAGAAAGCAGCCTTTCTGTGGCAAGCCCTGAGGGTATCCCTGAGCAGATCTGGTCACGGGCTGTGGCAGGGGTGCTGGAGGAGCAACTGTCCAGTCTGGGTGGTCAGGAATAGATGGAGGCTGCTCAAGGCACTGCTGCCTCCCCTCAGCCTTGTTGCCATATAAGGCTGCTCAGCTGCCTTGAGCCAGCCAGGATGGAAGACCACTTAAAAAAGGAAAATCAATACAATAAACTGCCTCTGCTAGTGTCCCTTCCAAGCAAAATCCAGGAGTCTTGCAGTTACAGGGTTTGAGCATAGGCCAGGTAGTGACAAACTCCATGTACAGGTAGCCTGGTTCCTGCCCTTGCTTGTATGCGTGCAGTGTCACTGTTATGGAAGAAAACCAATTTGCTGGAGAAAAGCCTGTGGTGGGTAGAGAGCCTTCTAGTTCAGCTTTAATGTTTAGCTGTACCCAACTATTTTATTTCAAAGCTTAGTATGTTATAGCATTCCGGTACACCTTTAAGCTTACATCATTTGGAATAATTCAAGATGAGAACAGAGATGTAGTCATGCATTGATTTCCCATTATTCTCATACTTTCTTGGCAAATGACACGCTTTGTATTTTTTCCATGAAGTGAAAAATGTACAGCTGTTTATGTTTAAAGAGTTTGGGGGAAATAAATGTCTCTATCACAACCTCCCTTGTGATTATTTTTTCTTTTTTTTCTTCTTACTATCCACGTTTGTGTATGTGAGCTAAGTTCAAGGAGTGTATTACAGGTGTTTTTGCTAAATTTCTCTTTGGAAACCATTTTCTCATTACGAAGTGTCCCCTGAACTTTTTCACCCTGCAAGATGCAGTTGAAGTTTCCATGTGAACTGTTAACAACTAGTTAGTGACATTAGCTTGTGTTGGAAAGTGGGGAAACACGCTTTATTTCTATTTATTTTTTTTTTTTTTGGCGGGGGGAGGCGGTCACCAGGGACAAAATAGGTTGTATGCTAAAAATGAGAAAATTGTGCTTGAGAACGTTTTCCGTGAGTTTCTGCTGAGCACTGTGTGCTGTTGCTGAAGGCTTTGAGCTGCGCAGCCTCGGCTCTGACGGCGCAGGGGGGCGCAGAACCGCCCACTACCCTCTGCTCCGGCTGCTCCTGGACCCAAACCAGGCACTGAGCTCATGCCTGACCCGCCCTTCCTTTTTATTACTTTTTTTTTCCCCTCGGTTTAATGTGGACGAGCTGCAGCCCTCGCTTGCTAACTTTCCAAAGCCCACCTGCGGGAGGGATAGGGAAGAGCTTTCCAAGGCCGGGCTCAGCGCCGCGGGGGCTTCGCGGGGGGAGGAAGCACTGAGGCCATAAACGAGGTTTGAGGTTGTGGCACGGAGCGGCGGCAGCGGGCGGCTGTCGGCCCCGGGTGCCCCGGCCGCGTTCCCGAGCCGCCGCCACACGTGTCCCGCGACTCCGCCCCCGCGGGACGTGGACGCGGGCCGCGCCTGCCGAGCGCCGCCTCTTCCCGCGGCGTGCTCCCGGCGCTCAGCTCGGTGTTCCCAGCCCGGCTCCTCCCGCCCCGGCACCGCGCGCCCGCCCTTATGTAAGCAGCGGCATCGGCAGCGCGCCATGACCCAGCAGCGGGGACGCGCCGGGCCCTCCGCAGAGCGCACAGCTGCGCGGTAGTCCGCGCCGGCCCCACAAAGGGCGGGCGGTGAGTCGTCCTCCTCCTTCTCCTCCTCTCTCCCTCCCCGCCGCCGCCTCCTCCGGCCCCGCCGTCTCCGCCCCCGGCACGGCCGCCCGGCCCGACCCGGAAGCGGCGCGGCGAGAACCATTTTCCTTGTGAGTTCAAAGGCGGAGGCGGGTGCGGAGGTCCCGCGGGCCGGGCTGCCGAGCGAGGTGCGTACCGGCCGGGCGGGGGGGGGAAGGAGAGAATCCGCCGCTGTGGTTTGGGGGGCGCCTCAGCGGCTTCCCCTGCGGGACACACAACCCGCGCGGACACTTCAACTTTGCGACGGGCGCCTTTGTTTGCCCTCCGAGGCTGCTGAGGCGGAACGGGCCGCACCCCCGGCCCGCGGGGCTGTCGCGGTCCTGACCCCCCCCTTCGTCCCGTCCCCGCGGAGCGGCGCACGTGACGAACGGGCTCCCGCGGGGGGCGCGCGCGGCGCGGCACGCGGCCGGCGGCGGCTTTGTGCGCGGCCCGGCGAGCACGAGAGCGCGGCGACCCCGGGACTACGTGAGTACCGGCTATCTCCCGCACCCGCGGAGGCGCGCAGGGTGGCCTGCGCCGCTCGGGAAACGGGAGAAGGGGAGTTAAGAAAAAACCTGAGGTTTTGTGGGTTTTTTTTTGCTTTTCTTCGGTTAAGTTTCTGCCGTTAAGGCGGGGTGGGGGAGCGGCAGGACTCGGTGCCGGCCGTTAACGGCGCGGACCCCGCCGTTAGAACAGCCGTGGGCGCCGTTGGTGCCATGCGGCAGCTCCGGCGGGCAGCGAGCCCGGCTGGCGCTGCCTTCCCCCCGCGTCCCGACGGGTACTTCCTTCTGGCCCCCCCGGCGAAGGGCTGCGAGAGTTCCGCCCGGAATAACGCCTTGGCTGGAAACGGGTGCTTCCGTAGGGATTGCAGGCAGGGTAATCCGCGAATGAGGAAACCCCGTGCTCGATTTTAACGTCAGATCTGCTTTACTGATTGTCCGCTCTTTTCACTTGGTAATTCTGCCTTTGAGTACAAACCATGGCAACAAACAGGCGTTGGAAGAGAGCTACAGCTATTTTGAATGATTGAGTGTCATAATGAAAAGGTGCCAGTGTTTGCGCTATTGCAGACTAAACAGCAAGGCTAGAGAACAATATGTGGAAAAGTTTTCTGAATAGCACGTAAAAATTAAGTTTACATGATCTTTTCAATTTTTGTGCTTTAAAGAGGAAGAAGTAGAGAGTGTAAATGTTTTAGTGTAAGAATAGCTTTCTAAATTATTAACTCTTTCAAAGGCTGTTAGGCTTACGGCATAAATTCCTCTAGAAAGATTTTTTAAAAAGGGCCACTGCGGTGTGTGTGCATAGTAGGATGTGTTTTTGTGGTGTGGGGAGCAGGCTTGAGGCACAGTGCCCAGCTAAGCAGCCTGTGAGCTTCAGCGAGGCAGCTGAGGCAGTGGTACGTGCGGGATGAGCCGGGCAGCAGCTGCGAGCTCAGCTGTAACCCGAGCGTTTGCTGCATTGAGCCTTCTGGGTGTCACAGCCTGGCAGCGCCCAGGCTGCAGCAGCCGAGGTGAGGCGGCTCCTGGAGTCCTGGCCAGTGCCAGGGAACTGCTTGCTCACATGCTGGAGGCGGATTACCACCACTCCAGCTGCTTAATTGCACTGGGCAGAGGTAAAAATGCACTGTGTGCTTGCTCGCTGCTGCTTCCTTGGGAAAGTGGGTCCTGTGGTTGCTATGGGGGTTTTGGAAAGATAAATAAAGAGATGAGTTGTGTTATTGGGCATTAGAAAAGGTAGTAAGTGAGTAATCTGCTGTGTTAGTATTTGGTGAACGCTTTTGAATAGTTTTGTGATTGTTTTCTGTGGAGAGATGGTAATTAACATCTTCTAAAAAGTTATTTGAGTTTCCAGAAGATCCAGAATCCAATTCTCAGACTCAGTGTTGTCCCAGCTGCCTCTTGTAGGCAAGTTATTGCTGGCATGAGCTGGGGTAAAATCATGGCGAGGGGGGCAGAGTAAGAAACACGCTTTATTCAGCATCAGGGAACTTGCAGGAAAGCAACCAAAGAGAGTGTGTGTGTGTGTGTTTATGGAGCTCCCTTTGGCCAAGCAGGGAAATGTGGTGGGGGGAAAAGTGGATTTTTTTTTTTTTTTTCCAAGCAGCCACTTAGAATAGTGGTGAAGCCAGATGTCGCTTAAAATTGAGTGCTTGAGTCCTTCGCTTAGTTGTGGTCTTTGGGGAATTGGGTTAACACACATAAAGCTTCCTTTTACAAGCTGCAGGTTTGAAAGGGAGATTTTCGTTCACAGAGGTTCAGTTTTTCCTGGTTTCAGCCAGTATGCTTGGTTGTCCTTAAAGTTGTCCTCCACTTTGGGAATGGAAAGAGGGAGTGTCTGTGAGGAGCTCGTTGGACCTTCTTGCATCTATTTTCATGTTATTGCATGTCTCACATGCTTGCCTCTGATAGCTGACTCTTGCCTACTGTGCTCTTGTCTGTTTTTCTCTGTGCATGGGTAATATGTAGTGTGAAATTCAGTTATGTCTTCCATCTTAAAGTTTTTCAAATCCCTAACCTGTCCCAGGTTGCGTATCTCCTTGGTGGCTTGCCTATCTCGTGGAACTGATGGAGCCTGGACTTTGCTTTTCCAAGAACTCATTTATTAAAGGGTGGTGTTTTGTTGTTCTTTGATAGTGGGAATGTTTTTTAATAGCGTCTGAAAAATCTCAAGTTGTGTGCAGCGGAGCAGCCATTCGCATAGGAGGAAGTGTGTGACATGGCATGGTTTTGCTTTATTTACATATTTTTCCTCTGTGCTTGTGGGATAGCCTGCATCCTCCACATGCGTATTTTGGGGGCGTTGACCTGTCTAGAGGCACAGATCTATGAAAGCAAGTGAGAAGGCATTACGTTTCTCTTCTCAGAATAATCACACTCCCAGATCTATATTTGGAACTAGTTCTTTCAATACCAGTAGGAAGATAAACCAATGGCTCACATGTACCTTAATCTGTAGTGTTGTCTGAATCCTGAATGATGACTGCAAGCCACATTCCACGCAGTTTTGTTTCAGCTAATGATGTGGTATGTCCTGTTGTTTGTAGTCGGAAACACATTTCTTGACCTAAAAAATAGCTCAGAAAGTTAGAAAGGAGCCAGCATGGAAAAAGTAGAACAGTGTGAGGGAAGACGTGGGGGCAGATTAAGAGCTGAAAGACTACAGCATTGGCTTTTTCAAAGAAAAGTTTGTCCTCTTGTGAGTTTATACACTCAACATTTTGCAATTTGATGATGTGAACTCCACCCTCTCTTAGCCATTAGCAATACAAGATCCATTGTAGGGAAGTGATGGAAGAGCAAAGGCCTTTTCTTAGCTATTAGAGGTTAAATAATTATTTACTATTTGAACTCTGTAGTTGGCATATTATCATATGCTCTTGCTCCTCCAGCCCTTTCATCTGGTTACGTATTGTAGAGATGGCGGACTGGCTGAGAGGTTTGGCTTTTTTACCTTGCTTGTCTGGGAAAGAGTAGCAGCTGAAGTGAAACCTTAAATAAAATTGAAACAAGAATGCAGTGCATTCAGTCTGAGCATTTGTGGAGATGGATAAATTTATTAGAAAGTATAATGTATCTCCTGTGAAGTATTCTCTCATTTGTTTAGTAAGTGCCAAAGCCGAAGCTCCAGAGCGACTTGGGTTATATTTAGCCTAATCGCAAGGCAACACCTTTGTAAAGTAGGTAATGAAGCCTGATAAAACCTTGAGTGCTCTGTTACGAGCTGCCTGCAGACTGGCTGAGGGCAGGTCGGTCGCTGGCTCTGCTGCTGCCCTGCTTAGTGGCTTTTGTCAAGTTATGGGATTGCTTCGTGCCTCAGTTCCCCCATCTGGAAATAGGTCGTGGTGATCCTGCTTTCCCCTTGTAAGTACTTGGGGTCTGTTGCTGCAGGGTGTTGCGTGTGAGCTGTGATAGCAGCGTTTTACAGATCTTGGTGTAGCATTTGCACAATGCTTCATGTGGTTTGACCTACCCTTGTTTCTCCTCTTTGTCTTTTTCTCTTGCATTTTAAATTTAGAATTGGTCTCAAAGGGCTTTTTTCTTTTCCTGTTTTCCCTCATTACTGTTTTTTTGTCCTGTAGAATAACTTTCCTCTTATTTTTTTCTGTCCCTCCATGTTTTTCCCCCTTGCATCCTGCATGTTCTTTCTGCCAGTCATTTCTTTTGTTCACTGATGTCTTCCTCTGCTGTTCCTGTCTGTCTTCAGAGCAGCATTTCTCTCCCCTCCATCCGCTGGGATTTCCTTTTCACCTGACTCATCCCCAGTCGGTACATCCCCGCTCAGTCACGCTCTCCTTGCGCTTCTGTTCCAGGAAACCCAGCCAGCAGGGAAGGGGACCGCCTGCTTGTCCCCTCTCAGGGGAGATCCACTGAAGTCACGGCACCCTCCGTGCTTGCCTGCTGCATCCTGCTGTGCCTGGATGAGGGCAGGGGATTTGGGCAAAAAGGTGTCAAGGAGCCTTTTATTCCCTGCTCCTTTTTCTCTGTGCCTGGATTTTGCAGCAGAGCTGGGATGTTTCCTCCTTCCTCCAGCAGCGAGGTCTTCAGGACCTCGTTGCTTTCCCAGCACACGGAGTGAATCAGGAAACCTCCTGGCCCTGCTGCGAAATGCCCGTGCCCAGTGCTGTGGGCTCGGAAGGCGTTGTGCTGGAGCAGCCGGTTGCTGCAGGGAGGAGCGGCTGCGGGGGCGGCAGGCGCAGAGTCAGAACAGTTCAGAGATGGGCAGGGAAATGAGATGGTTGACTTGAGGCAAGGTGAACGATTTCAGAACAGGAAGGGGGGGAGCAATTTCTCATCTGCAGTCTGCTTCCACTTGAGCTGTCCTTAGTGTAATCACTGCTGTGCTAGCTGGTCCTGCAGGCAGGGAGAGAGGATCTGTGGGCTGAGCTGTGTGTTTAAGATAGAATGGTGCTTCTGTACTTTAAACTTCTGTGGTAAATAATCTTGCTCAAGCACAGTGAGGGAAGGGAAGAATGTATGGTGTAGTTCTCTTTTCCAGCTGGTTTTCCACCAACAGCACAAAGGAAAAAAAAATCAGAACACAAAATCCTTCTTTCTTGTATAACTTGTACAACAGTTCTTGTATAACTACTAATTGTTATTCTGTTTTAATTTGTTTTGATGGAAGAATACATCAGTATTTATGCAGTTTTGGGTTTGATGTGCTGAGGGTTTTTTTCAGTTGCTTAATTTTCCATTTTTTTTTCTTGATAGACATTCAAGCCCTTGGTTGGAAAAAGTGTATACAATTCAATTACTGCAGTAGAATTCCTTGTGGACAAACAGCTGGATTTCATAACTGAAGATAGTGCCTTTCAGCCCTATCAGGTAAGAAATTTGACTAGTGCATAAGTACTATCCATTTAACTTATTTAAAAGCCATATTTTTACTATTGTTTAAGTGCATTTTATGTTGAAGTTTTGTGTTTCAGGAACAATTTTCTCTTGATCATTGGCAGAGATTATTCCTTATTTTGTGAAAGATTATATTGTGTACTATATATGATTCTAGTTAATCTGATCATGTCAAGGAGTACTGTGCCACTAATATTATTGTACCACCTTTCATTAAAATACCTGACCCCTTTAAAGGTTAACCAGTACCATTAATTGTAGAGCAGATAGAAGATGGTATCCCTCCTTCTGAAGCTTTCATTTCCAGGTCTTTGCATGATATTCCACTTACTGATTTTTGAGTTTTTTTGGAGAATGAATAGCAGAAAATGTTAGTTCCTTTAAAGAAAACCACTTCTCTTACTTTTGTTTTTAAGCCTGGTAAAATTTCCAGTATTCTTGATTTTAATGCTTCTCCATTAATTAGAAACACATTAATATATTAATGCGTGTGTATTTAAAGAACAAGAGAATTAGTATTCCCCCCCCTTGCTGCTTCAGAAGAAGGTCTAAAAATCTCTTCTATGACAAGTAGAAAAATACTTGATAGTTCAGCTTGTGCTGAACTGATTGCAATTACAATAGCCATAAATTCTTCCTTATGGCTTGGATGGTACACTGCGGTGATACAGAAATAGTACTTACAGACTTGGAATAACAGATGGCCCTGAATAAATGCTATGTAATTTTGTCCTGACACCCCTTCTTCCCTCCTGCTTCACCAAGATGTTTTTTTTTCCCCAATACCAAATATAGAGCTAGAAGAAGAGAAGTGGCTGAGAGAGAATCCTAGGGAAAGGAGAGGGAGGTTCAGTTCGTGGAAAGGCTGGTGCTTTTGTGTGTCTGTGGTGGGGAAGCCAAACGAGTTGAACGTTTCTTGTCAGGGTGAGGTTACATGTTATGACTCGAGCTGCTGGAACAGCTTGGCTTTGCTGCAGAGAACAGTTCCCACTATCAGCCCCTATGCTAGTGCCTTCAGCCCTCTAAACCAGCACAGCCTTGATTTTCAAACACGGGAGGGGGTAACACAGTGCGGGGGAAAGCCTGTGATGTTCATGAGCTGAGCTGGATTAGCCCAGGGTGCATCCAGTGCTGTGGCTTCCTCTACAGAGGGGGTCAGGATGACGCAACACAGAGTGGGATATCCTCCTTTGGCAGCAGCGACCTCTTAAATCAGCTGAGCCATGAAGTGTAAATTCGCCCTCAGAGTCCAGCCGCAGTCTTCCAGATTCATTTTACAAAGCAAATACTGGTGCTAGTGTCTGTCCTTTGCCTGAAATCTGTCAAGATCATGAGTCTGATAATGCTCATTCCAGTAACAGTAATCAATCTCATTTTGGCAGTGAATCATTTCTGAGCTGAGCAAAGCAAACTGAACATAGGAGGACTGCCTTTTGTTAAACAATGCTATTGCCAGGCAGTGACATAGCAATGTGCTATGCATTTTAGGCCATTCAAAGAATATTAACTGATAGAGCATTAGACTCAGAAGCACCTTAATTTGGGAAGATGCATTCAAGTTGAAAGTGTATTTTTTAAAATGCATCAAATGAACAGCTGGCTTCATGCTATCATGATAGGTAATACTGAAATTAGCAGTGTTAGCATCTTCACTTCTCAAAGAGATACTGACCAAAAACTGCTACAAAGCAGTAGCTTGTCAAAAACAGTTCCAGAGATAAGCTTGGTCTCCCTAACTGTTGGCCTCCATTTTTGACACATAGAGGGCAATTCTGTGTTAGATCAGGCTGTTTTCCCCTCTCATGGAGCAAATAGTTACCCATTAAAGCCTGAGATGGAGGCTGTTGATCTGTATCCATCATGAGTTCGGTGACAAGATACTTGGAATTGTTTATTTTAACATTACAAGAAGTTTGCTGATGGAGATTCCTCTAAGTACTAAGGCATCCAGAATTTGCGTTTTAACTAGATACTGCTTGGATATTGAGTGTAGAAACATAAAATAGCATTGTGCTCACTGATGAATAGTGCAAAGATTTCTTTATTTGAATGATTATAAAAAGCTTGAGAAATGTCTTTTGTAAGAATGTCTCTTTGCAGGGCTAGCAGTATCTTAGTGCCAAATTGTACAAGTTAATTGTACAGATAAGAGCTTTTACTGAATGATAATGTCTTCAAGAGAACAGAAACTATATATGCTAATAATGTGTTAGACAGA
Source organism: Corvus cornix cornix (assembly GCF_000738735.6). NCBI lineage: Eukaryota > Metazoa > Chordata > Aves > Passeriformes > Corvidae > Corvus > Corvus cornix. The sequence goes on along the minus strand of NC_046336.1, from coordinate 30,474,137 downwards.
AATATTAGCTTTATTACTGGGATTTATTTTCTGCTTAAAGGTACCTGAAGTGGGAGGATTGTGTCTATTGCTTTTGCTTGCTGTTTTTTGTTAATGCTGGAAATCACATTCCTAGTAATTAGTCACTTAATGTAAGGTAGTTTGTACTTGTATTTTTTTTCTGTAAGACCTTCCTTTTCTTTGGCCTCCCTTTTCTTTGCCGTAAAACCAGATCCTAGATAAATCTTTGGTAAACTTCCTGTTACTGTCCGCTTTGCAAAAAAAAAGGTATTTTTGCTCCCTTGTTTGGTCTGGAATAGCATCGATCTGCTTGTGAGCAGAAGACAGAAGTGAGGAATCATTCTTTGCAGGGATGAGTTAACTTTGAGTCTTCTGAAACGTGTTTAGTTTTTTGTTTAAGCTCATGGCTGCACATTTTGAATATGAAGTCCTTAGAGACCATGGTGACCTAAACGCTTTTTTATTGCGTTTTGCTGTTAGTGCCTAAAATTCCAGTATCTTCCTGCCAAAACAAACAAAGTTTGAATCTGTGTGGGAAGACTCCATTTCACTTCAGATACAATTCTTAACTACTGACTTAATTTTTCCCATCGTTACATAGACTCATAATACTGGTAATGGGCAGCAGACAAGTATTTGGTATGAATTCTGCTCACATCAGTTCTGATCAAGAGACAGTGGTGTTTCACATAACAATTGGGCCAAAAGGCTTCATGAATAAGGTGCTGCTGTCCAGTTGTAAAGGTGACAACTGCTCAAAGCAAAGAAAACAGCACACTTGGCATCCTTTGAGACTTGGCAGGAAAAACAAAGTTTGAGTAGGCAAAGAACTAAATTACTGTCGTTACCAGAAGTGGCTCTTCCAGAACAAGATGAAAGAGACTTTGGCAGGACTTGCTGGGGAACCGTGAACCATGCATTCCCATGCCATGTCTGCTCTTTGCATAAATAAACATGTTTCAATTGTTAAGAGATTCAATGACCTTGCTAAGGGCTGGATGAATATCGTTATTAAAAGTAGGGCATGCAGTATACAAGCCCACTTGCATGTCTTCACAAGGTTTGCTATACCAACTATAACACTTGCCAGTGAATTGGTCTTCACTGCTAAATGTGCGTATGAATCTTCTTTTACCTTATGTGTGTACTTATTAGAATCCTGCCCTTCTCTTTAGAAGTTGCTTGGATTCTGTATGTGTGGTGCCTTAAACACCAGCCTACAACTTGTTTCCGGTGGCTTTTATCTCTGTTGCTTCATGGAGGACGTAAACTGTATTATTCTCTACGTGAAACTTGTGTGTGACTGAGTGACTCATTCATTAATCTGGGATGGTCAGACCATTTAGTCATGTAGTTCATTTTATGGTGGTGACAAGGGGATCTTGAGGATAAAGCAGATACGAACATTTGCTGTGGTACTTTGCTTAGCAATGGAATGAAAATTCTGTCCTTTGCAGGAAATGAGAGACACAAAGTTTGCAACATGCATTTTCTATCTCAAACTAGTATCTGTAGGAAGTGTAAGTCTTGAAATGGGACATGTAGGTTAGGTCCTTAATGTGAATTCTACTTCGCATTCGTAATATATCATGTATGTTCTGTGTTTAAAAATTCACAAGTATGGTGGGTTTAGTAATGGTTCTTGCTGTAGTCTGAAAATGAACACCTCTTGCAAAAAGCTGTTTTAAGGAAAAATTACAGTTAAGTCTACACATACAAGTGTGACCTAAATCAAATACTTTGAACGGAAGCAGTTTTCTGTAATAAGTTATTTGTACTGTTCTGTGGCATCTATGTGTCTGTCTGTTGTGATACACATATTAAGTTAAGCAGCAGCAAAGCTAATCATGCCTTAATTTGTTTAAGCACTGTCGTTTACTTGAAGGACTATAGATGGGGATGTGAAGCATTAAAGCCCAGCATATGGTATGCGTGACCTCATCAGAGTGGTGTTTTTGTCTGGGTGGTGTTTGGCAGTGCCCGTCACAGACACTGTTGGGCTGAAGTGTGTGATTCTGCTGTTGCTGGCCAAAGCAGCTGGAGTCAACTGCATTATACTTCAGACAAGCAAATGAAGAATAACAAAAAGTGTTTTATATCGTGTTTTTCCATAGTAAAATACGCTTGTGGAAAGATCTGGAAAAGACACTGCTTTTCCCAAGCAGTGTGTGCATTTCAGCTGTGTGTCTGGGTCAGGCAGAGCAAGGGTGCATGATAGATTATATACTTCCAAATATGTACATAATGTGTGTGATAATGTATTTCCAAAGGATTTCTGAGCACACAGCACTGGAGCAAATGTGCACAGTGGAGGCAGGACAGAGTTCAAATGAAGTTCCTTCCAAATCATTAAACTTCCTGCAAAGGGTATTTTACCACTCAAGGAGGAAAGTGGAAGGGTGCACAGTCTTTAAAAAGTCCTCTTGGCTATTTGGTTAAAAAAAAAAAAAAACAAAAACAAAAACCCCAAACTTGCTAAGAATGAATGTTTACAGTGAAATCTCTCTTCAGGCCTTACACTCTCCTTCAGAACTTCTTTTTTTCAGGGTTTTTTTTTCTGGAAGACAGGCCTGGTTGCTTTAGTGTTTCTAAATGGTACAGTCTGCCTGTCTACCTCTGTGCTGAAGGCTGCAGATGTAAAGATAGGGCGATGAGAAATCCCCCGTGGGAGGTGTTGCATGCAGAGCGATAGGCACCTGTACTTTGCTCTTTTTCTAAATGTGTGTGGCACGTCTGAATGCTGGCAGGTCAAATGTCTAACGCGCCTTAAAGATTGTTGAAATAATAAACTTTCTCGCTAATCATGAAGTAGGTACATCAGATACAGGACCTAATATACACCTACCTTGATCTATTACAAATTCAAGTCATATTTGCCATTAAGAAAGACTTGAGTGAAGGGCCATGGGCAACTCCACTGCTCTGCTTTTCTGTTCATTATGGGCAGACGTTGGATATTTCAGACTGGATGCCTTTGGATTCCATGACTTGTTTGCTTGTAAGAGCAAGTAACCAGGGCTTGTGTAGTAATGACACGTGCACATAAAAAAAATCTTTAAACATCTTGAAACAGGGACAAAATAGTGTTTTTCTGTCTGTATTTTAAGCACCCCATAATTACATGTGCACTCATCTTTCAGACTTCTCTTACTTTAAGCTTCAGGCTTAAAAATAGCTGCTGCAGCTGAAAATTGGTTTTCCCATAAACTTGTACCTCCGCTGACCAGGCAGGCAGGAGCTTTTTGGGGTTGGTCCCACCCTTTGAGGTTGTGAGAAGCAGCTTGGGAACTCCGGGTGCTGGCCAGCTGGCGGCAGTGGCCATCATGTGCTCCACTCCTGCTTTCGGTTCCTTCATGGGCAACCCAGGCACACACAGCTTTCTGCATCTTTTAACTCCTCTCAGTGTTGTGCTGAAGAACTGTCTCAGTTCTTTCCCATGTCTCTGGACCACCCATACGGAGTCCAGCTGGCTTCTCTGGCAGCCTTGTAAAGAGCGATGGTCTAAACAGCTTGTTACTGACACATCTATGTTTAAGCGTACGGCTCCAACATGCAGGGAAGCAAAAGGCTTCGTCCAGCTAGAATTGGGTCAGATGACTCATCCCAGTCCTCACTCCCAGTAACACGTGCAGGACAGAAGAGTTTCATCGGGATGCTCACAAAAGGAGAGGAATGAGGGAGGAGGGATTGGCACCCTCCATTTGTAGAGTCAGAGGGAGATGTACATCATCTGCCATAAGCCTGTATTTGTGCTTCTCTTTGAAAAAGAGCTTCTTGTTTGAGAACTTGCTCTGTTTTCTCAAAAGAGGTGGAATAAAATGGCACCTTTCTGTTTTACCTTGATCTGTTAAGAAGTAAGGGCTTCAGTCACTTTTTTGTCTCAGCAAGGTTTGGCGCAGGAGTGGAGTTCTTCAGATCTGACAAGCCTTAGGGAAGTGAGCAGTGCGGAGGGGAGGCCATCAGTCAGCAGGAAGGTGACACAGTTGCCACAAATAGTGTGGCTCTTCCGGGTGGGAGGGAGTTCAGGTGGAACTTCTGAGGCTGTGGGAAGGTACACAAGGAGGAAGGGAGGAAAGAGTTGTGAGGTCCTTTGAATAAACTGAGATTACTACAATGCAGATGACTCTAAAATCCATAGGAAAACAGTTTTCCTTGCATTGTTGTAGAGAAACTTATTCTTCCTACAATTTCTGAAAAAACGCAGTCATTTCAATGATTTGATTTCATTTCATTAATCCTACTCTAGGAGGTAGTATTGAAGTAAGTAGTTTAAAAATTTGGATTTCAGAACGGAAGAGATGGAACAAAACCTGCTTCTTCTTTGAAGGTGAATATCAAATCCTTTCACTGAAGTATTTTGGTACTTCTGAAAAGCCATGCTTGGTATTACTGAGTTTAAAAATCCATCCAGTATTTCTGGATGAAGAATTTCCTGTGTTTGATCACAAGCGATTACTTCTTCACCAGTAAAAATCAGTGGAAAATATCGTTCAGTAGTAAGTGAAGGGTGCCATATCCTTGGTTCTGTATCCTTAAAATTTCTGTTTGATTTATGAAAAAGGAAAGCTTAAAGTATTTTTCTCGTGTGGTGGTCTTGACCAACACTGCTTCTGTAATCCAGACGCAAAGTCAGCTTGCAGAGAAGTCTGTTCCACATTGTAACCAGGAGCTGCTTTGCCCCTGTGTTCTTGGTTTCCCAAGTTGCTCTTTGTTGGGATTGGGAATCCTTGGTGCTTTAGGGATCTCAGAAGTGTGAATTCGAGTAAGCTCTGCAGCGTTGCATGGGAGTTTGTACCCAGAGCAGGAAGAGAGTAGGCATTCCTGCATTTCAGGTAGGGGGAAATTTGAGTTTCATGGAAATGTGTTCTTACCCAAATTAAGCCTTATCTTGACGTGATAAACACAATAGGTCATTTGGTGAGGTGCTCATGGGTTTGTTTGCTTTCGTTCCTCCCTTGGATACAATGTCCCTTTGTTCTGGCCTCCACTCTAGACCTTTTTCTTACAGAATGTATTTCTGAAATTACACTAATAGAAGTAATAATTTGTAGTCTGGGATTACTGCTTCATGGGAACTGCTCCACAGCCTTTAGCAAACTTAGTAGAGGTTGAGCACTATAGCAGTTCCAGGTGTGTGTATCTAATTCTTTTTCCAGGCCAGACATCTGGGGAGAAACTCGAGTAATTTTATACCAACTTGAATTTTTAAAATTAAAACTAAGTATGAATCTTGCTATTTTCTTAGACATTGGAATAACTTTACTAAGGGCTTGTAGAGGGCTTGATGTACAGAGCATTACTCATTTTTAACAATACACTAGTAACTACAGTTACAAAGCTTTTTTACTATTGTTTGTAAATAGTGACACCCCCCCCTTCAATCTAGCTAACATTTCCTGTGTTTTGATTGGAATTAAAATTACTATTCCCATTCTTCCCCTGTAACCTCCTCTACTTGAGTGTATCTGCCAGTATTGTTGGGAGCAGTATTTTAGTGCTTTTGAATTATAGTAATTTTTGTGCATCTCAGTGATGATTACATTTTTTGTGATTTTAGCTGTGAATTTTAAGCATGCAGTTTAGAAATTACATTTCAACCATAGAGGCAGGGCCTCTATCCTGTTTGAATGTTTTCTCTTCTTATCACCACGTCACACCATTTTGGTATACAACAGATAAAATCAGGTTAAAGCAGGTTGCAGAATGCATAAGACTTGGTGGCTAAATTATGGCGCTTGACAGGCTTGAGCTTTTTTCTTCCTTTTTTTTTCTTCCCCGAGTCATGTAGTTCAGTCTTGAATTATGTCTTCAATAGGAATTTTTTGGTTCTGCATGCTAGAAAATTTATCTATGGAAAAATATTGTGAAATAGAAGAGCATTGTATCAATTTTAAACACTGTATGACTTTCCTAAGTTTACCTCAGGGAAGTTATTGCAGCAATAACTGAAATGTCCCTGTTTTCTGATTAGCAATTTAATCTTTCCTCTTTGCAAGACCATTATTCATCAGTTCTATAAAAGGCACATCCACTGCTTTCTCCAGAGTTGCAGAGAGCTGTAGTGTTAATCCAGCTATGATATATGTCCCAGCTGGTCAGATCTCTGTTATTTATAGGGAAAATTCCTAAAAGGGCTCCAACAGGTCATAACAGAGCTCTCTGCAGGAAAAAAAAAGGCAGTGCTGCCTAAAATCCTATTAGAAATTAACTTTGAAAAGTTCTCTGCAAATACAGTGGCACTTTTAAAATGTGAGAAAAATGAGTTTTATTTTGATCTACTTTCATAATACCAGCGTGTGGGCCAACGTGTATGTATTTGTATTCTAAGAAACACATTATGAAATAAATCCCTGAAAGCCACTTGAAAATAAAACATGAATGTAATAGTAACTCAGTGGACTAAAACAAGCCGAGTTTCAAGAACATTTGGATGGTATCTGATGTATTCTTTCTGCCTTAAAAAAAAAAAAAAGTTAAAATATTTTTGTTCGTAAGGATTTGTTTTCTGCCCATAATCCTCATGACTTACAGAGAAAATGAGCTAGAAAGTTTTGTTTCCAGAGTTCCTGTTTGGTAAATAGGATGGAAGATATCTGCAGAAGAGACTAGGTAGCTGTGTGATTACTGTTGGTAATTTAAGCTGGTGATAGTTCAAATTCCAGAGCAGGGAGTCATTCACAAGAGTGATACACTGATGGATATCTCTAGGAGGTGGTGTTGATTCTAGGATCTGTCATCAGACTGACACGTTCTGGACAGTGTTCTGCACTTTTCTTCTGCAGAACTGAATTGAGAGGCCTCTGCTCTTCGCTGCAGTAAGCTCTCAGTTACCAGTAGTCTCGTCAAGGAATATTGTACTGCTGAGTAATGCAACTGATGGAAGATTCAATGGAGGTGACTACCAGGAGTTAAGAGATGACTGGTCAGTCATTTTCTGTGGTGGTGGTACACAGCCTGCCATCTGCCACAGGTAACCTCTGCTGTCCCTCATGCAAGAAAGATGTGTCTTCTGTAAAGTGGTCAGTGTCTGAGCAGCCCTTCTGTCTTGGCTTGATTTCTGGGTGCATTAGACTGCCTTTCTAGCACCCCGCTAGTCCAGACAACTGGTGGTCATTAGAATGTACTTTCTTTTTTTCTTAAAGACAAGTTCATCCATACAGCTTGTCCTTCAGCTGGTGTGATTTGGGTCTTGTTAGATACAGTCTGAAAGCTGTTCCCGGTTCACAGGGTGTCTGGTTCTCAGTTCAGATTTTAATATCAATGTACAAAAGAGATTTCTCCAATGTACTTACTTAGCAGGTCTCCTTGTTAGCATCAACTTCACTCTGCTAATTGCTTGCTTCAGGGAAATGTCTGCACTTTGAGGTTTCTTTTCCCATAGTGGCAGTGAGTTGCTTAGTGACTCAAAGGCTTGTTCCAGTATTGCCACATGACTGAGTGGGTTAGGACCAGTACTCCCTCCCTGTTTCTCTTATGATTAGATGAAAAAAAAAAAAGCCAAATTAGTACAAGTTGCATATTGCTGAGATGGTGGTGATAAATATGTGGAGCCTGCCATGAGGAAGAGGAAGGAAATGTGATTCAGTGGAAAATGAAAGAAAAGCAAATATATGGCTGTATCATCAAAATGAGAGAGAAGGTGGACATGGAGTAGTGTAGTTCATTTGACTTTTATTTGTCTGTATGTGGAGAGTGTAAGTAGTACAGTCACCAGTGTTCTAGGTGGAAGCTGACAGCCTCCCTGTTTTGTGGATAGGAGCCACTTTTTTAGAGAAGTCTTAGATGCTAAAAGATACCTGACTTTGAGGGAGAGTTTGCTTTTCTGACCCAGATTGTCCTGCCTGCTCAGAGAGAGAGAGTAATATAATTTGTGAGTGTAAGGGTCGTTATTTTTTTAACCTCTGCTTTCAAATGCAAGACTATTGTAGATGTCACTAGAGCAGTTTTTAGGCCAGCACTGACAATATTTGTCTAGCCCAGGTTTGGCTTTGCTTATCCACTGAGTGTTGCTTACTTCCCTGCTGCATGTTCATCCTGTCCGTGTTCATGCTGTTCTGATTTCCCCTCTGCCTTCCCATACCAGATTGTCATCTACAGATACAAGAATAACAAACTGACTTGTAAAATGCAAATTTTACAGCATGCCCGTTTCACCTGAGGTATTGATAGTTTTATAGGAAGGCAAATACCTCTGTTGATTTTTCGTGTTAGTAAGTTAAAATAATGGAGAATATTAGACTACAAGTCATACTTTTTTTTCACCCCCTCTATGTTTATATTCCTAATGTTAGTATATCAGTTACTCTTGCGGAACTGAACAAATCAGTGTAATGATGCACCTTCAAGCCTGAAATCGTGACTTGGAGAACTGTATGTAGCCCTGATCCCCTGATTCTCAAACCTGATAATTAAAATCTTAAGATCAGTTTCAACTCTTCAGGCAAAATGAGGAAGGGAGTAGGAGTGTGCGGGGAGAAGTATTATGGTATTATGCATAGGGAAGAGTGGGGAGCAGCAGAAAAATCGTTGATAGCTTTTCCTGAGAGATGTTAACTTTACTGACAGTTGGAAAATTACTAAATTTGTATTCCTCATCTTCTTCCCCCTTGTAATTTTAACTTCCTACTTACAGAAACGTAGTCGTTGCTGTTACACACTGAAAATAACCCTTAATCTTAAATGTCTGTGGTCTGAAATACCCATAAACATTTGTCCTTGGAACAGTGCATTCAGAGCCCCTTGCTGGGTGGGGATTAGTTATCCCAGTTGTCCGTCCTGGCCCCCGCGTCAGTGCCCATCCCTGCTTTCCCCATGCGGCCGTGCCTCTGCGCACGTGTGAGCAGGGCTGACCTCGGCTCGACTTTGTTTCTGGTTTAGGGGTCAGGGTTGTGCCTTCAAGCTTGACTTAACTGGTTCAGATGTAGCCCAGCAGCTGCCGGGTTTGAATGAGGTAAATTGTGACTGTGCGCTCAGAACGGCAGAAAATAGGTCAAGTGTGGGTTGGGTTTACATAGAAAGCGCTGGCGTCGCCTGGTAAGCCTAAGCCTCTTCTCTCAGCTCAGACAAAGCCGTTTAAGGTAAACTGGGAAGTTACGATCTCCCAAAAAAACTTTCTAGCCTTGCTAGCTTTCTAGCCTTGGTGTTTGTGGCTGGCGTTGGCCTTGATAAGAAGCCTGGGGCGGGAGGGAGGCTGCCCTGGTTGCAGGGGCATGTGGAGAGCCGGGTCGATGTGTTCCTCTGAGCAGTCAGTCAGTCCCCTCTGGAAAGGCGGTGCTGGTCTGGCTGTGCGGGGCAGCACAGCCCTGCAGCCTGCGGTGCCTCTCTGACCTCCTGCCCACCAGCTGCAGTGGTGTGGCAGCTGGGGTAGCCTTTCACTTGTCAGAGAGTAATCAGGAATATACTGTTTATCAGTGGTTTATGCATGCTGTGTGTCCAGAAAGAAGCTGCAGAAGATCTGTATTTAGACTCATGTAAATTTGGTTATTTCCCTCTGAAGTTTGGTGTGGTCTGTGTGGCAGCCACAGTGCCTGCCTGGTAATACCCTCAGGGGTGTCAGTTGCTGCCAGTTTTTCTGTGTTTTAGTCAGATTCTTATCTGTTGCACTGGAAAAAAAGTCTGGTAGCATGGCAGAGGGATACTACCAACCAGTTCATAGACGATGTTCTTGTTAAGATCTTGGGTATTCTGCCTGTCTGCATTTTGTGGTTTTTTTTTTTTCTCATTCTGATGTCAAGCAGGACAATGTTAAGATTGAAGGTTTGTTAAAAATTAGAATCAGTGAAAGAGATTACAGATCAGTGATGTAATCACGTCATGTGGCATGATCAGTGAAAGATGAAAGAAAAAGAAAAGGATTTTGCTGGTTATCAAGAAATGAAAATAAGGAGAGTGTTGTACAGGCCTGCTTTCAAATGTGGGGTAAAAATTGTCATGAATGTGTTTGAGGCTGGGTGCAGGTACAATACTTAATCTTTTTTTTGGGAGAAAGTAATCCAAAAAAATGGCATTAGAGGACTAGTATAAATTCTCAACAGTGTAGATTTTAAAAAGTGCTTTTTGCTGCCACTGTTCTGCTCTCTAAAGACTTGTGGCAGTCAGTAGGGAAGTGTTGACTGTTTTCACACTGCAGTTCTCATACTTAATTTCTATGTAGCTGAAGTTCAGTGCAGTTGTACAAATGATTTGCTGCAAAAGGAAAAAAAAGGGGTTGGGGGCTCATTTTATAGACGCTAGTATTCACTTACAAAACAAGAACAAAACTGAAGGTTCAGGATGCTTTGATCTTTGAGTTTTTCATTTGCACTCTGAATTTAAATGTGGTCCCTCTGCCATTAAAGTCCTAACAAAATGCTTATTTCCATGTGCAGTGCATACTGTGTAAACACTGTAAACAGGACTGTTAAGTTGGTTATGTACTAGTTTTCATCTAATTCGTGTCCTAAATTATCAGAAAACCTCTAAGCAGCCAGAGGAAGCTATAGTTAATTAAGCCACAGATGGTGAGGACTAACGTGGTGTTGACCTTTGTGAGGACTGCAAAATCTACTTAGTCTTTCTCTGTAAAACACTAGCTGAAATGAGTTCCTGCTGATATTAGGAAGATGTCCTTGATGCATGAAGCCAAATGCAGAGACACCATGACCAAGGAAGGAGCTTTCCCAAATGAAGGTTTGCAGGTTCCTGATGTTTGACGTGTGTTGAGACGTCATCTTCAGGGCTCTGATTTAAGCTTTTTTAATGCCAAAAGCATTAAAAAAGCACTGTTCTTTTAGGACTGGTTTACTTGGAATATTGTCAGTTCTCCTCCTCTTCACCTAAAGTGGCGAGTTGACAGCTGACTGGAGTTGCGTGTACCCTCCCATAAGCATCATGCAGGCTGTGTGACTGGGGGTAGGAGCAGCTTCTGGAACACACTTTATTATTATTGTTCTCTGCTCCAGGGTTTCATCTCTTGATGAACTCATTTCTGCCCCTCAAGTTTCTGAAGTGTATTTTAAAATGCTGAGGAAATGTGTTGCTTCAACAGTTCAGGTCTTGTGGGAGAGGTAGCTGTGGAAATACGTAGGCCTTCCTACCACAGTCAGACCTGGCTGCCCAAAATGGAAAAGGAACATCTGGTCATTTGAGCCTTTCAGAGGCGCTTTGTGCAGTCTTTGGGCAATGTGCAGATTCAGCATATCTAGGGATAGCTCTCAGTGTCTTGGATAATATTTTTTTTTGTGGATGGAGTGAATAGGAGAATTCTCATTAGGATTTTGACTTCCTTTTCTGTGGATACTATCTTGAAATTCCTGTTTGATCTTATGGGAGTTTTGAAGCATGGTCAGTGGTCTGAGCAGTTGTTCACCTGTGACAATGAATGATAAATTATTTTTGTCCAAATAAGCTCTCTGAAAATGCTTCTCTGAACAAAAATTTTTCCTTCCTGGTTAGACCAGTATGATATCTTAACCTGCTGGTATGGTCTAGAGTCTCAACCTACTTGTATCGTTTTGCACAAGGATAAAGAACAGATATACTCAGAAAAGCACAAGATCTCTTTGATACTTGGGGAAAATTTCATTCTCTATTCTTCTCAGGACTTCCTTGGAATTGAGCACATCCCCAGCAGGTGAGAATGATCACCTAGAGAGACATGCAGCTGACCCAGTTTTTTTGATAATTAAGCATAAAGTCCAGTCCAGCAGAAGTGAATCCCTCTTTTGATCTAGAAAGGAGGAAGAATATCAGCAAAGATGTAAAAACTTGTTGTAGATTGGCAAGCTTCTGATAGTCACATTGCCTCATGTGACTGTTTTCCAGAAGGGCAGGAGGGGTTATCTCAGCCATGTTTTTCTAGCCCATATGCCCTTTGTCTTCTTCCCAGAGTTGCATATAGTCATTTGTGGAGCAAGGGATACTGCTACTTGAAGGACATAAAGAGCTTCCTACAGTAGATTTGAAGAAGAATTTAGCAGTCCCATTTATTTGATTTGCATCCTGATTTGTGTAAGGATTTCAAATGAACATTAGCATTCTTCTGGAGGAGATATTCCAGGACTTGTGGAAAAACTAGTCTAGGAGAGGGTACTGTACTTACTTTTGTTTGTAAAACTGCTTTCAAATGAGGAAAAAGTCTGGGGGAAAATCCTGCAGGGCATTTATGTCTTTCGGAGGTTAGTCTGTCACTCATGCTGCTTCAACCAAGAAGAGGAAAACTGAAGGTTACAATTGCCAAGGTTCAGATCTGTAGATGGTAATTGTTCCTTGAGCAATATAAACAAAGGGAAAGGAAAGGAACTGGGAACTGCAGACTCATCTGCTTGTCTTCAGTGCTGAACTAGGGAAGAGACTGCAAGTCATCAGCCTTTCTTGTTGTCCTGTCTCCCTGGGAGTTCGTGATTTGTGCTGAAGCAGCGTGGTTAAGGCCACTGCCTTATAGTTTAATACATTATGCAATTAATTCCCTGGGTTTTAGATATTCAGATTTAAGACTAAAGATGGAAAAAAGGTAAGTCATGGCACACACGTTTTTTCACAGACACATGTACACAAAAGAACAGAATTTTTGAGATTACAAAAACTTGTTCTGTTAGTATCTTCCCCTCTACCCTGTGGTTGATACGTTAGATGTGTATTGCATGGATATTTAGAAATTCTGGGTTCTCTTTGATATCATTTACATAATCCCAGTCACACCTGCATGCAGTTTGTGTAATGGGTCTTTGACCTAACCTGTGCCTTTTGTAGCTCATTTTTGAGATGAGCTCATCTTTCTGCAAGGGTAAGGAGATAAGTACAAAATGGACTTTGCAGTCTCTTATTCTAAGTGTTCACATGGAGCACTGTCAGCCAAAGGTGCTAATGTCATGCATCTGGGTAGGAGATAAAGGTTCAAATGTACTATATGTGGGATGGCCATTATCTTCAGTGTCAAGTTCAAAGAAGGCCAAGATGCTTAGGAGGGATGTGAAAGCTAAAAAAAGAAAAGCAGCAGTGTGTGTTGCCTTCAGGAAACAAATCAAAAGTGGTTTAAGATGACACAGAGACTCAAAAACTTTGTGTAAAGAACTGATGAAAATAGTATAATGTTAAGAGTAACAGGGTTGACTTCATGGTACTTAATTGATGTGTATAATCTCAAAATCAAGATACAAATTTTCTTAGATGGGACTGAAGAAATGGCTAAAAATGTACAAGATCTGCACACTAAATGCATTTGTAAGTCAGCCAAACTCAGTATTGCAGTCCTCAGTCTGTTGCTTAGATCCAGTGCTTGTGGATCTGAGTGGGGAAATGTTTGGTGCAGGAATCTCTTGCAGCTGCTGTGAAAGAGCATGCATGGGAAGGAGGACAGATGATTGATCATCACACAGCTCCAGTTCCAGGATCTGTCGTGTTCCCCTGGCAAATCATTCCCTCTTTCCAGTGGTGGTGATGCTTCTGTATGTAGGATCCATGCAAAAATGGATTTGCACAAGTAGACAGAGTAGCTATAATACTCTTTTTTAAATTGCCATGGGAGAGGACATCCTTGAATAAATTTTAGTAGGGACCCTCTTGTGCCTCTGGTAGTGCTAGCAGCATACTTAGCTGATTGGTGCTTTGAACCTTGTGGTAGAGGTCCTGTTGGTCTTCTTCACTTTCACTTTGTTCCAATTTACATGTATTAAAATGGTCATCTTGACTATTCTTCTGGATCCTTTGCAAAAGCATAAGGAGAGAAAGAGTAATTTTCTCTAATAGCCAAAGCATTGATGCATTCTCCATAGTGAAGCACAGCAAATCTCCAAGTGTCAGGAAGTGAATTTTGAATTGGAACTAGATATCCTGTGATCAGTGGGTTAGCAGGAATAATCTCATCCAGATGAATAGAGAGAAATTGCTTGTTTCACTGGAGGGCCTGGCAGCAATGCACGATTCATTGGGTGTTGCTTGTATCTTTGTATTCTGTGGCTGGAGCTCTTCATAATAAATTGTGAAACATCAAGGAACTTGTTGAAGATCAAGGAAAGAAATTACTTGATCTCAGCTGCAGTACTGATAAAACATTCTATGTTTTGTGTGTGGAGAATTGCACTCATTATTTTAGCTGTCTGAAGTTCTCTTGGTATAAATGAATGTTGCTGCCGCTCATGGATTTCCAAGGCCATCTTCTGCATGAGGAGCCACCAGGCTTTTTTTCTCTGCCACAACCTCAAAGACAGAAATAGCAAGTTTGCTCTGAAATAGAGAAATAGGTGTTCTAGGAGTCCAGAGACGAATGGTGAATTCAAGCCATGCTTGCAAGGATGTGAACCAGATTCTCTGCCTAATTTTTTTCCTGTTAGAAGGACAGAGCCACTGAATAGATCTTAATTTCCTAGATGATATCCTACCAAATACTGAATAAGAGTATTTTCCAGGAGAACTGATAATCCTAAAATTAAAACGTCTTATTTGAAACTACCCAATTAACAAAGGCCAACATATTTGAAAATCAGCAATGGTGTTTCGCTGAGAATGCTTGTTTCTCTTAAAGTACTGCTTATGCGTTATATTTGTGGGTTTGATATCTGTGTTTATGCTCAATATGTCCATATTAAATTTTACAGAGATGGAAAACTGATTTTTTTTTTTCTTAATTCATTAATTATTTAAACAATTCTTTGTGCATACCTGTGAACATATAAGTCTTTAGAGGGCATTTTTAGCTTGTAGTAAGACAGTATTTATGAAAGTGTGATCCTATTAATAGCTTACAAGTCTGGCCACATGTAGGATCTAATATACTGGGTTCCCATGAAATAACTTCTAGCACTACGTTATGCTTTTAAGTTTTTTCTAAAAATAGCACAGGGATTTGTAGGCAATCAGTAAAATTAGCATCTAACTACTTAATATTGTATTTTAAAATACATCTAGGAAAATAAACAAAAATGTTACAAGTAAACATAACATATGGTTCTTTTTTTAATCTCTACTTTAGGACGACGTAGACAGTCTAAACCCAGTTCTCAGGGATAACCCGCAGTTACATGAGGAGGTAAAAGCCTGGGTAAAGGAACAAAAGGTTCAGGAGATTTTTATGCAAGGTAATTATGTGGGAAATTGTGTTATTTATATTCTGTGTTAGCTAGTTTAAGGCCATTACTTGTGTGGGACTCATCCCATAGCATTTGTGATATAATGGAGAATATATTTTTTAACTTGGAAGTTATTTTTTGGAAGTATTTATTAATACAAGAAAACAAGACTGTAAGAAGCTGTTGGTGACTGCTTCAGACTGTTCTTAACTTGTTTGATGTTTTAGTGATCACAGCAAAAGCTGAATATCATTAGTCTGAACGTAGATATTTTATGAAGTTTGTTGTGAAAATAAGTGTGTATGAATGGCATCCACACACATTCTGGCATGTTTAAAACTGTTCTGTGCTCTGTTAGTGTTACTGTTACGTGTGGTAACTTCTCAGATACCTGTTTGTGCTTGTAGTTCTTCACAGTTCTGTCACAGATGAAGAATACTTTCGAATTCCTACCCCACACCCTCACCCCCTGACTGAAAAGTGCCTTTCAAATCAGTTACAGTTTGTAACTCAATTCTAATGCTGGGAAGTTGCAGAAAAAGCTGTGTACAATAATATTTACACTGTAGATAAAAGTTACAAGAAAACTAGTATGAATTAGAAGAAATTATTTTGGTGCTATCTTTCTGATAGTAGAAATACTGTATGCATTTGCAGTATATTCATTAGTTTCAGGAAGCTCTGCAGAGGAGTTGCTATTACTAGGAGGCAGAAACCAACCTCTGCGGGTCTGGGCTAAAATCCCCAGGCAAGCAGAAAAGCAGTTTCAGAACAAAAATGCTTAAGCAGTCATTTTGTAAACGAAGATTAGGAGGGAAGCTGTAAATAATGAGATATTTTAAGGACGGCTCTGAGGTTTCCTTGCTGTCTAGTCTCTTTGATAAAACCAAGATCAGAAGACAAAAGGAGTATGGTAAGTATAATACTGAAGTTAAAGTAAAAAACTTCTGTCTTTCCTTCTGTGGAGTTTCTCATTTGACTAGATGTGATTATTCTTACGGGCCACAGAAAAAGGATGCTGAAAAAAGGAACATGTGGAATTGTGTAGATAGTGAGTTGGCATGTTGGTGTTAGTCATTTTAGATTTTAACTTTTGGTATCAACAGATGCAATACAAGTTAATAGTCTGTTGATGAAATTTGCAGACAAAACTTGATTGAGAGGTGATGCAAAATCAAATTAGGGCTGTATGAAAAGGAAACTAAAATTGAGATTGTTTACTGTATTTCATTGGAGTAACAATAGTAAGACTATTGTAAAAGCCTCTATGTACACTGATACAGAATCAATAGCTGAGCAAAGCTCCAGCAGTATTGAAATAGTCATCTAAATGAGACTGCCAGCCCGTCATCCACACAACTCATTCCCATCATTCCAGGAACTGTATTTTTGTCTTTATAGATATAAGTTCTCAAAGAGAGGTTTCTGTCCTTAGGAGTGCACAAATGAATTCTCAAAGAGAGGTTTCTGTCCTTAGAAGTGCACAAATGAAGAGTAATGTAGATGATGAGATGAATCAGTGCCCTTGAAGGCAAGCTTTCCTCATCTAAGGAGAAGCTGTAGATCCACTTGCTCCCCTGATGTGATGTGTGACCTGAGGAGACACAGGTTTCCTCACGAGGGCCTTGGCAGTGCCCCCACCTCAGCCCCATGGGATGGTGGTAAGCCAGCAGAGCCTGCTGTCACATTCTCCTGGGACGTAATCTGCTCCTGGTCACGCAGACTTTATGTTGGCATGAACCCTCTAGTGGCTTACGGACAGCCCTCTGGCAGTGCTAGCTGCTGTAATCTAGTCCTGCTCTCTTCCTTTTCTCCTCCTCTCTCTTCTCTGGTTTGCTTCACCTTCTCCACTACCATTTTCTTCTTCTCTGCAATTTAAGCTATGTTTTCAGTTCTACCTTGTCTAGATGTTAAGGTTGTTACCATATTCTCTTACTTCATGCTCTACAGCATTTTTAGGATCCAGCCTATTCCTTGTTTTTTGTGATGCTGAAACCTTCATATCACAACTTAGTTCTTTCTACTTTGACTCTTGCAGTTAAAACACAGCTTTTCTGACGAAAGAGGAGGGTCGGATAGAAGCATTAAAATCTGGTTCCAAATGTTTGAAAAGCAACATGCCAATTTGAGAAGGGAGAACTTTAGTCAAAATCAGTCCAATTATTTACAAGAAGGAGACCAGGAAAAAATTGGCCTATTTAACCTTTCCTTTGGGCGGCAGTCACAGCAGCATGCTTTGCAGTAGAGATTGTAGCTTTGGCAGGAAAGTAGTTTATTCTTTGTTCAAAAAAAATGAAACTCCTCCCAAACTTGGCCAAGTTGGAAGCTTTTGGGACAAATAAAACTAGTTCAAGGAACATAGTGAAGTGTCTTTGATTTTTAACAACTAAAACACTTGATTTCTTTCTTTCTATTAGATTGTTTTATCATTACAATCTCAGGCTGCATGTATAATAATCCTCTTGAAACATCGAGTGTGCTTCTATTTCCTCATAGTACTGCACAGGCTGTTTCAACAATGTGTAGCTGAGCGTGGTTCAGCCAGGGACTGGAGACAAAGCCAGGCTTTTCCTGTAATGGCTGCTTGTGGCTGGGCTGGGCTGGAGCTGAGCTGGCCTGTGTCATGAAACTGATGTTTAATCTTTCTCCTTCTTCCTGTTGCCCCATCAGCATGTAAGAAAAAAGCCCAACCCACTGTTTTTAAAGTTAGATAAACTTTTTTAAAAATAGATAGGGTAACAGCTGGGATGAAGGACGGACACAGATTAGAACAAGGAGTAAGAGGAAAGAAATTGGCGCTGGGTCAATGCAGGGGAGTATGGGAGAAGCTGGAAGCTGTTGGAGAAAGGATGGAGCTTGTAAGCTGAGAAGACTGGGGGAAAGGACTTGGAAGCCAGTGGCCTGAAATCATATTAATATAACGAGACAAGAACCTGGGGAGGGGCTGGTTCTGCTTATGCAAGAGACTGAAAATCATTGTGCAGTTAGCAGTAGGATGCAAGAGAGGAGGAGCTTGGATAGGAAAGTAGGAATGGCAAATTTGCACGAAGAGACACAGGCAGAATTTTACTGAGACTGTCTGGATAAGGCAGAGCTTTGGGACAGCCATTAAAAGTTCAATGTGGAGAATGTGGATAGGTCAGGCAGTGAGTGAGAAGTGTGGGAGCTGAGCTGGAGGCGTTTTGTAGGGGCATATGGAATAAGGGTTGGAGAGAAGCCATCAGGAAATGTGTCCCCACGGGAACCCCATGTGGTCCAAGACCAGAGATGTGAGACATAAGCTTGTAGATGCTTCCTCTTTTTCTGCCCTTATGTACCTGTGCTGGCACACTTCTGGCCCTTGTCTGTGCTGCTGGAAACATACTCAAGGCATGAGTTAAGGCTGGTGGCTCAGGGGGTTCAGGAGGTCTCAAGGTTTCAGTTGTGCCATGAATGATGTGGATGGGGGTAAGAAGGGTGCTGTGGTGGAGTGTTTCTCTTCCCAGCTGGTTTTAAAAATGAGATAGTCACATGCAAAAAGTATTTCAAGAGACCACTTGGAAATAACTAAATTATTACCGCTTTTGCACTTCTCTTGATCTCTCAAATGTTGACATTAAAAACTCCTCACAGTAGCACACTGTCACATACAGAGGGTATAATAGAGACCCAGTTGGTGTGATGGTGGATATGTTTTACTAGAGAAAGCTGTCACCTGTGAGGTCCCTGGCCTGTTCGCTGCAGATGTTTGAGCTTGCGTAATGTACTGGGCAGGGCTTGGAAAAAATGATCTTTAGGGAAGACAGGGGAATTCTGGCCTTGCCTGTGTGGTTTAGCAACTGAGCACTCTTAAATCACTTGAGCTAGGCTGTTGGGAGTTTGTCACTGACTGGTTTTTCCTCCCTTCCTGTTTGCCTGACCCGGGAACCCGGGGCTTGATTGCGGAAGTAGCGAAACCCACACAGTTGGAACTGAACTTGGTGGCAGTGTTGCTTGGTCATGCAAAATGCTACATAAACACCAAGTGCAATGAAACTTAAAGAGTTCCAGTGATCAAGTTCCATGATCACTGAACATGAATAAAATTGTTAAGTCTTGATTTCTGGGTCTTGAAACAAACTGTAAAATAGGTACAGTATCATACTAGTTCCCCTCCCCATGGGCTTTTGGAGGTGAATTAAACTGAGCTTTGCAAAATGTGTGAGGTTTCTTTGCATTTGGTATGTCTGCAAACAGGAGCTGAAGTCTTCTTAGCATTTGTGTGCTTGAATGTTCTGTGTGGCCATAGCAAGCACGGGATTGTTCCACTGCCTTTCTGCCTGTTGTAATGGAGAGAAATTCTGTGGTCACTTATGGGAAGGACTTGGCAGCTGCAGAGCCTAGCCACCAAGATGTAAATCTTTTCGCCAGCAAAGCAGCTGGGCATGTGACTAGCCTGTTAAATAGCTTCTGTATAACCTGCTGCTGCCACTTTCTAGCCTTTCAGATTAGTTTTCTGTGGTTGCTCTTTGTAGGCAGGAATTTTCCCATCATGTGTCATCATAGTTGCAGAAACAATTTTCTTATCTAACTAAATCTGTGTTGAAAATGTTAGCAGAATTAGCCTTAAAGCATGCTTAATATGTATCATTTGCGTTTCAAAATGTCTTCCTGAATCTCTGGTTAGCTGTCTATGCCACGTGCACTGTATGTTTGCTATGAAGCAAAAAAAAAAAAAAAAAAAGGCAGGAAAATTCGTGTACGCCTTTTTTTCCTTTTATTTTTTCTGCATTCCTCAATGGCTTTTTTATTTCTTCCTCTTCTAAAGGTCCGTACTCCTTAAATGGTTATAGGGTGAGAGTGTACAGACAGGATTCTGCCACCCAGTGGTTTACTGGCATCATCACTCACCATGATCTCTTCACCCGCACTATGGTGGTTATGAATGACCAGGTGAGTTGATGGATGATACTCAGAAAACAAGCTGCAAGTAAACTATGCCTTGGGAGGTTCTAATATTTGTTGGTATCACTCAGAAACACACTGAGCTGGTTCAGTTCCAGCAGGGTGAAGGTATCACTGTGCTGAAACTACAGCACAATTGCTTTGGGCTATCAGTTAAATCCTCCTGAAGCTGAGTGTTTGTGCAGTGATATGATTAATACCAGTCCTGCAGTTTCTTCTGCTGTTGCTATTTGACTAGTGAAGTCTTTGAAGTGCAGCAATCCAGTTTGAAGAACTGGTCTTCCCTGTCTGCTCTGTTGAGAATTTCTTTTCACAAGGATGAAATCTTTCAGCACTTCAGTAATGATTACTTTTTCCAAGCAATTGAAATAGTCACTTTCTGCAATTTACTGAATTAAGCATTTACTGCAGCCCTAATTTGTATTTGCTATGGTGGGTTTTAGTTTTATTTCAGAATTTGATGTTACAAAAAGTATTAATACTGGTACTTTTGATGGCAGTAATGAATTCTGTTTCAGGAGAGTAGAGTAATGACTCAATAGTAATAGAATGAATGACCCATCTGCCTTGAAATGACTGACAAAACCGTGTGTGACAATAAAAATTTAAGACTAGTCTATTACTCAAATTCTTCCCCTTAATTTGCTCAAGTTAATATTCCCCAAATGTTACTTTTTTCACTTTGTGCCATATTCTTTGACGATCTGGTTAGCATTTCCTACTTTATGAAATATTTCTCACTAGTAACACTCAGCAGTTTTAGAGTTCGTCTTTCCAGTCACTTTGGTTCTCTTCTTGCAGCAGTTTTGCTTCTGTAGAAAGCAGTACTGTAATGTGCTTCTGCAGTATAATTTATAGTATATTAAATTAATCTTATAAAATACTTTTATGTTGTAATTACTATGTAGGGGTTATTCTATGAATAGCTCGTTAAATCTCAAATTTGCAGGTCAGTGGAGGGGGAAGGAACGGGTGCTGGGTTATTCTTTGCTTTTTAAAAAAATTATTTTTGCAGTGACACGTAAAGACACATTTGCTTTGGTTTGACACTGTTCCCAGCATTTGTTGTGTCATATGTCAGTTCTGCTTGTCAGGATTAAGTAGGCTTTTCTCTGATTAGTCTTCGGCACATAAAGTAGACTGGTGAACACTGATATAGAAAATACAGATTGGGCATTGTCTGAACATCTGTGGATTGTTATTTTCTCTCTTCTCTTTTTTCTTTTTTTTTTTCTACATAAACCAGGTGTTAGAACCCCAGAATGTTGATCCTTCTATGGTTCAGATGACCTTTCTAGATGATGTTGTTCACTCTTTGTTGAAAGGTGAAAATATTGGCATCACTTCACGCCGGCGGTCTCGTTCCAACCAGAACAGCAACACAGTTCACGTAGATACATTTATCTTTTTACCTAAGTATTTTCGTATATTGCGAATGTTAAAAATACATGTTTAAAGACACTAATTAACATTGCATTTAAGTCCATTAATAAAAAATTATTTTTAGGGTCATTATACACGTGCACAAGCAAATAGTCCCAGACCAGCAATGAATTCCCAAACTGCAGCACCAAAACAGAATTCTCACCAGCACCAGCAACAGAGGAATATTCGGCCAAATAAGAGGAAAGGCTCTGACAGCAGCATGCCTGATGAAGAGAAGATGAAAGATGAAAGATATGATTATATAGGTCGAGGAGGTAAAAACGGTTAATGGAAGGGGGAGGGAGAGCTTCCTAAAACTGTATTAGACTGAAAATGTGATAGACATGTTTTTATCTTTTACAGAAAACCCCAAAACCAAAAATAAACACTTTCTTAGTAAAAGAAGAAAACCTGAAGAGGATGAAAAAAAATTAAATATGAAGAGACTGCGGACAGACAATATCTCAGATTATTCTGAGAGCAGTGACTCGGAAATTTCAAATAAAAGATTAACAGATTCATCCTCAGAGCAAAATTCAGAAAATGAGTTAAAAAGCAAGAACTCTTCAAAGATAAATGGAGAAGAAAGAAAATCCCAAACTACTGAGGGAGTAGAACAGACACTAACAGATAGACGGTCTCCATGGGATGAAGTACAGCAGGATAAAAACCATGAAGAGACTGAAAGACTGAAGTCGTCAGTCTTGGATCAGCAGGAAAAATCTTCACTCCATGCAGCAGAGCAGCCAGCACTTCATGAGCAGAATGCCAAGGATCCACATGTTCAAGAGTGTAATGCAGAAAAACATCATACTGTGGAGTTAAAGAATGAGCAGTTTTTACCCAGACCACCTACTCCGAAATGTGTTGTTGACGTTACTAATAAAAACAACTCTGAAAAGGAGAACCAGGATAATGCTGCAAGTACCTTTGGTTTGCAAGCAGTTCAGAAAATAGAATCTCACAGCAGTGATTTAAAGCAGCAATTTACAAATGCAAATTTCCTTGAAGCAAGGAAACAGGAAGCTGATCAAGGTTGGGTTAGCAGTGTTGGTAAAACGGATTTGATACAACCTGGGGTTGTAAAAACATTACCAGTAAATGAACACTTAAATTCTGAAAAAGTGCAGTATGGCTCATTTATGTCTTCGTTAAATGTAGCTTCTGTAGCAGAAGAGAGTAAACTGCGTAAACAAAGTCCAGTCCCCGATTCTGTGAAGTCAAAATCTAGTGCTTCAGTTGATCATCCTAAAACAAAGTCACCTGATGTTAAGCCTAAATTCACCCAATCTTCTGATACTGTGAAGTCTAAGGTTAGTTCCCAAAACAGTCATGCTACTGGATTAACAAGGTCAGCCAATAAAACTGATCATGATTTGCCTAGGTCTAGTTTTCATCCAGTTCCAGCTAGAGTTAGTGCTCTAGAAGCTACTAAGAGTCCTCTTATCATTGACAAGAATGAACATTTCACAGTATACAGGGACCCCAGTCTGATTGGACAAGAAACAGGAACTAATCACATTTCACCTTACTTGCATCAGCATAATTATCCTCTGCATTCCTCATCCCACCGAACCTGTTTAAATCCAAACGCTCATCATCCTGCATTAACTGGTTCATCCCATCTGCTCGCTGGGTCTTCAGCTCAGGCTCCCTTGTCCGCTATTAACACTCACCCCCTTAGTAGCGCATCTCACCATTCTGTTCATCACCCTCATCTACTTCCCGCAGTGTTGCCCGGAGTGCCTGCTGCCTCCCTGCTGGGTGCCCACCCGCGACTAGAGACTGCTCATGCTAGCAGCTTAAGCCATTTGGCATTAGCACACCAGCAGCAGCAACAGATGTTACAACACCAGTCTCCACATCTTCTCGGACAAGCTCATCCTTCTGCTTCCTATAATCAGCTAGGGCTTTATCCAATTATTTGGCAGTATCCAAATGGAACACATGCTTACTCAGGACTCGGTCTGCCCTCCTCCAAATGGGTCCACCCAGAAACTCCTGTTAACGCAGAGGCTTCCTTGAGAAGGGTAAGTTGAGATCCTTTCTTAATGACTTATTTAGCTGGGCCTGGTGTTTCCCAGCAGTGATTTCCTAGGTACAGATGTGGTAGTTTGTGTCACACTGAGTATACTGTGCTGGTGGGGTTTTTGAGTAGGCAGAGAACTAGGAATGGAACTACAGCAGTAACCACTGTATCATGGTGGATGTGCGTAGGGAGTTTTTCCAGACCTTGATTTCCTAAGAATTCTAAAGAAAAATGAAATGTTTGGTTTTAGTTTATGACTAAAAATGAGGTCAGCCAGCTGGTTTGGGAACTGAAGTTCACAGGATAAATATTTGCTGCCTCAAACTGTGTACCATTGTGTAAGTGAAATATTAGGAGAGGTGGGACAGTTGCCTTCATAGTGAAATTTTGTGCGTGTTCACTCAATAATGGTGAAAGACTGAGAAGGAAGGAGTACTAAATCCAGTGGGAAGTTCTGAAGAGAAATGCTCTTGCATTTATAAGTGTTTCATGCACTATACACCCATTTCTCTTGTCTTTACACCTATCTGTGTACCCTTTCTTGGCGTATCGTTTTCTCCCCTTCTGTTCCTGTTGACACACATCCCTGCCTTGCCATCTGCTTTCTACTCCTCTGTATTCAAGTCAGGGTGATTCCTCTGTCTGTGTGCTGCGTGTAACCACTGAAGTCTCAGAAGAAATGGTCTGTGTTTTTCAGCCTAGCGCCCAGTGTGGCGGTGGGGTTTGGCAGGCAGACGTGGCAATTACAGGAAAAGTTTTCGCAGCTCCTGCAGGCTTGGGGATATGGCATGCTCATTGCAGGCATCTCAGAGGAATAGTGTAAGATGAAGCATGTGTAGTGCAGACAGAAACTTCGGAGAGCTTTACTGCCAGCTTCAATCAAACCTCCACTGAGCATGTGCATAGTGATCTTTCAAGGCTTTCAACTTGGCCTAATTTGGGCAGATTTTCACAGGGACCACAAAAGGCGTGTCACTGACAGTGGTCCTTCTGCCAAATTGTAAGCCTTTGTGTCAAAGCTTGGCATTCTGAATGGTTAGAAAGATTTTTTTTTTTTTTTTCTTTCTTTTCTTTTTCATCATGGGGACGGCTATTCGTCCCCAGACTCATGCTTGAGAAAAGCCAAACCATTGTGGCTAAGTCTTACCCAAAACAGTCAGTTTGAGTTGGCCTTGTAATATGAAGTGAGTTTGATCGAAAATGTGATAAAATCAAAATGTAGCAGTGAAGAAAAGCCTAAGAGAAAACGATAGGTGGGTTTATCTTTTCATGTTGCTGCCTGCTCCACCCCATACGGGCGTCCATTTTAAAGAACTTAGGATAGACGTTGTTTTCACTTTGGCTGCCTGAAATGTGCATCTCTGCATACTGAGGCATGTAGCTTTTTAATTATGTTGATATGTGGCAATTGTCTTGTGGTGACTTGTCTTCTGGCTCTCGCACTGGAGGCCTTTTTTAAATAGATCTTAGAAACCCAGAGTGGGTGTTTCCACGGTCGGTTTGTATGGATGCCACAATCACAGAAAGGGATCTGTGTTTCGGCTGTAAGAGCAGCAGCAGCATCCACCCTTGGCTCAGAGCTGAGCTATGTCTCTGAACTGAAGGAAGTGTGCCCCAAGCCCACCTTCTCTTACTGTCCTTGGGTGGCTGTGGCAGCTCCCGTGTTTGGGCTGGGCAGTAGATGGTTGCAGGTGGAGTCACGAAGCTGTTTGAGCAATGCTTGGTGCTCAGGCAGATGTTCCCCAGCTCCTCTAGGGAGAAGGTGACGGGCCTTCTTTGCATAATACTTTAATACAGCTTACAGGCTGTTCGTGGGAACTCACCACAGCGTGGGAACTCCTGGCCTAGGAAGCATGCACACTAACACTGTGAGCACAAACCCAGGTGGCTGCTTTAAATATTCAAAAACACAGAAATCAGAACTTCAGATTTGTAGCACCTGCAGATCTATTCTGTGTGCATGTGTCACGAGAGCTCTTGGCTCCCGTTCTGCTGCAGTAGTTCCCAACTGGAGTTGCCGGGTCTGGGGAGAAGGATGGGGATGGACTGCTGAGGAGCATAGGGAGAGGAAGAAGGTAGGGATGGATCAGCACCGCAAGGCTTTGGGGTGTGCAGGAAAGCTCACTCTTGGCTTGTCCCCGGCACTTGAGCCCCACTTGAACAGGTGTCCTGCCTTTCCACTCCACTGCGTGCGCTTCTCATAAGCAGGTCTCCTAAGGCGGAGGAGAGAGAGAGAGGGCAGGAGCAGAGAGAGTGCTGCTCCTGCTCTTTTCTGCAGGCTGTTACACAAGTTTCAGAGAGGATAAGAAAACAGAAAATGAACAAAGTAGTAGATTAAACAGTAGTTCCATAGATGAAGACTTACCAGTGTGTCTAAACGAGGAGGCCCACCTTTAAAATGTTTAGGTACACAGCATAAAATTGGCCTATGTGTTTGCCATGCTTCACAGTATGGCAGGTGTGTACATTTATGGGTTTCATAGTGTGATGATGATGATGATGCCAAATAAAAATGCCTGGCTAAATAAAGCAGATTGATAAGGATTATCATACTTAAATCATTTGGTTGGGGCAGGAGAGGAACAAACCAGGAAAGAGATACTTATATCCCTTTTATAGAGATTTGTCATAAAGCTGGAGATAAAATTGCTTCCAGAAATACCAAGCCATATTTGTATTTTTAAAGAAATACTTCTTGCAATTCTTTGAAGAGGTAATGGTCTTCTTACTAGTAACAGAATTTAGGTGTTGTCAGGTTGTCTTCGGTTTGTTAATTTTGATGAGCTTGAGATGCTGTTCTAGAATTAACTGCTCATCTTGAGTACTTGAAAATTAAATGGTTCTAAGAATGCTTCTGAAATGTGTAAACTGTTTTGTATACTGGAAGTCCAGAGGAAGTACAGTTGTGTTTCAGTTGATCAAAAAAGTGACTTTAAATGTTAAATTTTATTTACTGTCTATGATTTGATACTGAAATACATTACTTCACTTGGATCATTGATAGGACTTGGTAGAGTGACCCTTGTGGTCCCGTGATTATTTTGAAATCTGATTTTATTTTTTGTTTTGGTTGGTGTCAACAGAATACTCCCAGCCCCTGGTTACATCAGCCCACCCCAGTGACCTCAGCTGACAGCCTTGGTTTACTGAGTCACATTCCTGTGCGACCGTCCAGCGCAGATCCCCTTCGGCCTCTTAAACTGGCTACGCATTCCAGCCCACCATTGTCCAAAAGTATTGTAGACCATCGCAAAGAGTAAGTTTGCTGTTGATCTCTGTGTGAGGGGGTACATTTCAGCAAGTGATGTTGCCTTTTAGCTTCCTTTTAGTTTATTTGTAGATGTGGTTGCCTGTGGGGGACACAGGCTTGTCAGTGTGTTGCCTTCTTGACTAGGAGTGGTACTTGAGTTCATGAATCATTCGAAGATTTCTGGAAATTGTACTTAATATAGAGAAAAGTTTATTTTGTGTTAATAGATAACTTTGTTCAGGGCACGGGAAGAAAGGTCTTCCGTCTAGCACGTTGTACTACATTCAGACTAACCTGTGTTTGCTTAACCTTTCTTCAAACAGAGAACTGGAGAGAAAAACGTTTGTTGACCCTTTGCGTTCTGTTACCACTGCGCCAGTGAAGAGTGAGCTAGAGCAGAGCAGAACACAGGCAGCAAAGGAGAGCCATATGCACAGACATTATGCAGATCCAATGTTGAACCAGCTGCCAAGGCCACCACAGGAGACTGGGGAACGACTGAGCAAATACAAAGAAGAACACAGACGGATACTCCAAGAAAGTATTGAAGTTGCTCCTTTTACAGCTAAAATAAAGGCACTGGAGGGAGAGAGAGAGAACTACTCCAGGGTAACATCCTTATCTTCAAGTCCCAAAAGCCATTCAGTAAAATACGACAAAGACGCTGAACGTTCTGTGTCAGAACTGTATAAAATGAAACATTCAGTTCCGCAGAGTTTGCCACAGAGTAACTATTTCACTACCCTGTCTAACAGTGTAGTAAATGAACCACCAAGATCGTACCCATCAAAGGAAGCTTCAGGTGCATATGTTGATAAGCAAGCTAATTGTCCTTCAACAGCAGCTAGTCCCCAGGCTCTCCCCTCCTACATTTCTTCCCTTTCAAAACCTCCACCTTTAATTAAGCACCAACCAGAGAGCGAAGGCTCTACAAGCAAGATACCTGAGCAGCTTCCACAGTCGGTGCAGTCTCACTCTGTAAATTCTTTCAGAAGTGACAGCAGGAGCCCTACTCAGTTGTCAGTCTCATCTTCAAATACACTCCGGAGTATGCCTGCCTTGCATAGGGCCCCTGTGTTTCACCCTCCTGTGCACCAGAGCCTGGAGAAGAAGGAGAGCAGCTATAGCAGCCTTTCACCTCCAACTCTAACCCCCGTTCAACCAGTTAATGCTGGTGGTGGCAAAATACAGGAGTTGCAGAAACCGCCAACTTTAGTACCTGAGCCCAAGGAAGCCCAGACTGTTTACAAGGGCACTTCTGAGCAGAATTTATCAGAAATGTGGAAGTCTAATAATGCCCCAAATAATGAAAAAGTAGATTGGCACAGTGAAAGAATGAGTGGAAAGTCGCAGTCCGCTACAGCATCTGTTATTGTGCGTCCTCCTTCTAGCACAAAATACGAGAATGTACCAGTAATGCAGTCTGCTTCCAAAGATCGAGTTAGTGAGAGATCTTCAGCTGTGACAAATCAAGCAGATTGCCTGAAAACAGCGGAAGCCAGGGAGACTGGAAGAGTCATCCTGCCAAATATGAACTCAGACAGTGCTCGCACACAGTATGAAAAGAAATTTCCAGCTGTCTCGCAAGGCAGCATTCCTCGTGCTGTCACCCCTACCACAACTATCATCTGCAGCACCAAAACGGATGTCACCACATCAGCAGCAACGACGACCAGCGTGTCGAGCCGCGGGAGCTCTGAAGTGACCTACTCAGTGTCGAGCGCAGTATCCTGCGCGCCGCTGGAGTGCGCGGCCCCGAGAGCGGCCGGCCAGGCGGCAGCACAGCCCCAGGAGTGCAAGGTCAGCACTTCAGCTCCGGTTGCATCCGCTGTTGGCAGCACAGGCAGCGCTGCTCAGCCCAGCTCGGGATTCTCCACCTCTACCGACTTTGTCCATTTGAAGAAGCACAAGGCAGCGTTGGCTGCAGCTCAGTTTAAAAGTAGTAACACCACTGAGACCGAGTCCAACTCTGTGAAAAATCAGACATTTTCAACCTCTCTCTCCCTAGACAGTGCTATCGTCTGTAATACAATAAACAAAGCGAACTCTGTAGGCAGTGGGCAGACTTCCCAGACGAGTCAGCCAAACTACCACACTAAACTGAAAAAGGCTTGGCTAACAAGGCATTCAGAGGAAGATAAAAACACTAATAAAAAAGAGAATTCAGGGAACAGTGTTTCAGAAATTATTAAGCCGTGTACTGTCAATTTAATAGCTTCTACATCAAATGATTTGCAAAATAACATAGATAGCAAAATCTTGGCAGATAAGTTTGTGAAGGAAGATAAGCACCCAAGGAGAAAAGGAAAACGAACTTACGAGTCTGGCTCTGAAAGTGGTGACTCTGATGAAAGTGAGAGCAAGTCAGAGCAAAGGACTAAACGGCAGCCCAAGCCAACTTACAAAAAGAAACAAAATGATTTGCAGAAAAAAAAGGGTGATACCGAGGAAGAAGTGAAACCAAATGGTGTTCTTAGCAGGAGCGCCAAAGAAAAAAGCAAGCTGAAGTTACAGAGCGGCAGTAACAGCAGTGAGTATATTAATCTGATTTGGAAGGCACAGAGGAGTGTGAAGTCCAACACTGTTAATCCTGGAGGGTTTGTCATGCACGATAGCTGGGAAAAGAGCTAAAAAGCATGCCTGTGTAAATGAGTAGGTCCAGATTTATCTGTCTTGAAGCCATTTGAAATATCCTGGTGTAAGATACAGACCGTTTTGTATATCTGTGTTAACAAACTGGTTCTTGGCCTAAAAATAAGCAGTAAACAAACTGGTTTATGCTGTCCATCAGAATTGAGCAGGCTGGTGCATATAGTTGTGCCACTTATATTGAGCTATATATATATATGTTGGGGTTTTTTTTTGTTTTAAGATCTAATGCATTTATTTTTAGAGCACTGCTGGAGGGAAAGTTTCTCTGTTGTTGAACTCTAATTCATTCTTTGATCAGAAAGCCAGAGGCAGTTCCTTGAGAGCCTGCTGCCACTCAGTTATGATTTGGTTAATTTAATGAAAGGTTTAAGGGAGAATCATTTCACACTCCTAACTAGCATGTGTACTACATGGTGTTAACATCCCTCTTGTTTAAGGAATGAAAAAATCTAGGGAAATAAAAAATTCAATTTAAATTTAATACTGTAACATGTAGCAGATTGTAACTAGATTAATCTGAAAAGAGAAACTGGTCTGCCAACATAAGGGATTTGATTTAAAAACTTGCCTTTTTTATTCCAATTTATTCTTTTCCAAGGACTCTGCTTTGTCTTTGGTCTGGTTAAGTATGAGAGAGTCTACCATTAAATTACTTCTTGTAAGAATTTTTAAGTACAGGTAGCAAGAAATTGAGCAATTCTGCCTGTAATTACATTCTGTGGCTTTTCACTGTCTGGTGTATAAAGTTACTCTTCTGGTATCTGAGAGCACTTGATGGCTGAATTCTGCTGTGTGCTGGAAGTGTTGTAGTCCATCTAAAGTACTCTGGATATTTGGTCCAGTGCTAATAGTATTGCTTTTTCTTTCTGCCTCAAGTAAAGGGAAGATCAAGGCAAACATGCCTGTAAAATCTTTTTCAGCTTCACTTCTTAAAGTAAACTGTAAATGCTTACACTTAACACTTAACATGTTATGTGTTTATGACCTTTGTATTGTTGCAAAACATTTTTAGTGGTAAATTTCTGCAAGAGAGCTGGTCAGAGATTTTTCTTTCAAAAAGAACTTTCCACAAAGTTTTACACAAAATCATAGTCAACCTTGAGGAGCTTTCAGGAAAGATGATGTTCCCTTGGAACAGCTGCCTGGGTTCTCTGTAGGTGGCTGGAGGTAAAAACTAACTTGTGCTTCAGGATCTGGGGCTTGGTGGTGGTTTTGCAGCATGGGTGGTATGTGGATTCTGCCAGGGTTGAAGAGTGCTTTGTCCTGGTGCCGTTTTGGAAAGCCCCGGGAGCTCCTGCGCTAGCCAGAGTGCTCAGAGCTCCAGGCTGTGAGGCTCCCTCCTGCAAAGCAAGGCATTTCACAGCCCTGCAAGTGCTGGGGGTCTTCCAAGTGTGCCTACCCATAGAGCTTGAAGTATAGCAGCTCCTAGATGACACCCGGGATCTCTGCTTCCAGGGCAGAAAACACTGGTCTGGAGTAGTAAACCTGTACTTGGGCCTTTTCTACTCCTGGTTTTAATCCAGTTACTGTCATGCCTTGGATGAGTATGGAGTGTGGTTTCTAGGCCTTGAACTGAGGCATAGGCAGTCTGTCACTTGCAAAGTTTGTTCAAGTCATCTCTGGCAACATACCAATCTGAGCCCAGGTACCAAGTCCACAGTTAGCACCCTGACCCCTTTATCATCCTACATCAGATCTCTGTTTACAGGACATGAACTTTCAAGAGTAGTGCTAGATGAAATGAAATGACAGATACTTCTCTGTCTGCAGATAAGAGTGGTGCCACTTTTAAGACTCCTTAAAATGAAAGCTTGGTTAAGTAACAACAGGGTTCAGTTTCAAAACCTGTATGTGAAAATTGCACTTATTACCCAATAGACTTGCTCCTCATGTTACTTGGTGTCAGATCTGCTGACTTCAGTATTGAAAATAGAATTACATTGCTCAGCCTTGCAAAGCCAACAAACCAGACGGAGTGTAAATGGATTCTGTGAATATAGCTGCTATTCTGTAGTCATATTTGTAACCTTCAAAAAATAAGTTTTGAGGGAGTTGGAGTTTGCTTTTGGGTAAGTTTTTATGAGCTCTGCTTTTAATCGTTAAATTGTGGCCTTTTTTGCCAAAACCTTCACTTGAAACAGAGTTCCTGCTTAACTTTCATGCAGTATTGTGTGTCTTTGCTTTTTTTTGTCAGAATGAGATTCTGGAGATGGTTATAGTAGAATACCTGTTGAATGATACACCTAATATAGAGGAAAATGTAGTGTCTTGGGAGCTTAGCAGGTATTTAACTGTGCTCCTGCCCTGTGTAAGTTTAATTGGTACCTTTGCTTTTTTAGCTTCAATGCTGACAGGCAGGCAAGTGGAAATAAAAATGAAATATGTTATTCAGGTAACAAATGTACCTGAAAAAAAGTTGAACGCTGACTATCTTGACTGTGATCTGTGAGTAAGCAGTGCCAGTGCCTCATCTGAAACTCTCCTTACTTTTGCAGCTGGTATACCTCGCTCAGTGTTAAAAGATTGGCGCAAAGTAAAGAAGCTGAAGCAAACGGGAGAGTCCTTTTTGCAGGATGATTCTTGTTCTGAAATAGGACCAAATTTGCAAAAATGCAGAGAATGTAGGTTAATAAGAAGTAAGAAGGGAGAAGAACCAACTCACTCACCAGTGTTTTGTAGATTTTACTACTTTCGGCGGTAAGTATGACTAGTTTCCTGGTAATGTGGTGCTTCAGCTTTTAAGAATAATACTGACAAAGGACTGGCATACTTGAAAGTATGTCTGATTTTTCTGGCTCAGTCAGTCAACCTGATAAAAGACAGCATCTAATTTAACAGTATTTACATTTGTATTTCTTTTGTGGATTGACTTCATCGCTGTTTAAAGCTTTATAGCAAAGACATCAGAACATCTGCCTGGTGTACCTTAGGCAAGCAGAAAAAACAGCACATCACCATTACACAGGTGTCTGACATTTGAAGTGGGATTTTCAAAAGGCAAGCTTCAGTTTTTATGGACAAGTTGTACAACCGCAGAGTTGCACTTATTCGTAATTGTTCTTATGCCAGTATGTGGTGGGAATGTTGCTCGGAGTTTTCTGAGGACAGAGAGGAGTTGTGACCTCCTTTTTCACAATTAGCAGCCCATCAAGGAAAACTGAAAAGGAAGAAAATTTCCTGGGGTGCAGTGTAGTGCACGTGGGTGCAGGAAGCACCAAGAAAGGGTAAAACAGCTTCAATTTGTGTATGGACTGTGCTGTCAATACTAATCCAACTCGTTTTCGACAATAAACTGTTCCCTAAATGGGGTTTAATTTTTTTGTAATGGCTCTTTAGTTACAAGACTTGGTAGATCTGTAGGAGTCGTTTCAAGGTTGGACTGTGAATGCCTTCTCTGTAAGAATATTTGCTTCCTAATGTGGCAAAGTTGGAATTTTGGTTGGTTTTTTTTGTTCTGTATAAAGGAGAGAACATAAAGGTTTGCCAGCATTTAAAAAAACCAGTATAGAATTTAAAAACTTGGAATGTTTTGATTATATTGTAGTAAAATTTAAAGCTATTTAATTACTTTCATTGTAATTGAACGCAATTTCATTGTGTTTAGATAGTAGGGCTTGAATTGCAAAAGAGGTTTACAATTCTGTTGGAAGTTGTTGTAGCTGAAAGTTGATAGTTTCATCTTGTTCGTTTGAATACATATCTAAATGTAATTTTTGGTACTTCTAAATTCAGGACTGTTTTGCTGGCATAAATTCCTTAACTGTTACAATCACATCTATGTAATGACTTACCCTGTTTTGGATAGATGGCATTAATTGTTACTGCTTAAAAATAGGCTAAGTATAGCCAGTTAGTGGAACAGTACTGGGTAGGGTAACAGGAAAGCCTTTTAAAGGTCACAGCTTAGTGGATACAAAAATGTTATCTTCTGTTAGTGATTTGTTCTGCCTAGAAAGATATAAGTTTAGTGTTTGAACTCATGTTTTCTCAGTATGAGAGCAGTAGGATACAAAAATCTATAAAATATAAGTCAGTGACTGCTGTCACAGACATTCTGAAAATTGAAAGTGAGGAGTAGGTGGAACCAAACTTTGACCAAAATTAAAAAGAAAAAAAAGAATTTTTCTGTCTGCAATTTTAAAGGAGTAATAAATGCTAGAAGAGAGAATGATGAGTGAATGGAATGCAAAAAAGTTCCTAAAAGGTTAGTTTTAGTTTTCATGCTTGCTTATTGGTAATTTCAAAACTATTTTCATCAGTAGGATTTATTTAAAAATTAAAAAATATTGTAGCATGATAAGGTAAAAAGAAAACTTTTTGTGTTGTACGATTTAAGCAGCAAGGTAAAGTAGCAAGTAAACTGGAGAAGTCACAGAGTATAATACATGCAGTTAAACTATCTGTTTTCATTTTTAGGTTATCTTTTAGTAAGAATGGAGTGGTTAGGATAGATGGTTTCTCCTCTCCTGATCAATATGATGATGAAGCACTGAGTTTATGGACACATGAAAACTATGAAGATGATGAACTGGACCTAGAAACTTCTAAATACATTCTAGATATCATAGGGGATAAATTTTGTCAGTTGGTAACGTCTGAGAAAACAGCCATGTCCTGGGTGAAAAAAGACGGTAAGGAACACTCAAAGCTCTCAAGCGTTCTGCAGTTTTTCTTGGGTGGCCATTGCTTCCTTTTGCATAGCTCTCTTCCCCTGGCAGTTGGATTTTCCTAGGCTGTTTGGTAAGAAGGCATGCTGGGAAGGACCAGCCCAATCCCCTCCCTGTGCTGGTGGCTGTGCTGGGCAGGGGCCGGGGCCAGGCTGCTGTTGGGTTTGGAGCAGTCTCCATTCCCAGCTTGGCCTCCAGCTCTCCAGCCAGAGCAGCCAGCTCCCAGCCAAGGCCTGTGGCGAGCCAGGTACTGACTGCTGCCAACAAATGGTGTGTTTCTGTGTCTCCTTCCCAAAACAAAGAGAAGAGCGGAGCAGCGTGGGCCCTGCAGAGCGTGTGCTGACACTGTCACCTCCTCCCCACCAATGCCACCATCCGTCCTTCTGGCCCACAGCAGATGGGCACAGGCTGGTGGCTCTGCTAATTCCAGGCTGTGTGAGGAGGAAGTGGGGCAGAAAACATGTACTACTAGCCAGCTCTCCTGAACAGGCAGCTCCCTCCCCTCCTGCCAGCTTCAACTGTCCAGCTCACTGGTTTGGCTGCCCTTGAGATCAAGCATGTCCCATGGGCAGCCAGGTGAAAAACCCAGCTCTCTTAAGTGCATGGGGTTAAAAGTATGTGTTAAAAAAGTTCTTCATACTTGCAGCAATACTTTTTCTGTATGACTTCAGTCTATGTTTTCTGAATGCTTTATTTCTTTATAATGTGTTGATAGTAGCATTGAAGGGGGATGCTGTGTAATGGAACTAAGGGGGTAGATGTTGATGGCCTGTTTATGGAGGATCACTTTCCTCCCCCAAAACCCAGTTGTGTCTGAGGGGAAACTTATGAATGCTTCATCTATAAAGACTATTCATTCTGTGCTTTGCATTTAAATTTCAGTCCTTTTATTCTGCTTATTTTGTATTTCAGCCAAAATTGCATGGAAGAGAGCAGTGAGAGGAGTCCGTGAGATGTGTGATGCATGTGAAGCCACATTATTTAACATTCATTGGGTCTGCCAAAAATGTGGATTTGTGGTCTGCCTAGATTGTTACAAAGCAAAGGAAAGGAAAAGTTCTAGAGGTCAGTTCTTTATGAACTAGAGTATTGTATAGGCTGTTTATTCTCATTTGTTGCAGAGCTGCTGATCCACTATAACTGTCTTTCTGTAAAGTGTTAAATTGCTGCTTGTGTGTATTGGTTTTTCTTGATCTTTTTCGCCTCCTTTTTTGTCAGGAGATGTAGAATCAGTCATTCAGAAAGCAACTGCTGTGGGGGCTATTTTAGCTCTTTGTCCACGTTTCAGTCTTTTTGTGTGGATTGTTGTGGATTGCTTGTGCCTTGCCCCTCAAGGTTAAATCTTGTTCTTCAGCTGTGAGACTGGTGCTCAGTCACACTTCCCTCTTTATGGTAACTCATTGCTGTTAAGACTTGCCTTCATTTGAATGCTTTCTGGAGTCCTCCCTTCAGAAGTGGCTTGTCATACTGACTTAAACATCCTGTTTTATAGTTTTGTTATAAAAAAGAGATGGAGAAAAATACTTCAGGTAGTATTTAAAATGAATGTTAATAAAAGTTTCACAGTCCATAAGCCTACAGATACACGTGGTTTATCCTCTGCTCTAATGGAAATGTCTACTTTAGTCTGTAGGAAGTGTAACAGGACTGACTTGCAAACCTCTGATTTCTGGGTGACCCAACTGGGTTGCAGTTGAAAGGAGGAATGGCTTGGAGGATTGATTTGGGCTTTGAGCCCTTGGCTGTGACACTGGTGTGCAGGCTGCTTGGTGGAATGCATTGCCTTCCCTGGGAGGCAGGCACTGTGCCCTGGCACAGTTCTGCGGTCAGACGCTGTGCCAGGAGCTGATTCCAGGATAATGCTGTTTAGAAAAGCAGTTCCATGTTTGTCATAGCCGCGTAATGTCCCAGATGTGAATCGTTAGTAAAAGAACGTTTAACTATTAGGTGGCAAAGCTTTGCCAAATGGAGACTCTCATCCGCTTTGTCCCTGGCTTGTGGTGACAAGCCTTCTACACTGAAGTTTTTAGGGAGCTAATGTCAGTATTTTCCCGCTCTGAGAACAGTTGCTAGTGCTTTAGTGCTGGAAGCTGCTTCAGCAGCTCTTCACTGGCTGAAGTCTGTGTGTGCACACGTGTGTGCATCCATCTGACGTGGCTTGGGATGTATGCCGAACATTATTTACCCTGGTGGGAACATGCAGTCAGAGGCTTTTTATAGTCTGTGTTAACCAGCCAGGAAAGTTTTAGTAAAATGTCTTAGAAGTTTGAAAAAGCAGTATAAAGAAGGAGGCTTCTCTTCAGTTTTCTAACAGGGAGGACTTTCTCCTTTCTGTTGATTGCAATTTTATGTGTGAAAGCAGAGGTACGACAGCTTCCCTCGCTGCGGCTTAATTTCTCATGATGCTGTGGGATTCATGTGAACTGTGTTGCTTCTTTGGCACTTTCTTAAAAAATGTTCAGAACCACCCACCCATCTATATAATAGGACTTTATATTACACCATTTTTCCTGGAACTGGTAGTTGTTTTTACAGTTGCTGAATGTAACAGAGAATCCCCTGGTTTTTCCCTGCTTCAGCAGGAATGTTAGAGCTCTAAATATTCCAGATTCAGATACTTATCAATGACTTCTCTTATTACTTTACTACATCAGTGAATGAATATGCAATCATTGTTATCTTCAGACAGTTCATGGCACCATCAAGTGGAATGCCATGTTATGACATTTCAGTGAGAAAATAGATTAAGTAGATACATGCTGTTTTGTTACCTTGATTTATGTTCGTGACCAGTTGGATATTTAGATATTTTAGGCGCTACAAAAATTACAAAATAGTTTATAAATCCAGTATTTATCTGAAAGAACATTTGGTACATTGTACACCTACTACAGTGTAGAAAAAATGCCTTAAGCGTGTTAAATGCTTCTCTTGGTGTGTTCCTTAGTTTAAATTGCCAGAGCTGAGCAAACTGGTAAAAGGCTTGGAAAGATGTCTTAAAATTAGCAGTTTAGTGGATAGGACACAAGACCAGGGATTGAGAGAGAAATTGCCTTTTCTGCCCCAAATCACATAGCAGGTTGGTGACCAGTTGCTTGGCCAGACGTTTTTTACTCTCATTCTTCTTGTGTCTTTTCTTTACACCACAGATTTTGGGACAGTCTTCCTTAATCTTCATAGAAAGCCTCTCTCTCCTACCAGTTAGGCCCTCTCTTCTGGCACAAATGATTTTCAGCCAGTACATACAGACTTAGGGTTTCATGGTTGCTTTCATGTGATGTAAATCTGTGATGCAACTTCCCTCTCCTTTGTGCCATCAGTAACATGGGTGTAGCGGCAAGGTAGGTAGGCTGAATCAGACAGATGATTTGGTTAGAAGTTCGTCTTTTTGGCTTGTCTGACCAGCTCTGGTTGAAACCACACACTTGCAGTTGGAGCATGGATTGTGTCAAATCAGATGAACCATGCAATCACGGCCTAATTGTGTCTCTTTTCCATGGCAGGATTCATCAAGGGAGGCTTATGGCCTTAATGGCAACTGTAAAGGATTTCAGCCTATGTTAAATTGGTAACTCACTAAATGTGATAAAGGGAATATACTTTGAAATTTGGAGGTAATTGGCAAGGGCCTGTGTTACAGATGCAGCTATTTCAGATTTCAGTGTTGTTAAAACTCTCTTTTCCTTACTGTGAAAAGTAGCTGTTGTATGCAAGTCAAGTCCTTGTCACGCAGGATACCTGGACAGAAGACTTAGTTTGTGCAGAGAAATATTTCTAACCAAAACCAGTCTGAAAGACCTCAGCTCCGTCTGTGTGCAACATAAGTGAAGTAAAACATTGGCAATGCTATTTTGCAGATAAGGAGTTGTATGCCTGGATGAAGTGTGTGAAGGGACAGCCTCATGATCACAAGCACCTGATGCCAACACAGATTATTCCAGGCTCTGGTAAGACCATATGTGAACAAGCAGAAGGTATTTTTTTCCCAGGTCCTTCTGTGAAGAGGGGCTAGAATTGTTTCTTGAAACTTGTCATTTTCCATTTAAAAACCTGGGAATTGAGTTAAATCATTGCAAGAAGGTGAGTGGTTCTGGGCAGTTACCAGCACTGAGCGCAGATGATAATGAGAGTAAGAGGAGTGTGCTGACAGATACATAAAGGGGTTTTGAGGACAGGCAGTGAAAAAAATTGAGGGTCTTTCTTGTGATGGATTTGTACCTTTTCAGAGCAGAATAAAACAATCAGAATGTACTTAATAAATCTGACCTTAGCTGTTAAAATAAAATTTTTAAGTAGTACCACTGAGGCAACAGATTTCTGTGGATTTGTTTTTCGCTGTTGTCTGTCCTACACCCAAAAAAAGAAAAGAAAGGTTTTGGTTCAGATGATTGAGCAAAATACAGTGAAGGAGCTCGTGATAATTGAAAAACTAAGCAGGAATCATAAAACCAGCTAGATTCAGAATTCTGCTTACAACCAAGTATGTTCTCTGAAGCAGTGGCTGTTAGGTGTGGTGTAGTGGTTGTTAGCACAGAATTTCTGCCAGCATCTATACAGACCAGAAAATAGAAAACTGATGTGCTCTTAAACATAGTAAGTGAATTCCCAGGTTATTTTAATCTGAAAATACAGAACCAGCCATTATTCTATGGGTTGTTGCATGTTAGTTCAGGTAGAAATGAAGGTTGGGTAGATTCCATAACAAATTCAGATTGTGACATTCCCCAGAACAGGTTCTAGACTGAAACTGGTTTTAATTTTAAATTGTGAAAGTGAACCACTCATCTGGAAACAGCACAGTGAAGACTGCCTACTTAACCTCAGTTTTATTCTTCTGTGCATACCCATTACCAAACAGCCTTCATTTATATGGTCACATACTAATTTTTTTGTCAAGACGTGGCTCACTTCAGTTTGTAGCTGATGGTTTTATTAAAGGAAGCAGTGAATACCCATTGAACAATGAGGAGCAAATAATTAATGGCTTGCCTAATGTGTACCATGCAATGGGCATGCAGAGTGAAAGTTACCTTATTCAGAAGAGGAGTGTGCTGTTACTTGATTGAACGTGTCTCTGCACAAGCTTAAAGATAAACTGGGCAGTCATCTTAGAGTAGTTTCAAATGGTAAATTCAGCATTTTTAATAGTTCAGAACATCAGTGTGTGTGTGTTGTAAAGAGGGTCACAGAATTGATTGACAGCTACTGATGTTGTTCTTCTTAATTGTCTTCTAGTTTTGACAGATCTTTTAGATGCTATGCACAACATTAGAGAAAAATTTGAAATGAAATCCCATTGTCAGTGCACCACAAAGCAGAGCACACAAGCTGCCAAGCTCCCTGCGATGAATGGTGTGTCTCAGGTGAGTCTAAAATGTGTGTTTATATTGCATCTTGTTCAAGTGTTTTGATCCTGGTGGATTTTTGTATTTAAATAGTACCAGTTGCATTTT
Source organism: Corvus cornix cornix (assembly GCF_000738735.6). Taxonomy (NCBI): domain Eukaryota; kingdom Metazoa; phylum Chordata; class Aves; order Passeriformes; family Corvidae; genus Corvus; species Corvus cornix. The sequence continues at coordinate 30,434,694 of NC_046336.1, read as the reverse complement.
AGTTTGCATATGTGGTGGTTAAATGCTGGCCATGTCTTTGAAATACATTAAAGTGAAGCTATGTAGTTAAAAATAAATTTGTTCTTACAGGTTTTGCAGAATGTCCTTAACCACAGTAATAAAATTTCTCTGTGCATGCCTGAGTCTCAACAGCAGAATATTCCTCAAAAGTCCGAGACAAATGGTAACACAAGTCCAAGGAGTGATGTGAGCACAGACAGCAAGTTAACACCACCTGAATCCCAGTCCCCACTGCATTGGTTGGCTGATCTTGCAGAGCAAAAAGCCAGAGAAGAAAAGAAAGGTATATCTTTGAAATCTTCATATCATGTCCATTACTTTGGGGGCACTACTGGTATGTAATTGAATTAATTAAAAAAAAAACACCACCATTTGCTGTTCACAAAAAGAAAAGACAGTGTTCTTTTCTCTATGGGTTCCAACCTTCAAACTGCAGTGCCTTTCCCTGGTGGCATCAGAATCAGAATCAGTCACCAGAAGATCCACCAGTGGAATGAATATGTGTGTGCTGTGGGAGTATTTCCAGCTACAGCATCTCTCGCTTGGGAGACAGGGACTCACTTGGCTGCACGTCTGAGATGCTGAGGAAGGCCTTTACTTGGTCATAGTGTTTGACTGTGTTTTGAAGGATGTAGTTCATCCTCTGGTGTGTTCCCAGGTGAATAAAGCACTAGTGCTGCACAGTCTGTTACCACCACTAGGAAATGCAGGATACTGGTACTGTTCTGTGTGTGCATTGTGGTAACAACAGTGTAAATTTGCAATGGTTATTTTTATTTTAGAGAACAAAGAATGTCCGTCTGGAAAACAATCGAAGGAAGAGAAGGACCAGGATAATTTGGAATCCCCAAACTGTAAAAGCTCCCCTCCTGCATCCCAGAACAATGAGCAGGGCTCAACCTTACGAGATCTGTTAACTACAACAGCAGGCAAACTGCGTCTGGGTTCTACAGATGCTGGCATTGCTTTTGCTCCAGTGTACTCTACAGGAGCAGCAGTAAGTGTTTACAAGATGCACAGTTTTTCTCTCAGGATTTGAAAGTCTCTATCAATCTGTTTTGTCATGCTGTAGTTAGAGCAGTCTGATAGGTGTATTGCTTTAAATACTCATAGTTAAAACTTCATATGCACATGCGCACATTGACATTTTATTTGATTTTATATATGGTGTTAAGTGATAAACATCAGAAATGTTCCTCAGTTTCAAAAGGAGTTGCATTAAGTTGCTTCTACATTTTTTAAGCATAGATTTGTTTTCTAACAGAGTGGCAAGAGTGGAAGGACTATGCCGAACATTCTTGACGACATAATTGCTTCAGTAGTAGAAAACAAGATTCCACCAAATAGAGCACCAAAGATAAATGTAAAATCTGAAATAAAAGATGAGCCAAAGGATGATAAAAAATGTATTCAGGATGACTGCAGTAAACGGTACAGTGATATCCAGTATTCATGGATCTGTGATAAGCATGTTCTGTGGCTCAGAGACCATAAAAACAGCAACAATTGGAAGCTCTTCAAAGAGTGCTGGAAGCAAGGAAGGGTAGGTATTGAGCAGGTTGGTCAGTGAAGTGACCTCAGCATGAGCTTGGGGAATTGTGTGTTAAAGGACAGAAATGCCTAACTATGTTTGAAACTGGGGGGCAAAAAAAGCTTGTCAGGTACAGCCCATAGACGAAGCTTGTGTAGTTAAACTTGAATTAACCACTAATAATAAGTAACACATTTCTGTTTTGAAGTTTCAGTTTCCAAAAAGAGTTGACACCTTTGGATATGAGTGTTCCTGGAGGAAGTGTTAGCAGCTCAGTAGGGCCAAGGTCTTCTGTGTGTGTTCCAGACACATTTGTATTCCAGTTCAGTTAAAGAATGTGTTTACTTGGGAAAGGATAAGTAATGATTTTAAAAAATTATTTTATTTTACTTTTTACAGCCTGTTTTGGTGTCTGGTATGCATAAGAAAATGAACTTCAGCCTGTGGAAAGCTGAGTCAATCAGTCTGGATTTTGGAAACCAGCAAGCTGATATCTTGAATTGCAAGGACAGTATCATTTCAAACACCAATGTCAAGGAGTTCTGGGATGGTTTTGAAGATGTTTCAAGTATGTTCCTTAAAATGTATTATGGTATTGATTCTGAAGATGATCAGTGTTAGAAACGGCAGTTAAAAATTATCTTTATGGATCTTGAGTCTTTGAAGAAACTTTAAAAAGAAAGTTCTAGGTAATCTGTTTCCAGAGAATATGGTGGACACTTGAATTTTGCATGTCTGCAGAGCTAAGGATGCACTATTATACTAGCTAGGTCTTACTGAGAAACCAGGCAAATGTCCTTCTTACTTAACTAGCTGAGTTTGGTTTGTATCATTCTTGAGTCTCGAAATCAACCATCTCCTATTTTACGCGTGAAATTTTGATTCTTGGCAGGTTTAGAGTTAATTCTTATATATCAGTTGAATAAAGTAAAACGCCTACAGTATATTAGTTTTTAGTTATTTCTATTTATTTACAGAACGGCAGAAAGTAAAAAATGGAGAAACAGCTCTACTAAAACTGAAAGACTGGCCTTCTGGGGAAGATTTCAAGGCTATGATGCCAGCAAGGTATTCTGAGTTTAATAGTAGATGTTCTTAAGTCAATCTTAATGTTATTCTGTTTTCTCTTTCTACATAATGACACAAATTCAATTATATTCATCGTTTCTCCTCCAGATATGATGACTTACTAAAAAGTTTACCCTTGCCTGAATATTGTAGTCCAGAAGGAAAACTAAACTTGGCTTCTCATCTGCCAGGATTTTTTGTCCGTCCAGATTTGGGACCCAGACTGTGCAGTGCATATGGTGAGTTTGCCCTACAAGTGCAGCAGTTACTTGTTCCCATACACCTGTAGAATATCACACATTACAATGCTTGATAGAAAGCTGAGCTTTCTTGAAGGATAGTTGCTCACTGAATGCAGGGAAATACCGACTGACTTGGGTATTAACAGTACATGCTCGTGGGGCATGAGAGGTTATCTGCTTCTCCATTTCTTTCTGTCTTTTCTTATGCTGTTACACTCTCCTGAAGCATATAAATGGTTAGCTGCTTCTCTACAGTGTTAGAACTTGTCTTTAGTAATGCTCTGGGACACAAAACCTCATGAAATATTATCGTGTTCATAATTCTGGTCATAAATTATTCTCCTCATATTTCTCATAATTTATTTTGTGTGCTGTACACTCAAAAACCTGTTTAGAAAAGGTTGGTTCCCTCAGACACTTTCCATCTGTTCCTTCTTTTGCAAAGAATTTTGTTCAATTCTGTTTTACAAATAGTTGTAATAGAAAGAAGAAATGAGTGCTAATTTGTGACACGATGGCTTTGATTTTAAAAGTTCTCCAAATGTCCTGTGAAAGAAGCATATTAACAATAGTGATAATGGCATGGGTCTGAGAACTGCATCATTAATGCCACTCCAAGGTAACACTGCTCTAAGGCTCAGAGTTCCAGAATGTCCTTTGACTTAAGAATGTTCATTTTCACTTCTTAAAACTAAAATTATTTTTCCTCTTTGCTTGGGGGTTATTTTGATTAAGAACTGTGCTTACAGACAGATACAAAAGTGACAGATTTGATAACCTTTTGTATTCATTGTACCTGTATTCTGCCCTAAACAGCCTGAAGGGTTGAGGAGGAATGGAACATAGCAGTCAGGAAATGTCTCCGATGGTTCTGCTGAAATGTTTTGTTCTGACACAAATGCTGTGTAGGGACAGGTACCTGGGCTAAGAGAGAATCTCAAGGACTCTATTAAAAAGTAACGTTTTCTTGTTTAGCAGGTGAACCAAAACCATGTTTTTAATTTGTGTATCTCAGTAATGCTAAGTATGCTTCAGAAATTTCTTACCCGTTGTTGCATGTTCCGATTTTAATATGCAATGCAAACAACTGTTACCTTGTAACATAGGTGTGGCTGCTACTAAAGACCATGACATAGGAACCACAAATCTCCATATCGAAGTTTCTGATGTCGTGAACATCCTTGTTTACGTTGGCATAGCCAAAGGAAATGGAGTACTTTCCAAATCAGGTAACGTGAAGCTCACTCACTGTAAGAGGTGTGGATGGACTGAATGTTCTGCCCCTTCTAAAATTGATGCTGTTCTTGGCAAGGTGATGAAAGAGATCCACAAGAACTTGCTTACAGCTGGGAGATTCTTTGTTTCGAGGGTTTGCACGCACATTAGTTCTATATAAAATACACTGCAGTTCATGAATTATGAAATGATATTTCAGACTCTTTCCACTTTTTTTGCCATTACGTGTAATTGATGCAGTGTTCCTGTGCTGGGACTGGCATAGCTAATGGAATGCAGGGTGAAGGATTTCCTCTGGAAGCTGTGCTCGTTCTAACAATTATGTCAGGATGATGTATTTGCCAAACCGTCTGTTTATTCTGCTGCTTCTGGATGCACTGTGCTTACTCTATTGAATTTGGGCTGTAATGTAATTTTTCAGCACTGGAGAGCTTAAATTGGTGTATGTTAGTCATGTCTAGGAGGTTTATTGCTTATGTGAAACAGTGTTTAAATCACTGAAATAGTTTTGTTTCTTTCCCCTTTTTCTTTTGTCCTCTTATTCCATAATCATCAAATGTAGATTTTGGGTGTGACTAATAGAGCTGCAGTAAGGTTTGCCTTTCATTTGCTTTGTTTTCACTTGTGTATGCACTGAGTTAATAGCAGCAAACTTGAGCATCCTGGAAGAGCTCTGGCTGCAATAATAGCATGCTAAACACTGCTTGTGCTGACTGCAGGAAAACACCTTTTTCATCTTCCCATTTTTTTGGTACCAGCCCTGCTTGTTTATTTCAGGTAGGAGATTGTGTTCTGTCAAATTCAGGAAATGTGAAAAAATTTAAAAATTAAATATTTTTAAGGTATCCGTGGCATTCATGCTCTAGTAACGAGTTACAAACACTGAACAGAAAGATCACCTGGTAGCTTCTGTTGTATTCAGCAAACTTCTATCTGCTCAGTCTTGCACAAGAAATATGAAAAGAAGGTATTTCGTTTCAAAATTTTTCTCCTTCTCACATTTAAAGAATATTTTTGTTGAATCTTAGGAGTTTTGAAGAAGTTGGAGGAGGAAGATTTGGATGACCTTTTAAGGAAGCGGTTGAAAGACTCAAGTGAATTACCTGGTGCTTTATGGCACATTTATGCTGGCAAAGATGCTGACAAGATAAGAGAGTTTCTGCAAAAGGTTAGATTTATTACACATGATTTATAAATATAACCTAAGTAGTTGGTAAATCAAAGGGGGCTGGCAAAAATCACAAACCCCACCTCGATGTTAGAGAAGGGAGGAAAGCAAAATTATTTCCTTTATAGCACATAAAATAAATTATCTTGACCTGCTGCACCACCAGCAAATAAAACATGTAACACACATACTCATTTTTAAGAGGGCTCAGGAGGGCGTGGAGATCTACTCTTGCTCACAAAAGATTTGTCGGATGAGGTTTTTCTGGCGCTGATCCATTATTATTGTACTATTGCTGCTGAATTTTTGGTGAATTGTCCTATGCCAAATCCCCTGACCTCACCACCCAGCGGCCACCGATCTTTCCCAGGACTCTGTCACATCAGTCAGCTCAAGGAACATGGCTGGGCTCTTGGTGAAGGTGGAAGCAGTGGGGTAACCTCTGCAAGGGCAGCAGACTTCCTTCAGCATCATCCTTCAGCAGCATGTGATGAACAAGTTAGAGCCACATCAGAATCTTTCAGGTTGTTACCTAGGATGAATATCCTTCAATGGCATTAAATTCAGGGATAGCCATCTTGGAAGCAGTTTTCTGTGCCTTGTCTTTAGCACATTTTCATGTTCTCAGAGGTGGCCTTGATGGCTGACACAGAAATACCAAAGTATCACTGAAGCGATTGCTCAAGGAGAAGTCTTTACTGTCCTCTTCTGTGGAGAGAGATCAGATGAGTTTCCACTGACTGCACCAAAGGGGTCTGTAGACAAACTTGAGGCCAGGGGCTCTTCTGTGAGCAGGGAAAGCCTAAGAAATTCAGCAGTGACGATTCTCTTGGACAATAAAGCAGTGTTTCTGTACCAGGGCAGCTGTCCTCCAGTGACTCAAACATTTGCTCTTTGACAGGCTGAACTGTGGGGAAAAATGAGCACTGGTAAATAAAACAAAGCTAATTCCAGGAGATTGTGAATTATACAGCAAGACTTTTTTGTTCATTCAAAAAGTAGATGCTCATAAATTAGATGGTGGCTTTTCAGTTTGAAAAAGAGAGTTGTGAACGAAGTTATGAATGCAAAGGAATAGGTGGACGTAAGGGAGTATTCAGCATTTCCTATCTCAGAGCACTTCTGAAACTGTTGTGGATAACTGTGAAACTATTTGGGCAGCAGGTTTAAAACAGAAGCATTTAGGATGCTGTGTAAAGAAGTTTGTCATTTGCTACCACAGTTTGCCCTGCTATCCCAAATGAATTGTGTACCACTGGGTTTTTTAGGAGCAGTGGTATTTGGGAAATACTGAATTGGAGATTAATTGATGGGTAAGCATTGGGACTGTTCTTCTGCTGATAAGATAAAAAATCTCAGTATCTTGTTAGAACAGTGGTAATACTCAAGGAGAGTTTCAAGCTCTGCATTACATAATTACATATATTTCATAAATAAAAGTAAAAAAAAAAAAAAAAAAAAAAAAATCTATGTTTTTAATGAGGTATTTGTTTCCTGACTCATGACAGGTGGATTAGGTCTGTGTTCTTTATGTGTAATCACTTTTTTCTTTTTAGTGACTAGGATTGATTTAGTAGCAGTTGATTAGAGTAATATATGTTCCCCTGTGGCTCACTTGATGAGAAATGGTTGTGGAATTCCATTTACTGATGTCAGGAAGTATTTTTATGTGTTCATCATTTTTTCCAAATATGTTCATAGGGTGGTAGGAAAGCAGCTTCTTATCCCAGCATGGTTGAGGTTGGAAGGGGCCCCTTGAGGTCCCTCTGTCCAGCCCTGTGCTCAAGCAGAGTCACCTGGAGCAGGTTTCCCGGGACTGTACAACCCTTGGCTTTATCTGTGGCATTTTCCTGAGCTAAGGTAGTGATGTTGCATGTCTGTGTCAAAACTGAAGGTTGTAAGCCTGGGCAATTGGCAGCATAGCAACTCCTGAGCTCAGATTTTTTCTGGATTAAAGAAGTCACACAGAGAGCATGTTGCTTATTACTAGATTATTGTGCTGAGTTCTTTAAAGCTCTGCATTTTGGAGTGGGTGTGCTGCAAATGTCTTCAGTTCAGTGAGACTTCCCAGATCCTTTGAGGTTGTTCTGAATCCCTAGCTAGAGTTCTTGTTCGGGTATTGAGAACTGAGTGACATTGCTTGCCAAGGTGGGTATACCTAAAATTTATCAGCAAAAGGTTCAGTTCTTTTGGAAATGACCTGGGATCTTTTCTGTACTTGCAGATAGCAAAGGAGCAAGGCCTAGAAGTTTTACCAGAGCATGATCCAATCCGTGATCAGAGTTGGTATGTGAACAAAAAACTTCGCCAAAGACTTTTTGAAGAATATGGAGTAAAAACCTGCACAGTTATTCAGTTCCTTGGTGATGCTATTATTCTACCAGCAGGAGCACTTCATCAGGTAATGAACCTTAGTTTAAAGACACAGGATTAAATAGCACAATTGCTGTAAAATAACTTTTTTCCAAAGATATGGATATATCTGTTCTCAATTACATTTTTTTTCTTAGTAGCTATTAGCATGTAGGAATGTAAAATAAGGTACATCTGCTGGTGTAGCTGACTAATGTACAGCAAATTGAATGCCTTAAGTATTAGTTCCTTTTTTGCTTTACAATTACAAATGAACAGACGATTATTAAGCATTGTTTTCCACTTTTCATTTTTGTAGGAAATTTCTAAACAAACTGAGTCTAGTTATGGCAGAGTCAGGTTAGTAATTTTTGTCTTCTAAGCCAGAAGTTAATCTAACGGAGGAGGGGCAGGGAGAGCAACCTGAGCAGGTAAACACACCTGGATGTCAGGTGTCATTGTTTTTAAGTCTTCAGCCATAGGAGAATTGGCAGTGGGTATTCTGGTGTTCCTGTAACAGGTATTTGGTTGTTTTCCCATGCCACACTTAAGTTCCTTTTAACACACAAGGTACATCAGTCACCAGGAGTCATCACTGTCTCTTCAGCAGCTTTCCTTATTGTGAGAAAGAGTGATACCACCTTTGCAGCAGCTGAGCTGATGTAATCCATAGTTGGGTAAGAAGAGTACTGCCAGTGGGGCAGTTCTGGAGAAACAGGATGAATTTGTGTCAGTCAGCCTCAGTTGCCCCCTGGCACAAAGGGTTTGTTGCTGCCTTTAGGCCTTTTTTTTTTTTCCCTCACAGTCTGTAAAGTGCTGCTCCTTGGTGAAAACAGGAAAAAAGCTCAATTGTTAGGATGAGATTTTTGGGTCATTCTAGATTTCTTCCTTTCTTCACTCCATTAACCTTTTCCTGCTTCAGCAGGAAAGGGAGCCTGCTGGTTTGCTGTCTTGGCAGCTGTCAAGCACCACTAATGAGGTCGCTGACTATCAAGGACTGAGGAGCATCCCCACCCTGCAGTTGGTTGTAAACAATCGTGCTGTTGAAAATCTATCACTGATCTCCCCGTGGGTTCAAGCAAGGCCAAGCCTTTCTGAAGAAGGTGCTATTTGGTTTCCAATCTGCAGATCAGCTTCCAGCTGTGAAAATGGCTCACCATGTCCCTGTGGCCAGGGCAGTGGGGTTTCCTCTGTGAAAAACTGACTGGGTTGTAGTGATGACAGGGGTTCTGTCTCTGAGTGTGTCTGTTGCTGGAGTATTGAAAGCCACCAGTACCTTACCCAGACTAGGCTCCTCCTCATCCCACTGAGTTTCTGAGTGGGTTTGACATGGTAGTATATAGCTCTGGATAGTCGGTGTGGATTTGTTTTCTGGCACAGGAAAGAAAAAACCCAGACAGCCCCAAACAGACCTGGGTGACCCAAATCAGGGGAGGGGGGGGGGGATGGGGGGGTGGGTAGGTTGGCTTCCCTTGTTCTATGACTCAGGACTTGATGTTGTTTCACAGATATGGAGGAACATCTGACATTGCTGCTGTTCTTGGCTTCTGTTAGGCTAAAGCAGTTGGCACTCCCAGAGTCATGTATTGCATCCTCCAGCAGCCTTACTCTGATCCCTTGAAACAAGGGAGATACATCCCAGATAGAAGAGTGGAAAGGGAACCCAGGGGAAATAACAAACGTACTGGGAAATTCGTTCTGTACAGCATATGCCATTATAAAAAGGCATACAGAATATAAAACATGAACTAGTGGGACTGTTCCAGGCTTCCCTGCAGTTCATATGTTTAAGGACCAAAAATAAGACCACTCTTATCTTTATCTCCTTGGCTTTAAACTGCAGATTGTGTTTGAAGTGGTAATGTTCTAGCTTCTGGCACCAAGGAGTTAATAACATGGTGTTTTTAAACCTTAGTGGGTGAAGCTGAGAACCTTTTCATCTTCAGTAAGAAGTTCCTGTGAATCTGCCACGTAGGAGGAAATAAAAGCATCGTGTTCTTTCATGTATGTGCATAGTGCTCTCTCTGTAGAGATGCATAAATACTGACCTTAGGGATCAGCACCAATACTTCAGAGATACAAAGCACATTTAAAAACTGAAAAATAAGTCTGCAGAAGAATACATACCACGTTAAAGTTTACACATTAAGTGTTTCAGATTTATGTGCACATCATCAATCTTTTATTGTTAAAGCTGGGTGTGAGTTGATACTAAATTAGGTGGTAAATTAACATTTTTATTTGCTCATGATTAATGTTGTGGAGCAGAGGAAATCAGACTGAGTGCTGGATTTAGGGAGCCTGGCTGCCTGTGGTCACTGCCTAAGTGTAGTTCTGACACTTCCAGTCTGGAGCCAGTTAGGATTGTTGGCACACTGCTGCTTCTGATGTGCTGGTCTAGAATTTACTGCCCTAACATGGAGGAGGTTGTGCGTATTTCTTCTGTGTATTGTTTTTCCACCCGTGCCTGGTTCTATGGATTCATGTCTGGCTTTTAAAGTAACTTACTCTTGACATTTAATGGTAGCATAAAGCACTCCTCTTGCTTCCCAGGTTTCTCCCCCTCCCTGTGTACTTTCAGACAGCAGTCACATCCTTCTTGGATGCAGCAGGCAAAGTCAGACTGTTCCCAGGTGGGATGGGAGGGAGAGCCTCTCCTGTGAGCTGTGACGGGCAGGGCAGCCTTGTCAGTTCCTCTTGTGGAGGGAATTGCTCCCTCGGGAGGAGAATCCAGAAATAGATACAGCATTGGACCGGTCACCTCTGCAGATGCTTCCCTGAATGCTCTGTGAGGGGCATCTCCTCCTTGGCTTGTACAGCTTGGGAGCTCAGCAGTCTCCCTGCCTTGCTAGTGGCTGGGCCTTGTTCCCTCCGTGGCATCTGTGACAGGGAGCCCTGAGCTCTCTCCTTGGAACTTCCCCAGCTAAAAAAGGGTGTTGTACTGTTCTTTTGAAAGATTCACTCTTTGTGCTGCTCCACTGTGGGTCATGCTGTATCACAGACATCTGTAGGGATGGCCTCCCTGGTTTTAACTTTGTAGCTCCAAATTGGTAAAATATTTTCGCTAAGAATAAACAGCTAGAAATACTGGAGTCAGTGATTGAAATGTGGTGTTCAGGCTCCCTGCAAAACTTGTTCATAGTGGAACAAGTTATTATAATGTTGTTTTTTATAGTGGTATTATCTTGATTTAACAGCAGGATCATATATTGTAAAATAACATGCTTGGAGGCAATGCGACATCCTGGCGATGTTCCGATAAGGATGTAGGATAAAGGTCTGGGCGTTGCATATGCAGAGCTCTCGAGCTCAGCCTTGCAGGAAGTGGCTGATCCTGCAGCCCTCAGGATGGGTGGGTGGCCCCTTCCTCCCTGCCCACTCACCTTTCCCTGTCCCAGCCCAGGTCTGAGGCTTTTCCAGTGTTGCAGCCGCCTCCCGGGCCCTGCTGGAAAACCTCTGCTGTGTGTGGGCTGGGTGTGAAGCTGTTCTCAGTTCAGCTGGAAGTGGCACAGGCGTGGGAGTGCTGCACTCCTCGCCCCACAAACCTCAGGGGAATCGTTGCTAAACGTTTCTATGTGTGTGTGTCACTGCATCAGCTAGTATTATAAATATTATAAATAGAACTGCCTGGGGGCTGTCAGTGGGGCATTCCCATGTTAAGTATCAGACCAGCCGGGTAAAATCTGTCCCCGCAAACTTTCACACGGATAAGAACAGGCCCTGGAAGGGAGGGAAGAAAGCTTAAGGCACAGCAGAATGAAAGGTCTGAGGGAAACAAATGATACGGAGTCAGTAAAACCTTGTCTTAATGAGAAGAAAGTGAATGAGTGGTGTGGGATTTGCATAGGCTGGCAAGGAAACCAAGGGCAGGTAGAGACTTGAAAGAATTGAGAAGCCTGTGAGGGAGGGGAGGGGGCTGGAGCTGCTGGCTGCACAATGCAGAGGCACTTCAGCCCAAGCTCTAGGAAATTCCCTTTGTGCTGGTGGGAGCCCCATGGTAGCACTTCTGCAGCTGCTGCCTTGCCCCTGGCTTTCTGCTGTTTGCAGATTGTGTGGCATCAACAAACCCTCCTTGTCTCCAGAATTACTTCTGTTCTGATTAATTCTCAGGAGGGACCAGCACAACTTTGTCCTTGATGATGTTGAGCCTGAAAAAACCCCATGTGCAACACAAATGCTGAGCTGGGAGTTACCCACTGGGATTTCAGCTGTAGGGGGGGGAACTGCTGTGTAAAATCAGACTTGGGCAAGGGTTTTGAAGAAGAAAGTAATTTTTAAATGAAGTCCCGTGCCCTCAACTGTGTAGACACCAGTGGTTTATGTGAATGTCAGGTACCATAATGGAAATTTTAGAGTATGCATTTAAAAACTCTAGATTTGGCTAAGTTTGACTTTAAAACATGGAGATCTCTGTCCAGAGCAGGGTGGGATGGGGTGTTTGCTGGGATGGCTGAGGCTCTGCCTTGCCACCCCCAGGCTTTGGGAATTCGAATTGATGTTACACGACTTCTGTGAGGAGCTGTTGGAGTTTGGGGAAAAGAGGTTTTTGACCTGCTGAATTACAAATTACAGTGTAATTGTAAGGGTTCAGGGGTGAAAACACAAATGTTTCTGAAGGGAACAAGCAGGAAGCATTTTTCCTTTCCCCTGTCCTCCAGGTATGACCTGGGTGGCAGGAGATGTTGTCTGTTCCTCAGTAGTTATCGCATGCCAGTAAGAAGAAATGTTTAGAGAAAGAAGAAACTGCTTTTTCCCCCTTCTTCTCAGCCTCCCCCTTTCTTTGTTCATGATTGTTTCTTCCAAGTATTTCCACTGGCAGTTCCTTTTCCATGAATGTGCCAGCTTCCAGCTGTGTGTGCGTGGCCAGAGAAGCTGGGTCCTACAGGGCAGGGCTGCTCCCGGGTGGGTTGGCAGCTCCAGTGCCTGCGCAGTGCTGGGGAGGCTGTGGCAGCAGCAGCGCCTGTGCAGCTGGGCAGGGGAGGAACAACAGTGTGGAATTAATGCCAGAGCCGACTGCGGGAAGCGCCGCCAACAGGCAGCTGGGCAGTGTTCAACGTGTGCCTTTTGCCAGAAGCCAACTTGGATAAGTCAAACACACTTAATTGCTCTCTACCTGTAAAGATGCCCTTTAGTCTGATAAGGCTGTGGTTAAGGGATCTCAAGACCCACTCTCTTCTCAGGTACCTCTGCCGAAGAATAACCCCAAATACTAATTATCAGTCTCTTCTTGTTATTTTGGATAGGTGCAAAATTTTCACAGCTGCGTTCAAGTAACTGAAGACTTTGTGTCTCCAGAACATCTTGTACAGTCATTTCACTTAACGCAGGAGCTGAGGCTGTCAAAGGAAGAAATCAATTACGATGATAAACTGCAGGTAGGAAATGAATGCTGCTCTGGAAGCAGCTGGGAAGGCAGGGCATGCTCGGGCTCATTGAAATGCCAAGCAGCGTGTGGAGCTACTTCCTTGCTGCTGTTCACACAGAATAACAATGAGCAGCAGCATGAATGCCAGGGCTGTAAATGACTCTCCCTTGAGCTGCTGGTTTTATTTCACATTACATTTTAAAATGTGTAAAAAGCTGATCCCTTTTGCACGGGTGTGATGAAGCCTTTCTTTTTTTTCCATCCGTGGCTTAGTCCTGAACTTTGCAGAGTTCCTCAGTCATAGGCCTTACTAAAATCTGTCCCATGTTCTTGCAGGTTAAAAATATCTTGTATCACGCAGTTAAAGAAATGGTGAGAGCTTTGAAGATTCACGAAGGTGAAATGGAAGATATGGATGAGAACTGAGCATGCTCTGCTTTTTGGAGGTAGCATCACCCAGAGGTTATTTCCCCTGATTTATGAACGGTATGCACACTAATTTAAGCTTCACAAACCATCAGTGCCAAGAAAACACAGTCATCGTATTTACTTGTTAATGACACTGCAACGGTAGAGCTTCATATCACAGCCACTGTGATTCCATGTTCCACTTGCAAACAGTTGAGCAGTGTTCTGCTGTCTGTATTATAATGTACATGAAGTTTGTGAAATGTCAAAGATTTAAGATGATGTATTTATTTTTGGAAAAAACGACAAAATTCTATGCTATATTGTTGATCAAATGTAAATGTGACTTGTACAGTTTGCTAAAATAATTCAGATATTTTTCACTACATTGAGACAGTTACTGTGAGAGTAGGACACAAACACCAGCTATTGCCTGCATTTGGGATCTTGCTGAGTCCGCACAGCAGTCATGTCATAATCTGAAAATTACTGCCAAATAATTGTAAACTTTGTAAAATATAAAGTATATAAAGTAGATATTAAATACAGACACTTCAGTATTTTATTGAAGCTATTCAGTGTACAATTAAACGTTTTCAAAGGTGTAATTTATTTAAAAATTGTCTCATTTTGGTAAAATTTATGTGAACTTTTAAAGCTTAAATATTAAACTTAATATGCTATGTAAATATATACATATATACATTCAATGATGTATTTTTTTAAAACATTGGCTTGCTTTAATTTGTTAAAAGTGCAAGTGTTACACATGCTTTGTACATTGAAGTTGAAAGGGGTTTTACATTTTCCATTAAAATGACTTTGTCAGACGTGGTGGTGTGGGTTTGTTGTGTCCCGCTGGTGCCGGCGCTGCCAGGGCAGCCACGTGCTGCCCTCTGCGGGCCGCAGCCGGGACTGCGGGCGCGGCGCTGCCACTCACCCCCTTCCCTCAGGAATCTGCACTTGCGCGGTGGGAAGGGGAAAGGCGTTTCTGTAGAGTGATTATTTCATGACAACTTACCTTTAATAGTTCAAGTAATACCACAAAGTAATGGATGTTTTAAAAGATTTTTTTAAATGTGTTTTATTTAATAATGATAAATGCTGGGCAGTTGAGCAGAATTCCAGGTTTTGGAGTGAGTTTGAAAAGGTTCACAAAAAGTGTACTTTGATTTATTAGAACTATTCAAAAACGTAGATTGATTATCAAATGTTAGGCAGAGCCAGTGGCCAGCTCGTGAGGTGTCCAAAAGGGGATAGTAATTAGCCCGGTTATAGTAATGAGCCTGGTTACTGCTCCCAGTTTGATGCATTTGACTGGGTTTGGGGTCACCAAAAAACCCCAAACCCCTTGTAAGTTACCTTTAAAAATAATGAAACACTAAAGCAATTTTTTATTCCAAAAGTCACATTATTTAGTTGGCTTGAAAACTTGCAATTTGTCAAGTTGCAGAGCAATACCATGGGCACTTAGCAGTTGCTTCTTAGCGTTGTAGCCTGTTTCATCCACTATAATCTCTATTCTTCCCTGCAGCATTAGAGCATTGGCTGAGGGTGCAGGATCTGCCACTGTACGTTTGCTTAATGAGAAGTGGACTCTAGTTGTACATATTTTCATTTTTTAAGTTCAGGATATGCAAATATTTAAGTATTTCTTTCCCTGGTTGAGTTTTCATGAGGTACTTGTAACAGATGTTTAATTCCTGGAGGCTGCTGAAATTACCATTCCTGCTGCAGAGTCACACCCCCCCCCTCCTTGGATTTTTCCTGGGGTTTTCTTGGGATTTCCAAGAGCAGTTGTTGGGCCATGGCTGCCATCACTGCTCACCCCTGTGCTGGTGTGTCCTGGCAGCTGAGCGGGAGGGCAGGGGTTGGTGTCCCCTGGGCTACTGTCCCAAAGTGGCACACTGCCATGGCTGCCCATTTCCTGCTTTACCTCTTCTCCAAGGCATCCATGTGGATATGGGGCAGTGCCTGTACAGTGACAGCACCTGTGCCTCGAGGTCTGAGCTTTGGTATCACCCTTTGGGCCCCCATGGAGCACTGACGGCCGCTCCTGCCACCCCAGAGTGCTTAGAGACCTGGGCAGGGATCCCTGGCACCTGCCTGTCAGGCTGAAGGTGTTCTTGCCTCCTCAGGGGGAACTGGAGGAGTCGCTGAACAGTGCCAGAAGTTGTTAAAGTTCATAGGTACTCCAAATACTACTAAAAGACACATTTTTTTTTTTATCTTCTAAGTACTTGGTGTAGCACATTCTGCTTGCTCAGTACCTTAAGGTTTCTGACTCTGTCACAATGAATCTGAGCTCCCTGCTCCCCTGCAGGAAGTGGGGCTGGTATTGTGCTTGTGGTTGTGAGCATGACCTGAGGTGTTCACAGCTGATGTCTGACACCAGAGAGGGGTTTGTGGGAGGTGTTTTCAGGTTATTTCTTCTCTCTTGACCATATCCATGTCCTGTGAGATGTTACTGGGCATGTTTTTCCCATCTTCCTTTGCTAAAGACTCTTGAGGGGGCTTTTTGCTCTACAAGCTGAACTTTTAATACAGCCAAAAGTATTCAATGAGATCAGCTGAAGCTGTTTGAGGGCAGGAATGCTGTCAGCTGCTAGAACATGGATATGAAGTACTATGTGTCATCTTTTGCCACCTTCCTGTTGAGACCAAGCTCTGTCTTTGTCTGCTTTGCTCTCCAGGAAACTTCCTTTTTCCTTTCCTGTCCTTTGAAAGATCACACCTAAAGAGTCATCCAAACTGTGAGCCCTGCTCCCCACACCCCCTCTTTCCCTCCTTTCCAGCTCTTATCATCATCTCCATCCTCAGCACTGCCGTACAGTAAATGGACACAGCAGTTTTCTTCCTGTTGTAGCTGCACAGGTACCTAGTGAAGAATAAGTGATTAGCAGAGAATGAAGCAGGGCTGCAATGACCTGAAGTATTTCAGCACAGCAGAAACTGGAATTGCTGGCAGGGAAATGGTGGTCCATGTTATGGAGGTCAGATGTAGGGGTTTAGAACAGTCTGACTTGCAAATCTATTTATTCTACTCCCCCAGCTTCGTGCAAGTTGCTCAGATCTGTGCGTGTACGCCAGCCCCCATCTGATCAGCACTACATTCTCATGCTCTCTGACCTTTTCGGTAGGTGGTAGTTTTGTTTGTACCCTCTCCCGTGACATCCTGTCAAGCTCTCTCCTGCTCTCACAGCTGACAGCCTTCCCTGCCCTGTAACTGGGAATTTCCCTTCCTTCCTCCTTCCACAGCCACCATTGCCTGTTCTGCTGCTTTACAGAGCAGGATGTTTGTGCTCTCCCCCACATCCGTGCTGGATGAGCTGCCTCACCCTGTTGAGATTCCTGGACTAGGGTTTGCTGTGCTTTCCCCTCCTAACTCCCAGCTTTGCCTCAGACAACGTCAGCTCTGCACTGTGCTCCTGCTTTCCACACTTTGACCTGTGCTTTGTTGGCTGGAGTGCTGTGTCTCCTTCCCACCGTGGTGTTCCCATGGTCCGTGTGCCCCAGCAGGCAGCAGAGCACGCAGTGGTGTGGGGGGTCCTCGGATGCAGTGGCCACCACCACGTTCTTTTCTTCCCATCTCAGCAGGGTGGCTCAGGAAACTGGCCAAGGAGCAAATGCCCTGTGGTGTCAGCAGCACACACAAACGAACCTCTGTGTTTTTTTCATTTGTTCTCATCGGTTTTGAAAAGGAAGTCACCATCTATAAATAGCTGGTAGGAAAATCTTGCCTCACAGCAAACTTGAAGACGTGATTTACCTGACGTGTTGTGTGCAAATAGTTGCATTTTAAACATGGGCCTTTCTAAAGGTAAGTGGTATACTGAAGGATTTTTGCTCTTAGGTTTCAAAGTGAACATTCCTGGTACCTTCCAACCATACCAAGACTATACATTCTGTCCCAGGTGCCTGTTTCTTTTTCCAGTCCCTGGGAATGTGGTTTAATTGTAGTTCTGTGCTACCTTAGTGGAAATAGAGAATAGGGTTTGGTAGCTCTGAGGCAGGAAATCCTGTATTTTCACAGCTCTAAGGATTTCATATTGTTTGATCTCAATAATACCTTAAGTCCTGCAGCAAATGGGCCTGAGGGAACACTTCAAATGATTACAAGACAAAAACCCTGAGTAAGTTGAAGTTACCTCTGGTAAAACATGAGAGAGAAAGGAGGTGGAGGAAAAGATGGCCCATAGCTCTTGATTCTTTAGGGAGCAATGAACTTCTACAGTTGAACTCCACAGTCCTCATACTCAGGCAGGAAGGTCTGGCAAATAATGTCCAGCCTGTACCTGGCTTGTGGCAGCCACACCACTGCTGATTGCTTTGGAACAGTTTGATTTTGTTTTCTACTTTCCTTTTAGTCCAGCTCAGTACAGGATGTTATTAGCTGTTGTGGCTGTATTTACTTTTCCCTATGTACAGAGCCAGGCTGGAAGGGGTCTCAAAAGATCCAACCTTTTGTGGGAAAGGGAGTCTAGATGAGATGTAGCTCCTGTCACTGAAAGCAGGTCAACAGAAACTGCAGATGGCTGAAGAGGTGCTGCTGAGAGGACAATAGGAAAGAGTTGAATACCAGAGTTCCTGAACATGGAAATGCTCTCAGAGGAAGCAGTCACAAAACCCTCTTTTCACTTTTTATAAAAGCAAGATGTAAAACCCAACACTTCTGTATTTTGATTTTAGCCATTATTTTAAGTAGCAACTGGTAGTGGTGAAGTCTGCAGATTTTATTCTCAATAATAAAATTGCTTCCCAGTTGCCTTTGGTTTCTCTTTCTGTGGTGATACAGCCAGAGATTGGATAATTACAGTTTCTTTCGGTGTAGCATATGTTTGGCAATATTCAGCAGGGCCAGTATTTGTGTGCCAAGACAAGGGTGGTTTCTGTGGTTAAAGCAAAGTCTATGAATAGAAGTCAGTGTCTGGATGTGTATTTAAAATTGGTTCTTGGTGAGACACTTTGAAATAACGGACCAAAGAATTCTTTAATTCTGTCCATTATAAAACAATGCAGCCCAGACTCACCACCCGCGGGAAGGTTTCCGTGTGCTGTGCCAGGCTTTGGTGACACTCCATGTGACCACCAGGGCCTTACCGCTTTGGTTGTTGCTGCTACAGCCTCTGATCATCGGTCACCTTCGGCATTCTCGCACCTCGCCTCTCCCTTACTCCAGGCGCGGGGATCGAGCCCATCAGTTCGGTGGTGGCAAGAGCGAGGGCACGGCCGGAGGGAAGAGGGTCCCGGGGGCTCGGCAGGACCCGAGTCGGGCGCCGGGCTCCCACCAGGTGGCGGCCGGTGGTAGCCAAAGGCTGTGGCGAGCGGAGCGGGATCCGGCCGGAGCCCCGCGGAACCGCGCCCGGCCACACCCACCCCCCGCTCGGATGTTATTAATAACTTAAAACAGTTTTAAATTGTTAGGGCATAAATTAATTGCTGATAGCCATGGGAGAAGAATTTCCTCAGGTTTATCGCTATGTATCTGTAAAACCTGTCCTCTAGTGGTGAGTATTCTCTGTACAACCTACCTTTCTTCCAATGCACTGAGTAACTGCTTAGCTCTGGATTCAGAGTGAAGAATTCCTTACTTTAAAAAATTCAGCACCACTCTCGAGAGTGGAACACTCCTGTGCTCAACCTTACTGCCTGGAGCTGGGATTCAGCAGCAGTTATGTGTTGAGTAGGCAGACTGCAAGAACAAACAAACAACTGCATTGCAGGAGAGGGAGAAGTTTTAACACCACTTTCAAAAGTGGCAGTGTGGAGTTTTGCCCGTACTCGGCCATCCTTCCCACAGAGAAGCAGCTTCTTTCAGATCTGGTGTTTTGTCTATGCAGCTATACATGAAGGGACAGTTTAGTCTTAAAATCGAGAAGGTAGAGCTTGCAATTCCTGTGCTTCCACCTCTGAGTGGAATCCTGACTTCAACAGACCTAAAAATTGCTTCCTTCTCTTATAGCTGCCATTTGCAGACACCACCGAAATGTCTGTCTGTAGTTAAGAGCCCTGAGCTGCCACCCCGGCAGTGGCATGAGGTAGGTGCTTAAATAATTTTATTTCCATCTTGTAAACACATGCTATTTGCTTTGCTTTACTTACATGACTAGAAACACTGTCCTCCTCTGCCTTGTTACCTGGAATAGTCAGCCCGGCAGGGGCCAGCAGCGGCTGGGACTTGCCTTTTGGTGGGAGCAGTGAGCTGGGGCTGACTTGGAACAGGTCACCTCATCATAGCTGGATGGGGCTATTTGCTAAACTGCTCCAACTGAAAAATAACTTTTATTTCCCCAGCAAGATTAGATTCCAGCTACAATTCAGCACAAGGCACCTCCCCTAATGACCTTGTCTTACCTCTGTTTCCATAGACTTTTTCTAACCTCCAGTCCCTATGCTCCTTCAAGCACAGAAGACACCAGGTATACAGAAGTAAGGGGAGAATTTGCACAGCAGTAAGGTGTTCTTGCTGCACTTCCAAGTCTATTCTGGAAGAAAAATGCACTCTTAGAAAGCAAGCACAAGAATAACTTAAAATGGTGTAGCTTGCAATACTGAACACTTCACTAATCAGTAACAGCAGAAGGTATTGATGCCTCCACTACACACCGGAACCCCGCGGGAAAGCCCCAGTTGGGCTCCAGGGCAGGGGCTGAGCCACGCTGGAAGGGCCGGCTGTGAGGAGGCCGCACGGCCCTGCTCAGACCCAGCACTGTTCCTACAGCTCCTGCTGGGCTGTGCCCCAGCAAACCCAAGGAACTGCTCTGCTGATGCTCCAGCGCTCTGCAGTGCTGGAACCCGGCTGTCAGCCAGGTCACTACACAGGTGGGCAAGGCCCTCTGAATTCATCCCAGCTTTCTTGAATTTGCTGAATGATGGACACAGAAGCTCAGCTGTAGGTGTATTCTAACACTTAGTGCAAGTACTAATTTGTTCTTTATACTCTGAAGCATTTGAACAGATGTATCAGACAGTGTCAAAACACCTTGGTTTTTATTTTCCTGTCCTTTTTGAATCAGGTTAAGCTGTAAACAATTTCTTTTTCAATCAAATACTGCCAGCTAGAATTACTTCCATTCATGCATCACTGAAAACAAAAAGGGTATTTTTCCTTAAGTATAGATTTTTCATTTTAAACCATGTCACTTTATACAGAAACCAATAGCTAGATTCAATGCACCCTGATTAGTTATGTAAACAGATAACCCCAAAAAAAACCCCTCATCAACAGAACTAATAAGTTGGTTCCTTCATAGAATGGAAATTAAAATCTCTCCTGACTTGAGGTTAATGTGGTCAGGAGTACAGTGTGGCACATAAATCCATCTAGGAGGTGTATAAATTGCACTGTATCTGAATTAACAAAGTTATGCATAATGAAATGCACAAATTCATGCTAGGAAGCATTTTTCAATATGAAGTGGCAGCCAACTGGCAACCATAACAGTTAGGTTCTGCACCATCATTTATGGCATTATAGGTAACTATTACATATAGCATACTTAAAAACCCTGAAGGATTGTGTTACTTGAAACATTCTCCAGGCAGTCGTTTGGTTTGAAACATTGGGAGAAAGACTAAAGAGCTCACCATCTTATACCAACTATGGTACCTTTAACTTCCATGAAGTAGATCAGATATGATGTGTATTTCACAGTAACAAAGTTGCTTAATGCCTTTTCTCCAACAGTAGGATTGTGGTAAATGTTTCTGCCCTCAGATCACCATTGTCCTGGTGGCTTTCCCTTTTCTCAAGTTTGGGTAACTACACTGAGCACTTTTCCTGGTTTTTAGCTATTCATCAGCCCTTTCAGTATATCGTCGGAGAGTTCCAGCAGCGGGAGTTCAGGGGACGGGATGTCCAGCGGGGGAAGGTTGGGTATTGGAATGTCCTTTGCCTTCCCAGCAGTTGTTGCAAACTTCTGCCAAGTTGCAGCTGAAGAAGCAGATTCCGAGTGCTGCTGCAGACCCCACAACTCTGACTTCTCGACAAAGTCAGCATCTACATCCAACTCCTTGTCTACTGGAGATTTTTGGAGTCTAGCTCTTTCTGCTTTTAACTGCTTATTCTCTCTCCTTAATCTCTCATTTTCAGCTACAAGAGATTCTATGAGCTGTTTCAAATCTGCAATTTTGGTTGCCTGCTCTTCTATTATTGTTTTGTCATCTTTTGGCGCTTTACTCCCCATACATGCTTCCACTGGCTCCTTTTTTTTCTGAAGCAGAAATAAAAGTGTATCTGGGTCCCTGTCAAAGACACCCCGAATATCCTGTGAATGTTTCTCTGTGGAAGAGCTGTATTTCTGAGTAACAGGAACCAGTATGTTTTGATCATCAGAGTCTTCAGCAGATGGCTTGTAAGAAGTCTGAAGATGTGTGGCTGCTTCCTTGTCAGCACTCTGCTGGGCTTTCAGCTTTTCCTCCCTCTTTGCCCTTTTCCACCTCTCCTGGATGAGCAGTAACTGTTTCATATGACTATCCCTTTGTAATTCCAGTGATAGCTGAGCCTGAGTAAGAACAAGATTAAACAATTTAGTTGGTGATCCCTAATCCCACCCAAATATCCACACACATTAAGTTACATGTGTGTAAATATTTACATAAACAGCATCACCACATGCCCAAGGGGGGGAGCTTTTGTCATTCAGACACTAAATCCAACAGGATGCGCTCTCTGCTTGTGCAGTGCAACAGAATCAGATACATCACCCAAATGTAGCATAACTCTGGTCTTTTTGTTTGAAAGTCACTGATCAGGCTACACCACCTCTGGGCAAAGGCACCTGGAGTTTAACTGACCTGTGACCAACACCAGGACAGAAGAGACTCACTTGGCATGCATGGCCACACTCTGCCTAAACAATGCAAACTTTCTGTATGCTTCTGTGATGGTATCTGTGTAGACATATCAATAACACCCAAAATGAAGCAGCAAATTGCTCCAAGGCCAGGTATGGTCCCAAATGATTCAGCCACGTTTAATGAAGGGGGTGGCATAGTTGTTATTAACTCACCTGGGCGAAAGACCATTTTTCTACAAGAATGACCCGCTGGAGCAAAGACAGATGTCTCATCTCCAAGGGTTATTTGATTTCATAATATTGGCTAAACTCGAAGCCTGCTGCTACGAAAGTGCTGAGCAGACTACACTACTCCATTCACAGATAGACTTGTGGAATGGATAAAAAAAGTGTCAGGGCTGTTGTTCTAGAGATCCCCCAGTCAGGCTTCATTAAACCAAAATGACATACTGTAGATGAAATGCTTGGCTTTTTGTCTCAGCAAAATACTAAGTTGCCTCACAGATAAAGTTCAACGTGACACTAATTTTGTCACCTACTTGAAGATGTCTGGCAGACTAGAAAGTTGGAGACCCCTTGGATGGGTTATTTCTCTTGTCCCTGCTCCATATAAACTTGGAAAAACTCTCTAGGAAGACTAGTATTACCACACTTGTGAAACTCCTGGGGCAGCTGCCAAGGGTTCAGAAAATTTTGCAGAGGGTAATGCCCGGGAGGGATGTGGTCAGACACAACGGGACACACGGCGCAGCACAGAGCTGTGGCTGGCTCTGGCATCTGCCACGCTCTGGTCTCACCTGCTCCGACTGGGTCAGCTTCATCGCGTCCGTAAGGTACCCTGTGGGACAGAACATCCATCAGCACTTATGGCATGGCTGCAAAACCTGAACGCTTCTAGAACAGCCAAGAAAAGCCTTCAGACCTGTGTGCTCGATCCCCACATAAAGGCAGCAGTCTAGAGGCAAAGTATTTACCCAATTACAGTGGCTGGAAACACCTGCTGTTTTTCAGAAGTCTGAAAAAATTACTGTAAGATCTTGTAAAACTAGATCTACACCCTTCCCGTGGTATCCTGTTGGCTTGGGTTGCTCCAGTTTGTTTTTAGAACAGCAGAAACTTCCAGAAAGTCCCAGAAGAAAAGCTTTCCCATGAAGGGAAGAAACATAGCTAAGGACCAGACTTCTAACATATAAGCCGTCTATAACAAAATGCGACACGTAGGATGCTCTTGCCTATGGCACCACCCATTTTATGAAGTCATGCTTTTAAGTTACATTCATGAAGAAAAGTTATGGTCTTTAGTTCCTCACTTTTTTCACCAACTTCCCCTCCAAACCAGAAAATGTGCTGGCTTAAGGGTCAGAGCAGCCCTTTAGACTTTGAGCGTATCTTACTAGTGCTGAGAATGACAACGTGTGAGAAATGCTCAGCCAAATCTGGAATGATGCAAGACAATGGCAGAGAATCATCAAAGAAAAGCAAGAAGCATTCATTGTATTTTTGGGTTTTGTCTTGGTATATGAAATGAAAGAAAAGAAAAAGAAAAGTGCATTTTAGAATATTAGTGCAATCCCTCATCACTCTGCGTATTCATAAATAGCAAAGAAACTATTAGTTTCTCACTTTATGGGGGTTTCTAGTACTTATGAATGGAAAGCAAGAACGCCTGGTATCTAGGTTACAATGTTCAGAGTAGCCACTTACTTTGTCTTTACACAAGCCCTGTCCCTGAAAATGTCCTACTTGTTGCACCAATTAAGACCTCCTCTTTCTTCTGCCAAGTAGCTGCCACACTGTCAGAGAGCTGAGGGACTCCAACACAAATAATTAAGCAGGACTATTTAAATGGACAGGTAAATGCACAAGATCTCACACAGGAGAGGCTGTCCCTGCAGTGTTGAGGCCTGTGATGCAATCTGCTGTTTTGCTCAGGTTCTGGGGAGCTCATCACCTGTTCTTAGCTACCTTGATGCAGACATTAGGAAAGGGAAGTTTTGTAAGCAAACATTTGTCCTTTACCAACAGAGAAAGCACTGTGACCTCGCCTACGAAAGCAGTGAAGAAAATGCAAAGTATAAACTGGCTTACAGCAGGTACCCAGCTTCAGTCTGTGCATACCACAAGGTGTTGGCTTCATCTTCAGTCAACAACTGCCTTCACAGTGATAACCACCCCCAATCTAAACAACTTTGAAAATGTCTGTCTTTAGCTGCTCATATGAGAAAAAAGGTTTGCAAAAGGATTCTTGATCTGGACTGAAAAACAAATTCACATTTTAAAAATAAAAATTTTTCAAGTAACTAGACATTCTACTTACACAGAATCATAGAATCTGCTGAGTTGGAAGGGACCCACCAGGACCACTGAGGCCGACTCCTGGCCCTGTGCAGGACACCCCAAGAATCCCATGTGCCCGAGAGCGTTGTCCAAACACTTCTTGAACTCAAGACAGGCTTGGTGCATGCAAATCTAGAAACTGATTTTAAGAGCTGAAATGTGAGAAATCACCTACTCACCAGCGGCTTTTCTGTGACAAGAAATTGCTTCTTCATATTTCCCTGCTGCCAACAAGCGGTCTGCTTTTCTGCTTTGCTGGTGAGCCTTAAAATTAAAAAAAGAGCACTATGTCAGTGAGGGGTAATGGACAAATAGTTATACCTGTCTTAAAAATAACCAGTATATCTAAGAAACCCGCACTGATCCCAGTTCTCAGGCTTTTAGGCTCAGATCTTCACTCCCTTCCAAGCTTTGTAATTGGACTTCTTTAATACTACTTTAGAAAAGCCTGTACTGTTAAGAACTGAAGTTTCTTAATGCAGCAAAACTGGTGTGTACACAACAAAATACTTTTGAAGCTGTTCCTCAGAAAGTACATGTTTTCCTTTCTAGGCAGACACCATAGTCATGTAAAAAGAGCGTTAGGCCAAAAGAAGTTACAGGAAGTTTTAAGTATTTTGGACCAATTTACCTGGCAGAATGCAAGATATTTGAATTGTGTTACATCTTACAGCTGATTTGACATTTTCTGCTGCCCCATGCCCAAGACATTTTGCCTCTTGGGTGAATAAATTGGGTTTTTTTGTCTGCAGCTTACACCAATTAATGGTAGCAGCACAGCCATAGTTAAAAGTATTAAAGTCACGTTGTTGCTGTACAACAGTTAAATCTATACTAGTGTTTGTAAACCACTAATGTAAACCACCAACACAGACTAAGGTTGTCGCTGAAAGCAAGCATTTGATGCAAGTATTTGCATATGCTCAGTGAGAAACAGTATTGCATAACCAGCACTGCAACATTCAGGAGAGCAAGTCTTTTTTGTCATTACTACAAGACACGGATTTTCTGGCCCTTCCTCCAAGACAAGCTGTGTAATGTGAAAGGCTACAAGCACTGGCTGGTGAGACTGTCAGCTACACACACTGCTCAGGACTGCTTTACTACATGTTGAGCTTGAAGTAAACACACATCAGGTACTGATACTTACATGGTACTTATATTAACATCCATTTAAAATACAAGTCCCAAAATGCAGGTCAGTTTGTCAGCTTGCCAAGTGGAGTTATGCCCTACAGTGTTATGGTAAGTTCAGTTTTCTACCAGAATCTTAGCAGCTCTGACACCACAGAAGAGAATGACTTGTACAGAAAACACCCGTTTGGGCAACAGCTGTTCTTAAGCAATCCCTGGCACTTATATCACTCCATGAAGACATTTGGCTTTCCTGAAACTGATTTCATATGCTAATATGGTGTGTTCTTAAAAAATCTAAACCACAACTCCTTGATTCTTCACAACAAATACTCTTTGTTACATTCTTCTTCCTCACCTTCACTGAATCCTCAGAGCATTGTCAGCATTTCCCATTTCTTCTACCCTGAGGTTAAATAATCTCAGAAGAGGAAGTGTTTTTCTACTAGAAAATCATCTGGTTTATGGCATTTTTCTATGGACTCCTACAAATGACATACGCCAGAAAGATAAACTTATTTCCCATTGGTATGAACAAACTGTATCAGCACAGATAGAGCCATCTCCTTGGTTATTCCTGGCAGCTTGATTACAATTACAAACTAGCTGTGTCATGGACATAAAAACACCTGAGCTAGTTCTTTGCAAAACAATTTTTCAGTAAATTAGTATTGATACAGCTGCTTCTGCAAATTGCATGGGCAGGTCTAAAAAAAAACAGGGAAAGAGGAAACAGAATAGCCAGAGACAGAAGAACTAAGAAAGCAATTCAACAAGTCAGGGGACAAGTTCCATTTACTAGTTTTTACATATAAGAATTTGAGTCCCATTGTTTTCAAAGATTATTCACGTGTGTTTTAAACTGCTGGAGTATGATCTTACTCAAATCACTTAAGCACATGCAGAACATCTGAGGACATTCCGTTCTTATTTGATTGAGCAATTAAACTATTTCCATTCTCAATTAACTTTCAGTGATGCTGAAGAGAGTCTGAAGAAGTTGGGCTGAACTGTAAATAAAATTAGGAAAACAAGAGTCCATAGATGCTGGCAAAAACAAGACCTAGAGTCCTCTGATGACAAGGTCACAACGCCTTTCTTGATCTTACATCAAAATATACGTGTCAGGCCATCTTACTCTGATGCAACAGACTTCCCAATGGAAACAACAGGAGCTACAGCAGAGAAAAATTAGTTTTAAGCACAGCCCTGTGTGAGAAAACTAGCTGTTTTGCAGTCAGCCATGGGCAAGGAATTCCTCTTTTCCTGTCTTTTCCTGACAGGTTGACAAGAAAATATTTGCTCATTTATTCTAACCTGTGTTTGTTCCAATTAGTTGATTGTGGAAATTAGTGGTGCTGTTTCCTAGCAGCAAGTGATGAAGCTGCAGCAGAAGTATTTGGATGCTCAATAGCCATTATCATAGATGAGATTCTACATCCTGTCTATTCTTTGTGCTCTGTTACACTCAACCACGCAGCTTCAAACCATTGTTAGCAAAGCTATTTTAAACTTAGAGTGGCCTGTATCCCATTATAAAACTGGCAATGGAAGAACTGGTCCTCTATCATAAAGAGAAGAAGATTACTCTCAAGTTCATCCCCGGTCTGATGTTATGCTAGAGGAAGGTATTTACACAACAGCTCTGGAGCTGCAGTGCTGGTTCCCAGCAGATTCAAGCAGGACTGCTTTGACTTTGGTCTTGCTGCTGTGATTGCAGAAACACCTGCTGCTTGACTATGGTGGGTTTATAGATCTGATTTCTCTTTCCTCTTCCACTTGCAGTGCTGGAAATTAACGTAGGATGGGGTGTAAGAATAATTATAATTTATTAACCAGCTATGGAATTGAAAAAGGGAAGCAGGTTGACAACTACTTCCACATGTCCCTCCCAACCCTGATGAGCCGGAATTCCCAGTAGGCAAATGGACAGGTCTAACAACTTGACTCTTGTAAAAGGGAGCAGGTGTGAGTGAAGGATGGCCCAGCTAAAAACCTTCCTCACCTTGCTCCAATGTATTTGGTTCTTAAGAGATTTGTACAAGCCTTACTGTGTGACTTGAAGCACTCTGGACCAACTGCAGAAGGTAAAGTAGGCATTTTTCCACACACTTTCCAAATGTAGTTGAGATGCTGAGGGATGATACCTGCTTTTGTAAGTTTGTACTGCTGTTCTAGGGAAGTGCTCCTATTTGGTTTTTCCACCCAACTAGCCCAAATCATTGCCTGTGTAATCTCTGAACAGCAGAATAAAATCCAATCAAACAATCCTCTCAAACAGCAGTGAGGGTCTCCTCTTTACCTACAGCTTTCTTTAACCAAAATCTAACACTCCACTTCTTTGGTTTTCTTTTTCCTACTATAGACTAGATAATGATGAGACTGCAGGCTGTGAGAAACTAAGTCATAAGGCCCACTTGCCAGATCTACTGATGTTCCCTCAAAGGAAAAAATAACAATGTTAGTCTTCTTTCTAGAGATAGCATACTGTTACAACTTAAAGGACTACCACAGTAGGATCCCAGCTTAGGTTGGAGGGGTAAGGAGGGAAAGCTGCTACCTTTCCCACACAATTCTAGTAGATCGCTAGCTATCATAGAAAGGAGCATAACAGGAAAAAAACTGTTTGATTCAACAGTATTTTTAGAAGGCAGATGTAATACTACTCATTTTCAAACAGAGTAGGTCTACTACCCTCTCCTAAGAGCAGTCATTTGCAACAGCACTCCTGTAGCTGAGACAGACATGTTTTGTTTTTCTCTGTTCCACTAATGGGAACAGCTCTTCACTGGACAAAGCCTTGCACAAGATGTTAAGCTTACAGCCTTCTCTGTATATTACAAGGGACTCTCCAGAAAATGATGTATTTTAATGTGATTATGGAGCACAGATTACAGTGCTTTACTTAAAATGACAAAGGCAGGAAAAATCCAGCTGCTAAAATGATGGGGCCTGACGAAAGCTTAACTGCAAAGAAGTTTCTGTTTGTAAATGTTTTAAGTGAAACCACTGTTTGATGCTGCTATCATCCATTTTACGGTAAGGACTCTGCATACCAGTTATTCTTGCCAGAAAAGATCAATACCTGTGCTCTCTTACTGCTGAAACAAAGAGGAAGGGCTTTTTTGAGAGAGGAGGGATCTATTTCAGGATTTGTTTCCCTATGGATATAGGTCTGTTTTCCATTTTGAACAGTCAGAAAGTGCATGCTGCTTCTGTATTATCCAGAAGAGTGCTAAGTGTTTTCCATGTGGGTGTTTACAGCAGCAAGCTACAAAGGGTGGGATGAGGTGGTGCACCATGGTTCTCCCCACCCCACACATACTCTGTCAGTGCTACACCTACAGAAGCCTCTTTCAAACCCATTCTTACCAGGAAATGGTGAATTTAGAAAGGTTTGAATGTGTATGTCCTCATATGCAGTGAAAAAATGGAATGAAAAGAGAATACAAGTGTAAAACTTTACGTGAGAGGTCCAAGAATAAACTATGGCTATCCATTTATTAAAAAAAAAAAAAAGTGCAACCTTGATCAGGGTGACCATGGAAAATGTTTGTATTTACTGGCAGTTACACTAAAAGCAAAAATAATGAAGAGTTGTACTGTAACTTATGCTAAATAATGAGAATATATTTGCAGTAAGACTAAAGAAATGGTAATGGTGTAGCTTTACCAAGAGAAGCAAACCCCCATTTTTAAATACTTGTATTCTGTAGAGAAAGATGACTAAAGGAGAACCAAAAAATGGCAGAACCCATTGTGGCTGTTCAACCAAGACCACTAGTCACATGTTAGCTCAATTTTCTGTTTTTGAAAGCCTGTATTTAGCAAGGTTGACAGAACAATGACTCAACTGTGTAAATTATAGGTTAGTGTTCCTATAGAGCAAAACAAGTATGTGACACTCTCATGAGAATGTTAATGCTGAGAATACAGACTCCTCACTCAGTTTGTATTGAATTGTAAAGATGTTAAAGTTCAACTTGCATGTAAGCAAGAGTATTAGACTTTAAATACACAGGCAGGTGAGCAACCAGTTGTTTAGGCAACCCCCATTAATTCACTGAATAGCTCTAATTGACTACGTGTGTGTTCCCAACCTATTCCAAGTTTCAGATAAAATGGTTAGTCTGAGTTCCTCACCATGCAAATGCAATTAAGAGATCTGGAATGAACCCAACTTGCATTTACACTGCTCAGGTTAGGTGGAGTGTTCAAAACCCCATACAGGCAGAGCTGCAGCCCTTTCCCTGATCACCTGCACCTTCATTAAGGTGTGGTATCCTTTTACCTACTGCATAGTCAAATCAACCTCATTCGCTTCCTTTTCATCCATTTAGTATGATAAAAGCACTAAATGCTTCAACTTGTTTGTCAGAGCCATGTTCACAGACTCACAGAATGAATCAGGTTGGAAAAGACAGTGAGATTGAGTTCAGCCTATGACTGAACACCCCCGTGGCAGTACTGAGTGTCATGTCCAGTCTTTCCTTATCCAGGGATGGTGACTCTACCACCTCCCTGGGGAATTTTGTATGCCTACAGTTCTCAGCTGCTTTGGCAATGTTCTTTTTGTCCCCATATATAATGTCACAGCTGGTACCACACAGGTCTTGCTAACTGGAGGTTACAAGCTAAGTGAGAACTGTTCCATCACCCTGATAAACAAAACCAGTCTGGGCCTCTGTATCTAGCCCTAAACCACATGGCTCAAGCTGTTACAGCAACTGAGCTACCTCTCAGCAGGAGCATCTGAACCATTACAACAAATTGTCCAGTGAACAAGCTTCCAAGAGCAACAATTTCAAAACAAGTGGGGCAGAAAGGCTTCAGCTGTGGCTTCAGTCTGTCTCACCAGGCCTCTCTGAGATGGCTTCATTTGGGTCTTTAAACTGCTGGTCATGCTTACTCAGAGCTGAACTCTGTGGCTTGATGACAGGCACGTAATGCCAGTGTGACACAGCAGAAAGGCACTGCTGGTAGGTACCCAAACAGCACAGGTACAGCGAGGAAATAATGCTTGTCAAGCACCCATCACTTAGCTAATTATGTTCTTGACTGGGAGCTGCTGCAAGTTGTTTTATGTGCCACAAGGAACAGTTTTGTGTTGTACAAATCAGTTGTACTTTTACAGCAGTTATATGCCTGCACACAACAGTGTTGAGCTTTTCCAAGGTGGCTATTACTGATCTGGCTGTTCAGCTGATGAGGATCTGATGCACCTCCAGTCACTTTACTCAGACATGCTGCTGCCTCTGCGTGTTCACACTTTTCAGTTCTCCCACTACTGTGGTAAAAACAGACTTTGTGTTAAGCATGTGTGTCTAGTGATACTTCTCCTTTTGTTACCTTACAAGCTTGTTCTCTCTAATTTGAATTCAGAATTGAGTGCATCTGCCTTTTTCTTTTGGTTCATTTTACACTGGAAGATCAAGTATAGCAGCTTCCAGGTTAAGATTTTTTTTAAAAAAGCAAAGAAAACAAATGGGGTTCAATGGATGTTTCTGTAGATTAACATAATATTCCTGGTTTTCCAGTGAAAATAACAGAACTGCAGGCTGGCATTAAGTCTCAAACACAATAGTCTGCATGGTTTATATCCTTTGGTTTCTAGTGAACTTTCATAGATGTTTTCTATTTTCTCCTCCTACACTTCCATATTGCATATTTATTCTGCTTTTTATTTTGACTTTGCGTGGATGCAGTATTACCTCACTTTGAAATAATTCGTTAGAGTAAACCATTGATTGGCTTGCACTGGAATGGTTGCTACCAGTGGCTTACATCATTAATATTAAAAGCTCTCATTACATGAGATTCTTGGAATACACATTTTGTGCTATTCTCACTCCAGCTACCTGTCTGTGCTTTCTGATTTTCACCAAAACAGCAGGTCTTCAAGCTGGGTCCTTTACGCTTCAGGACACTTAAAAGGTGATAAGATATTCACCAGATTTTGGACTGTATTTTATCATAAATGATAATGCTACTACCTTGCAGGAAGAATACAAGGTAGAGGTGGTATGGCTCCTTACCTACAGGACAATACTGAGCTGTTAAAGTAGAATCTGCAGAGTTATGAAGTCCTGGGTGTCAAACTCTGTTTAAGGAGCAATCTGTAGTCTCTTCCTGGGGTTAATACTATTTGCTTCACTTTTACTGCGTTACTTCCAAGCTTCTGATAGTCAGCAGTGTGTGGTTGTGCTTTTTAACTTGTAACTTTTGCTCCTATACCTAAGATTAAAATCATGGCTGGATGTGAGATCAAAATTCTTTGCCTAAATCAGATGGCAGTAGGAATTGCCCCTACAGCAAGCAGCACAGAGAAGGTCTTAAGATGCTCTGTAAGAACATGCAGTATTCACAGAAGACTTATCTTCATGCTTTCACAGTAGAAGTTTTAATTTGTAAAAAGAATGGCGAGATGTTTTTGGGTTTGACACTGGATTATGTGTGAAATAAGTAATCAGCTGGGCTAGGTACCTGCTATATGGCTGCCTGCTGGTGCAGGGACTGCACTTAGTTGATGCTGGTTTTAAATTCAGCGGCAAAACCTAAAAATTTTATTTGTAAGGTTGAAGAAGATTCAGTTCCATAATGATAAAAGATTATTTTAGGGAAATGTATCTTTCAGAAGTTGCAGAAAAAGAGCATAATGGAAGCCAGGAGAATACAAGATATGGCATTAAAGTGTAAGGGGTTTTTTTGTTGTTGGGGTTTTGTTTTTTGGTTTTGGTTTTTTGGTGGTGGTTTTTTTTGTTTGTTTGTTTTTGTTTTTTTGGTTTTTTGTGGTCAGATCAGCTGGCCAGGAAAATCAGGACAGTATCTATGCCTTCCAGTAACTAAGACTAGATGCTCTGATCCACAATTAATTTTTACAAGACAAAACAACATTCAAGTACTGTGGTAAATTCTCATGAAAAGCCTTAACTGATGAAAAATCAGTTTTGTGAAAATTGGCAAGCCGTGACATAATGAAAGAGGGGAAAATACCTTGTATTTAAGCCACTGATAGCAGCTAAATAAGACTAACGATTACTGTATCGACAATCACTTTGTAGTTTAGGTGTTGGGTGATTTGATGGGTTTGGTTGGCTTCAAGAAAAGTTTTTGTATTTCAGGACACTCTCAGGCAGTAGGACCATATTCACAGGCAATTTCATAATTTTGTGTACAAAAGTGTGTAAAACAACTTTTTTTTCCTGTATTGTGCATTACACAGAAGTGTCTTGACCTTACTGTCAGCCTGGAGCTACACAGGCATGGTAACTGCACACTCCTATTGTGGTCACAAGGTCATAAACCTGGCTTTAGTCACACTTGTGTCACTCCTACAATCTTTCTAAATGGTTTCAGTAAGAAACACTACTGACTAGTGATACTGCCAAAAAAGGTGCTACATTCAGACATTTACTAGCGAATGTATAATTATAATTTTCTCTTTAGAACCTTATGCACTAGATCTACTTTTTAAAAAGGTTTTTACCGTGTTTGTGAAATAGCTATAGTTCAGCCCTCTTGCATTACCATGCTGTTAAGTTTGCCTGACTTTAACCCCATGGTATCAACAGGTTACAAGAGCTTTCCGATTTCCTGCTGTTCCTTATTTTAATCAGTCTTTCAGTAGACAGAGTAAAAAGTGAGACAGCACGATGCTGACATACTACAGATCTAAATAGATCATCTCCTTACTACACTGTCAGCCCTAATTCCATGGGTGGTGTGCAATGACAGTTCTCTAAGTCTTTCTGAAACTAGGGAGAGCAATCCAGAAATACCTGACTCTGTCGGCAAGGATTTGTCGGCACTGACACCATCCTGGTGTAAATAAGCTTTGATTAAAAACTAAACTGACACAAGTCTGAAGTTTGCATGGCGATGTCTGAACAACTCCTGGATCAAACTCGTTCCTGAAAGCAGTAGAGCTGTATTCCCAGTGTGCTGCCTCTGGCTAACTGGACTGCTGGACCAAAGCCTGTTTTCTAAGGGAATGCTCTGTGTGTCACCACATAGCCAAGATACAGCTTTGGTAAAACCCACAGGGCAGCAGAGAACTAACTCTTCTTGACCTAGATCTCGCCTATGGGGCAGAGACTTGCCAATTTAGGCTGTTTAACATCTGATAAGCTTTTGTGAAGATGCATTTTTCAGACCACCTGCGTTTCAGTTCAGGTTCCTTAGTAATTTAGTTTAAGCAGACCAATTACTGATTTAAGGTTGTAAAGCATTTCACCTTCCGAAATTAAAGGAAGCACTTAGCCAGTACTAGGCCCCGACAAGCCTCTAAAACTCTTGAAACTCTCGTGGATATGGCCTGTGTCATCCAGACGTTTCCTTTAGACGCTTCCTTCCTGAATTTCCCTTGTCCCTCGCTTTTGCAACACCATGTCCCCACACACCCCTCCAATCTAAACAAGCCAGGACACGGACCCCGGGTGGTTCCCCTCCCGCCGCGCTCCCGGGCACGGAGCAGCGCTGCCCCCGGCGGGACCGGGGCGAGCGCACCCTCCTCCCTCCCCGGAGCCGCCTCCGGCCCGGGACGGCCGCTGGGCCCCGCTCCCGTCCGGGCAGGGCCTGGCACGAGACCTGAACAGGTGTTTGGGGGGAAAGAAGGGCGGCGAGAGCCCCTTTTTCTGTTCAGGTCGCGCCTCTCCGCCCGGTTACCCGTGGGTAGGAGCCGAGGGGTGTCACCCTCTTCCCGCTGCCCGAGCGGCGGGAGCAGCGGCGGCACCAGCTGACAGGACGCACCCCCCTTCCCCTCCACTCCCCGCGCTCACCAGGTTGAGGGGCCCCTCCATCACTTCCATGAGCGGCGGGGGCTGCGGGCACATGGGCGGGGGGCGCTCGCCGGTGCCCCCGGCCCGGCGCGTCCCGGCCCCGGCGCGGGTTGTAAACACGGCGGCCGCTTCCGCTCTGCCCGCGAGAGCCGGGCGCGCCTCGCGAGACTACGGGGCCGCGTCGCCGGGGCAACGGGCGCCGCGCGCGCCTCCCGCCCTGAGGGCAGAGCGCGGGTGGGGGGGGGAATCAGGAATAGAGAGGGATTTGTTCACCCTTCCCATAAGGGTGTGCCAGTCAACGAGGGTGAAGAAAAATAAATAAAGAAAAACGTCACCTTCCTTGCTTCTTGGAGAAGTTAAGACCTAAAGTGGTGAAGGGAAAAAGAAAAAAAAGGAAATCTTAGAATCGTAGGATATGCCCAGCTGGAAGGGACCCATCAGGATCATCGAGGCCAGCTCCTGGCCCTGCGCAGGACGCCCCAAGAGTCACACCATGTGCTCAAGAGTGATGTCCAAACACTCCTTGAGCTCTGTCAGGCTTGGGGCCGTGACCACTTCCCTGGGGAGCCTGTTCAGTGCCCGACCTCCCTCTGGGGAAGAACCTTTTCTTGGCATCCAGCCTAAACATCCCCTAACTCAGCTTCATGCCATTTTCTCGAGCCCTGTGAGTGGTCACGAGAGTGAAGAGATGAGTGCCTGCCGCTCTGCTTCCCCTCATAAGGATGTTGCAGACCGCAGTGAGGGCTCCCCTCAGTCTCCTCCAGGCTAAACAAACCAAGTGACCTCAGCCACTCCTTGGAGATTGCTGCTTAGGATCTTGATTTTGAAGTATTTTGGTATTAACGATTGTTCTGTAGGGTGGTTAGTCTTACAGAGAGATTTCTAATCCAAGTTTGCAGCCACGTATGCACGTTTGTCTCGACTTTGTACGGCTTTTGACGATCTCCTATAACATCACTGTATAGGAAGTGATAAAGCGTGATCTAGATAAATGGACCCAGAGATGGACTGAAAACTGGCTGAGCTGCCAGGCTCAGAGGGCTGTGATCAGTGGCAGAGTTCCACTGGTGTCCAGTGATGAGTGGCATACCCCAAGATATGATTCTTGGTCCAGTATTATTTAATGCCCTCATTATCAGTATTATTTAATGCCTTTCTATGCCCTGCTGCCTGCTGGGGCTTGCTGAGGTGAAGAATGGGGTGTCCATGGGGAAAAGTGCCCCCAGCATGGCTCATAGAGGTTTTTAGTGCAACACCAGTTAAATAAGTGCCTTTTATAATGCAGCACAGAGAGGATGTAAAGAAATCATGCATGAAAATATGAATGTCTGGTCAAAACCTTGCCTAGGAATAAGTGACGTGGCTCTCAAAGAGTAAGAAATGGTTATGTTTGAGTTTGCATCATATTCTGTGCAGTGTCAAGTCAGCATCCCCAGGTCTTTAATAAAAGTCAGGAGGATATAATTCAAAATAACGGATGTAAGCCAATGTAAGGCTGAAACTGGCAAGTAAAATTTGTGTATAGTTGTACGTAGACACCAGAAGCCAGCTGCTATACTGTCAGTCTGAGGCCTCTAAAACTCTGCACTCAGCCACTGCCACACAGAAGCTTTAAAACCAGCACTGGGTGAGTTTAATTGAAATGCTTTAAAAAGAGAACTATCTTCCTCACCTCTCAGCTATATTCTTGCTATTTTTCTCTGCGTTCAAGTTACTGTGATAGCTTTTTCTTCCAGATGATGCTCATTGATGGGAATAGAGAAAATGTGAGGTAATGAAAAAGGCTCTGCTACTGAACCCTTCTATCCCATGGGAGCTCAAAAAACACTTTAAAAGCTCTAGGTAGAGCCTTAAGGGACAGACACCGAGGGCTGTGATGAGGGGAGAGTGGGATTCCTGTGGGGAAAAGTTCCCCCAGTGGAGTCACGAAGCAGTAAAAGTACCAGGGCTCCTCATGGCTTTTCATCGCAGGAATAGCAGTATATGGAAACAGGTGACAATGGCAATGGTACTAAAATTGCCATATCACCATGTATGTGCTAACAGCACAATAGTGTCAATTCTCCCACGTAACAAATGATAGAATAAGAGGGAATGGCCACAAATTGCACCCAGGGAGGTTTAGATTTGATATTAGGAAAAATTTATTCACTGAAAGGGCTGTCAGGCATTTGGTACAGGCTGCTCAAGGCAGTGATGGAATAGCAGTCCTTGGAAGTATTCAGAAAACCTGCAGATGTGGTGCTTAGGGTTTAGTGGTGGACCTGGCAGTGTTAGGTCAATGATTCTGTGATTAATTATTCAAAATACACTCTCTTGAGAGAGACCATCAAAACAGGGCACTGAACAGGACACTGAGCTGTTACACCACTGAACATAGTGAGCGTCGTGGTCCACACAACTTTTGTGTTTTGTGAAGACCAGAGGAGAAAAGTGCTATAGAGGGATTGTGTGTAACTTTGTCAGATGGAACAAAAGGTGGCACGAGTTCATAGGAGCATGGCAATATTAGTCTGAAAGGGGAAAGAAGGCGAGAAAAAAGGGGAGAGGGAAAAGAAGGTAGGGCTGAAGTTGAGATATCCAGAAAATAAGAAGTGAAAAAGCTAATTAGCAGCAAGTAAAGAAAGCTCAGAGTTTCCTTTGTGCCCTTTATAGCTGCGATCCTCAGGCATGAGTGGCGTCTGTGGGTCTCTGAGGGAGCCCACATGGCCTGATATGCCATAGCTCTCAGCTATCCCGGTGCTGTAGGGACTAGCTCTGCAACATGGGAGTGCTGGGGGGAGTTTTCCTTCTAACATATGTGGTTAGACGAGATAGTCTCTTCTGGCAAGGAGCTTCCCAAAGACACCTTGCTAGCTCCCATTTTCATTTGCAAGAATTTATCTATCACTTTGTTTCATTATATATCAGCAAGTCAGATCCCATGTAGTCCAGATGGTTTTGAACTAGAGCCCATTGATTGAATAGTAGATAGGTGAAGTTGTCCTGTATCAGTTGTTAAAGGCACAGGTCGGCCTGGGTGAAGGAGAAAGGATACTTGGCACTTCACTGTCAGCACTAACACTCAGACTTGAGACGATAAAATTGAATTGTTTTATTGTACTGAACCATTATGTTTCCCTTCTTTTTAGTTCATGGACACACACTCATGAAAGAGTAATATTTAGCTGTTATCTGTAGGAGTATAGCACCCATTTTGGCCATCCCACTTGGTCACTGTACCTCTTCACAGTGACAAGCCCTTCTCTAATCCTCAGCCATGTGCAGCCTGGCCTTTTCCTCTCTTTTCCGGTACAAAGGAAGAAGTTTGCCAAAGGTCTTTACATTCGAACACAAAGCTTGGTTGCTCAGTTGTTAATGACATTATACTGAGTTAATGTGTCACAATTTACTGATTTTCTTGCATCTAAACATCAGATCTTACACACTTAGCTGGCTGATTATCCTTTTCCATACTGCATTAATTCAGAGGCAGATGTTGATGATCTTGCTAAATATTATGTAGGATGAGATTTTAGATGCACTGGCAGTTAAATTACATACTGTCAAGCTGTTATTTCTAGCCACTTTACTAACTTTTCTTTTTTCTTCTTTGGTGATGGAACTGGAGATTTTAATTTATTTATTTATTCAAACTGTATTCCTGATCTGTTTGTGTATAATTTTTAATTTTGCATAAAATATTTGACTTGTGACAGGTAATTGCGTAGCTGGTTTTTGCTGTGTGCTTATCAGTTATCCATAAGTCACACCAATTTGCTAAAATAGATCATTAGGTCAAACACTTCTGTAGAAATCAAACAAACAAGTTCTGAGAAATCTTTTCCATTACTCCTGTTGCTGGCTGAGGAAAGGCAATTTAATTTATTGGGTTTTAAGAGACAGTCAGTGTTCATTTCAAGACACATTATCTTCAGTGGAAAAAGGAGTAACATGCTGGGCCAATCTACTACTTGTAGAATGGAACCTAAAGGATTGAGGGATATTGTATCAACAGAATAAAGGTTTTAGGGGCTGTGTTGTTGTGTCAAGCCAGTGTGTGGATAGGTAGTACTTCTTGTCTTTGGCAAAATGAAAATACCATTGTGCCCCGGTCCTTCAAGAAGCATCATGTTGCAAAGCCCCGAAGTGGCTGCAG
Source organism: Corvus cornix cornix (assembly GCF_000738735.6). NCBI lineage: Eukaryota > Metazoa > Chordata > Aves > Passeriformes > Corvidae > Corvus > Corvus cornix. The sequence continues at coordinate 30,396,119 of NC_046336.1, read as the reverse complement.
AAAGCAAGTAAAACCTGTAACCTTATCTCTATCTTTGTAAAATTAGCTTTAATGTGATATAGGGATGTTATTGCTACTTCAAAAAATCTAAATTTATATGGAAGTTTTTCTTTACTCAGAGAATAGTCTTGGGGCATTTTGTGGATTTTTGTCCCAAATACCAAGATTCTGGAGTGCTGGATGTCACATATTCATTTCAGATGGCGTGCCAACCTCCTCTGCACAGGACTGAAAATGGCTACTGTTTTCTGCCAGAGTCTATGGAGTTGATCCAAGAGATAAAAAGTTGCCCTCCAGAGAAAACAGAACCATAGTAAATACTCTACTACATTATCTGCAAACTTATCAATGAACTAAGACTGATTATTTCTTTACATTACCACCCTTTCTGTGTTTTGCATGTTTTGCTCCTCCCAAGGGACTGCATGGGAATAGCATGTTGACTGTATAAGTATAAATTAAATGTTTGTCTAAAAGAAGAGCTATTAAAATGTAATTCTGGGCAGGATGTGCCTGTCAGCAGGAAGCTTCCTAAAATACCCTGCGTTTTAAGGGTGGAATTTTAGAGTAGGAGGGAAGTGTAGAATTGCTATTTACCTGTCTGATGCTGCTTTTGACACACATGATGAGCCAGCTTCATTTGACTGTCACTTCCTTAGGAGGCAGAATTCCTCGGCCCACACTTTGCTTAGCATTGACTACTTCTTTATTTACTCTTTGTGCCTTTGCATTTTATCTGGACTGTGCATTTTCAGTGAAGCTCCAGTTAAAGACAGGCTTCTCAGTCATGGCATTGTAGGAGGGCCCACAGAGCCTCCCACACAGTGCCTTCCTCAAAGAGACATGGGGATGTCTGTTTCTTTGAAGAAGGACTTTTGAAACAAAAGGGATTCCCCTATTCCTCTGACAATTTTTTTTCCCACCACACGTATACAGAGCCATCAAACTGATGGGCCTCCTTCCATTTGTCAGATTTTTCAGAATGACCAGATTTTAGGATTTCCCCCTGGATGTGCTGTGTCTCTTTGGGTTGCCTCTGGGGAATGCCTGAGAGGAGCTGTGGGCAAGGCATTTGGGTGAAGGAGGGCTTTGACAACCGGGGCTGAAGAAACCTCATTCAGAGGACTGGGGGGTTCAGGACAGTGAAATCTTGGAGAAGGTGCAAACTGAACGAAAAGCTTTTCCAGTCACCTTTACCCCTTTTGTGTCTATTTGGATTTTGCCTTCTCAAGGTCCTCTGTGGCCTTTTCCTTTATAATTACATGTGGTCAGCAATCAGAACCAAAAGAGTGAGTCGTTAAAATGGGCAGAAAACTTACAATTTACAGTGCCTTGGCATGAGAATTTTTTCTCTGAAAGAACTTGAGCACAGCTTAGAAATCAGCAACCACAGTTTGGCACTTAGCTACCAGAGCAACTGACAGAATTTGAAATCAGTCAGATTTGCAGGGAAGAAAGAACTGGTGAGTTAAAATACAAGAACACAACCAAGACCATGTCTGAATAAATTTCCAGTCGTCTGTACACAGACCATTTATTGAGAAAGATAAGAAAAACTAAATTTTCATAATCCTGATTACATGCAGAGGATTGACCCAGATGCATGATTTTAGCTGTATTTATTATATTTAAACACAATGTATGCCTTCACATGTGTTTACTGAAAAGAGGAACCACAACCATTTAAATTAAATGCATTTTTAAATACTGCTGTTTAAAAAAGAAACTATTGGATTCCTGCATACTAAGAAGTAATGTATATGGCTGTGGTGCTCCAGAATTAATTAGGTCTCTTATTTTAGTTTTAGAATCAAGAAGATATTTTCTCATTGCTTGCAGAATAAAATAGCTAAATCCTCTGCTTAGATCTGAAAGTAGTTTTGCCCACAGCAATCAAACTAATATTTTCTTTATAGCTCATTCTCTCTGTAAGCTTTATGCTGATTTCATTAGACTTTAGATCAGGTTCCAAGTAACTAATTATATTTATAGTGTGATTTCTTTGCTCAGAACAACTAATTTAGGTAAAGGAGTTGGTGGGAATGGTGAAAGGCTAAGTAGTATTCCTTTGCAATACTTTGTCCAGGTGCAAGATACCAGGAAAACTGTTTGTCTTTGTGTTCATAAGTCCTCAGTATTAAGTTGAGCAGCAACCTTCCTGTTTTCAGTATTTTGTGAGAGCATAGTGATGTCAGTGATATACTGACTTTTTATTTTATATTGAATAGGGCTGATATATTTCTGACATCTAAAATGGTGGTTGAAAAGAACTGGCCATCTGAAAGTGATGAGAAATCAAAATGTGAGGATTTCCATGTTTTTCATGAATGCTCCATGGCCCCAAGGCTCTTCCTAACATTTCTTAGTACATTTTCTCTCATACAGCTCTACTATAAAGCCACCACCCTCCCTTTCATCACTTTCACGCCCTTGCCACAAATCCCCTTTCACCTATAACCCACAGGCCTGCCCCTCTTTCCTCAACTCAGACCTGCTGCTCCACTCATGCTCATCTTTGAAAGGCCCTCTGCTGCATCCTTGCTTCTGTTACTGCCTTCCTAAATGCTGCCACAGGCAGCTGAATAATGCTTCTCTCAGCTGGCCTTATCCACAAATTTAAAAGACCCTTTCAGCTCTGGTTTCTGGGATTTAAAAAGCTTGGACAAAAGTAGGTTTGTTTAGCAGCTTTACTTTGCTAAAGGATATGAAGGTTCTGTTCTTGCATCACTAGTACTAATTCTGTTTCTCTTTCTCTAAACTGGCTCTCTTATCCTAACTCCACAACTGTGTTTCTCTGGACAGAACATTATTGTTTTCCTCGCCCTTAGAAACCGACACATTTTCAACATACAGTGAACATCACATGTCCTGAGTGTTCAGTCAAAAATTTTCTGGATTCTTTTGTCTTTCCTCTCTGAGACTGTAATGCAAAGAAATAGACCGATCTCAAGTTGACTTTCTGACAAAATGTCTGGTATTTGACACAACTCTGTAGACTACAAAGCTATGTTGGGTCATTAAAAGCTGGATCTTGTTTTTAACAGGTGATTCTAGTGGAAACCTGCAGATTTTTGAAGGCCTGAGCCATAACATCATACTCTGATCTGAAGTTTACTGAGAACCTTGAGTTACCTCTTTTTTTTTCTGGTATGTTTCCATTCCTGAGAAAAGCAAGAGCTGCAAGACTGACTTATAATATACTCATTCAATTAATCAAGTGAGAGTGAATCAAACCTTTCCAGGCAATTTTGTTTGAAGTGTCTGCACTCTTCTCTGCATCGCATGAGGTGCCAACACCAGTGGGAGTTTGCCTGAGGTAAGAGCTGTGGGTTTGGATGTATTCTTCCATTTTTATTAGGTCTTACACTCACAGGAATTTTGTGATTTTTAATCTTGTAACTGTACAGAACTTATCTGGGTATGGAGGAAGATAACTTAGTGATTTGCTGTAATTATTCTCATAACTGTTCACATTAGGTTTTATGAGCTGATCACATGTAAAAAATACCAAACCCTCTTTTATAGCAGAAGGTGTTTAACTGAAGTCCTTGTGCCATACAGCTAACCAGTAATAAACCAGTAGCTCAGCTGGGCTACCAAGATACATTGGTACTCAGTGCTTCTTCCCAGTTGGTGCTTAATTTCATTGTATCCATTTAAGCATTTTAATTTCCTTTTCTGCCTTTTTTATCTGTATGCTTTCCCTTGAAATACTTTATATGGAATGACTTCTAGCAAAAAGCAAGTTGTCCAAAAAAAAATCCAGCTAAGCACGTTAAATATTTATTGCTCTTAATATTCAGAGTATAGCTGCAGAATTGAGTAGTATTTATTTGGAGTGCAGTAGCACTGAGATTTCCCATGCTGGTAAACATGCAGTCTTACACCCCTCATAATCTTTCAAAACAAGAAAAAGGATTGAAAGTTAGACCAGGACATGAAGAAGCAAACAGCATTTTGGAAAGGTCTTATGGCAAGTACTATGCAATGCATTCGTTTTTGAATACAATTAATTATGCAGTTAAGCAGGATTTGTATGCTACTTCACATAGTCAAAATTAAATCCAGTAACATCTGTTATCTTGGCATAAGAGTCTACCAAAAAGATGGTTATATGACAAGACTGTCTCCCTTTTATTTTTATATATAAGGTACAAACAAATGAAAGAAGAGACCAGTTTAGTCTGTACCATGGGACTGACATTCTACACAAGAATAATCATAGATTATAACATTGAAAGTTTTGAATTAGCACCTCAGACTATCTATTTCTAGGAGCTCTAAATTCTCTGGACTAAGTTTTTTCGGGACATGTTAATACTTGAAAAGTTTTGTTGCAGTCTTTTAGCTAGTACTCCCTCCAGTACTGTTTTTCAGGATTCATCGTTTAGCTTCTAAAGTGTCATCTAACGCTCATGAGATGGAGTTTTACTCTGGGTAAAGAACTTGTTCGTTACAAAGAAGAGTAATGCTCAAAATTATAAGTTGAACTTTTTGGTTATGGGAGTGGGGAGGTGGATGTCCAAGGCAGACATAGGACAACATAAGCACATCCCATCTGAAATTTTACTAGAACAGGAAATGTAAGTAGATGAATACAATTAGGTCTCTCTCAGCTTTAAACACAGCAGGAAAGAGCCAGTTCAGTGTTTTATTTCCTGGCTGTCAGTTAAAAGTGCAATATAGAATTATGGCCAAATACGAGTACCAAATTTTCATATTAACATGTTAATTACTGGAGTAAAGCTGAAAAGAAAGCTGCTGTCTGCAGCAGTAGAGGCACATTCTCTGGCTTTCCAGAGTGAAACCATCTTATCGTTGTAGATCTAGGCTGTGAACATGAACCCCCATCTGTTTTTCTGCACACCTCCTGCAAAGCCACAACAGTGTAATTAAGGTAAAAATGAACAGACCAAGTGCATTCCATGTGCCTGACACCCTGCTGCTTAAGTCAGAGCAAGTTTTTTTAAAAAACTGGGCTAATTTTTCCAAACTGCAGTGGGGAATAATGTTCTTTTCCCTGCATAGGCCATCATCTTTTGGTAAAGGCCCTTGTGCAGAGTATATGTTAATCCATGCTTTTTCTTATACTTGCAGTATAAGAAAACAAAGCATTCATATCAGTTACAGACACTGGAATACTTTTGATGGATCTAATATTCAGCCTTTGGCTGGAAGGCAATTTTAAAAGAACCAACTAGTTAAACTTGAGCTACTTCTATTTCCTCATAAGATTTACTTCTCCTCCTTAATCTGTAACTCTCCATAGTGAGTTTCTCTAACCATCAATATGACAGTACAGCAATATTGCCTCATCAGTCATGATTTACTTAATGTTTTCTGAATTTAGTAATATTTGATTAAAATTTAATGTGAACATATCATATCATGCCACATATATTATTGCATCCATTAATCAGGTAACCATAATAATGAAATGTCAGAAGATTGGATGAAAAAGGAGCTGACGTCTTTGATATATGTTTGGCATGGGTTTGTGAGTGATTAACGAAAAGATATCCAGTCAATTGTGTAAAGCTTCATTAATATACATTTACAATCATCTATGTACTGTATCATCAGATATTTTTAACCTTAGTTAAACTTGATTTTTTAATTTACTGAACGACACTAAATATTAATAATCCTGAAAAATATATAGTATTCTATTAACTCTCATAATGCCAGAATGATTCATAATGTCTCCTAATGCTTTTGTAGCTAACTATGTACTAAAAATATGGCCAGAGTTAATGGATCAGTTTTGTTAAAGGTGGAATGACAAATGCTTTATGCATGGCTCTATAAACCTCAAATCACACAATTGTATTAAAATAAATGTAAGTTGGTATTTCCATCCACTTTTTTAATATGCAAAGTTAGCATATGATCTAATCTAGCAAAGCATCTACTCCAGTTTGGTAGAGGAGATATTGAGAACAGGAAGACCTGAGTTCATACTCATAAGTATTTTGTTAAACATATGAAGACTTTCTAGTTTAACAAAACCAAAAACCAAAGCAAAGTTGAAATCCTTAGGCTTCAGCTCATGAAGTAGGATTAGGACATGTTCTCCAGGTAAACTTTGGGAGATGTGTCATTGTTTTCTTGGTATTTGAGAAAAGAAACAATTAAAGCAATGATCCTACAGCCTGGATCTGTGTAGGAAGTTCTTTATTGTGTAAGATTTGATGGATCTTATTGCGGCTGTTTGTGGCAGGAGTGTGTACACGTGGCTCTTGAGTCTTGTGTGTTCTTGCTCAGGACTGGACACAGAACAGATCAGAACACATGTGCTTCGTTCGTAACAATGCTGAACGTTCCCAATGACTTGCAGTGTGTGTGTCCCTCATTGTATAAGACATGGAGCACACTTGCAGTGTGTCCTGGAGGCACCTATTGAAAGGCTGCAGCTGTTACACACATCTGATATTTGTCTCATATCTTCTCTCACTTTTGGTGAGAATTTAATTTATTTAGTTTTCATGTATTAATTACTGTGAATCGTAGAGAACACAATCATTTTGTTTCACTGCAGCTGCAGGTAGCTAAGTACATGTTTACACTACAAGTTCAGAAAACAGATCTCTTCAAAATAGTGTCAGAACAGAGTTGCCATTTGTTTTTTAACATGGTCTGTGATTTTGAAGTATGTTTGGTTAGAAGCTGGATGCTGATCTCTAAACTGAAATTTTTTCACTTTGGAAGGCTGCTTGGAGGTCATTGTTGTGTGGAGTTGATCTGTATAAGCACTGTGCAGTATATTGGCATCCAGTTTATATTTTTATCCCACAATGTTGTGTCTTCAGCTGATTTAAGGATGCTTTCTTCAGTAGTGTCTGGTAGGCAAAAGCTGCTAGCAGTGCTTGGGTACTTGGGTAACAGCTTGGTTCTGAGCAAGGCGGATGAGCATGCCCATCCATCTACTGATAAAGGGCATTAAAAACAGTCAGGCCAGAATCTATGGCTCTTCTAAACTAAATTCAGCCAAAATAAGCCTGTGTAGCTGCATCCAGTACCTGTTCTGCTAAGAAATGTGAAACTATGAATTGAAGGAAAAACTGAGGCTGGTTACTACCAATTTAGTACAAATGTATTTGTAAACAGTCTCACTGAACACTATACAGAGCCTGCTTACTTAGAGATTGACAGAGACATGAGTAAAGTAATTATTATTCCACCTAAAAATAATCCACCTGGGCTGGCAATGTTTTCAATACATGCTTTATAAAAAAAAATTTAATGTGAGTACACAGGCTCTGTATTGTGTTGCACTGCTTATTTTACACCACCTGGGTCACATACTGCCTTCAGCACCAATAGATCTCAGCATACGTCTTGAGTGTGCAGACTGGTGATGAAGAAAAGCACATTGTGTACTTTTGTTATGTACCCGTGAGGAAGAATTAAGAAGACACAGGGAGCAGAATTCTTTCTTGGGCTTAGGTGGACTTTTGAAAATGAATTTGCTTCTGAGCTCCTGTCAGTGAGAGTAACCATAACTCATTTTCTGTGGCTGTTAATCCTGCCTGTGAGGGGGTAGGGATAGTCATTTTCTTTGTAGTTGAAGGCAGGAACAGCATCATAACAAATAATGACTTTAGGATAAGCCTAAATGGATGAACTGCAATTGCAGTTGTCCTTCAAAATTAAGAACGAGAGGACAAAAAAAAATGCAGAAAATATGATCTAAACCAATATTACTTTCAGCTTTCATTGAGTGCTTTCTAGCCTAGGACCTGTAAAGGCTTGCAAATGCTAAGGCAATGATGTTGAAACATCTGTGTTAAGCAGCTATTTATTAACTTTTTTACAGGTAGGGAAATCAGAGGTGCAGGATATGAGTGTCCCTTGTACGGGTAGCAGTGACAGAACAGGGGGTTGTACCCCAGAGACCTGTGCTTTGACTTTTGGGTGCTGCAGTTCATCACTGTAACAGCACATTGAATATAACATACATTCCCAATCTTTTCAGTAAAGCAGGTTCTTTTCCTACACATTCACAGATTTCGGATAGGAGCAAACCCATCAGAGATTTGGTGATTTTAAACAGTGTTTCCTCTTTTCATCTTTAATTATAGCTGGGCAAATGGTGTCAAGTGTAGGTATGGAAAGCCATGGATGGGAACTCCTAAGAGTCTGTAAAAAGATTCTATTTTGGTAATTCTTTTTGATGAAAGGCATGAGAAGAAGTTGTCTTTGGGAATGTGACAATTGCTGTAAAACACAAAGTTATTTCCTCCTAGTAGCATCTGTTTTTCAGGAGAGAAAAATGCTGAGATTATGCTACAGCCTGAAGCTCTAGCATGTTGATGAGGTAGAAGGAGTCCAAATAAATTAACTGTTGTCAGACTCTGATTTCAGTGACTGGGATTTTATGTTGGGAGAAAATGGTCTTACGCATTTGGAAAATCGTAGTCTGCTTTGGCAAGAAGGAAAGTGAGCAGATCAGAGCCTGTTTCTCATGTCATTGAAGTGTTTGAGAACTTGCCTTCTGCTGAGATGGGAGAGAACTTTCTGCAAAATTAAAAGTGTTTGTTACATCTACCAAAAATGTGTAGCCCTATTCTTGATGTAAGAAGTTTTGCATGGCTTCAATCTGCTCTTCTGGTCTAGAGAGGTCTGCCTCTAGCAGTTAAAGGAGGTTCTTTTCAGGAATGAACTCTGACAGTTCCTTGGGTTTATGTTGCTGAATTATGTAAATATTGATGTGGGGCTTGAGGAAAAAGACCAGTGTGAATTTGCCAGTGCTGGTGTCCTTATCCTGTCTCTCTGGAGCTGTCTCTGATATGATGACTGAAGTATTACAAATACTTTTAGCCCTTCCTTAATATGATGGGTGCAAAAAAGGGAGGGGGGATTGTTTGTGGCTGACTTGGAAGTTGAGAATTATTTGCTCATGCTCGTGCTTCTGTATTTTTGTATTTATATCCAGTGTCCCTCTGATGGGCTCATGAGAATGATGGGGAAATGCCTCTTACACTAAGATTTGGATATGAAGATGAACTTTGAGTTTGCAATTTCCATTTTTATAGACTTGCACATTTTCAGTGTGGTATTGGAGAACCTAGTGGTGCTTTAAGCACAGGTTCTCCTCACCCTTGCAACTAACTGGGAGAGGAACTGCATGCAACACAGGTCCTCGTAGCATAGGCAGGGCTTTAGGTAGGTGATGTAGGGCTTTAGTTTGTTTATGTGGAAATGAGGGTGCTGCTCTGTGCAAATCAGGGAGACCAAAGTGATGGAAGGTTTCTTAGCAGAGAGTGATTTAGTTGGGATAACTGGAAGATAACATTCATGCTGCACACCGAGAGCCAGCCATTGAGAAATTTCTCTCTTCTGTAGAAACACACAGCCACTCAGTAGAGATTCCTTTGTGCAGCACTGAGCTGAGTTACAGTACCTGAGATTTCAAATGACAAAGGAATCTTGCTGTCAGACTCTCTCTGCTGAGCTGCTGATACAAAGGGCTGTGGGAGGCGAGTAGGAACACCAAAGCGTCTCCAATTGTTATCAGATAGCTGTTCACAGAAAGGTCTTCCCAGAGTTTGCTGCATAGAAAGCACAACCCACACATCATTGTTATTCATTCGTTCAGTTTAAGAGGCTTGTTTTTCACAGATGTGCTCTTCCTGTTTGGCATTTGTAACTGAGGGTTGCTGTTAGATGTAGAAAAGTGTCATCCAACTATACACTGAGATTTTCAGCTGATTCATGAGCACCTTTGTTAACTACAGCATAAAAAGGAATATGGTTGAGTGTGAAATGTAGGTTAAGCTGTATTTCTACCCCAGTCTATTATACTACTCGAGAAGGGTGAAAAAGAAATCTTAATTAACAGCTACGCAAAAGCTGCCTGCCCACTTTTATATCAAAATTAGTAAAGCAATTAGAAGATAGAGGTAATTGCTGTATGTTAACCTGTATTATTCATGTGGAGCCTACATATAGAGGTGTACATATATGGATTTTAAAATAATAAACCAAAATTGCTGTACATGATAAGTTAAGTAAACAATCAGTATTTTTGAGTAATGCTTTTGTGTCAGAAAATTGGCCAGACATGCTAAGAAAGGGCAGTAAAACTTGGGAGAAGGGGAGGAAATTAATTATCTCAGAATAATGGGACTAGAATCATTCATGTCTGTATAACAGATAATTTGTGGAGCTTATAGTAATGTGATCTTGAAAGTTTTTATATCTAAGTTAATGCTACAGCCAAGTAGGATGATCACAGATAAGCAGCTTTTTATTGTTGTTCCAGGGAATAATGATCAGATATACATTATTTCTGCCCAAGTTTTCTTCAATATATATGTGTCATCTCATGTCTAGCTTTGGAAAAAAATCTAGATAAAAAAATTGTAAAAATGCCTTTTGAAAGTAGTTTAAAAATAGTTCTTCATACCAAAATGCAACTGTGAAAACACTTCAGAATTGAAAAAGCAGCTTCCTTTTGACATATAGATTAAATGTGCCCTCTGATGGTCCCAGTCACATCGGTATCTGGCTGGGTACTCCATCTCTAGGAATTTACACTCTTTGGAAACAACGTTAGGCATGGATCTGGCTACTCGTCAGAAGGCTATCCTTGCTTAGGCTTCCTTAGATCATGGTGAGTTTTTAAAAAGTAAGGGTATCTTTTTAACGCATAAATATTCTTCTAAAAATTGATAAGTACATAGAAAATGTTCATTATTAAAACAAAAAGGCTAAATAACAGCATTTGCCAATACGTTTGCAGCAGAGTGAGTACGCAACACATAGCCCTTGAAAGTTGGTTTACTAAATTAAGTGTAAAATAACTATTCTGAATTATCTAATTGTCTTTTAATTCTCAAGATTTTATTTTATTGTTGCAAGATGCTTTTTAAACCTACAGTCAAAGATCTAATTTTTGATACCTGAACATTGGCAACACATCGGAGAGAAACATCCAAATGGGAATCAAATTTATTCACTCTGTAAATTACAGCTGTATTTAACATTGAGTGTTCTGGTATTCTTGGAAGTCTTCCTTTTCAGTGAAGTTAGGACTAAAAAGGCAGCAAATCAGTTTTAGTGGTATTGATATGATATGTGTTCAGTTGGAAAGAATGAGTGGAAGAGGGAAGAGACATCTGGATGGTGTTACTTCTGCAAAGAAAATATGTACCCTCCATCATATGGTAGAATGAAGTACCAGAGTGACTTTCCTGATGCTATGCAAATTGCGGTTGTCCTCAGCATATTCAATTTCTGTTCTGAGATATGATTTTTAAGATCTCTTCGCTACTAGATCCAGACATTCCACACAAGTTGCTCTCCTTCAGAATTCTGAAGATCACTTGTCTTAGGCTGAGATTTATGGGGATGGGGGTTGTAATCTTGCTGGCAGCTGCCCCAGCTAGTGACCTCCTGTCTGTCCTGGGGAAGAAGGGCACTAGCAATGTGCCTTTAGTTCCAGTCAGCCCTTCCATTACCCGGAGGGAGGTATAGTTATTATGCTTCCTTCCCAAATGTCCACAATGTGTGTCTGGGTCTCATGCCAGTGTAGTGTAAGGAAATAGTCTAGGTGTGCTCTCATGCCTTCAGCCCACAAACCAGGATGGCTCTGCACCCTCAGATCAAAACATGAGAACTGTCTTTACATTAGCTTTTCTCACAAGGACTTTCCCAAATGTGCAGAGCAACAGGGAGCCCTGAAGCAGCCTGTCTCCTCATCCGTTTCCAAAGCCACCTTCTTAAAGGATCACCTCATAATGGGGACTGATTGCCTGTTTGATCTTGGCAAGCCTCAGTTTCACACTAAACCATGCAGATGCCTCAGGGGCCACCACAGAAGCACTTGTGATGGGGGGATATTAGTGCACACCCGGGTTCCTGCACAGTGTCTGCTCTGTAGTTAAACACCTTAAATAACCCTTGGAAATGATTCTGGCTGTATTCAAAAGTGGTAGCTTAGCAACCGATTTTTTTTTTTTTTTTTTTAAACCAAACAGTAAAGGAAGCGAGTTCTAATCCTCTTGAGGGTGCTGTTTATTAAAATTTCCACCATGGAAATTAGACAGTATCTTCCTCTTTCCCAAAACAATTCTGAACTAATTGCAACAGAAACATTTCTTTTAGTTGAGGTGACAGAAATAGATGTTAGAGACAGTAAACAAAGTTTTCTTTTTTCCAGAAAACTGGAAAATATATGAGGTTTGTTAGTGCATGTGTTAAATAATGGCTTTATGATGTTAGATAGGAGAGGATGCAGGCTGTTTAAGTGCTCCCTATACCAGTTCAAGAACCCATAATGAGAATTAAGGTGCCTAAATGTGTGGCAGTCACAGCACCAAGATTAAATGGAATTGTCCGATCAGCAGTGTGGTAACAGGGAGTTGATGTTCTTAAACCCATTCTGGACTATGCTTTCCTGTGGTTGGTGAATTCCATGGGAAGTGATCTGCTTGTAGGCCACGTTACTGGCATAGGGGAACTAGATGAAGGTGGCATTTTGTATTTGACCATCTTAGCTGCCCATCTTAGAAGAAGAAGGTTACACAGTTGTTTTTTTTTTTCCTGCTGAAGATGTATATTCTCTCTCTTTTTAATATTGTCTTGTTAACATAAAACAGTGTAGGCATCTAAGTCTCAATCCATTGAAGAACTTCATCTGTCAGAGTATCCTTGACTTCAAAAATGCCTCAGGCTCTCGGGGAAGTACACAAAAAACTACAAATAAAGCTGAGTTTGTGCTTTACTGTTTTGCACCCTGAGATATTTCCTGCACAGACAAATTTGTACTTGGCTATGTATATCGAAATTTGTAATTTCACACCTGAATTGGTGATATTGAGTTATTGTTACTATATGTGCAAGGTATTTAGAAATGTATTCTGTCAAAGATTCCTTTTATATTTGAGACATAGAAGCCAATTAGAAGTCCTCGTGTATTTTTTGTATGTTTAAGACGTCAATGATCCTGGAATGTCACAATTTGGTCAGTTAATCACTGTTTTTTATATCCACTTTCTTTTTTATAGTGTTTTATTGGTGTTCCCTTTTGCAGACATTATCCACTGAAATTCAGATTGCTCACCATATTATAACCGTTGCTTCCTCGTGCTTGTTTTGCACTCCTTGGCATTAGGTTATTTGGAGAATGCTTTAGGGAAGGAAATGCCAGAATGAAAGAAGAGGGAGAAAGATCAATGCTCAGAGGTCCCTCTTGAGCACTTTTAATAGAGATAATTACAATAATCATATCTATAGTAAATATGCTAAATATCAGTAGTAGGTTAAATTTATAAAACTGTAGTAACTATCTGTTGATAGCTGAGCTGTGTCCAAATGTATACTAATAACCTTGTTATTCTGAAAGCTTTTCTTGTACCTAGGGTGCCCCTTTTCCCTCCACAACATTAACAGTGTTCATCCAGTGTCAATCCGGACATGTTTTTGGGGAAAAGGTAAAATAAGGGTAGCTGTGGTACTGAAATAGATGTGCAGGTGCACACAGATATGCAGCTGTAACACGGGACATGGTAGCACACTCAGCCTGCTAACCATTGCTCGCTGGACAGTGGCAGATCCTACCCAGCTCCAGATACTCACACCTGTGCCAGGCCAAGGCACAAAATCCGTGTTTCATTGGGAGGACTTGACAGTTTCTGGGCTGGGAGGTGAGGAAGGGCACCAGAGGACTCCTGGAGAGTTTCTCCCAGCTCTTGCCAAATTGTTGAGTTGTGGCACCACACTTGCACGTGTGTGCCGTAAACATGTAGGGTGTAAAGCATTGAAGGCTCTGGTCCAATACCTGTGACAGTCTTACTGTATGTCACACTCCAAAGCCAAGACCTCACAAGGGACTCGTGTCTCCAGCTCACCACCGGAAGGGCTGTAGTCCATAGTGCATGAATTCCTGGAGTGGTCCCGTCTTGCCCCTCTCGTGGTAAAGCAGGAGACAGTGTGGAGGGATGCTATGGCAGGGTGCAGTATCCAGAGGAACTGTGTGAGGGGATGCACTTCCCAGCTCCAGTGGAACAGAGCAGCCCCATTTATTGTGTGACCTGGCAAATGACCCACTGCAGGTCAAAGCAGAGGGCCTGCATTTGCTGGTGCTTAAGTGCTCGTATAGATACTCATGTTGCTATGAATGCTCCAAAACAGTGTTGAAACTCCTTGGTGTTTCAAGCTCGCACTGCTTAATTAACCCCTTGCAAACCCATGTCCAGGGAAAAATTCTATGCCCGGATTCTAAATCTCCCATGTCCAAATGCCAGATTTGAGTGGAAAGAATTACAAAATTGCATGCAAATGTTTTGGATTAAAACAGATTTTTACAGTGAAACCTTACAATTATTATGAAGTAACTATTATAAACGAATACATTATTTTAAACTAGTTTGCAAACAGAAGTAATGCATTGGCTCTTGCTTCAGAATCAGAAAAAGAATCAGAGATTCTTTTTTTCAAAGCCTTTGAAGGGCTTTGCTGTTAAAGCTCAGGGACCATGTTCCATTTGGATTGGGAAGAAGCTGGTGTCAGGTATTCTCACTAGAAAAGACAGTCATTGAGCTACCCACCACTCAGTAGGACAAGGATGCCTGGCTGTGTATTTGCAAGATGAAAGAAGAGAAATCTCTCCTCTCTCCCTTGGCAATGGTTTATGGTGCTTACCTGGAACAGGCTCTTCCATTTGAACATCTCCATAGCCACACACTAGATGAGAGCACAAGATTAAAGCACAAATCTTGTTCTTCCATCTCAAGAGACAATCTGTCATCTGCACAGCTTGTCTTCATAATACAAGCATAAGTGAAATTTTGTAAATGCTTTTCATTTCAATAATTACAAGTTTATGTAGGTGAAGGAAGGCATTTTTAAGGCTGGAAAGGGGAAGAGGGGAATATGCCAGAGACCAAATGGGTGGAATTTTTGTATGAGTAAAAGAGACATGAAGGATTTGATGGCTCAGTCTTATCAATGTTACAAAACATGGGGCAGGTGCTTGTATTGGATGCAAACAGCATTAACTCAGTAAGGATCAAGTAATTTTTTAAGGGGACGTGAAGTAGTGTAAATGTGACAGAGAACCGCATACTCTTCTAAAATATTTGAACTTCAGAAGACTGGATTAAACTGTATTACACACAGTTACAGTGAAGTGAACTTCATTATGGAAAAGTATCTTGGCTGTCTATCTCAGTAATGATGTAAGTCAGCCTTGGATTTATCATATACATACTGCTTAAGAAAACTGCGTGCAATGTAATAAAAATGTTTCATCTAAAACCACACACTGAATTAAAAAAGGAAAGGTTTGTGTCCTTGAAGAGGCTGTGAAGAACAGAAAACTTCACAAATTCTTGTGTTTAACATTACTTTTTAATATCCTTGCATTAAAAATGAATGATTGCTTTTTAATATTACTTGTAGCAAACTATCCCCTACCGTATAGATAAATTTCTTGTATGATTTTATTATATACTCAATAATAGTACCTATAAGCTCAGATTTCTTTTGAATATAAATGATTGGAAACAATATCTACCCTAAAGCATCTTTAATGTCATTATAGATGGGTAGGAGTAAATTAAGCGGTATTTAGCCACCAAAGTCTTTAATTTCATTGCATTTGAGTAGGAGTTAGACATTATGAGGTCCAATTAAAAAAGTCACTAATGTTTTTACATCTGAGTAGGAGTAAATTAAACAAAATCACTCCTGAGCTGCTAATATCATTTTAATTGAATGTCATTCAGTTTCTAACTGCTGTTACAACACTGTAGATAATGAGTCAAGCTCAACAAATCATCTGAGCTGCAGGTACCATGGCTACTAGGGGTGAAGGCAGAGTTTAGGGATGGAGAGGGAAACTGTTGGAAGTTAGGAAGCTGACAGGAATGATAGTAGACCTGACATCTCTTGGTTGATGAGATCTATGTTCATCTAAAAATATCACCCTAACAAGAGCTAATCTAGCAAGGCTGCAAGCCAGGTCATTATTCCTAGTGTTCAGACATAAAAAAAAAAAGGTGGGGGGGAAAGGCATTTATCCAGAAGATGCGATTTACAGAGTGAATGCTAGAAAGGCTAATTCCATTTATTCACACCTCATGAATAATTCATTGTTTGATTTAATGTTAATCTTGATGATGAGACAATAGTGAAACAATACTAGACAATATATAGACTTACATATGTGAAAATAAAAAATCGTATCCTATCATGAGCATTATTATTTTTTGATCTATAACAGATAATATTGCATTTTTCTCATACCTGGAAATCTTTTCACTTTGGTAAATAGCAGGTTTAAGACAAGCTGTGGCACTTCGTATAGTGACAGTTAAAGAGACTAGAGTGAAAAATACTGTTCATTGTAACTCAAATTACTATAAAACAGTAGATATTTTGCCCTAAAAGCAGTTCAAGCCGTTACACAGCTCTAGGCTTCCATCTGGACAAACTGCAGGGTTTTAAACTTATTATTCACTTGTGAGCATCTGCTCTGTTCTGATGTTGCTCTGTGTGTACGTGTTTGACTGCTGAGAGCAAATACTCCTTTACAGTATTGCATGTAAGACCGAGAGACCAGGGTCTCCTGACTGAAGCTCAGTCCTTGTTCCAAACTCAAGCTAAGTGTTGGCTTCAGGTATAATCACACACTTGTGTATAGTCACATGCTTTCATTTGGCCTCTGTGATACGTGTGGCTCCGGTCTCTCAGCAGAAAAGTGAGGTCAAAGAGCCACTATGGTCTGTGTGTTCACATGTATCTGGTATTCTTGCTCATGTTCAGAAAGTTCCATAAACTCTCTCTTGGCTATGAACTCAAAATCAAATAGAGGGGAAACTTGCAGTTCTGACTGTTTCTTTCTTCTGTGTAAGAAAACTGGAGTAAGATAGCAGATACCATAGACCTGCCTTTTCTCTTACCTTTCTGCACAACTGAGGCCCCTTCAGAAGCTTTAATCCATTCACCTTGTTCTTCCTCCAAGGGTAGGGAAAAAGTCAGTGCTGCTGGACAGGGAAAGTGACTGCAGAACTACAAAATGTCTTTCCAGGGCTCTGAGGATACCCTGTTATAAAAGGATAGGTTGCACATAGCCACAGCAGCACCCGTTTCCTCAGGCCTTTGCCTGTCTCCAGATAACAGAACTTACCAAGGCAGCACAGAGTTGTCACAGGAGTGATATCTTGTGCCTTTCCAAACTCCATGATAGAGGGATGGACTTCCCTCTATTCTCCATCCTAAAGGTTAGTTACTTAGCCCAGACACTGCTAGGTAGATTTGAAGTATATTCCAACAATGTGCTTGTGGCCATATATCATTCCCCAGTTTTTGCAGAGAGCGGCATAGATCTGAGGAGGTAACTGTAGAACCTCAGTGGTAGCATAGGAAAGTTACAATTCCTTCTTGGCTGGAAGGACGGATTTCCCATTGCCAAGGACACTGTCTTTTCAAATATGACGCTTTGACAAAAATAACAATTGTAAAATTCTGCTTCTTCCTAGGTATTTCTCTTATTTAATTATGAGATTCTCCATATACTCTCTCAATTACAAAATGCTATGTGTCACTCTGTAGTTTTGCTTTTACTTTTCTTGCAATAAATGGATGTCTGATAAGACATTCTGGACAAGTTGAAATAAGTGAGTGAACTAAAATAAACTGTCAGTGGGTATAAAGAGGGAGGCAATCCACTAGACTCTGGTGAACCTCTCAAGAAGCTGGAGCTTGGGTCAGATAGAGAAAGAGGATGGGAGGTAAAATTGTTCATTTAGGTAGGTTTTGCTTTTAGATCTGATTTTCAAATGAGCAAATAAGAGCAGAAATTCCTTCTTGGGGTTCAAATCTGGCTCCTTTTTGCATTTGCCTTCCATGATGTGGAACACCAAGTAGCCCCAGTGCTGAATTTTGGTTCAGTATTCCCAGAAGGCAAGAGAGTGAGCTCTGTGAATTAAGACTTAAAGCTTTTATGCAGGGTGTGTGAAGAAAAGTTTGAGATTGAGCGTGGGCTAAACTCCCTGTGTAGATGTATTGTTGCAAACATGCTCTGGGACATATGGAATTGTACTGTTACTTGGGGGAACAATGATGAAATGTTTTGACATAGCCTTTTGTCTTTTTCTATGTAGATTACACGGGAACATGTTACAGCTTGTTTTAACTAATGTGCTGCATAGGTTAGTTGTGTCTTGTGTCTGTGAAATTCCAGTGGTAGCACTGCAAAAATAATTACTAACAAAGCCCTTACGGCAGTTACTTGGGGAACTCCTAAGAAACTTAATGACTTCTATCATGTTAAGATACTTAAAGAGGTAGGATTTTAGTTATTGAAAGGGAAGGATACAGATTTCACTTCGGAATACCTGCTTAATGCCCTGCCTGAGTCTAAGTGGCAATTTGTGAAACATTTTGCATCTGCACATGAAGTTGTTCCAGTAGATCTCTGTGTCTGTCAATCACAGAACAACAAAACTTCTTCAAGAGGTCTAAAGACTACTGACTCAGTATTAAAACATTAGACCTGGATCTTATTTCCTGAAAAAAAAAGTCTCATTGCAGTCTTCTGTTGCCATTTTTCTCATTCTTCCACTGCACTTTCAACCTCCCAGAGCCCAAGGGGTTTGTGAATTGTCCTTAGAAACACTATGGAACTAGGATGGGTTCCCAGGTAAAAAACACAGGTCTCTCACCCACAAAAGTATTGCTAGGGTAGAAGACTGCATGGCTGATATTCTGCTTGCAAAGAGAGCGGTTTGCTTCAGTAAAGTTGTCACAGTGTAGTAGAAGATAAAGTAATAAATGTTTTCAGTTTGTTTTTTTTTTCTCCTGGCAATCCTAATTTGAGCACTTGCTCCCTTGAATTGCTTTTGCTGGTCAGGCAAAGTTCCTTAGCTGTTCAAGTGTCTAATCTCTCTGGTTTAGCAGTCCCATTGGAGGTTTTTATCTTAAGCTTGAAGAGGTTGATCAAAACCATCTTTCCTTTCAAATGGGCCAATTTAAATCAAAATGGATATGTTTTTCAAAATTTTCTAGTTGTAGATGGGGTAGGCATGTCTAATGTAAATTTAGATTACTAATGAGTCTGCCTTTGCCTCATGTTGCTCTTGCAGTCCAGCACTTAGTTTTCTATCTCAGAAATATTTATATCCTTCATAGCTGAAAAGTCAAGCTTTGCTTGGTGTCTGTTAGTTCAGAGCCCAGTTACTCTTTCTCCGTGGCTGGAAATTGTAAACTATTCTCAGCATGTAGTGCGCAGATACCTCTGAAGTGTGTGGGCACAAAATCAGGTAGAAGAGCTCTTGAAAATGCATCTGGTCTCAAATGAGGAACTTTAATTTTTTTCTGTAATCATAAGTTATGGAATTGGTTTGATGGTAAGAGTTATGTTTACGGTGTGTCCTTGGTTCTTGCTTTGAAGTATGGCAATAAATATAAAAATCAAACTATTCATGGTATTAATCACAGGTGAATCTAGTTTGACCTTTTGCAAATGGCAGTACATTCAGTGCTAGCTGAAGATAGGAATGATGATCTTGAGAGAGCTCTTTGTTCACAAAAATCGTAGAACTGGCTCTTTATGCCCTCTGCCCAGCCGTGGCCTACGAAAAGCTGAAACAATGAGATACTGGGGGCTCTGTGCTTGAACTCCCCAGTAAACTAACGTGCTGGAGTTGGTGAAGTTATACTCTTTGCAGGTTTTGCACTGTTCTGACAGGTGAAAAAATCATTGCAGGTTGTGATCAGTGTCATCTGTGGCAGGCATTCACTTCATGTATCTTTCAAAGCACTTTTAGTTGGAGCCACATGAGGCCAGCCTGTGTTTCATGTGGGCAGTCTGGGTATCTGTGTGCTTGTGAAGTACTTGGGTTAGAGAGAAATCCGGACCATTAAAGGTCCACATGAAAGACTCAGCTGGTATTTTTAAGGAGGAAGACGGTGCTGACCCCTTCCCCCATGCTTGGGCATGGCAGTGCTGCCTGTGACCCATTGTCCTAGCTGAGTCTCAAGGAAGAAGAGATGTGACTTTGCCTATTCAAGCAGCTAACAGCTCTAGGTGGGACCTTGTCTTTCTTTAGGGGTACTCGGGACAACATGCACACACCACTTACATCCTAGATTTGAGCCCAGACAGGCAAATTCTCTGCATATGCAGATGGAGAAAGATGCCCTCGGAGTACAGTTTATGGCATTTAAGTCAGATGCTTAAAATTAGTCAGTCTGTATGCATCCTCTGTCTGTATTTTGTATACTAACCTGAAAACCTGGATGATAGGAATCTAATGCTTCCTAAGCCTGTGGGCAAGACTGCCTAAATGATCCACTGCATGGATACTCGCACACAAATGCACTGTGTTGTCTTTCATCAGCTCTGCCAGGGAACAACAGGACTGAGACTCGTGAAGTTTGCTGCCTCTGCATCTCTGTCTTTCCCAGGCATACAGTCATCAGAAGTGCTGCCCAGACAGGACTGTTTTGCTTACCATCTTACAGGATGCCGAAAAGCAAAGTTTTGCCTATCATTAGTTACACAGTGTTTTCCTTAGCAGTTACGAGTTTCTGATCAGCTTAGAGAGTTGTGTATGACTTAGTGCTGACTTTGAGTGTCTAATTCTATATAAAAGGAACAGAAGGGTTTTGTGCTTTTGGTGCATTTTTAAATGTTGCTTCTTTGTACCCCTTTAGACAAAACTGTAAAATGACCTTTTAAACTTGAACAAAGCAGAGTAAGGTATGGAGTAGTGCATTCTGAGTACAAGTTAGACTAAAATGTTTTAATCTAACTCAACAGTGTATCACAGACTTAAGTAACACTCTTTGGAAAACAGGTCACAAGCTAGACTTTCAGATTATTTTAATGACTTGCATAGGAAAGTACATACCTATACTTGTAGTTATTTTCTCTGATAGTATCTCAGCTTTCACAGTCTGTGTACCTGTGTGATAAACATGAATACATGCTGGCAAAGGGATATTACAGCACAAATACCCTTTTCCTTTTTATGAGGTTTACACAGACTCATTCTTGTCCAAACCGTTAAAAGCTGAGTTCAGGCAGTCAACAACTCAAAAGAAATGTAGCTGTCAGAAAGGGTTTCCAAATATAGTCTACCCATGTACAACACACGAGGCTTAACTGTTCTGGCATCCAGGTGGAATGTATCTGTGGTTCCCTGGTAGAAACCAAGTACAATGCATTGCTTTTAACATCTTGTTCTGAGTATCCTGGGTATGTTTAGAAAATGTTGGTGCCAGCTGGCAGGTTGCTGGTGAGGCTGAGTACATGAGGCTGCTGCTCTTGCAGTGCCATTGCAGCCGCACAATTCCTTCATCCATTTTTCTAATTTCTGTAATTCAAGAGAGTAGCATTGCATGCACCTTCACTTGAGTTCGCCAGGAGTGCTTTTCTTTATGAAACCTCACCTTTGCTGCAAATTTTTATTGCAGGATTTAAAAAAAATTATATTTTAAATCAAATTCATGGAACTAGTTTCTTTTTTTTCCCCCCTCACTAATTGCTTTTATGTTAGTCTCACTAATCCATAAGTGCCAGTAGTCTCTGAGATACTGGATCTCATTTAATTTCCAAAGAAGCAGAAGAGAGCTAAAACAAGAAAATGTCACAGCATAAACAGACAACAGAAGGGAAGAAAAAACTAGATAAAACAGTTTCTTATCCTCCTACTTTACATTCATTCACTCAGCCATATCACATGTAACATCAGAGCATTCTCATCTTTTGAAACTTACTTACCACAAGAGGAGTGACAAGTTGATCTCCCTTCATTTACACAATTGTGCAAACGTCACAGAACCTGAGGAGAGAGGATTGTCATCCTGCCCAGTAACCATTACAGGTTTAAAGGTTAGTAGAAGCAGTCAACATTATTTCAACATTTTTCCCTAGAAATGAGAGTATGAAATCAAAGATAGTTTGTTTGGTTTTTTGTTTTGGATTTGTTTTGTTGTAAGGATGATTTTTTAGCACAGTATTTGTTTAAAAAATACAGAAGAAAAGCCTTGGAACTATGGAAATATTTCTCTGGATTTTTTAAAAATTAAAATTAAAAGTTACATTTTTAGTCCAAGTGACTTTTCACTTAGGAATTTAAATTGATTTTAAAAAAATCAATGTGAAATGTTTAAAAAATCTTGAAGGATTTTGATTGACTTAATCAGTGTTGTATCTGGATCTCCATTTGTGGAAAGTTTCATCCTTTTATTCTGATTCCATTATTTTCTAAAAATAGAGGGCATATTGAAGAAACTAAAGTATTATAATTTGAGCCATTGAGAAGAAGAGTTAATACTCAGACTTGAAATTATATTACCCCATTTACTTGAACAGGTAGCAAAAAAAATTAAGATTTTGCACAAGTTCTATTTCATAGGAGTACTTGGTTAAAAAAATCTTAGGTTATGTATGTAGGGAATTTCACTGAGAAAAGAAGAGATCAAACAATCAGAAGATAATCTCCTTTTTCAGTCACAAGCCCCTTTCAGCCAGTGCTACCTCAAAATTTTTTATCTTTTTGAAAGATTCTTCCATTAACTTCCCGGGTTAGCTGGTTTGGATTTTCTTTGAAGGAGTGGGATAAGCTTTATTGTTTCCTAGTGGCTAAGTTAAACACTGATCTATTTTATCCATCCCAATCATAGTTAGCCTAACCCCAAAGTTATGTGATAGCCCAGGTTAAAAAAAATGTAGCTAAGAATCAACCTTTTGAAGTATAATACTTATTAAACTTTGACAAAAGCACTAGAACTTCTGATTTC
Source organism: Corvus cornix cornix (assembly GCF_000738735.6). Classification (NCBI taxonomy): domain Eukaryota; kingdom Metazoa; phylum Chordata; class Aves; order Passeriformes; family Corvidae; genus Corvus; species Corvus cornix. The sequence continues at coordinate 30,373,364 of NC_046336.1, read as the reverse complement.
AATCCTTGCCTTTTATAAATTAATAATAGTAGCAATTTTTTTACAGTTAAAAGATTGTGCTGTTCAAAACAAATTTTATTCAAAATCAAAAGTGAAGTAAAAATTGTAAGATGTCTATTTTAGAAATTAAGTGTTGTAAATTTCATGATTGAAATGTTGTATTGTTTTCATTCAAGAAATGTGTCAAGATTTTGGCATTTTGCTTACATTTGAGACAGAAACTGTTTTGAGATCTTATGTTCTCACAAAATGGAGGAAACATTTTATTCTGGGTAGAAATTATAAATGTAGTGAGGGTAGCTCTGTGATTTATCCTTCCCAGAGGCATTGACTTAGTGGATGAGTCTAAGAGTGAAAACTTAAGAAATATTAGAGACAACAAACGTAAAGACAGTTCTTTATGTGGACATTCATCTCTGAACAATGGTGTAGTGGAGAAGCTATTTGGCTCACACCTGCTTGAGGCTTACCACATCCACTGTTGCTCTTGATGTTTTCTAAGCTATTTTGCCAAATAATACTTGCATAGTGAAGTATTCTGTTGCCTGAAACTATCATATGAGTCTGAAAGAAGGGGCAAAATCAGCTGCCGCACAAAATTTCAGAAGTGAAAACTGAGGACACTTGCTTATAAATCCAAAGGTAAATACCAGAGTACAATAAGTAGTGTAACTCACGGTATAATTTTGAAGGTAGTTGTCTGAGTGAATCTATAGATAGAGGAGTTTTTGCCTGCTGTAGATATACATTCATTGTAGCAGCAAATTATTTTGTAGTCAAACTGTTAATACAAAACTGCTTGAAGAATCATAACTGTGAGGAGAATTGCTAAGCATGTACATAAGGGAAGATACTTATGTTCACATAAGTATCTGTGTTCTCATGGAGAGAAGCCAGCTGTAGTGTAGTACTAATGATTAGTATGGAACTGCTTACTTTTCTCATATCAATAGAAATAATACTCATGAGAAATACTCTGTCTTTTAATTTCTTTTGATGATTGCATATGTGGTGGGTAGCGATGCCAACCCTCTTTCCTCCTGTCCCCCAATGGATGGTCCCCACACAGCTATTTTATATAACAGTCTGTCATGGACAGGATTAGGCCATCACAGCAAAGCTGAGACTTTTGTTTATGTTCACCAGCAAGAAGATGTTTAAAAGCCCCTCAGCCCACAGGCTGTCATACCGACAGTCAACCTCATCCTCATCTTGCTACTCTGACTCGAAGGTTGGACTTGTGGTCACCCTACAGCAGCTGCAAAACAGCAGATGAGCATGGGATGGACATCTTTATTGCTAGGGATAAAAAGACTGCTCCTCCAAAAAGCTGAATATTTCCCTTATACCTGGGAGCTGTTCGGGGCGTTTAGTACCTCAGAGGAACATTGCAAATCCAGCCAGCTAGTTAACATTGCTAGTATTTTTGAGCAGGTCTGCTGAAAATGGTGATTATTTGTACAGTAAATGAATAACTGAGAGGCTTGCTTTTTTAAGTTTAGAGCATATTTTGTGGTTTAATGGTTTCTGACAAGCAATACGAACAAATGCTAAATTGAAAAAGGCAATAATATATGGAAGCTCACAAATGTGAGTGTCAGTGGCAGCAATTTGTTCTTTCTTGTTTGCTACCCAGCCACCTCTCATTATGTTATTCTTCATGTCTTAAAGTCGACCCATTCCAGGAACAAATCAATACCAGGGAAATCCTTTTGTCTTTTTCTAAGGCATAGCATGTAAAGAAAGCTCAGTCAATATGTCTTTTAATAACATCTAATGGAAATGCCTGGATTTCCCTTCATGTTCTATAATTAATTGAGCTCCTTGCCACCCACAATGTGTAGTTGTTCCCCTCTATAATTCTCTTTTGGCCTAATTGTCATTTGTTTTTCTGTTCTATTTGTCTTTAGCTTTTTTCTTTTTTTTTTTTTTTCTTTTTTTTTTAATGGTGTTGGATGTGCTTTGTACTTAGTTTTATCTTTCTGTGCTTTTGCTTCTAAATGTCAGCATAATTTTTCTGCCTTATAATATCGGAGAAGTTATAACCATCAATCAGTCCAATAGAAGAGCAGAAAAGATTAGATACCATTTATCTGTATTGGTTGCCCATTGTAATGACCCAGTGGACAACATGAACAGATAATCTGTTGCTTTGATGGAAACTAATTATTCTTAAGAGTGACAGCGTCGAAATAGCTTTTGTGACATTGTTTTTAAAAATGATGACTACCTAGTCATTGCTAGTGTAAGGCTGCAATTTCTGTGCTGTTTTCCCTATATAAGCAGCAGGAAACTTAGATTTTTTTTTTTTTAAGGAAAGAACCGTACTTGCAGGGACAAAAATATCTGACATCCCATGTAAAATGTCTATTAAATTTAATACAGAAAACACTGTGCTAGCTGCTGAAAAGTAAAAACGCACTGCCATCTTATTTCTGTCGCGTGTAGTTGATCTTGTTGTTCTGTGAATATGAAGCCTGTTTTATTTTGACAGCTAATGGTTCTGCTAGTGTACTGTGCTGGCATTTCACCTCTTGAAAAGAAAGTTTCCTGAAGCTAAAAATATATGTCTAATTGAATGATGGAATTAAAAGCAAGTGATACAGTTAAAAATAGCTGCTTCCATCCTTTCCAGGCACATGTAAATCATACAACTTTTACTCTGTGTCAATTAAAGGACCGGGGGGACAAAAATGCAAAAAAGCAAAAACTTTCAAGAACTTCCTTAAAACTTGCCTGTATGAGGACTTGGTAAATAGCAGGATTCTTCAGTGTGTCCTGAAATTCAGTACATGTAAGCCATTGTTGACTAGGAAAGCACGAGGAAAAAATATGGGGAATGGGGTATCCTCACTTGTACAGAGAGTCTGTGACCTCAGATCCTTATGCAGTCACAGGGCTGCCTGTGCCGTGTGTCGGGTGGGCAGTGCCACATGGTAGGTGCCACGTGCCTTGGCCAGACAGGAGCTTCTTGAGTCTCCTACAGCTGCTGCTAAGCTTGTGAAACTTCTGGTCTTTGGGGAAAGGGAGCAGGTGAGGTGCTGTTTCGTAGGTTTGCTTTCAGTTGCACTTTGGGTGTGAGCTGGGCAGCCACAGGTCTGGTGCTGTGCCCACTCCCAGAGGTGTGGGATGGGCAGCTGGAGATGGCAGTGTTTTCATCTCTGCTGTCTGGCAAATTATTGACATGTCTGGGAGGAAGCAGAGTAATATCCCTGTCTTCCTAGAGAAACAGAGGGGTATACTAAGTCAAGAAAGTTCAGCTGACTTACCCTAGGTAGATGAGTGCTTTTTCATTTCTCATCATCATTTCTCTGCTCTGTGGGATGTCTGAACACACCACCTGGTTTGGTCAAAACATCGCCTTGGTCACTTGGTCAGCTCTGATGTGACTTAATCTCACTTGGGCTTTTTTAAGTCAGGATGTCAGTACCACCATCCTGCAAATCTGTGGAACTGGGATCACGGAACTTGGACCTCTGCCCAGAACTAATTGCAGATCACCACCAAAAGGTCTGTGCTCTTCTGTGGTCTTGTGTAGCCCAACTACAATTTGAAATGGCTGAAGAAATTTGAAGGCTTTGAGGCAGTATCAAGCCTTGATTGCTGTGCCCTTCTCTGCACTGCTTTCTTGGAGGGATGGGAAAAGGAAGCTCAGAGGTCAGAAGAACTGGCTGACTAGTTTGAACAGTTAAAACTGATGCATACTGTGAATACTATAATAGCCAACATTAGACTAGATTTGTTTTCATGGGCACTAACGAAAGTTTCTCACTTACATAGCTGCTTGGAGTTGGGAGCAAGTACTAATTATAAAGGTCTAGACTGCTAAAAAAACTAATAACCTAAAATAACATAAATGCGTAAAATATTCCATAGCAGAGCACCTAGAAATCCTTCTGAAGCATCTGAGAATTAAATTGTGATGGTATTTCAGGATGGAAAGAGTCAATGGTACAAAAGATTTCAAGTGGTTCTGCAGTGAACACAGCACACTGGAAATACATATTTTAAGCAGCACACTTAGTTCAGTGTGGCTTCTGTAGACAGTTCTCTACTATTCAGTCCAGTCCACCCCTACTTTTTCTTCTACAAGTGTCTCTCTTTCCCTCTGTAAAAGCAACATAAACCTATGGACTGAAGAATTTTGCTTATTGCTAGAAACTGGTTCTGCATGAATTTTCAGCAAGGCATGTTTTAATCCTGTATATGCATTTTATTAGAAATACATTCAGTAGAGACATCCCTACATGCATCTCAAGTGTGCTTGTGTGTGTATGCATTTTAAAAAAATTTTCATAGGAATTCCACTATCTCTTCCTATGCTTTTCTTATTCTTAAATTGCTCTGGTGGTAGAGCCTGCTGTAATCAGCCCTTTTTAAAATACACAAAGCAATCTGTCATCTTCTACACAGCATTTCAGATCTTTCCAAAGTGTCTATCTTAGCATCACTGAAAGAAGAAAAACCCTGATGTTAAGAACTGCAAAGTTAATGGTTAATCAGTGGTGTCTGGTCCCCATCCATGGGACATCTTGTAGAACAATCAAGCCCTGCTCCGTCATAGTCCCAAGCAGTGATTGCTTCTGCGTCCGATGAGGCATGAGGCACTAGGGATGAAGATGGAACACTGCAATAGCTAATTAAACAAGGCAACTTACAACTAAAGTACATGCCTGCCTAAATAGGCTGGAGTATAGAATCTGTCAAGCTGATCTGTCTTTAAGTGCTTTGCACCCTTCACTGTACCTGGTTGAACATTAACATCCCAGATTTGCTGATTTTCACCAATATCCTGCCACATGCAGAGAACTTGCTGAAAGGAAGCTGGTATTTTTTGTAAAGTAGCTCCTTGAAGCATTATCCTAAAAAAGACATCAATCTTCACTGTTGCAAAGAAAGAGCACAAGATGTTTTAAACATTTTGAAGGCAAAATGCACTGTCTGTACTTTCCTATTTCTCTTCTACTACTTCCTCCCTCACTGGGATGTATGTTTTTATAAGAATTCAGAAAAGGAGTATCGTAAAGGAAATGAAGGAATGGTAGCAAAGCAAGTTCTCAGCTCTTCCCTGCATGTTCACCGATTTTCTAACCTTGTCTATGGCTGAGCCTTCTAAAATTATCTTATCTGTGCATTTCAAGGGTCACCAGGACCTCTCTCCAAAGAGTCAGTGAAGAGAGTCATGTAAAATACAAGCAGGAATAAATACAGGAGGAAATCTTTTCCTCAAAGCATTTTATCTTCTCCTGATCTTGCCTGGATCAAAAGAAACACATATGCAAAATCTAAAGGAAATAAGCAAAATATTTGTTGGAAATATACATTAAAAAAGGATGGGGGAGGGTTGGTAAAAAATACAGATGTAGAAGCAGGAATGTGAGGCAAAACAGCACCAAGAAGCTACTGCTGTTGTGGTTGTGAATGATGATCTTCTCTGAGTGAGGACAGCAGAGATCACAGAGTGGTATTCCAAAAATCTGTGGAAAAGTAGTCTGTGCTGTAACAGAAAGATGTCAGTGTGGAGAAAAAATATTTAGAAAATTTGTCAATAGTTACTGAAATAGAGCTGCAAATGAAATATCCCTTTCTCTAGAAAAGGTTGTACCTTTAAAATTAAATTATATCCTTAAATGTATGTGTGGACCCTGGATGAAGAACTGTGCAAAGCAATTGGAATAGACAATACTGGGGCTCAAGACCCTTAGATGATTTTGATAGGAAGCTCAAGTCTTGTTAAGAGTTAGGACTCCTCAGAGTAACTGGAGAGTTTGGAAAGTTTGGGGTGAGCACCCAATTGACATGGGCAAACTTTGTTGATAATTAGTATTGACTGTACCAGTGAAAGAGTGGGCATGGTTTTGAGTGGAAGATTTTGACCATCTATTGTGAATGATGTGAATTTTAGGGGATAATGGAAAGCTAAATTTTACTAAACCATGGACCAAGCAAGTACACTATCAAAATACTGACATAGGCTGAAGTCTGGAAGTGCAGATGCATCCTTGCAAAAACTTTCATCTTAATTGTCTGTTTTCTGTTAAATCAGAGAGAAAATGCAAATTGCTATGAAATCGGACTTAATTTATATTCTGTGTAGCTGAAGTGTTTTATGAATGTTTTCCCCTACAAAAAATGCCTTTATTCACAGCTGTTTTCAGATACATGGAGATATTCCTGCTTTCAGTACAGTAATTCAAAATTGAAAGTGTTCTAAATGAAGCAGAAGCTAAAATAAAAGCATCTGGGATTTGATTTACCCCAGCAATTCCCCTTCTCCTCTCTTTTTACTAATGGGAAGGGGGAGGGGAGGGGGGGAGCGGGGCGAGGGGAACCCCAAAAGCAGAAAACCAAACCATCAAAAATTTTTTAAAAATTTAGTTTGTTTCAAATCCTCTTTTGTACCTGTGCTAGATTCCTAAAATTAAAAACACTCACAAAGTAAGTGGAAAAGGTTTTACTTCTACTGACATTTGAGCTTTGCTACTTGTTTCTTTCAGTACAAAACGGGGAGAAGGCTGAGCCAGACCATCTTTGTTAGGAAAAAGCACCTTTCAAATCAGGTGATGTATCAGCCATGGTTTCAAAGGCAGTAAGGTTCTTAATGCCCCTGTATCTCATTCTGCATTACTGTAAATAACTGCCCAAACCATGATTAATTGTGAATTTGTCTCTAAGGCTTAACCTTACAGCACTTGCATTACAAGTGCTATAAGAAAAAGTGATGTCCCAGTTGTACGCTGGGGCTCAGTTTTGGTCTGAATACTGAATGTGCAGAGTTTGGCTAATAGCAGTCAAAGTTTTCTCGTTATGTGGATACTCACTGAAACACCTAAAGTAACCCTGGGCTGATAAAATTAGAAGTGGAATCAGCAGAAAGCTGCAAGACAATATTTCATTTCCTGAAAATGTTTTTCCAGCTAATAAACATCTGCCAGAAGGGACTCCATGGGGGCAAGAGCATCTAAAAATACGGAAAATTTAAAGAAGTATTCTTCCATGTTGCTAATGACTTGGTCAACTGAGAGTGTGAAACGCAGCTCATTTTTGTTTGTTGTTAGGCAAAACACGCTTGATTCCTAAGTACAGAAAATATGAGCTTTTGATATCACTACTTAGTCTAATTGACTCATCTGAGTCCTGTTTGAGGCCTATGATTCATCATTTTTCAAATTAGTAGGGACATAGGTAGGATAATATGTGGGTATAATCAGTAAAACACTTACAATGCTTTCCACTGTAATGGATTATCCTGTCATATACAGTATCTCTTATTTCTGTTGTTATCAGGGCTTCATATCCCAATTAAAAGCCTCATTAGTTCATTCTTTAGGAAGCTGCCCCTCTGCATTGCTGCTGACAGCTGAAGGAAGTGTGTCAGCTTGTTGTGCAGAGCATTATTTGCTTGAAGATGGCAGCTCGCTTTAGCATAGCCGTCCTCCTGCTACACAGGAGATACTTAAGTGTCAAGCGTTTTCAGGCCATCCATCTTCTTTGGCCGTTCCACCCACCCATGCTCGAGCCACGTCCACCAGTGCTGCTGCCCCTCTCTGCCTTCCCTTTGTCATCATGTCATTGTCAGTTGTTCAGTTTATTCAGTGATTAATCATCATTTGGAAGGTTCTGCTGGGAGTAGAAAAGGGGGTATTCCTGCAGGTGGTTTCTCTCTGATTAGTTAAAGCCACAATGGCTAGCTGCTGAGCCTTTGTTTCGGCTTCTTCTGAAGATTGCATGGGGTTTTTCCTTACCAGAATCTAACTGGGCTGGTAACTGTGGGCCTGCCTTGGGTGTCCTACTGGAGTATGCTGAGAAGTAGACCTCTTAAGCTCAGCGGATTTGTGTCAGTCCAATAGACGACTTGGCTCTTTTGCAGAGATTGCTGGAGGGTTTTTGTAAGGAGTCCCTTATTACATGTCCACACAGGTTACGGGTTTAGCAACAGAGCTTTTCACTATTTATTCAGAAACACCTGCCTGGCTGCTTTGTGCATAAAGGATAAAATGTCACCTGGAAGATGAGGACAATTCCGCTTCTCATGCTTCCTTTGTATTTGCACCAACTATTCAATGAAAACAAGTAATAATAATTTTCAGTAACCTTTGAGAAGTGAGAATGATAATATTCAAAACTGTGGAAAACAAGGGAGCTCTTTTAAACTTTGCTTATGTCTTCTGCACAATGGCCTAAATGCAACTCTTTCCCCATCTAATAAAGCATGGTTAATTTTGCACCTCTTTGGGTCACATGAAAAATCATATAAATTCCATGTATTCTCTCTACTTCTGTATTCCTTGACAATCATAACTTACTGAAACTGATGCTCAGTTAGAATGGTTGATGACAGTAACAGCTATGCCATGGTTCCAGATCTGTTAGCTTGCCTGAGTATTAAATTGCTCTTCATATTTCTCTTGCAGATTGATATTTCTTTTTATGCTGTAGCAGCTTTTAATGTCATCAAAAGGAGACAAGATGAATAAGATATGTGTGGGAGGATGAAGCAGTGGTCACTCAAAGTATCCTGCTGTTTACTCTGGCTGCAGAGTTTATAGTCCCTCCCACAAGGCAGCTGGCACTGGGCTATGATTTTAGTACTTGCATTATTTGTAATTCACAGCCTCCAGTCATGAAATGACAAACTCTGAGCATTCAGGTAAACTTGCAGCAGCTGTATTCTGACAGGCAGACTCATGAATGTGACGGGGTGTCTCTGAGTGACAAGGTGAAAGGATTCTGGGTTTGCATGTTTACTGTTTGTTTTATTATATGCGTAAGAAAGGGTGGATGGGTGAGTGGCTGTGGGTGGAAAAGGCTAGAATAGCTGTGCAGCTAGACTTACTGAAACCTGAAGAAGATGCAGTCGGTAGCTTAGGTGGTTGTATGTTAAACTAAAAGCATTCTCAATTTTTGTGGAAAAAAAAGCGCCTTCTTTTGATGTGTTTGACCAAATCACTGTGTCATTCGCAAGGGCTCTGCTCCACACCTTCTCCACGTGTAGGAAGTGAGAGGCAAGAAATCCAAGGCAAGCAAATAGCAGTGGTGAATGGGATAGCTTTGAGAAGAGTTTTGTCATGCAGACCTGCTATTCTAGCTCTACTGGGTACGGCCATAGTGAGCATTCCTCTGCCTGGGAATGATTCTCCGGGGGTGTTTCAAAGAATAAAAAAGCAGCCTGCATGCCCTTTATTGTCCCAAGGCCTAAGCTAGGACATTTCGGGGGAGGGAGGAGGGATAAGACAGGCCAGCAGTTGCATGTAGAAGTCTGTACACGGTCCCGTGTTCCCACCGAGTATGTGGGCATGGGTGGTAGGTAATGTGCCGACAACTGCTGCTCTAAGCTGCACCAGCGGCTCTTCAATTCTGCTGAAATCATGAGTCAAATGAAGGGGCAAAAAAAAGAAAAAGCAAGCTTAAAAATCATTAAGATTTTGAAAACAAGTTGTTTGAGAGTTTATTTGCCCATACTTCTCCTGAGAAGTGTCTAATATTTCTCACCAAGGCCAAATTTGCTATCTAGCAGCATTAAAAAAAAAGCAAACAGGGTTTTTTCCAGAAACAAATGCCTCTAAGAGGGAGAAGCACCTTGAGGTGAAGCAGCAAAATCCACATGGCTTTTAATATCAATACAAGACCGGGTAATTCCCTTAGCTATTGCAATGAGAGGGCTCACCCACCTGGTTGCATATGCAGAGCCCTCTTACAGTTTGTGTCTGTGAAGCACTCCCAGGGTATCTCTGCAGATGGAGATTGTGCATGTACTAGTGGAAGCCCTTTGGCTTTTGCAAACCTGAGCAATTGTTCAGCCCAAAACAGGAGCCTTGGACTAAAAGTCAAGCAGGAGGAAATCTTGAGAGTCAGGTCCTGACAATCAATAAGACTTCTTCCAGGAGTTGCCTGAGTCACATGCAGAAGGAGCAGTTCTAGTTTTGGCCCTACTTTGCACTTTGCATGATCAGGAAAACCTGTCTATAAAACAGTTGTCACTCATAGTATTCATGTTTTGCCAGTTAATAACTAACTTGTGCTATACTCCAGCTGTTTTAGAGTCTTTTGCAACTGCTGTTCATTGTAGTACACAAATTAATAAAAAATCAATTAAAAGGCCTAGATAGTAACAAAGCTTCATAGAGACTTAATCAGAACAAAGTGCTGTAGGAAAGACTTGAATTGCACTTTTAGAGCTCATGTGGGTCCTTCAGATAAAGCTCACAAGGTTGGCTGCAGCTTGTTTTTCATGAGACCTAAGGAAATGACAAAGATGTGGGTATGGTGTAGCTATCACAGGACCCCTCGCCCTTCTGGTGCTTCCCCTCCCTTGTCATCCCAGGGCCAGCATGGAGGAGCAGCGGTCAGCAAAAGGCAGGAGTCAGGGACACTGGGTATACAAGGGACCTTTCCCCTTCGAAGCAGCAGGCATCTTCTCTTTTTCTCCCAAGGCAAGAGCCTCCAGGAGGCATAGCCTGGCTGCTGGGGTCATTCAGCATCAGCCTGTCAGCACCGGGTGCATTCACTTTTACTGCACCCAGTTCTGTGCTTGGTGGGGTGGTGGAGACTCCCCAGAGCCAGGAGCGGTGCCTCCACCCCGGGGCCAGGCAGTCCCTGCAGCCTCAGGAGCTGACACCAGAACAATAGCTGATTAGTGCTTTTGTGTTGGATACTTTATAACATTAACATTTTCCTTTTGCGATTATTTTTGTTTGCTCAAATTCTACTTAGTGCATCATAAAACAACGTGAATATGCCTTCACCCCGTTGTAACGGTTATTGTCTTTTAACCAAACTACGTGATCAGGTGGACTTTGTATGCAAGCAGAGGTTTTACATTTTTTAGTGAAAGGTAGGTTAATTTTAAAAGCATGCCAGTTAAGTTGGTGTGTTGTCCGTAAAGGGTATCAAATTTGCCAAGGTTTTATTTGAAAAATAACAATATGTTTCTGATTGAAGATGATACTTTGGAATTTTTTAAAGGCCTGATTTAAAAGAAAACCACTTAAAAACATAGAAATGAGGTACCAGGGAAAGAGAGCTCAACAAAGCAAGCTGACTACAGGCAGCAGATACTAATTTAAAAAATAGAAAATTATCATTACATTAAATACACAAAATAAAGTATTCATGCTCTAGCTTATGCCAGAGAATCTGTACATACCGAAGGATTTCAAAAGTTTTTGGGTTTGTTTTTGATGTTTTTGTTAATTGATTAATGCTGTTAATATGCCTAGTATTGTACAGTGAGCTCTACCCTGCTGATAACAGCACAGCCCCATCAATGTAAGGCTATACTAAATTAACATATAGCTGCAGGTGACATGGCATCCTATTTTTACACAAATCAAATATGCACTCTGATCCATCTATTAGATGCTTTTCCTCAGACCTCCTGTCACTGAAGCCATTTTGGGAATGGAGTTTGGTGCTGTGAATAATTCTAGTTCAAGCAGCTATTTTTGGTGCTTGGATATTTCCTATAGTGCAGAGCCCAAGACTTTGCTCAGATGAAATCTGAACTGATCTGGTCACATGTGGTTTGTGTCTGAAGGATGCTGGAGTAGTAAAGGAGTGTCATGCTTCAATATGGAAGAAAAGACATGGATCCTAGTCCCCTCCATTTTTAAACATGACTAAACCAAATTATTTTAAACATGCACACATATATAATATATAGAAGGATATTTTTATGTGGTTTTGTCAGTCTGGTGGGTGTTTTTTAGATATTGAGAGCCAAATAGTAGCATCCAAATTATATCCTATCCTTCCTATACTGGTGTGCTTTTTCAAAATATCTTTTTGGAAAGAGGGTTTAACTGGTTTTATCCACATAGACCTCACGAGCTGACTTTTTGTGGCAGTGGGTCAACAGTGCAGCTGCATTATTGGAGAGCTGGGGGTACTTAATCCTCTCACCTCTTACTCTCAACCAAATTATACATTGTAAATGGCACTAAGTTTGTCACAAAGGGGAACATCTCAATCAATATACTGGAAAAAATTCATTTATTAATATTTTACTTCAAGGATAATTTTCACCCCAGTTATTTTCATTGTTTCTAGCACTATCTTTTATGATCATAAACCCCCAAGTGAGCTCATTAATGCATATCGTGTGCATCAGTATATAAATAGCTTCTACTGTGTGTAGTAGTCAGACCATACTTGTGGGCTGGAGCAGGCAAATAATGTTGGTTGTCTTTATTCATTCTTACACTTTCACTGCTCTCAAAGTTTCCACTTGCATGTTCTCTGCGTTGATGACGTTTGAACTCTGGTGATGACTGAAAGTCCAGCTTTTGGTTTCTCAAAATTATGAAGGAAAACAATTGGTTCACTAAGTACTGTTAACTATATGATACAGGAATTTTTAATGGAAGTATGATAGGGATCAAAAATACAAGGCTTCTTAACTAAGGGCAGTTAGTTTTTGGGAACAAGAGAACAATGCAACATAAATGTGTGTACAAAAACGTGTCCCAGAAAAGATTTGCAAATGTGTTTAGTGTGAAGAAAAGGAATTGTATTTACCTGAGCCCATGGAAGACTTTGAACTGCATGAGGACTATTTCTATATAATAGAAATATTTCTTCTGTATATATAGAAATACTTCTGTTACATAGAAATAGTCCTCATGCAGTCCAATAAATCTCTCTTCCTACAATGATGAAAAGGGAAACACACACACCAACTGTTATCTCCTTTCTGGCCCAGTAAAACTGATGAAAGTTTCTCAGCCTAAACAACATCCAACTGGAAAATATAATTTTATTTAAAATTATATTTTCCTTGTGTAAAGGATGCAGACTTTGGTGGGAAGTTTTAATTAAATGTAAGAATTTCAGTGCCTTGGGCTTGTGGGGTTGTCTTGTTTGGTTGGGTTTTTTTAAAATCAGAACCACTAATTACACATCTAATTCTTCATTTCATTATTTTTTTTAACCTTGCCCTCTGTAATGACTTTTCAATGTACCTGTCTCTTCAAACTTCAGAAAAAAAGACAGAGAAAATGAAATTATTTCTCATTCTGCAAATCTTAGAAGTCGATGGCAGTAAAAAAAGTATTTTTGCCTCTCTTTGCTCAATGTCCAGCTGCTAGATAAGATCCCTACCCGAACTGGACTGGTCTGCAATGGATAAGAATCCAGAATAAATAAAATCTAGTCAAATTGAGAGAATTACCCAGTTAACTAAGAATTATTCATATGAATATATATTGCAGCTTGGAGTACTGTGCTGATAAAATATTTTATAGCAATGATCATAAAACCACATGTCATTTCCTTTGTTTATATTCTTTTTGAGCTTTGAGAAGACACCCCAGAGGTCTTGAATTGTGTCTCCTGAAATGACAAACCTACACAATTCAAGTGTTGACATACGATAGGTGTATGAAAGAGCGGAAATCTCGCAGATCCCGCTGGCACCGTCGATGCCAATCGCGTTGGCTGGAGGTGCGAAAGTTCCTGCCGGAGCCATTGCGCTGGAAATGTGCACCAGATGAACAGCTGCCCTCCTGGCTCTGCAGCACACTCGGCCTGCTGAAATAGCTGCCACATAAAGCACCGAGAGAAAAGAGCACATAAGCACTATTTCAGCTGGAAAGAACAGGAAGATGTGTTTCCCATTGTAACTATAAAAAGTGTTTGAATATTTATGAAGGATTTGTTCTCATCTCTATGAGTGGGGGATTTATATAGATTATTTGCTGTACATAAAGATAGGAAAATACCCTGAATATTCCATTATGTTAGTTATTCCTCCACAAGCATCCATTACGCAGTTCATTTTCCAATTAATCTTTACTATCAAACAAATGTTATTCTCCTTCTCCATTCCCAGCGGTAACTTCCTTCCTGTGAAACAGTTTTTCAGTGGGTGAATTAATGAAATGACGTTAGGCGATTTTGTTGCTGATATATATATATTGTATAGCAGCAGCTGGGAACCTTGCTATTTAAGAATGACCATTTACAAAAAGACAAAATACAGCAGTCTTCAAAAGGATTGTTTTTGTGGCAGATTATAACCGAGATGCATGTCTGAAACAGGGGAAATGGGAGATAAAGAAATGGAAGTGGTTTGTTATTTCTTTCTCCTCTTCTACAGTATTAGACTTTAATGTGGCCCCTCCCCAAAGCTTCCTAAAGAAGCTGAACTGTGAAAGATGGAAGTTGTTCACATGGATAAAGGAGTTAATTAAAGGTAGAAAACAAGGAGCAAGATTAAATTATTAGATTGCTCAATGAAGAGACATCACAGGAGAGTCCTTTGGGAATGACTGCTAGTCCTGGGCTGCTCTACATCTTCATAGATAATCGCTTGTAAGGTGGGTGGTGGTGTAGTGAGAGTATTCACTGATGTGATATTATTAGGGTGGCTAACAAAAAATATTGAAAGAATAATGGTTTTAAAAGACATATAGAACAGTTTCATCCTATAGAGTGTCTAGGAAATGAAAAAGGCCGATGAAACTCAGTACAGATTAAATTAAATTCAGGTACATGGGGCAAACACCTGATGCTGCATGCACAGTAATGAGCTCTGAGCTGCTCACTGTCAGGATGGCATTATCACAGCTCTTGAAAATATTTAATCAGTGCTCAGTAGCAGGCAAAACCCACACAAAATTAGGAAAAGAGCAGGAAGCAACATAGAAAAATAGTTTGGTCATTGCAGTTAACCGTGAGCGCAGTTGAACAGCTAGCACTTCTGTGCATAGAAGAGAGGGAATTGAGGAAGGGATTATAGATAGCTGTAAAATGCATGAAAAAACTGAATTGGGAATTACTGTTCCTTGTCTCCTCCTGTACAACTCCCAGGAGCCATTAAAAAAACCCCTCAGGCTGTAGACTGAAAACAAGCAGAAGAAGTAACTTCTTCACACAGTGTGCAGTTAAACTCTGGAAGTCACCACCGTGCGATGCTGTGGACTGCAACAGGCTTACATGTTCCAAAAGCAATCAGAAAAATCAATGGAAGAAAATCCATCTACTAAGTGCAAAGGTGCCCTGCCTGGCTTAGGAAGCTCCTATATATACATCTTCCCTGTCTTACTTCCTTTCTGACACTCTGCCACTGGCTGGGGCAGGGGCACAGGATTGTTAACACGTGACTCAGGATGGTTGCTGCTGTCAGGTGGTGGGTACAGCCAGGAAGGTGGAAGAAGCAGGTTGCCTTTCCTCAGAGCTCTGGAGGTCCAATTACAACGGGTAGCAAAGAGCTAAAAGGTAAGACAGCTGCTTGATGCACTTTCAGAAATGAAATGGTGATTTGGGGAGAAGAGATGGAACAAGATACAGTGAGAAGGGAAAAGCCAAGCCTCTTGAGAATTTTGAGACTCGACTATTGATGTTGGCTTTTGCAAGGAGGTTGGTGTCACTGCATTTTCACAGAGTTATCTGTTTGAGGCATGTGAAAATTGCTGCTGCAAAGAGCTGAGGTGGGTTATCACCTGCCATGGGGACCATGGCATGGTTTAGAGCCAGGAGCGCCTCACCACCTGTCCTGCACAGATGGTCCTTAGCAAGAAGCTGACTTGTCAGGGCTTTTTGCATGGAGACAGGACTGACTTCCATGAGTACAGTTTGAGTTTGCAGTCACATTGCCTATGAAACCTCATGTGAGTGGAGGTTTGCAAAGCTGGACCCACAAAGAGCCTGGTGGACTTTGGTTATATTCTTATCTGTTTAGGTAAGGATTACTTCATTTTAGTCAGTTTACTATTCAAGTTTATATTTGTCTTATGAAGAACAAGGGTTTTGCTTTAGTCTCTGGAGAAGAATGCAAATAGGTGGGGAGTGTGTTTTTTACATATTGAGTATCTGGTGGCTTAAAGGTTGAGCTCAGTTGCATAACTTGAGGGCTGTACGTCTTGATGTACTGAACAGTTACAAAGAAGTCATTGTTTTCTGATCTTCCTTTTTTTTTTAAAGTAAAATTCAAATTTGAAATCTCTTTTGAGCAATACTTTGAAGTAGAGTGTAGCTCCCAGAGGTGGTAATCTTCATGCTAATTTGCTATACAACAATGTGCATTATTAAAGGACATGTGAATGATTCATCCAGTGAATGAAGAAAAATTATTCCAAATTATTATTGATGAGTTAATCAAGATAGCCATGTCAACTTTCTTTTGTCCATTAGTGTGAACAGTATTTCACAATCATCATAATAAGAGCCAAATGTTAATGGCTGAGGTAATCAGACTCTAATGAAGAGCAGTGAAAAGTGCTCTCTTTAAATAGTTTACAGTTTTCATAATCACTGGAGTGGTCAGTTGGTCCCATGATTCTTCATATTTCATAATGTATGTTCACTATCAGCTTTTTGTTTTAATTTACTTTTTCTTTCTCCAGAAGATGAGTGAACAAAAAGTAAGAAGCATAAAACTGTGTAATAGCAAAGCAAATAAAACTGATTTTGTAACATGAATTGTTTCTTAAAGAAAATTATTTTACATCTGGAATTACAGGTATCTGGGAGCTTCCTTCTGCCTTTAATTTTTGTTCTTCATATAATTCTTTTGTTGAGAATAATCACTGTTATTTTTAAGAGCTCTGCATAAGCTTAAACCTCATCCAGCAGACAAAGATCCTTGACCAGTTTTGGAGAAGAATATTTTAGCTGCTATCTGTGTTTCCCAAGCAGTATGTGTGTGATCCACAAATAGGCAGTTCAGGAACTGGTTTGTGTGACTGATCTTGTGAGTAAATTTACTCAAGTGGCTTTTCAGGTTCTATATCTTTGTATACTTGTCTTTCTCTCCCTGTAGTATCTGAGATTGTTCTTTGAAAGTATGTTTTCTCCTTGAATGTAACAGTATAATATGTAAAAGTATATATTTTTTGTCATTTTAGGCCAACAAACGTGCCAAGTGCTCATAGTTCTGACTGGTCCACAAAATACCCGTTTCGCTTCCTCCTCCTTTTCCAAAGTATAGTGGTTTGGTCCAAAATACTCATTACTTACTTATTTACCTTCTGTGAGATAAGAATTAGGAGAAAGCAAAGCAGGCACAAAACTTAAAAGAATATAAAGAAGTTTATTAACAGACCTAAAAGGAAGGAAAAAAAAAACCCAAACAGACCACTCCTTCAGAACTCTCTTCCTCCCCCCACCTTTCTCCCTTCTCCCACTGACAATGTAAAAAGACAACCCTTGAGATGTTCAGTCTGTTTACCACTGCCATAATAACCTTGTTCAGTTCACTTGCTCGTGCTATGGAGACATCTCCACAAGAAGTTCTCTCATGGCTTCAGTATCACAACGAGACAGCTGCCTGGGTTGGTTCTCTGCTCGCATGTGAGTCCCTTCCCCCGACTTACAGCTTTTCCCACAACTGCTTTCGAGGGTCCAATCTTGAGCTACTGGGGTACCATTTTAAGGTTGAGCTGTACAGAAACAAAGGTTCTCTTCACCCATCTCTGGGAGCATCTTCACCTCTAGAAATAGAGGCCCTCCCCCTTCCCTGAGAGCAAACAGGTCCTCATCATCTTAATCTCTAAGACTATCTCTGGGAACATCTCTAGGAACAGAGGTCTTCTCCTTTTGATTTGGAGCAAGAGTCCTCATCACTTCCATCTCTCCCTGTTTAAACTTCTCATCAAATTACAGCTGCTTCAGCATTTGCTTATTCCAGCACAGGTGCTTTTGCTCACAAGTACAGTTTGAACGCTCCACCCCCCATGCTTTCGTGAAATTACAACGGGTACTCTGATACCACCATAGCTTTACAACAGAATTTCAGCTTCTGAGCATCTCCTCTTTCTCCTCCCTCAGGTTTTCAGCTCTTCTTTCTTTACTTAATGTCTGCAGGCTCCATCTGTTCTGGAGGAAACTTACAGCACTAAAAGGGTTAATCTCACCCGGCCCCGCAGCTGGAATTCGCTTATCGCTGTTGGTCACATGATCTTTGCCAGGCAGCAGGGCAGCTTCAGCTGAATCTTCGGCCACATTGGCGGTGGGGGGCGTGTAGAGCCAGGCCGCGCTGTCTGCATGTAACAGGGATGTGGGGGGGCCACGGGTGGAACAGGGCTGCACGGCTCTAGGATGGCTGTGTCCCGGCCCAGCCCTGCTGGGCCCCAAATGGGCCCAGCCCAGTTACCTGTCCCAAAGCCGGAAGAAAGAGAGAGCTTTCCCGGGGTTTGTCCGTTCTTAAATGTGGACCACAGAGGCGGTCAAAATTTTTAAGTGGTTTAAAAAATTGTCATATTCAAACCAGCCAGTTGATGGGTTCTGCAGGTCATAGAGGAAGCTGTAAGCACCTCTTTGCAAGAAAATCACTTCCAGAGCTATGATAACCCATGACACCAAGGGATGAAACTTTCAAACACCATCTACTAAAATGGAGACCACTAGCGTAAAAGATTAAAAGCCACTAAATTAGAGCCACAGGAGTATCCTAGGTTACTGCAGTGGTAGGAGATAACAATAAAAAGGGAAAAAGTAAGTTTGGCCTGGGGGAAAATGCCTTTCCGACTCCAGTGTTTCTTTCCAGTTCTCTTCCCTGGACAAAAACCTTTCCATCCGTAAGTTTCTCATTTGGTGGATTGCTCAGAAGGCTGGAAGGAGTAACTTGAATAGTTCAGTTACCCACAGTAAGGTGGGGCAAACAATGTTATTTTGCTGTGCCATGTATCTGCACCAATTCTGAAGACATTTTGGACCAGGACATGGTATCATTGAGTCATTCCCCAGGCTGCCAGGGACCAAGCACTGGACAGGGAACAACTTTCCATCAGCAGGCCCAAGCCCGGCTATCTCCCAGGAGACACTGACCCTGCACTTGCACAAGGCTGAGGTCTCAGAGCTGGGGGGTAGAAACTTTCTGCTCCTACTGTCAGATACCTGTCCGAGCCCTTGCCCTTGAGGTAGACTATTGGGCAGGAATACAAAATCTCCAGGTGTTTAGAGCTTGCCCAGCCTATAAGGAGGCACCTGGCATTCTTCTTTCTGTTTAAAATACTTTATTTGTTTTTCAGACTCAACTCTTCAGGAATGTTCTTGGAAATCTGGGGGAATAGTAGTTTCTGGGTATGCATAAACATGCCAATAAATACAGGAGCTGTTTGCTGTGGCTCTTACCCACTCCTACAACCTGAGATAGTAGAGACAGTGTCAAATGAGAAGTGAGAATGAAGATCTGACAAGGTTTGAGAGGCCCCTATGCTGATGGTAAGGGTACACTGTATTTAGCTTGTCTTGTTCTTCCCTCCCCAAAGAGAGAACCTCTTGGATTGCTCAAATTAACAGTCCTGTAGTATAGGTCACAAACACGCTAACAAATTAAAAATAGAGTCAAAACTTCTTTTTAAATTGTGCTAAACTATCTTAGATATATGTACATGTGTATACACCAGCATGGCATTAGGAAGGCCAGGGGGAAGGTGGTATTTTTCCTGTTAGGGACTTGCCAGTAATAACTTTTCATGTTTTCTTAACTTCTATTGCTAAGCTGAATTCACTGTGGGGTGTGTGTGCATTTGATGTGCTCTCTAGGGATGGAGGGAAAATGCAAGCACAGTTTTTGAAAGTGTGGCCTGTCTAAGGCATAAGGCTACATGTGATGCCAGGCACTATCCCATGTACATCAGAAGGACCAACTTGGCCTGGCCTGGCCTTCAACTTTTGAAGTCAAGCTTGCCTGACAAGCTATGGAATAGAGGTAGTCTTCTAAGTTCAGAATTCCTCTTATGCTGGGTACTGCAGGTTTTGGAAAGTGAATTTCATAGCTAGCTCTCATTTTATGTCCTGAAATGACCTGTTCAAAACATAGGATGTGGCCTTTCCCAGAGTCTGGTGGGAGTGAAAATCAGATCTGGAGCCAAATCCAATGGTTTAACATATCTGTACTGGAAAGAGAATATTACACTTTTATGTTATAACCGTTTGCTATACTTGTATACTGTATACCCAAGAGTAAGCTCTCTTATGCAGTTTTATACAACGGTAAACTTGGGATGAACTGCCTTAATGGGAATTTCCTGAGTTTTGATCTTGATCCTGTCACACTACTTATTCTTTCTCACTTACATAATGCTTATTTTTTTAATAAACACCATTATGTTATATAAGCTATTAGTAGGATACTCAAATTATCATGAGTAAGCTTTTGTATCCTTTTTATCTGTTTTTCTTTGCATTATCTGACCTTTAGAAAAATACCATTAAAATACATTTTAAGCTGTACATAAATGATTTTAAATGAATTGTTTACTAGATATATGACATTTACATGCAGTATGAGTTACTTATGCATGTGAAAGAAGAGATTAAGAGAGCTTTTTTATATTAGGTGTACAATATCACGCTTATGTTAAGTGTCCACCTGTCACCGGTGGCCTTGTCAGACCTTTGATGTTTGATTTACAGGTTACAATCACATTTCTTGCCCATTGCTGTGCTGTTGATGGTTTTACTTCCATAAACTCTTGTTATCTTGAGAAAGGTTTTTGTGAACTTAGTCAGAGATGCACTGTGATGCTGCGTTCTACTGTATCTCTGTGAGCCGGTAATTTCAACTTATTCATGGCCCCATCTGTTTCCTTCTGTGGCTGCTGCCTTTGATTGAACCAAAGCTTTACTTTCACACCATATATAGTTTGTGTAAATATATCTATTGTCTAGCTCTCATGCTCTTAGGAATCATTTAGTCTGCAGCAAAGGCATATCTTACCTCAGGAAAGGAGGTGGGGCAGCAATGGTGTTCTGGAGAACAGGAGCCTGAGAATGCTGATGGCTTAGAGCAACAGCCTGATGCCGTATTCCTGCTGGGAGATCAGCACCCTGAGCTGTAGGAATATTAAGCAGGTCTCCAGCTTCCAAGAGAAAGTGCAGCCCAGGAGATAAGGCAAGCCAGCACAGAATATTTCATGCCCATTCCCTGCAAGCCCCTTTTGTATCTTCATGCATGTTCCTTCTCTGTTTGGAGCGGTCCTATTCTCTTACATGTCTACTCAAACATGGCACATAAGCTGCTGGCTGTAAACCAGCATGAGACTGAGGGTGTATGTGAGAAAGACAGAGGTAAAATAAGGTAGGTGAAAGCCTCCCCAAACTTTTTGAATCACTCTGGCGTCTTCCAAAGGCATCAAAAATCAGATTTACAAACTGACCCAGCTTTGTCCTGTCTTTGGGGCGTCTATCATCAAGGTGCTTGTAAAAACCACACAGAATACAACATTGGATTTTTATATTTTTCTTTTATTTCTGTGCTTGGCTTGGCAGAGGTTCCTGTGTACCCATTCAGTCTGCTTCCATGCATCTTCTGCAGATACTAATATGCAGCATATAGTCTGTAATCATGTTGGCTCCCATTTACAGGCTGCTCTCATTTCTTCTGCTCCCCTGCCTCAAAACCCTTCCCAAAGGGGGGTACAATGATGTCCAGTATCTCAGAACTCACAGAATGGGAAACTTCATACTTAGAGGAGTATATTTGCTACAGCCAAATCCTCTGCCAATTTTCTTTGGCTGTGATAACATTAGAGCTTGCTTTATTTTAGAAATATGTTCTGTCAAATGATTCAGTGCTGGGTTTTTTCCTGATAGGTTCCTCATTTTCTTTCCAAAACAAGAAGATAACTGGTACAGGGAGTACCACTGACCGTCAAAGGGCATCATTTGTGCTTTGTGGACTCAGCTGATCGTTGATGTTCGTATGTCTTTGCTGCTTCGATTCAAGGAAATACTGGGATTGAATTTGGCAAATTAACATGACAAAGTCAATGTCAAGACCCATTGCAATGAAGACAGAGAGAGAGAGTTATTTGCAGGGTTGCAGAGAAACACTCTCAGCAGTCTGGTTGCAGAGAAACACTTTCCCTGCTTGAATTGTATGGGTCATGTGGTCATGAGGAAAATAGCTCAGTGGTGGTTAATTTTTTGATTTTTTACACTGCTTTTTTTTCCAAAAGAATTCCTAAGAAGGGGACAGAACTGTCATTTATCCTGCTCCCATCACACTCTTCTAGCTTAATTTTTCAGAAGCACCTAGGTAAGCTGTTTCTCATTCCTGAGGTTTTGTTCAAGGACTTCAGCTGAGGAAGACTTAGCAGCTGCTTAAAACTGCACCTGGTAACCTAAAAGGTTTTTTTTCTTGAGGGTGTGATTACACTGTCTGGAGGATCTCCCATCTGGCTCTCTCTCTCTGCAGCTTTCAGCTGGCTCTGGTGGCCATACCCTGCTCCAGCTGTATCTGTGCAAGGTTTGTTACCGAAACTTCATTGTGCTCACCTGCATGTCATAGAGATGGGTCTTAACGGCCTCATTTAGTGGAGATATTTAAAGGGGTTCTTTCTCCTGATTATGAGGCTTGGCATATCTGTTGGCTCCTGCAGTTCTTCATCTAGCAACTATCTTTGTACAATCAAAGAAGCAGCGCCTGTGCTTAAACTGAGTGACTGAAGCAGGGCCCTTAGCATTGGTACTTAGCAGGACTGCTAACTGATACCAGTATTCTTTATACTCTTACTGGAAATGCCACATTTTGTACTGATTGTGCATAGCTAAAGAGGTTTCTGGGTGTAACTGTTGTTGGAGTAACATCCAGAAGAAGTGCATTTAGGCAAAAGCCTCTCATCTGTGTCCTTGAATCGACCCTGCTAGCACTTTGAGTTTATGGCAGGTGTGTGTTACAGGACCTTACTAATTGCTGGTATGCTGTTTTGCCATAAGGCTATTGGCCTCCTTTTGCCTGGCAGAAGGATAGTTTCTATTTTTTCAAGGTAAATGCAGGTGGTTTACCTTGCTGAGTCGGCTGCATGGGGACATCAGTGGGGCAGTTTGTCACTGAATCCTCAGAAAGGCTGAGGATGAGCAGTGTTGGGAAACCTGAGCGATCAGCTGTCTTCATTTAAGAAAATTGTTCCAAGTTTGTTGTAGTTCCCCACTGCAGAGAATTAATTAGTTATGAAATTAAATACTTAAAAGGGTTATTTTGGGGCTTATATAATCTGTATAAAACCAAATAGGAATGATTCAATTGTTTATATAAAGAACTTCTTCCAAGAATATTTGATCTCTTTACTACAGTCCCCACTATTTCCTACATCTATGCTTACGGGAAATAGACTCCTAAAACAATAGTTTTAAAGCTTCTTCACTACCCCTTCCTTTTAATTTCTTTTTATGATGTGGTTGGGTAGTTCCATGAACACAGCATGTTAACAACATGACACTGTCTACCAAATACAGCTTTGCTGAGGAATGTCTTTTTCTGACAGCTGATATTTGGATTTGTTGCTCCTTTGCCCCCTCTCTTTGGAACTGTGTGGCTGTTCTGCCAGCTTTGGGTAAAAGGAGTGCGTGTTTGTATGCGTGCATGCAGGAAGGGGTGTTGTCCTTTTTGGTACTGCTGTGTCAGTATAATGAGAGTTTTGTTATGGGTTTAATTGATAAAATAAATATCTCCTATTTGGTAACAAGCACTGCAGTGTTTTTTAAACTTTATCTTGCAATTTAGGGTACTATGTTTCATTAATGAAAAAATTTATCTTTCTAGTGAAAGCATTTTACTTCAAAGTGCTGTGGACTCTGATTCTATAGTGTTCGGTTTTAATAAGATGATACGGCTTTTCTCTTCAATGACAACTACTCTATTGTTCAGTACTGATTTACATTTTAAAACAAACTGAATACAAAGGTTTTGAACAAGAAAGAAATAGTAAGGTAGCTACCAAAATATCTTTTATTGCTACTTTTTTAAAGCAGGTAACTTTTTGAAAGGCTATATTCTTGAGTCTCCAAAATATTTAAGTTGCTGTCATGTGAACTCATGTGAGAGAAGGAAGACAGAGAACTCAAGTGCCTCATTCTATAGTGTGAAATGAAGTTTGTGGGTGGACTTTTCACAGGGCTGCATTATGCTTTGTCTCCATGTGACACACTGGTTAAATGGACAGGACAGGCCTTTGTAGTTTTGCAATGTCGCAGTGTTGTTTAGCACATAAGAAGAGCTCAGTATTGGTGCAGCTGTTCATAAACTGGTGATTGAAAAACCTTGTTCAGGGCAAGAGAGAAAATGCTACATCATAATTCTGAGTCTGAGTTTGAAGATGCTTCTGGCAGTGTGAAACACTCCCTTTCCTTAAAAACATGATTACCTCTAATCCTTGTTGTGTGATGCTGCAGATGGAGACAGTACTGAGCATCTATTAGCAATTCAGATACACAGGGCTGAGGTTGAAGTTTTGATCTTTTATGTTCTCTGAGGATCTCTGAAGAGTATTTTTGGCCTGGGGGTTTTACATAGCCCTATTTTGTGAGAAATGCTGAGCTCCCATTTCTATTCTTTCTGCTTTGCTGAGGGTGGGGTTCTGAAAGCCACTGCTGAAAACTTCAGTTGTAGCTTGTCTTTTTGAAGTAGTTGCATTTCAAATACTTAATGGGCTTAAAGTATTCTAATTTCTCTGGTAATAACAAGCACCTTCCTTGAATGGTAGCCGAGAGGAGACTCACTAACAACACTTTTCATGCTCGCTCCCAACTCATGTGAAATCTCATACCCCAGGGGACCAGAGCTGCTCTTCACTGCTGACCTGGACACTAACCTCTTACTTTAGAAAGGAAGGAAGGGTTTGGCCTGAACTAAGAACTGGAAATGGTTGCCAGAAGGCTGGAGTGTATAAACCACCACTGTAGCTGCCACCTTGCATCAGGTGCTCCTGTGAGTTTTTGCTGTTTGTAGAGTCCCAAAGGGCTGGTGCCATGCAGGGAGAGCAAACTGAAGGGCCAATAGGATGTCAGTTATGTGCTCACCTGAGGGGTTTCAGATGTCCTGGAAAACCCATACAAAAATGCTAGGATTCATTTGACACCATCTCACATTTCTTGCCCAGGTTGTGGAGTGGGGGAACACCACTTTGTGGCATTTTTACCCTGATCTGGTGAAGTCTAGATGTTTGTCTGGCAGTTCTGTGCTGGTGATTTTGAAATTTAGATTTTCTTTATACTGAGAGACTTGTTTTCTGCATACTTCTAGGTTTTATCATGATCTTTGAATTTCAATCTAAGAGGACAGATCTGTCCTTGCTATTACTTACTCATGGTTGGTTGGTTTAGGAAGCAGCTATCACGGAACAGGGTGAAAATATCAATTGGCATTTAGATCACAATGAATGCAGTATGTCACATATGTATTTTGTCTGCTGGATGTGTACAAATATGGGACTCATGAGATAGTTTCTGTTGCACTGGCTGCTGTATAAAAGATTAAAGCTTGGAGCAGTTTGTTTAATTAATTCCAGTGTAGCAGAGCCCGTTGCTAGTATGTGACCAGAGGCACAGAGACAAAGGAGGGTCTTCAGAACGTGTTAACTGCGGGGCAGCGGGGGCGGCTTCACAAAGGTCACAGCAAAGAGCCCATCCCAGCTCGAGGGGTAAGTGATCTCCCTGCAAGAGAGAGCAAATGCTGCTTTCACATACGTGAGGCTCTTATTTCCTCACGATGTGACAGTACAAAAGAGAATAAAAATTAGCTCATATAGTCATTCTTTTCTTTTTTCTTGATGAGTCCCCGTAATTACTGAAAACGAATGTTTTCCAACATTAAAGTATTGAATGGACTATCAATATTCTAGTGTACACTTTCATGTTCAGAATGTGGAAGGGGGTTGCTAGAAGAGAACTTCCTGTATTTAATTAAGTAGCTTATATGTAGTTTTCAGAAAGATGAACTGAATAATCTCAGGATATTTCAGGGTGCACAGTATGAAATGATATATTGCACCATCCTACCATATCAATATTTGTTATTAATGAAAATCTTTAAAAACAGCAACAAAACCCCCCAAATCATGATTATTCAATAATTTTACCAGTTAATGTTCTCACATCTGTGTATTTTGGTTATTTCTTACAATCAGAAAATAGTGCCTACAAAAACTCCATTGGTCCTTTTATCTTTGCTCAGGGTCACCTGGAATGATCTCAGTATTTCCATACAAGCAGCAAAAAGCTGCTCATTCTGGTGTCAGACTTGTTTTCTGGCCCAACAGGTACTGGATTACATGCTGAGGTTCTGAACTGTCAATTGTATACTTATAATCTTTAAAGCACCTCTTTTCAGAAACAAATTAAGCTCCTTGGACAGGATTTGTAATGTTATTGAGGTTCCTGAAATGCAGATAATCTCTAGCTGGGACTTTTAAAATATGAATTGGGACTCCTGTATTATTCTGAGAATCCAGTAGCACATTACTTGCATCTTTAGACCAAATGAGGCCTCACTTCTTCAGGATGGCATTTAGCAAATGCTGTCATTTGGAGATGTGTCCAAAAGCATGCAAATATTTTGCTGAGTAAGACCAGACTTTTAAAGTTGTATTTCAGTGTTTTGTGTCATTTGGCTGACAGACCATACTTTCAGTTCTGGGGGATGTGTGTGGCTGGCTGAATTTCAGTTCCGTGTTTCCTGAATATGCAGGCTTTGTGCAGAAAATATTGAACCTTACTGCTAGCACCAATGTTTGAAAGGAAGGTTTTATTACAAGCTGCCTGATGCATCACCCGAAGTCCCTTAAGGTAACCACTCTGTTGGTGAGCCTAGGCTTGCCTGAATTTCATCAGCAAGCAGCTTTAGACTCTGTGTTTTTATCATGTCCTAAACAGTCAGAGGTAATCTCTCAGACTGGCATGTAAAGACCTATATAAATGCTAAATATTCCCAAAATATTTATGCTTTTTTCCCCACCTATTTCCTTCTCAGTCATGAGAAGAAAATCAACCTTTTGATGACCAAGGTATATTTACAGGTGGTACATATTATGGTTTTGGGGTTCTTGGCACTGCCAGGACAAGAGGTTTAGGATTATGAACAGCTTTAAGGTTCAGCCCTTTAGCAACAAATTTGTCCACAAAGATGCTGTTGCAGTATCTTTAAACAAACTGAACTATTCTAGCCTGATGCTGGGATTAGGAGTAAGAATTAAATTTCTCTAGCTCTCTCCCATTTTGATATAATTTGGGAATATTTACGGTGGAATATACTGCAGTTGGAACTTCGCAGCCGGTGTTTCATCACAAAGGTATTCACTGTTAGAAGACAACCTAGATCTGGTTCAGGAGCACATTGCATATATGAAAGTGACAATGTATTTGTTAGAATTAATTTTAATGGGAAATCCTCAATACATGAAGATGGGCAGGTTGGTGGCTGAGACCCGTTCAGTGCCACAATGCACGTGCAGGCAGTACCCACTGTTCAGCACGTGCCACACCCAGGGGGTCAGCCTGCAGCTGCTCTGACTCAGGTGAGCATGCAGCATGGCAGAGCATCCTTGCTGCCATGCAGCAGCATCCAGTGTCTGGCAGGTCCACCTTCTCCCTTGACCGAAGGAGCCTGACCTGAGAGCACTTGCATTGGCAATACAAAGTTTATATAATGCACAAACAGAGAACACCTGGTCAATTATGACAACTAATAGAATGGAGATACAACTGTTGAAGCACTGAACTGGGAATTCTGATTTACTTGCATGAAGATGATTTGTACATCAGTCCAGCACAACCCTTGGATGGATGTTTATCTGTAAGCCTAGGAGCATCCCTAAGGAAGTATCAAATGGGACATTTGCAGAACTATTTATAAAATCTCGATAGCAATGGTGAGAGATGAGGAAGCATCCCTGTTGGTGGATACGCAGGATCGGGTGCCTTTTTTTTTTGTGTCTTTAGAAAAAACAAGCAAACAAAAACTGCATAGAGTAGAATAAAAATCATAGTGGTAGAAAGATTCAACAGAAAACCTAACATTCTTCCAGTGTTCAACAGACCTCATAACAATGCATGTTGTTCTACTGCAGTGTGTCAGCCACCCAGGGTATTCAGATCAGTAGTGGTAAGATTCACGGTCCTGCAAGAAAATTTATGATTGTGACAAAAATTGAATGAAATCCAATTTCTCCCTGTTTTATGTATTTTGTCTTGAATTGTACCTTATGTGACAGGACTGCAATTAATATCTCTTGTAAAACAGAAGACTCATTAAATTGGCCTTGTTATGGTTGCTGAGGTGCTGTGCTGCTGCTGAAAGGGATTCCCCCATTATCTGTGTTTGACACATACTCCTAATCAACCAGGCCAATTCTGCTTTATCAAAGGTCTTTCACAGGAGTGGAGATAATATTTATTCTGACTTGTACTAGCATAAAAAATGTAGGTTGCATTGGCAGACACGCAACCCTCTGTCAGAATTGGTCACGCAGAGCATTTATTGAGGTGTTCCCTTTCTGCAAAGGTGATTCCAAATACAGCCCACTTCACCTTTCACTGCTGGGGATCCAGGTCATTCCAGTTCTTTAAAACCTCTGCTTTCAAGGAAGATTTGTGAAATGAAATCTCACAGCAAGAGGTGTCAAAGGGCAAGATTAATATCAATTCTGCAATTTCCTCCACAATTTATTGATGAAAAAAAAACCCATCAGCCCTACATATCCAGCTTGCTTTGGAAGCTTGTTAGCAATATATATATTCTCCTTTCTAAGAGGTCTTAACATGTGTCACAATATTACCTCATTTGCTGAAAATTTTCTGAACACTTGGCTTTGCTTCATATTGATACTCAGTTTATCAGGGACAATAGTTTTCTCTGTTTACCAAACTGCTCATAGAAAATGGATGCGGTTTAACAGAGGTGATACTGTTTCAGTCCATTTTGTTTAGCAACACTAATAAACTAACTCAATGCTTAAGAACATCACCTGTAAAAGGCTTGCATGGATACTTTCATACTATCACAGTGTTAAGTGCTCAAAAGAAACATTTGTAGCTGTAATGCAGCCTCATATGTCTTCATGAGAAACCACCTGCCCCAAACCACAATCCAAATGCTCTCTTATTTACATGTAAGAAATTTTGGATAAGAAGCTAGATCCATACAAATTATATATATGTGTGTGTGTATGTATGTATAACCTATACAAATGCTAGATGTATTTTTGATTCTTCATTCTTTTCCTCGTATACATACAGAAGAGGATGCTTCCTTGTCTCCAGAAATACAAAGCAGTTTCTGATTTGAGGGAAAAGATGGGAACTGGGAGGAAGGGCAATTGACAATGCTCATGCCAAATGTTGGAATGATGCTGCAACACCCTGTCCAGGACTGATTGCTGGAAGAATGTCAGAGAATTGAGGCAGAAGGGTGTTGTTTTCTATGCAAGTCATTATTTGGTTGTTTAAACCTTTTTTTTCATCAGTACAATTTCTTTCTTGAATTATCAGGAAACTGAGAGAACACCGACCTGTATTTTGCAACAGACCTCTTGGTACAGCAGTGCTGAATATTGGCAGATACTTCAGACACTGAAGCCAGGAGAAAACAAGCATCCTTCCTCCCCAGAAAGAGGTGTGGGAATGTGCTTGCTGCAGAGGTTGCCCTCACATCAAGGAGGAAGGTGAGGAGTTTTAAGAGTGCTGAACCTGAATGAAAGCAGGTACTGTCCTCCAAGTGCCTGGAAAAGGTTTTGCATCAGGGTCCTTATGAGCACAGCTTTGTGCCAGACCTTGGCCTCTCCCTTCCTTTTGTCTTGGGGCTGATGGCTGAAATGCTGGTTGTCCAGGAATCAGATGATTTCCCAGTCACTATTCTGTTCCTGGAAAAGCTGCTTCTGCTGATGGGGGCCTTATGTTTCTGATTTGCTTTGCTGAGCAGAAAAGCTTGTACTGGGACTGTAATTCAGAAGGCAACATTTGTCTCCTTCTCCAAGAGATGACCTGAGTCAGTGAGTTGATGCCAAGAGATTGGGTCCTTTATTTGCTGTTGAGAAGGAAACTTCCTTTTTTTCTTTCATTCTTTCTTTCTTCCTTTTCCAAGGCAAAAAGCTCTTTAGTGTTTCTCTGGCCCCACACAGAATGATGAGGGAATAGCTGTATCTTACAAATGAACAGAGACAGAACACTGCAGTAGAAAGACTTCAGTCTGATTGTTCTTAGGTACATTGTGCAGAATGCAGAAATATCAGATGGAGATGTCATATTTTCAATCAGTCGGCCACAACTTGGAAATTATTAATACTATTTTCAGTCAAAACATCCAAAACAGATGAAGCTAAAACAAATTGAGGTTTCTGATCATGTAGATAATAATCTTTGCTTTTTCCACACTCATCTTCCGTGAGCTCCCAGGATTGTGTGTACTTCTAACATCATGTATCTTGATGCATAATTAACGAGCTTCATATAATGCCATGTTTGTTTATGCATGTCTACTTCAAATTTATTAGACGAAATATCCTGAAAGCCAGAGTTGGAAAGCATGGAGCTAGGTTTTTGATGAATAATTTGTTGTCAAGTTGATGCTTTTGCAGACATAGATCATCAGTTAAATAAACATGATTACAGACAACAAAATGGTCCTGCTGGGGTAGTCTGTGCCCCCTGAACCATAACCAGTCCCATTTGCACAAAGTTCTTGCAGGCTTGTAGAGCTGCTGCCTTGTACTTGCAATGATCTACTTGTCAGCTGCACCGTGGCAGTCTAGGGCAGCAGAAACTCCCCAGGCGTTGCTGTGCTGGGAGCGGTCAACACGTGCATCTTAAGTTGAGGGGGGGGAACTGCTCCTGCCTTCAGTAGGGCTTGGAGCCAGACCTCTTCTTAGTTATTTACAGTACTCAAAGATGACACCCACATGAACTGGAGTTTGCATGGATTATCAGAGCACAGCTCTGCTCGTGCTTTCAAATTTTCGTTCATTTTTGTCGAACAATGTCTTAAGCATTTTGCAAGATGTGGCAGGAAGGATGAAGAAACACATGGCCATGTTTCCTGCAGTAAGTCTATCTTTCCCACTGTAGTGGACTGAGGTCTCAAAGGGAAAGTCCAAGAACTGATAATGGCTGGGAATAATTCAGTGACTCAAGACTGAGGGAGCAAATGCTGAGAAAGTTGTAATTCCAAACATGGTCTGATGCAAGAGGTTGATGTACTGTAGGCACTTCTTAACATAATCAGCAAACAACGGTGGCCAAATTCTTTCCTCTGAGTTTTCCTAATCTGAAGGAAAGAATGGAAAGAAAAGTCTTGCATATGCAAAGCTCAGAGCCGTGCGTTATTCCAGAACAGTGGGGTTGAAAATGCAACTTTAAGTGTTTGGAGCAAAGATAACCATTCTAACCATTTAAAGAGTCTTTCATTTGGAGATCTGGCAAACTAGAAAAACAGAAGTGAAGCTCTCTGCTTGCACTGAGAGCTGATTTCTTGAGGTCAGTGACACTGGGGTCAGTTTTAGCTGATTGTGGAGAACTTATGTGTTTTTAAATAATTGCACAGAGGCATCTCAGTATTTTGTTAAAAAATGTCATGAAACCAAATTAAGTGGTTTATCGGAAAATACTGAAGTGAAGTATTTCTGTTTTGAATGTTAGACTGTAGGAGTCAGGCTGGTATTTTGCCAGAAAATGTGAGTTTGGGGAATCCTGTGGAAATTTCAAGGGATTGTAAACAGAAGCTGACTAGCAAAAGGTATGAAATCCAATGTTTTTATCAACTGAAATATACTTATTTAAGAAATACTATAGATGCCAACAATTGAGCAGTGCAGGGAGTGGAAGAGTAACTCCTGTTTATCCTTGAATCCTCCTTAATTTTCTTCCAATCAATCTAAGTATCAAGATGACTGATTTCTAACTGCATCCAGCAAAAAAGAGAATTGTTTCTTTTTACTCTTTAAGTGTAGTGTGGATTTTTACAGAGGAATGTCTTTAAGGAAATTGCCTATGCCAATGGACATGGAATTTTCGAAGGAAAGAATTGAAAGAAGTTAGACTTCAGTGCAGCACCTTATCTAAATGTTCCCCACAGGTAGCTACGTATTCAGCTGACTGCTGCTAAATTGATAGCTCTCCTGGAAACACTGTCCCTACACTTGAATATCAGAAAGGCTTTTTTGTTTTAATTTCTTATACATAAGGAAAAGCAGAATGGGTTCCAATGGGAATAGGACAAGAAAATGGGATGCACATGTGTGAGAAGTTTAACACATGTGTAAGTGCTCAAAGTACTGCAGCCTGTACTAATAAAAATTACAGATTTTAAAATTTTCAATTGCTTTTTCACTCTGAATGTTTGTTGAATAGCTTTCTATTTTTGTTTGGAAATACATTTTATTTTAGAGTTTATACAGTATTCCAGACTGCACAAAATATACAGCTCTTACTTGTAGAGCAGAGAATAAGTCATTATGCTGGAAAACTACTCTGTCTGCTTCCATTTTCTCCCAGTTTCTCTTAGCTATTATAGGCAGCTTGAAACACCTTCCTTTTTTGCACTTACACCTATCTTGCACCCATATTTTCTATCCTATAGATCATACTATATTAAAACAGTATGGCAGTTAAAAGTGATTGTGGCAATGTATCAAAGTTATTTCAGGAGTAACCTGGTTTTAAATTTTCTATTAATAGGCCGTATTTTTATAATAAGTTTTTTTTTTTCCTGGCAGTCATTATTTATCAAAAAGGATTTTTGTATCCAAAAGGGTAGCTCAGTGCATTTTTTTATTGGCTCTAGGCCTAAACTTCAGCAAGTGTGTGATCAAGTATACCGGAAAAATCCTTTGTCCATTGCTAAACCTTATGAAATTGTAGATCAAAAGAGTTTTCCTATCTTACAAGGACTGTGGTACCATTCATGGGCTAAAAATGACTGTCAAAGTAATAAAACAACTACTGTTGTCAGGGAAAGATTAAAAGCAGCAGCTGGATTGTATACAGTCAACTTGAAAATCTTTCTCTAGGAAGGTAGATGCTTTAGAAAATGATCTGGCTTTTCAGTTGATTTGCCATGATTGGCAGCCCCATAAAATGGCTACTGACACAGGAACTTACAAAAGAAAGAAGCCTTTTTTTCCCCCTTTAAAGAGCATATTCTGCTTCTTGCCTTCTCCCAAATTGGACTCTGCATTTGGAAGTGAGATGTAATGCAAGTGTCATGGCAATGATGGCTGCCAGCCTTTCCTCTGTTTTATGCAATTTACCTATACTAGTTTTTTTCTGAAATCATTCCTGCTGTCAGTTTTCTGCAGCTTGTGTTTTAACCTATGCTCATTTTACTGTTTTAGTTTTGTTCCTTGAGTTCATCTGTACATTTTGCAATTCTCCTTAAATTCAGTATATTGCCACATCAGTTTCCATGTTATTTTTCCAAGATCATAATCAGCTGGAACAGTACCAAATACATTTAATCTCCATTCAGTTTCTACCATTATCCCTAGTATAGAGGAGTGAATATTTTAATTGTCTCCATACTTCTTGTCATCCTGCTCCTCAAATTAGCTTGTGTGCAAACTTTGAAACTTTTTATTTATGCAAGGTCAGCGTTAATTATTTCTTTAATTAATTCCTTTCTTTCCATTTAATTATCTCTCTTATTTCTAGCCAGCCAGGCTTTCTTGTTCTTCTGAACGAAGTAGATTATCTTTCTATCTGTATCACAAGATTTGGCCATCTGCCTTCCACTTGGTGATTTTTTCCAGATTGTAGTTGTCTTTGGAGTTTTCTTTCCTGATACCTTTTTGATTTATATCTATTTCTTAATGTCTTCCCTCAGATATTTCTCACTACATAACATTAACTTGGACAGTAGTTTATCTTTCTTACATCCTGCCAACACCATTGGAAATGAACTCAATGGTTTGCCAACCTTTTTTTCCCTGCTTTCTGATTCCAGCGCTCCTCGTGTTGTAATTTTGGACTTCACATGCCCCTGTGAGCATTGCTGTGCCTCTCCTCACCTCTGCTTGGCCAGATTCTCAAATGCAAGACCCGTTTGTGTTGTTTTCCCTTTGGATTATGTACAATGGAGATATGAAATGGACAGCTTCGTTTCACTATATCCCATTTTCCATGCACTAGTCTTCTTAAAACCATGTCTGTGTTTGGCTTTTGTGGGTCTAAGAATGAGCGTGTGTTGCATAATTGGTCCCATCCCAAAGCCACTGGTGGTGGCTGTGCCAGGCCTGCAGCATGCCCGGTTTGTGAGCAAGTACAAGTTCCTCTTTCCCATTCACATGCCGGGCTCGGCACACACTGCCTGCAGCTTCACGTAAGGTCAGCAGTGCTCTTCCTATCTGTGCTGAGGATGGAAAACTTCAGCTGGGAGCCAAAAATTACTGTCCCTTCTCATCTTTTTTCAGTGCCCTGCCTGAGAAACACAAGCTCCCACAGTAGGTGACAGTTTCAGAAGGAATGGTGTTAAGGAGAGCTGCTGAGCAGGAGAGGTGCTGGATGCAGCCTCTGGTGCAACGGCAGGCACTGATCCACCCCCTTGGCAGTTACCCTGCTTAAAACTCCTTTACCCAAATCTAGAAACACACTCTGAGTGCCTTTAGCTTCTTTTGGGGCTCAAGCTCTAACAGCAGCACCAAGCCTCACCCTTGCTGACCGTGGACCTTGAAAAAGAAAAGAACAACGTCTGATGTTTTTTTCAGATCTTTCTGAAGGAGAAATACAGATAAAAGCAAAGCTCTTTGTGACTGATTTTTTTTCACTATCTACTTGAAAGGCAGTGGGTCAGAATTAAGGCATTTTTGCTGCGGAGGAAATGTGTGGGATGTTGGCTGCAAGCCAGTAGCCACTAACATCCCTGCTGCACTAGGAATACTTGAATGAAGTGGGCGTCAGCCTCGGGAGAGCGGGCATTTGGTAACAGCACTACCTACATCAGAGGAAAACCTCTTCATTGAGATTCAAGGAGTAAAAATATTGAATGGAGATAAACCAGTTTGGTAGATTCTTCTGAGGGACAGTGAAAATGGAAGAATTATCATCCAGTCTGGAAGATCATCCTCTAAGCTCCTGTGCTTGTCAGGTCCCATTCATTCCGCGGGAGATGAGAACCATACAGCTGCTGACTTTTCTGACAGTATTAAAGTTTCATCTTCCAGTTCTGTTTTCTCAGCACAAAGAGTGATGAAATAATATCTGGAGCTTTCAGCCAGTAGTCCGTGCGATACGCAGTCTTTTAGGTTAAACCAGAATAGAAATCTGAAGTGTGTCAAATGCCTCTATAAAATATAATTTATTCAGACACTTATTTTGCTTGTGTCCAGCTGGATATCCACTGGGAAAAATAGAAGTGATTTCAAGAGTTTCTTTATATCACTAAATTATGAATCTGAAGGATCAAGCAGAATACTCCCAGTGTTGTCTTTCTCATTGTTATCTGTCCTAGTTACAGAGTTAAACTATCTTGCTGAGTCAGTCACCAGTGCTATCCAGTCAAAATATGAGCACATTTTCCTTGAATCAAGTCCATCATCACAACATGACGTCTATGAAATAGTTCCTCTTTCCACCTCCAGTAATGTGATAGATAAGCAACAGATTTTTTTTTTGTCTGAAACTGCAAATCTTGTTCTCAGTGTGTGTAATTGAAAGGAGATTCCTATCTGATTTGTGACATCACTGAATTATTAGAAAGTAATACAGTCATTGTTTTCAAACAGGGAAATGACAATGATGGAAAAAGGGAAGGAAAGTGTTTTGGCTAAGTGTTGACAATGGACAAAAGTCACCGTAAAAAGACTGAATAGCTAGAATAGAGCATCCCAAATATTTTAAAAAGCTCTTCTTCTTGCAGAAAAAATAAAGAGATCCTGGATAAGTGACAGAACTACTTCTGTGTAAATCTAAATGTTTACATGGCAATAACAATTCAGATTTTAGATGCAGTTGTGTGTGTTGGCTCAAACACGTCTGGTCTAATAACACTGAGGTTACAGAAAGCCAGGGGATCTATGACAGCTAGGTGACATGGATGAAAAATAAGTGAATTTGAGCAGGATTTGAGAAAACTAGACCCATGAACTGGAGCAGGTCTACCAAAGTAAGGTAATTATTTGTTTTAGTTTTACTATGGATAATAGCTTTGTGTTGCCAATTTGCCTTTCAAATTCTGGTTTTGGAAATGACCTGTACAAGCTATTTGTGGACAATTTGCAGTGTCCTGGGCAGAAAGCCTGGGGCAGGGGGAAACAGCTTTAATGCCTCAGGGCTGCGTAGTTCCTGTGGCTGGCAAACTGGAAACCACCAAGCGACCAACACAGCAGGCCTGGGTGGGTTGATGGCTAATGTCTGATAGGAATCAAGCTTGAAAGATTAGGGAGAGAAAGGTACTCGCTAGAACAAAACCAACTGTTGGACTTCTAATGAGTTGGAAAAGTGAATCAGGGTTGCAGCTTGAAAAAAGGTGTGAGGCTGGGTAACTGTGCAGCCAGGAGAGCCCATGGACTGATGGATGTGGTGGAAGTAGCAGTTGCATAAATGTGGACATCTGTGAGAAGACACAGAACAGAGCCAGCAGTCAAAGTCTGAGATGAGGAGAAGGACCTGGAAGAAAGCTTTGTGGCAACGAAATAGGAAAGAGGGAAGGAATGATGGAGAAGGTTTGGATATTGGAAGATACTTAGACACTTTAGCAAGAAAAATGGTCTGAGGCGTAACATGCTCAGGAAAATGGAAGAAGAAAATGTAACTGTAATGACTTCTTCTGTGAAGAACCCTTTTTTTTCTGAAATCCCTGGGTGGCAGGCAGCAAATTAGCAAATCCTCAAAATGAATCTGGAAAGCAACTACACTATCTGCTCTGAGAGAAAAGTTTAAATTGTCTAACATAGTTTTTATAAGGAAAAGAAAAATGTGCCGGAGGGCTGAGAGTTCTTAAGACCAAGTTATAAACCTCTGAAAATAGGATTTTATAATGGAAATGCAGAGATCATTAACTATTGTAAGCACCTCTAAGAATGACACCTCTATAGTAAATTACATTCAAATTAATATAAAACTGTAAAGATTCTCTGACAGCTTTGATTATGTAAGTTGATTTTAGTAGTTAAATGTTGACTTTCTATAATGCATTCTCCAAATATTATACTGAATGCTGCATCATATATAACAATTACCATGTCACAGGGCTATTTTGTGTAAATTAAATTATTGACAGCAATATAATTTTGTATTCACTTTATTATTTTGATCCATTTTTCTGTCAAAATATACAATGACTCTTCACTAGATTTAGAAACCAGTAAAACTCTTTAGATGGTGAAGTATTATTCTCCATACATTATTTTTCCTTAGCCTGTAATGAGATTGGGGAAGAGAGGGGGAAGCAACATTTCATTCCTCCTCTGACATTGTGTGTGTTTTTAGACATGTTGTCAACTTTAAATTGTGTTTCAATAATTGTGCTTATCAGAAAGTCTGCAAAGTCCACGGCAGCCCGGTCAGGCTGTCCAGGCATGTGGCAGAGATGGTTGTTTTTCATGTGCTCCGGCACAAGTGCTGTCCTGAATCACGGCATGGAGTTTGATTATGATCATAGCTTATGATTACAGGTTGGACTTGATCATCTCCAAGGTCACCTAGTTGATTCTTTGATTCCATGATTCTATGATTACTCAGCCTAGCTTTAAGGAGTTTCTATTGTACATCCCAGGGTGAATACTTCCTGGTCCTTGATATCTCTTATGAGTTAAGGTGAAAAACATCATCTGTGTGGTGCAGCTCTTTCTTCATACCTTCTTTTCCCATGTCCTTTGTGGGGGAGTATGGCAACAGTGACTGTCCATCTTTGGCTGCCTGGAAAGTACTTGCAGGTTGTGGTTTTAACTGCAGATCAACATTTGTAATGCAGCACTTAGGGTTTTCTCATTCACCCTTCTACAGATGCACAGCCTGTCAGCTCCTCATGACCTGCACGACACTAGAGTGCAGAAGTTTGGACACAAGCTCTGTCTTCCTATTGGATCTCGGCTCTTCTCCAGGCAGGTACCCTGACCCCCAATATGGAGACACCCCAGCTGGCTCACTTCACATAAAGCCCAAAGCCTGAATCATAAAGACACAGGGAGCCCCCAGAGTGACTCTGAAACATGTGCTTGGGTGCTATCCAATAAGGCGAAAGAAATGGGCTCAGCTGCTTTTAGGCAGAAAAGAGGACTGAATCCAGCACATCACACACCATGGGCATGGACTCCAGTACTCTTTTGTACTTTCTGGGCAGAAAAATTTCCTCCATTCTGAATGGTGGTAGAAAGACTCAACAAATGCTCATTTTCTCAGCTTGTCCAGACCAGGAAGATTGGGGAAAACATACTTTGCACATCTCAGTGGAGCTTACTTATGGCTCAGGTACAACCAAGCCTTAGTCACATCTGTATCTACTCAATAATAAAAATCAAAGACACGTTGGCACTCCTGAGAGCCTGGGAAGCAGTTTCTGGTCCCTGGGCTGGTGAATGCAGACTTGTTTGTGGCCATACAGCTGTGGGCTAGCTACCTCTTCAGTAAACTGGCCCAGGTCTGTGCCCTTAATGCCCTGTGAGCCTTAAATTAAAGATTATTTTTCAGATGCTGTTTGCAGTTGTTATTCAGCTGCACAGAGCATGTGGAATCAAGGGGACTGAGAAGAAAGCTGCAAGTTGCCAGCATGGTGGGGATGGGACAGGGGATGAGAGGTAACAGGGGAGGGTACTTGGAGTTCACCATTTTTAGTGCTCTCTAAATATGCCAAAGTTTATTTGTCTGTTGTCCACGGGTTGGGAACATATAAATAAAATATATGTCCTTTCCATGGCAGCACAAAATTACAAAAAGTCACCTGATACTGATGAAATGCACGTAACCATTGCACGTGCTCTTAATTCAGTATGAAATATTATTATATTGTTATGTCTGCATGCACCAAATTCCCTTGTGCTCAGTTTTAAGGGACAGAAGCCTGGAGACACTTGGCAATCTGTCCTGGAAATTACTGCTAGTGCTGAAAGTAGATGCCGCTTCTTAGCCTGGGTCATTCATTTTTCCCTTTGCTTAGGCTCTGTTTGTTATTGATCTACACTGCACATTCAAGATCTGCAGTGTGGTGGCAGTAGTAGTAGTGTGAACATGGAAAAGAATCTGCTTGCTTGAAGACTGATCTGTTTTTATATTAGTCTGATAGAAAAGCATTAGAGCTCTGTCAGCCTTACCCTCCTAAGATACTGGTATTGACTTGCATTCTGTAGGCAAACAGAGCTTAATAACAATAATTGCAGACACAACTGTTGAAGGACCATGTCAGCATGACCATTTCTGTTAGCTGGAACATTTATAAAATGCCAGGAAGTCATCAATGGGTAGAAGAATTACTTCCTTCTAGTTTCTTGTCTAACATTTAGTAGCTATCCCTCCTTTGAATGTTTAACTTGTAAGGAAAGATCTTGTCTTGGCACCTTTCTGCATGTAATTTCATGTATCTTCCCCTGTATGAAGCTGTTTCACACACAACCATGTTACAGCAGTAGAGTTTTAACAGGACCAGCTTCATATAGGAGTAGACAAATAGACTTGAGTCTTCCTATGGCACAGGCACAAATGCTAAGCCATGATGCTGAATTTCTTACTTGGCCTAATTTCTTGTTTGATTTGCCAGTGTGGGAGTTAATTGTATAAACACAGAAATATGGGAGATAGGAAGAAACACACTCTGTGCTCTCCTGTTCGGGTAGCTCTGTTTCTCACTGGCTTTGTTAATGTGTTGCTTACAGCAGTTTAATGGAAGGGGGGATGAGGAACAGTTGGCGATGAGAAGGACTTAATGTGAGAAGACATGGAGAAATCATATTGCTTGATAGGAAATATTTCCTCCCAGCATATTTCTGTGCTAGCCCACATAAGTGGAACTCTATAACAGTACCCTGTGACTACACCTGGAGATGCAATGGCATTGAGTTCAGGTATTAAACAAATATATATCCTGGTTCATCTAATTTTGGCATCTGAGATTTTAGGTAGCAGACATTCCCCTTGATGTGTGAGTGCCCAAACACTGTGGTGATGAGCCAGGCCTCTGTTAGCACCTCAGGTTACTAACCTGGAGAGAGGAACTATGCACAAAAGGAGGATTTAAAGCTAAAACAGAGCAAACAAGAACTAACAGCTGATTAAGTTATCCTGGGAGTTGGGAAAAATGAACCTGCTGGGCAGGTATTCCCTAATGATGTTGTTTTGACTTTACTAGCCTGTCTTCTTGATGTATCCTCTATTTGTTCAAAGAAAATCATCTGCTCCTATCAGCTATTTCAAAGTAAATTCACAAGAATAGCTTGTTCCCACTCTATTCCAAATATACATGTTGGCAGCAATTGCTGAGATAAGGGGGAAGGAAAAGGAACTACCAAGGAAGAGGAAAGACAGGAGGGGGAAGAGGGAAAAGACAGCTGAAAGGCTGGACAACAGAGTAGGGAGAGAGAGACATGAATGAGAAGGGAGGTGAAAGAACAAGCACAATACATCACAGCAGAGAAAACAAATCAAAGATATCAACAAACTCCTGCAAAACAGGTGGAAGCAGCCCAAATATACGATGAAAAGGACAATGCCCACCCTCAGGAGAACCTGGAGTTTTAGCCTTGAAAATAACCAAACTGTAAATAAAATCATGTCCAGGTTTTTTTTGCTCACTCAGATTTTAGGGGTTACATGATCAGAAAACTCAAGCTAACTTATACCACTTAAAAATCTGGCCCTAGAAATTTAAAAGCAAAGCATGTTGCTTATTTTAATCTCTTGGGGGGGTGGAGGGTGGGTGTTTGTTTGTTTGTTTGTTTGTTTTAATTCTCTGCTCCAATAAAATTTGCTGTCAGTTCCTGACAGAAAGCTATCTATTGGGTAACCTTGCTGAAAATTAATCTGAATCCCCTTGTCCTAAAGAATTCTTAGTCAGGATGGTCTTCTGGTCAAACTGGAGCATGTAGACATACCCTCAGGAGCAGAAAATAAAAGCTGATAAAAACTAAGGAAAAGCCAGAACCACACACAGATTGACTCACCCAGAGCAAAGAGCTGAGGGCTTTCAAGGCTGAAGACAGATTTGTTTAAGACAAAAACACAGAGAAATGAGACATAAATGGAAACAGGTTCTGAGAAGTGGCACATAGGGCAAATGCAAATGAGTGCTTGGCAATCTAGAAGTCCTGTAAGTGGCTCCAGCTTCCCTGGCGGGATAGGAAGTTTCTGGGAAACACCCCACAG
Organism: Corvus cornix cornix; assembly: GCF_000738735.6. Lineage (NCBI taxonomy): Eukaryota > Metazoa > Chordata > Aves > Passeriformes > Corvidae > Corvus > Corvus cornix. Next base: position 30,332,366 of record NC_046336.1, on the reverse strand, counting down.
AGCTCTTCTGCCTCTCTTCTCAAGAGAAGACTGCTTGGAAAATGGTGTTAGAGGTTTGCTTTCCCTCCTGGTTTGCTGGAGACAGATGTTATACCTGACCTTACTTCTCACCTGAGGATAAAAAGCTATGTCCAATTCTGAAGGCACTGTTTCCTATAAACTGAATATTCCCAGAAACCCTTCTGACAGGCTTTCTAAGCACTCAAGCAGTAGGTAATGGTACCAAGAGAACTGAAAATGTGACTCTTGCTATACTTCTTTTATTTCAGTCCTTCAAGGAAGAATGCCACTTTCATCATGAAGGGATGTACTCAATTAGTCTCTCTCTCAACTAAAGACCCAGCCATGGGACAAGGCAGTATTTACACAAAACACAGGAGACACGTTAGAGCAGGAAATACAAGGGTAAGTGAAACTAGTTTCAGAAGAAAGGACTGGAAAATAAAGCTTTGCAGGCAGACTATCACTATTCAGAAACAAAGTCGTCATTATTTTGAGAGTCTTGTCTCATGAATGACGTGTATCCCAGTAATTTTCACAGTTGAGAAGCAACTTTTTTTTTCTTTTTTTTTTCTTTTTTTTTTCTTTGTTCCCCCAGCAAGCAGCATGCAGAGCTCATATTTTAGCCTTTCAGCAGGGATGCCCCTCTGTGGCTCGCTCTCAACACTTCCCTGCAGTACGTGATCCCCCTGTCGACATTGTTGGGGTTGTGGGGGTCACAGGCTGTGGCCGGGATCTCTGACTCAACAGGACTATAGTCGCTCTATAGGTAGCACGACTGTGATGAAAACCTTTAGGGGTGCTGTTACACGGTGAAACACCAGCAGAACTCAGCCCAACGCATCGCTCTTTGCTCAGCTGCTGTGTCCTCGCTGGCTCCCGGGAGCGCCTTTCCCCAGGAGAGGGCAGTGGAGCCCGCACACGCTCCCCACTCCCCTCCCGACGGCGGCGGGGAGCATCCGTTCCCTCGGGTGTTCCGTGGGGAACTCATGGGCTGAGTAGAAGCAGGATTACGGATTTAATGTATCTGCTAGAAACCGTGTACGGGAACATCCAGGAAATAGTCTACGTGTTTAATAACGAGAATAAATTTTGAGCAAACAAGTCTGTTGTTGCTTTTATTTGACTGGAAGTTTTCTCTGTCACACATACTTGTTCACAGCCACACAAACTTAAACTAGTAGTTTGCTGATTCCACATGGGTTTATTTAATTCCTATAGCCCGAATTAGAAAAAGTTATTGACATTTAAATAGCCCTTCAGAATGCTGCTACTGCTATCCTAAGCCAAGTCCTCACAATAAAGTCATTTACTTATTTCAAATTTACAGGCATTCAACCTAAGACAACAAGCAGCCTTGGCTGAAAACCACAGAGTGGTTTCAAGGTACTGTAATTAAGGGCAGACTGGGATGCCTTCTCTGCTCCTTAGCCATCCACTTCCCCTAGTATGCCAGCAGTCAGCCAGCTGTTTTCTGTAGGCTCATGTTTACAGCAGGTTCCCCTGGCTGTATTCCAGGTTTTGGTAACTGGCCAGTGCAGACTAAGAGCCTGTATCAGGCCTGTGAGGGGCAGGCAGGGCAGGCTGAAGGGAAGTGGCTTTTGCCTGCAGCCTGGGAATCCAGCAGACACCCCTGGCCAAAACAAGCATTGCTTCCTGTAAGGACATGACAAATCTTTCTACCCCCAGTGAAAAGGGGTAAATTTAGGAAACTCTGAAATCCAGCTTTGGAGAGAAGATTTTCTCTTTTACATGAAACATTAAAAACTCACCAACCCCAATATGAATCTGGCCCAGACTCAGGACAGACATTCTTTGCTGTTGTCAGTGTCATTTGTCTCCAATCTGTAAACAATTCCCTGTTCCCAGGTGAGTTCCTACTCCCCGGGGCACCTGCTGAGCTGGGGCCACCTTAACTGTCCTGAAAGCAGTAGGATGCAGAGTGGAAGTGGCAGGCTGTGTTTCCCAAGCAGGCCTACTAACATCGCTGCTGTTAGCACGAGGTCAGGCAAGTTTTGCTGCAAAAGCATAGTAACCCCCTGGAGAGATGACTCAAATGTGTGATGCTAAGCTGGTTAAATGTGTTGCCAGCTCTACAGATGATAAGATGCCTTTTCTTCCTCAACCACTCTCAACTTAGGTATGGAAGCAAGGAAAATTTTATTTCTACAGCTCATGTCTCAGGTACTTGTGGTAGAGAATGGAAAATAAATCCCCAGTGCAATGTCAGCTAGAAACTTGTTGAAAGAGCAAATACAATAAATCCAAAGGGGCCTGGTTTCAAAGAAGTTGGGAATAGGAGAGAAGTCCTGCCTTTCAGCTCTGAACCCTCCTCAATCACTGCTATATCCAGTAAGATGTCATGCATGTTCAAGGCTCTTGGTGTGAGTGGGGATTTGGCAATTTGCACCAACAATCTGCCTGTCATATGAAACCAAGTGGTTTATAGGAAGCACAGAAATCAGTAGGATATTCTGTATGTAAGGGCCATTGACGTCAGTGCAAGCTGGACAGTCCAACCCTCGGAGTCTGCTGTAATCAGCCAAACGGGGATCAAAGGCACAAAGCACAGGCAAATCAATACAGCAAGGATATCTGAAAAGGGCCCAGAAACGTTTGAGTTTCATCTGTCAACAACTTCCTGAAACTGAGCATTAAGTATGTTTCCATGTTGCCCCATACCAGAGCCTGCTGCCATTGAGACAAAGCCCCCATTGAAAGATGTCGAGTGATTTGATTGTCCCTGGAAAGGCTGGAAATCAGACACAATTTACTCTATTTTTAAGAAGGCTTTTAAAATTAACCAACCAAGTCAACTACAGTAATATTCCACAGGTGAAGTTAGCAAGGAGGTTCATTAAATTTTATTTGTGTCCATCTTTCATTGACTCCTTTTCCATAGTGGAAGAACATAAATTAGCCAAGGCAGTTCAAAGCTAGAGTTGATTCACGGGGAGATTAAGGTGGGGTGTGAAACCTTGGTTCTCTTTTCTCCTGTGTGCATTATGATTTAGTGTCATCAGTGGGCATGTGGTATTTTGAATACAAGAAGATGATGTAGAATATCCATAAGCCCTAAATCTATCTGCAATGTTTTGCTGTAAGGAGGATACTGCACTTAGAGTTACTGTTTCTCAAATTCATGTAAAGTAACTCACCCCACTGCACAACAGATTCCAATATTTTGTTCTTTCATAGTAGCGGTTAGACCAATTATAGCTCAGCTGTAACGGAAAGGTACAATACAATTGCTCCTACTTCTCAGTCAAATTTCCCAGAACCTGTCTCTCTGTCACAATTTAACTTTTAAATTGAGATGGGTTTTTAAATGAAAATATCTAGAATCCTGCTGAAAGCTTGCTTTCAACTAAATCTCATATGTCAAATTGTATTGGCTGTACATTAAGTGCTAGAAAGGACTGGTAACAAAAATCTATGTTAAAAAACACTGTTATATATTTACTAATTACTGTGTATACTTCTCTGATCACCCATCAAGGCAAATATCTAGGTTTACACCTACCATTCCTTAGAAAATGCCTCTAAATCTTTTACTTTTCCAGGGACTCTGCTGTCTAGTCTGGACTCTGTGGTGCCTGGACAAGTAGTGAACCTGGAGCATCACCAAAGGCAGTGAACTGGAGGAACTGAAAGAGCCTTTCTCAGCTGGGGTGTGAGGTGTGGCATGGATAAAGAGGGTCCTGGGAGACACTGTGACAGTGCTTGGGAGCCAAGGCAGAGGTAAGTCCATGCGCCATAGGGATGCCCGAGCACACCCCTCTTCTGTGGCACAGGCTGTAATGTATTAGACCTGTAAATATTAGTATGTGCAGTTAAAAATGAAAGCGAAGAGTTTTTAGCCATCCTATGTATTCTCTGGCTTGTTGCTTTGGAACAGCAATGCACTGTTGTAGTATCTCTCATATGTTGCCATGTCTTGCTGCTGCTTGGGTTGTCAATGGGTTGTTTTTTTACTGCAGACTATTGAAAAGGGGCCTCACATGCTACAGACCATATGTGGGAGTTGCTTTCCTAAATACAGTAATAAACAGCCACGAGATGAAATATCCCCAAGTAATGAGATTAGTGACATGGGATACAGCTTTCAAAAATAATTACATCTGACACCCTCATCAGCAAGAAGATGTAGGGGCTGCAAGCTCTAAGCTTGGGAACAGTGTATGAAAGATTGGCTTCTCCTGGGAAGGGAGGCACAAGGGAGGTTATTTTTAGTACTTCGGAGGAAAAAAAAAAAAAAAAAGAAAAGCCAGAATTTAAGCACTCTTCGGTTTGATACCCTCGTTATGGAGGAGATCATGGAGAAATAAAGCAAAAGAGGGAGTGGAAATGTTACTGAGGATGGAAACTGTGGGAGCAAGAGGTTGAACTGAGCAAAGCGGGAGCGGTAGGGTCAGAACGGAACGAGGTGGGGCGGCGGGGGGGCACTCTTGTCCCCCTGCCACCCCTCCCCGTCCCGTCCTCGCTTGTGCCCGTCGATACAATAACAACCCAGCGACGGCGGAGCAGGCGGTTCCGTTTTCGCGACGGTATATATAGATCAGACACTTTCCAAAAAAAGCAGCGCCGCCGAGTCGCTCTGTTCGGCGGCTCTTTCCACCCGTAATTCAGAAAAAAAAAAAAAAAACAAAACCAAAAAACAAAACCTATTTTTTAAAATTATTTTTTCTTTAAGAAAGCTCTATTCCGTGAATGCGGCTGTTTCCTGACCCGCCGCCGGTTTGCGGTTACGGGCTGCAGAGAAAGTGAGCGGGGTCTGGCGGGGCGGCCCCGGGACCTCCTCTGCTTTTCCGAGCCTTTTTAAAATTTTCCGGAACGAGCCCTAAAAGGGCAGGCGGGGCGGGGCCGGATCCTCGCCTTTTTAGGACAAGGGCTCCGCCACCGGAATACCCCCCTGGGCGGCGCGGCGGGCGGCGGCGGGGGCCGAGCGGGGCCGGGGCGGGTCGGGGCCGCCCCCGCGGGGCGCGGAGGGTGTGCGGGGAGGGGGGGCCGGGGCGGGCGCGGGCCGGCGGGTCCCGCACGCGGGCGCCCACGTGACCGCCGGGCCCCGTTCCTCAGTCCTTATATGGGCAGTGACGTCCCGGGCATTCAGGGGGCCCCCATAAATAGTTACCGCCAGACTTGTCCTCCAGCGCGAGCTGCGGCGGGAGCGCGGCGCTCCCGGGGCACCGCGGGCACCGCACCGCCGCGACGGGGCGGCCGCCCGCCCGCACATGCCGCGCCGGCTCCCGCGGTCCCCCCGCGCCGGTAGTGGGAGGCAGGGGGAAGCGCCCCCTCCTCTCCCTCCCCTCCCCGCCCCGAGCGCCCACCGCCGGCCGGGAGCGCCGCTCCCCCGGCCGTCCCGCTGCCCCCATGATGACAGCCAAGGCGGTGGACAAGATCCCGGTGACCCTCGGTGGGTTCGTGCACCAGCTCCCCGAGGGCATTTACCCCGCGGATGACATCTCCGCTGCGCTGCCAACTTCGGTCGCGATCTTCCCCAATGCCGACCTGGCAGGGCCGTTTGACCAGATGAGCGGTGTGGCAGGAGGTAAGAGGAACCCTCGCAGGTGCGGGCCGGGCCGCCCGCGGAGAGCGGCGGCGCGGCGGAGACCCGGGGCGGTGGGCGGGGGTCAGACTGGAACGGGGCGCCGGGACCCTCTCCGGGGCTCCCCCGCTGCCTGGCCGGGGTCCCCGCCGCCCCTCGCGGCAGCCCTACCTCCGCACCCAGCTCGGGGGGGAAAGTTGCAGTTGGCGTGGAGCCCCCCTGCATCCGGAGCGCAACATGTGCGCGCCGCAGCCCCGTGCTGGGCCGGGGCGGGCGGTGGCTGGGACCGGTGCCGGTCGCCCGGCGGGTGGCGGCGCGGAGGGCTGACCTGCTCCTTGCCCCCCCAGACGGCATGATCAACGTGGACATGGGCGACAAGCGGGCCCTGGACCTGCCCTACGGTGGCGGCTTCGCGCCCAACGCCCCGGCTTCCCGCAACCAGACCTTCACCTACATGGGCAAATTCTCCATCGACCCGCAGTACCCTGGCGCCGGTTGCTACCCCGAGGGCATCATCAACATCGTGAGCGCGGGGATCCTGCAGGGGGTCAGCACGCCCTCCTCCGCCGCCTCCTCCGCCGCCTCCTCCGCCTCCTCCGCCGCCTCCTCGGCCACCGCTGCCTCCGCCACCTCCCCCAACCCGCTGGCCGGGGCCCTCGGCTGCACCATGGCACAGGGCCAGCCAGCCGACCTGGAGCATCTCTACTCGCCTCCGCCGCCGCCCTACTCGGGCTGCGGTGACCTGTACCCGCAAGACCCCTCTTCGGCTTTCCTGCCCGCCGCCGGCGGCGGGGCACTGCCTTTTCCCCCGCCGCCCTCCTACCCCTCACCGAAGGCGGCGGCGGCCGACGGCGGGCTCTTCACAATGATCCCCGAGTACGGCGGCTTCTTCCCGCCGCCTCAGTGCCAGCGGGAGCTGCACGCCGGCCCCGACCGCAAGCCCTTCCCCTGCCCCCTCGACTCGCTCCGCGTCCCGCCGCCCCTCACGCCGCTTTCCACCATCCGCAACTTCACGATGGGGGCGCCCCCGGCGGGCGCCGCCCCCGGCAGCGCTCCCGGCAGCGGCGGGGGCGAGGGTGCGGGCGCCCGGCTGCCCGCCGGCGCCTACAGTCCCCACCACCTGCCGCTGCGGCCCATCCTGCGGCCCCGCAAGTACCCCAATCGGCCCAGCAAGACGCCGGTCCACGAGCGGCCCTACCCGTGCCCCGCCGAGGGCTGCGACCGCCGCTTCTCCCGCTCCGACGAGCTCACCCGGCACATCCGCATCCACACGGGCCACAAGCCCTTCCAGTGCCGTATCTGCATGCGGAACTTCAGCCGCAGCGACCACCTCACCACCCACATCCGCACGCACACCGGCGAGAAGCCCTTCGCCTGCGACTTCTGCGGCAGGAAGTTCGCCCGGTCCGACGAGAGGAAGCGGCACACCAAGATTCACCTGCGCCAGAAGGAACGGAAAGGAGCCGCCGCCACCGGCGGGTGCCCGCAACCCGGCGGAGGGAGCGGTGCCGCCGCCCTGGCCCCCTGCGCGGCGCGGACGCGGACGCCCTGACGGCGCGGGACGCGCAGGACCGAGCGCGGAGCCGCCGCCGAGCGCGGCGGGCGCGGAGCGGAGCGGGGCCCGGCGGGGCGCGACGAGCACCTGGCGGCGCCGCGGGGCTCCCCCGGGCCGGGGCGGGCCGGAGCGAGCCGGAGCGGCGGTTGTACATAGGGGCTGCGGCGGGAGGATGGATGCATGCAGTGCCGTCGTGGTGAGGTGTCCTTGGTGCCTTGTGTGGTGTAGAGCCCGGTCCCCTGTCTGCATGTGGGGGGTGCCTTACCTATCCGCTCCGACGACAGCAGCGACACCGAGACCGGAAAGTTTTTCCCTCCCTGGTTTTAGTATGGCTGTACATTTCTGCCTATTAATATTGGGATTTTTTTTTTTTTTTAGAGACTATATTTTTGTACGCACTGGTTTGGGGTTTTGGTTTTGTTTTTCTTTTTGGTGACTTAAAAGTGTTCCGTTTGTAGTAGGACTTGGGACAGGATGTAAATACTCGGGCTGGGACCGGCGCCCGTGGTCGGCCGGGACCCAGTGCGCCGCAGGTAACACGAATAATGCACAACCACTAATGGGGTCTGGAAGGAGAGGGGGGTGTCTTTCTGGCCACTCTGTAAATAAACTTTTCGACAATAGGGTAGGTGCTTACAACGTTTATAAAAGACGACAAATAAATCTCTTAATTATGCTAAATTGACATCTTTATTTCCGTAGGTTCCCTGGCCCGACCCAGGGACGGGGTGTCCCCCGGTCATTCCCGGCCCGCGCCGGGTCCCGGCGGTGGAGGGCTGCGGGGCAGCCCGGCCCGGGTCTGCTGGGCGCACCGCACCGCACCGCCCCGCCCCGCCCCGCAAAACCTCGGCCTGGAAAACCTGCGGCCCCGGCGTACAAACATTCGCTTTTGGGCGCGGGGATTTCCCTCGGAGACGAGAGACGGGATAATATTAACCAGGGAGCGGGGTGGGTTTTTTTGACTCATTCTGTTTTGTTCCGCGGTTACGATCCGCCCCAGGCAACCTCCGCGAGTGGGCACCGGAACAGTGAGTACCGCCGCCCCGACGGCCGCCGCTCGGGGGAAGCGGCTCCCGGGGCCGCGCGGGCGGCACCGCGCCCGCGCCCGAGGGCTCTGCAACGGCCCGGGGCGGCGGCGCTCACCCCCGCGGCACAGCCGGACTGCTTTTGCTGAACCCGCATGGCCGCAATATCGCGCTTTTTTTTTTTTTTTTGTAAACTTATTTTTAGTTGTTTTTAAAGATGTTATCCCGGCCTCGGCCCGCCCTCGGGTCCTGCCATCGGTGCAGGGTCGTAAAGGCCCCGCGGGCTTGCTGCTCTGCCACACAGATCCCCGGTGTGGCCCGCACTGCAGAACTGAGCTGCGCAGGATGGACCGCACCACTAATGCCACAGCCCAGCACAGCAGGGCAAGGGGGTCAAGCCCTTGCTTGGTGGTTCCCAGCCTCTGCTTGCCCAGGTGTTAGGTCCCGTTGTGCAAAGCCCCAGCAGCACCTGCCCTTTCTGTCTGATACACCCTGCTCCCCATCTTCTGGAACTTGTGTTGGCTTTTGGGGCAGCTGCTCTTCGTTTTGGAGAGGCAGTCAGTGGGAGCTGAAGTGACATACCTGGTTCTGAATCAAGACAGCTTCTAAAGTTGGGCACGGACCAGCCTGTGCAGAAGCCATGCTCACTGCCCCACCATCCACCTTAGCAGCACAAGTAAGCCTTCACGTCCTGGGCTGCAGTTTTGCCACCTGATCCCATGTGGTCCTGGCCCCCAAGAGACTACAGCCTGCTGCAGGAGGGATGTCACACAGAAGTTGCAGCCTCCTTGCCTGCTGGGCTTCTGCAGGTACCGCCATGGCCTTGGATAACCACAGCTCAGTCACAGCCAGAGCATCTTGACCAAAATCGGTACCTCAGCTACCCAGACACACAATCCAAGGCTCCCCTTGCACTCTCCAAAATACTGTCTCCAGCCATGCTACAAAGAAAAAACCCAAAATCAAAAGCAAAAATGAGGTAACACAGAAATCGTAAAAGAGCTGAAACTAAAGAAACTGCTGGTGACTAGTGTACAGCTACGAGAGCACCTCAGATCGTGTAGTATCAATGGTCCTATGCTCCTGTCTCTGCCTTGCAGTGAGAGCCAGCTTCAAAAGCAGCAATAGTGTATGGGCCTGGATTTGCCTGCAGGATTTGGGCTGAGAATCCAGTGCTAAGCATCGCCTCTCAAGGAAAGGCCAGTCACACTGTTTGGATTGTCAGGCAAAAGAAACTAGCACTCTGTACTGTAGTTGGCTCAAGGCTCTCATACTTGTGAAGGAAAGTAATGACTGGTCAGTGCTGAGATAGCCTGTATTTATTCTATAATTCAGCAATAACAATTATTTTGCTGTTGTGAAAACACAATAATCAGACTGCAGAGAAGAATGGCATTACAGACTTAAACCTTCTGCCTACAGATAACCCAGAACATAGGAAGTAAGTTTCAATTAGTGAGTAAGCAAGAAGTTACACAAAGAGGCTTTTTTTTAAAATGCATCTCAGGTTTTTGTTGCTATTTTTCCACCTTTAAATACTTTGATACTAACACCTTAATTAAAAGAAAAGAAAATAAGAGGGGGGGAAAAAAAGGTTTTGCCATGGTTAACAGCACTCCACAGAGTGACCATGCTGTCCTCTTCAGAAAGATCCATTAAATATTGTCCGATTAAACATCTTGACTAGGTTTTACACATGGAGGAAAAAAAATTAAAAACCAAGCATGGGGAGGATAGAGCAGATGAGATAAAAAATGCTCACTGTAGCAGTTTGTTTTTCCAGTACAGCCGTTTGCACGCACCGTGCTATCTTCTTTGTGGACTTCTGAAAAAGGATGACTGTCTTCATGAGCCTTGCAGAGAGGTAGAAACAGGCTGTAACACAGGGAGGCATTGCCTTATAATTAATGACTACATTCGATCAAGAATTGTTACACATTAACTAATGCTAAACTGCAGGGGAATTCCAAGAAAAACAGGTAATCCAGCTGCAGAAATATCAGACACCTTAAAGTGCTCTAATAAATGGAAATCACCTGAAATAATTTCTACCAATTTTTCCTTGCAAAAGAATTAATCCATGCATGCATAATTCTGACTGTATATTACATTCATGCTTTCGCAGGCCAGGGGAAAAAAAAAAAAAGCAGCAATGCCGTCTCAGAATCATTTAAAAATTCACACATACAAGCCACTGTACAGGAAAAACAAGTCTGCTTTTATAAATACACAGAAAAGTGAAGCCAGTTGTGGAATGATTTCTGGAGCAGGTTGGTACATCACTTAGGAGGTTGCTAAGTTGTGTTTTTTTAACTCGAATTCTCACATCATGACTAAGATGGCCAAGGCTGCCCTGGCCTGGGTTTGTGATATGAAGTGTGCGTTAGGATCAACAGGCACAAGACCAGTCCCTGCAGTACAGATGGGGCATTTCACCTGTAGAAAAACCTTCTCCCGTGTTAGAAAGATTGCATCCCCTGCCACGGACAAACTGCATCTCCAGACCGCTTCCATCATACAAAGGCGAAATTCACGGTGTCTCTTCTACTCTACGTTTATTGAAAAGCCTTATGAAAAAGTAGTCTTTATAAATAGTATAAAGAGGGAAACTGCGAGGCTTCAAAAGCCCAAAGCGTTCACTTGTCCATATAAAAACACAGACCACGCTTTGAAGAGAAGACAATCAGGTCAAATCTTATCAGTACCTAGGGTATGCGCTGCTGTATATTGAAGGTTTGCAAATACGCCGTGTTTCTAGAATAGCTTCCACAACAGTGGATAGTTGTTTTTTCTCTTATGATGTCCAGTTTCTGCCACCTTCTGCCACCACTGCGTTAGAGGTTCCAAGCGAGGTTAATTAGCAGCTGTCTCCTTCTTGTTGAAGGAAGTATGCATAGATGCACTCAGTAATTCTCAGTTGCAATAGTGACATCTTGTATGCGACACTTTAAAGAACTGCTGAAAAGTAACTCTGAACCTGACAGTGTCTCTTTGGAGCAGGAATTTCGTTAACTCCAGCCCTGGGGATTGATCACTGGCATTTACTGGAGGCTGTCCTGGCTCAGGAGTTGTTCTGGATTTGTTTTTTACTAGCAGGGTACAGGTCTTCTTGAGAATCACTCTGAAGACAGTCCCCAAAGGCTATAGCCTGACCAACCCCCTTCCCAGACTCAGTGGGCACAGTCCCCTGGCCCTGTGGTGCCAGCTGGCTGTGGCAGTGGGAGCCCCTCTGGAAAATGTCGGGGCACCCTGCAACAATTCTTATTGCATTTACTCTCCCTTTGGAGCCTGAACGCCCCTCCCTGATGCGTGGCCCTAACTATTTACACAGGATGCTGGAATATTTCCCCGACCCTTCAGCTGAGCAGCTTAACCGTGCTGCTCCCGCACATCGGCCCCAAGGACATAAACACGTTCTGGCGCTTTATTTCCCCCGACTCACGAAGCCCGCGATCAGAGGAAGACTCTGACCCACGGCGCTCCCGCGCAGCTCCAGCCAGCGCCGGCCGGCACGGAACACCGGGTCCCCGCGGTGCTGCTGTCCGGTGGGCTCGGGGGGCGGCCGGGCGGGGGTCGGCGAGCGGCGGGTTCCCCTCTCGGCGGGGCGAGCGCACAACGTCCCCAGCGGCCGCCGCCCGGCCCGGGCCGCCGGCGGCGACTCAGAGGCAGACGCGGGGCCCAGGGTAGGGCTCACCCCCGCACCAGAAGTCGGCGGCCTGCGGGGTCTCCACCAGCCACACCTCCCGCGGCAGCGCGGGCGGCTCAGCGGCCGCCGGCGGCCCCTCCAGCAGCCGGTAGTAGTGGCAGTCCCGGCCGTGCTGGGGGTCGTAGGGCGGCGCCAGGATGTCGAGGAAGGCGGCGGGCCCGTCCACGGCGTCGATCTGGTGGAGGTTGTCGGTGTGCGGCGAGAGCAGGCAGGGCGGCGAGGCGGGCGTGTAGTGCTGGCGGGAGCGGAAAAGGGCGCGCAGGCACGGCCCGCTGCCAGCGGCGGGGGGCGGCGGGGCGGCGGCGGCCCCGGCGGGCAGCGTGTCCATGCAGGCGATGCGCAGCGTGCCGTACAGCACCTTCAGCATACCGTTCATGCCCGGGTGGTCGTGCAGCGGGATGCAGGCGCCGCTCCGCAGCAGGAACACGCCCATGCTGAAGCTCTCCGTCTCGCAAATGTGCATGTAGCTGACGGGAGGCACCACGCCGGCCCACGGCGGACCCCCGCCCGCCGCCGCCGCCGCGGCCGACGGTCCCCGCGGCGCCAAGTGCAAGTCCTCGGCGCGCACCTCGTCCAGCAGCTGCTGCAGGCGGTGCAGGTTCTCCCCGAAGGCCGGGCCCGCCGGGCTGCGGAAGGTGATGCGCGCCTGCCGCGCCACCCGCTGGATCAGGGAGGCCATGTTGTCCCGGGGCATGGCGGCAACGGCCCGGCCTGGCCGCGGCGGGGCGGGGCCCCGTGCCGCTTCCGCCACCGCCCCCCGGCCCGCCGCGCAGCCGCGGCGCCGCCGGGCACCACGGGGCTCGTAGTCCGGGCTGGGGCCCCGCCAGGGGAACGCGGAGGAAGGAGGAGGAGGGCAGCAGAGGTGAGGAGGCGCGGGGGGCCGCGGGGCCGGCCGGTTTCCAGAACTTGTGGCGGCCGCCATGGAGCGGTGAGGGGAGACGGGCGTGAGGGGAGACGGGCGGGCGGGAGCGGCCGCTCCCCCGGGGCTGAGGGGTCCCGCTCCCCATGGCGCTGGCAGGTGCGCGGCTGTCTGGGGGGCTGCGCTAGGGCCGAGGAAGCCACGGCAATAAGTTGTCCGTGCCGCGTGTTTCCTCCCGCACGGCTGGGGGAGGGGGTGGGTGAGGAAGCGCAGGAGCAACTTGTTACTTGGCTTGTAGTTAAGCCGTGTCAAACTGAGCAAGGCAGTGCAAGTACAGTGTCATGGACGTATAACAACTGCATGGACAAATTGTCTTTTGCCACTAACTGCTTGATATAACCACGCCATTTGGGCAAAGTTACCAGATTTGAGTTTTCTGGCACCGCCTCTCCCATTTCAGTATTGGGTCGAGGTCGTGCTGTACGGCACGCACTGTCCTTCATGCATCTCCCGATGGTCACTTCTGAGTGTGGTTGTGTCTGAATTCGTTATCTTTAACCACAGGTGAACACCGATGAGCACACAGAGTTCCAGATGCTGATCCTCAGAGAATCCACATGTGACAGAAAGGATGGATAATCTTTTGGCTCAGCTCCAGCCTGGTGGAGCCTGCATGTGGTTGTTTCAGGCTAATGTACAAAAAGGGTACTGCATTTATTCTGCCAGGTTTTTATTCAATTTGCGTATTTGTGGCAACGGTCCTATTACCTTCTCTCTAATTGGCGTGGCTGGGGGTAGGAGATCATGCCTAAAAATCCATGCTTTTGAAGTCAGAAATTAACCTGTTAGTGCTGGGATTTTTTTAAACGAGGTTAGGCTCTGGTCAGAGAAATATACAGACTCATTCCACTTTGAGTTCTATTACTTGCATGGGTTTGTAGCATTTAAGTACCATGGAAGGTCTAGGTTCTGAGAAACAGTGGAGTGATAATCAAATATTACTCCAGGGGCTGCAGCCTGCCAGGTTAAAAAATTTCATTTTAAAACTAGGTAAACTAATGTATTTTCTTGATTAAAGGCAAACTCAAGTTGTAATATATGCATTAAACTTAAGTAAGATATACGTGGCTTTACAGTATTCTTATACATTATCATAGAATGGTTGGTGTTGGAAGGGACCTTAAAGATCATCTGATTCTTGGAACATAGCACCATGGGCAGGGATGCCACCTGCTAGATCAGGTTGCTTAGGACCCCATTAGACCTGGCTTTGAATGCTGCTAGGGATGGGGCATCCACAGGTTCTATGGGCAACCTGTTGCAGAATCTTACCACGTGAATGATACATACTCTATATCAGTCAGAAATACAAGTGTTGCGGCATGTAGTTGTGGCCAAGTAGAGGATGAAATACTGATGCTGTAGACAAAGATGGCATCTTGGATCTCTTTTCCCAAAACTATTTCCTGCCCCCTATAAATAAATTTGGTGCACAGAATGCAAATTCAGGTCATGGCATCATTGCATCTGTCTCCACAGAGAAGGATGTTCATTTGACTTGCTGCTTTCAAGTTCCACCTGAAGTTACAAAGCATTGCAATCTTCAGCTGTTTGTTAAGTGCTAAGCAATTTGTTAAGTCTGCCCTGTGCCAGTGTTGGGAGCACAGGGTGAAGACTGGGTGTGTATTTCTGTACCTGGCAGGAACAGGTCTGTCTGGCAGGATGCTTAGGGTGAGGGGGCATTATCCTGAGTGGAGAGGGAGAATCTTTAAAGGCCTGTGAGCCTTCCTGAATGGGAATGAACTGCTGAGGACACTGACAGTCTCATCACTGTTGCATTGGGTGGCAACTGGCATTTTGTTAGAAGCTGAGGGATTGGAAGTCTCTGTGTTCAGTCTGCTCTTCTATTCAGCCTCCTTCACAGGGGCAGTCAGTTTAATTGTGGAGATGTGCACTGGAATTTTTGGCAGTACTGTTATCAGTGATAATGATAAATTCTTTATTGGCTACCTATTTGTGTCCTGCCTCAACAATTGCACTTGCAAGTGAGTACTAGAATACTTGATTTTGAACACACTGGTTCTTCTTCTATGCAGCACAAAAATCAGCTGCTTTGTGGAAACAAATGCTTGGTATTTGTAGTACAATTGTGTACATGGAGTAACTTGCAGTTGAAGGAAAGACCAGCATGGAAAAGCAGGATCCTGAGTTTGAACTCAGCCTGTTCTTGCCTTGCTGAGTGGTTTGGACCCTTTCAGTACTTATCACTCTGTAAACCATGAATCATGCGTACAAGGACATTTATTAAGATTTTAAGAACCTCTTTGTGGGGACAATCCTGGTGCCGTGTTAAAGTGGTGGTGGGGTTTATATTTTGCATAATTGATCACGTTATGATCTCCAATGTTTTTAACTGCTGTATTGATTGCATTTCTAACAGAAACAGATACAGACAAAAATATATTAATGTTCCAGTTAAATCCTATATCACATTTTTTCACCCACATTTTGTCATTGCAGCAATATTCAAATAAACCCACAAACCAACCTCAACAGAAAAGCAAGCTGTCCAGCCAACTGGCAATTAAATTGACATGTCTTTTTTTCTGAAAGGCCATATTCTTAGCTAGCCTCTACTATCTTGAGCACATGTGAGAAAAAAAAAATCACGGTGAAGTTGCTTGACTGGGCTTTGGGACTGCATTGTGTTGGTGATGCAATGACCGAAGTTCAGCCCTGAGGTTTTATGATACAGCCAGTGAGCTGGAGGTCGGGTTCAAGTTATGGTTTCGGTCTCCTGCTGTGTTTGTTTTGTTTCTCCACACACGGAAAGAGAACGTGCTGGGAAGTGTCACAGCTGTTTTCTCCTGCTCCGCCCCACTACTTTCAGTCTGCTCCCCTTTCTACCTGGACTACACCGTGAACAACTTCTTGCTTCTTTGTTGCTGTTATATATTACAACTCCCTCCAAGTTTGTGAAGAACCCCTGGTTAATTTTTGCTTTCTTCTAGGGGTTGCTCCCCACATCCTCCTAATTTCTTTTGAGAAGTTAGAATTCCCTGTAACCATCAGATAAAGCCATCTGTAGTGGATGGAAATGACAACTGCTTGTGTAGAAGGTCAGTTGTTACCTGTTGCTAAATGTCACAATGTCAACAGCTGCAGATGTGTATTTATGTAGGACAAAACCCAAGAATCTCTGTCAAAGAGCTTCTTTTTTGCACAGTTCCTGCCACTGGTTCTTCAAAGGTGTATTTTTTTTAATAGCTACCACCAATGAAGGAGCTAGATAGGAATGGTAGCCAGAGGTGACTCAGATGAGAACAGGACGGAAAAGAGAGAAGGCAAACAACATGTCTGTAATGTTTGCTGGCTCTCCAGTAATGGCTTACGTAAAAGAAAGTTGGTTATCAATTATTCAGCAGAGAATTTATATATCAGTAGAAACACAGGGGAGTGCTAGATATAACTGCACTGAAATCAAAAGGGGAATAAGGTTCATATATATTCCAAACATCAAGCAGATCTATGTAACATTAAGATTCCCACCCACCTTTACCACTTCTTTACTGAGACTCATCCTGCGTTCCATTAACTGCTGGAGAGAGTCCAGAGGAGGCGACCAAGATGATCAGAGGGATGGAGCAACTCTCCTGCAAGGAAAGGTTGAGACAATTTGGTTTGTTCAGCCTGGACAATGGATGGCTTAGGGGTGACCTAATTGTGGCCTTCCAGTACCTGAAGAGAATCTACAAGAGGGATGAAGATGGACTTTTTACAGGGGCATGTAGTGACAGGGCAAGGGGGAAAGGGTTCAGGTTGAAGGAGAGTAGATTTAAAGTAGATATGATGAAACACATGTTTACAGTGCGTGTGTGTTGAGGCCCTGCACAGGTTGCCCTGGGTAGCTGTGGCCGCCCCATCCCTGGAGATGCTCAAGGCCACGCTGGACTGGGCTTTGAACAACCTGGTGTAGTGGAAGGTGTCTCTGCCCATGGCAGGGGATTTGGAACTAGATGTGATGATCTTTAAGGTCACTCCCAACCAAGGCTATTCTATGGTTCTAGGAACCATGTAATTCACCCCTCGCTGCACTCTTCATGTGCTGTAGCTCCTCAGTTAAATGCACTATTTCTATATAAAGCACATCATTAATGGGTTTTATTGACAGTTTGCTACAGAACAGCCTAGAGCAGGAGTTGGAGTGACTCAGAGTAGGAAAGGCTGTGCAGCATACAACTCCGTGTGCATGAATTTCCAGGGATAATAAGCCTTCTTCTGATCATCTGAGTTCAGCTCCATCGAATTCATGCTTTGCCCTGGTGCAAATCAGATCTGTGCTGATGTCTCTGGTGCTGCTCAGGTTAGACTGTGGTGATGGGTGCCATGGCCTTACTCCTTTTGAACTCACTGACTGTCTAGGGCTGGCCCTGGGTGTGAGGAGGAGGGAAGCTGCTCCCTTGCAGGGAAAGCCCTGTGTCTCTGTGCATGTCTGCTCTCCCATTATCACTGACCTCAGTGCCATATTTACTTTTACCTGCTGTGCAATAGGTGCAGTATAAGAGCACTTTTGTCCTAGGCTAGGGTGTGATTCTGCTCTCTCAGAGCCTGAGAGTTGGCAATAGGTAGCAATAGGTTGCTCACTAACTCTAGGGTCCCAGAGGGTGTGAGCTGTGGGTCTGCCACTGCTTGTGCTGTGCTAAGCAGTGGTCACACACCAACTCTGGGACAACCTTAGTAGCAAGGTCTAAAGTAATCCTGTTTCAGTGGCTTAAAGAGTTGCTGCTGTGCCACTGAGTCACACTTGCTCACTCATAGCTTTCCCTCACTGCCAAAAATGCTTCAGCACAGTGTGTCTGGAAGCTAAGCCTTTCTTTCTCACAATCACGAGTGAGGACTGGGTATGAGTGTTACACAGGTGAAGCCATAGTAACTTGATTGCCTTTGGTTGTACATGTAATACATTATTTTAAGAACCATTTTTCAGCAAGACAGGAACTACTTAATTTCTTAATGATTTGGGGTCAAGTTTATCCCAGTGGGGATCTATATAGGGCTAATCAACAATGATAAATTTAAGAAGGAAAGAATAGCCAAAGAATATTTTTCAATATAATTTTTTCATGGAAAGACTTAGTGTTCAGCAGCAAAAGAGGTTAATGGTAAAACTTAGTGGGTATTTAATGGGATGGAAATTTCTTTCAGTGTTTTCAGATGTTTATAAGGTTTAGGTTAACTGGTAAATCCAGTAAAATCATTCTTTGTCCCATAGGTAAATGGTCCGTGTTGGACTCCATGCCTCTGTGAGGAGGAAGGAAATTTTATTCAAGTGTTGAAACAAGTGAGGTGGACTGAGGGAAGCAGAAGAAAAAGGCCAAGACCTGCAGAACTGTTACAGCCACCCATGCATAATGTTGATCCCTGTTTGAGAGATCAACCAGCATCTGACTACTTCCAAATCAAAGAACATCAATTAGAAATCATTGGCAATTAGTTAGTAGAGAAAAATCCAGGAAAAAGAGAAGGAAGAGATGCCAGTGAGTGAGGTCAGGGGGGTGTTCCAGAGAAGCAGCATGAAGAGGTGAGTTGGTGTGGTGCAGGGAATGAGGCAAGGAGGGAATAGGGAAGTTCGATTCCATGACATACAGCTGCAGATGAACAGCTGTTAAAGGGGACATACAAAGGCCTTTGGAAGATCAGTGCAGTGTGTAGGCTGGGTTTTGAAGTGTGGATTGAAATGAGGATATGAACGTTTTTGTTTCTTTAAGAATGAAGAGAGTAGTGGTGTGTTTGAGGACAAAGTGACAAGTCACAAGTTTGGAAATGACAAGTCTTTGCCAGAGCCATAAACGTGACCTTTGCTGGATGTGGTCTGATGCTCAGAGTATTTGCATGACCACATGCCCTTTTTAGGGTAGAATAATATACCAGTTAGTAACATGCCACTTCTGCATAGGTATAATTTAGGATGATTGAGGAAAAAAACACAAAGTTATCAAGGTATAAAAGGCAAGTTAGTTCAGATACTAAACATCTTGATTTTACTTTTGCATTTCACAGCATGGCAACAGAAGCATGGTAGATTTTCTTGGAAAATTAGAATGAATTCCAGCAGAAACCAATGCAGAAACTCCAGTTTTTCCTGAAAACTAGCCTCCGCTATTTCCCATAGCTAAGTATTTAGGGCTTGCAGGATCAGGGCCTAACAAGCCACACATCCTTCTTACTGTTGGCTTGGGGTTTTTCTTATCTCTAGGAAAACAAAATTCTCCATGTCTCTGTATTAAAATGATTGGAAATTGAACTTAGGGGGATCTAGCATGTGATTACTTTTTTTAGACAGGATTTTCTTCATAGCTGAATTGGACTGAGTTTTTTTTCCCTCACAAACCAGATGGTAAGTGATTCAGTACTTTTAGCAGTAGAAAAATGATTTGTTTTCTTTCCTCAGTAGTTGGTGTGAATGTACTTTTCTTTATCTCTTTACATATTATGTAAACAGACTTTACCAGCATTTTTGTACATGGGTAACAGTCCTGATCCTGCAGAGAGCCTTGCACACAGGAGTTGACATAGCTCACGTAGAACTGTTTGCATGGACCTCATGACAGGGTCGTAACTGTATTTGTATCTTTATGTATGTACTTAAATTTACAACACTGTATGAGGATGCCAACACAATTTTAAATCCACAAAACAACTGAGTAACTTTGCACATTTTGCTTTCTTTTCACCTACCAAAGTCTCTGATCTCTTCTGCTATGTTCCTGTAGTAGACTCAAAGCTTTGTCCTTATTATACAGTGTACTTCCTGCTGTGCAGGGGGAGTGAGGTCTTCATTCACGTAACCTTTTGGATTTGTACTGGTGCTACTCCCTTCAGAAGGGATTGCAGTAACAGTGGCAAATATTTGGGAGAATATTAAAAAAAATTCACATGAATATCTGATTTGTCAAGGTTATCTGCATCTATATTTGTTGGTGTATACATAATGTTAAATTGAACATACACGTAACCCATGTATACTTGTGTCAGCATACGGGTGTTTGAGGCAGAAGGCTCTGAAGTTGATACTGGAGTTACACTCTAGGCAAATACTGCATTACAGTATCCAGCCACTCATTCCCTACACAAGAAGGTGCAAACAAGGTTGTCCAAGCAGCCTGACTGATGTTCTTTCCAAGCAGTTAAGAGCTGTTATTGTAAATTTGCTGTGCTTTTATGCTAGCTTTACCTGGGAATTAAAATGTTGAATGCATAGACTCATACTGCTGCCTTGAGATGATAATACTCCACTTCAAATACAGTGACCACGTTCTCTGTTTACAAATCTGACTGTACACAGCTGGAACAGAATTATCTGATTCTCTTCTTGGTTCTTCATCTAGTTATGCTCTGGTTGAGTCACTGGGGGATTGTGCACAGAGGAGCTGGCTGGCCCCTTGCCTTGTTTTCCAGGTTTACCAGAGAGTTAAAACCCACTTCTTAGCATTTCTCACTTGAAAAATGTGACAATCTTCTGCTTCCATGTATTCTAATAGGGAAAAAAAAGACATGTGAATTAGCATCAGAAATACTGTGCTGTGACACGTCAAGTTTTTCTCTTCAATTAAATTATTCAGTGGAAGGGTGTCAGAAGGGAGTCCTTGAAACTAGCACTGTTTGTTTGGCAGGGATCAGTAGTCAAGCTGGGGTGATTCACTGTGCCTTGTATTTGTGAAATATGCAAGGGGAAGCATTTGTAGGAGTTTGCCTCTCAGGCTGTGTGGTCACACCAGGTAGCAGGAAACTGTGTCTGCAGGGCACATAATCCTGCGGGATGCTGCTGCTTGGGGTGGTGTGTGGGTCCAGTCTGAGGTCAGACTGCCTGATAGGAGGAATGAGAGCTTGTTTGGCCACAGCTGTGTGTGTTGCATACCAAGGGCTGTACCTCCTCTGAACCTCCTCATGGTCACAAATGGTCACATTTCTTATAGCTGGGAATTGCTTTATTACATTACCAGAAAGAAATAGAAGCACAAAGCAATGGTTATGCACTTCCAAACAGTGTTTCTGTAGAAGAGCAGAGCAGTGACTCCTAACCCAGCTGTTGTAGGCACGCAGAGCAGTGGGATTAAGATTTCTGTTCTCTCAGGCTGGCTGTGCATGCTCTTGTGCTTGTTGTAATTGACTGACTGGCAGCAGTGTGCTTGTTTCTCAGTGCACTTGTCCTGGTGCCCACTGCCACCCAGTTGCCTGTCCCTTGGTGGCCAGGTGTTACACTGGGAGTGTTACCATGCCTGGGAGTGTGACAGTGGCTGTAACATGCATGGCAAAGGGGGTCCAGGAGAAGTTAAACCAGGTTGATCTCCAGTCAGGAAGAATGAGCAAAATTTGCCCTTAGTGTGGAGGACACTGAAGAAACAGTGTTGGAGACCAGTTATCTGTTGACTCCTTTGGGTTTCAGGGAGTAAATACTGTGGAGAAAACTTGGCTCAAAGCTTTGCGAACCAAGTAATTGATGTAAGCCCTGGGTTACATAGGACATAAGTGTGCTTTTATAAGTGCTGGAAGTACTGAAAACAGTTTCTTCTGGTTTCAGTTAATAATAGGGAACGTTGTGTACAGTTTGTTTGTTGGATTGGTTCATTTTATTGTGTATAAATACACTGTAGAAACAAGTTTGTCTTTTGTTCAGTGGTACTCAGCTAGTGTGCTTCTGGTAAATCCAGTGAATTAAGGGGAATCAGTAACATGCTCTGGTCTGTCAGTGGAACAAAGTCCATTTGAAATTAAGGCCATGAGGGATATGGTGGTGCTGCAGAGAAGTTAGGACAGTGAGCAAAGCTGGTGGCCTGTGGCACAGAACAGAAACTTCCAGGCCACGCGTGCCACAGGCACACAGCCCACTGGCAGTGTGAGCTGCCTCAGTGAAAAAGGAGTGGTGCTCTCCCATGTGTGGTATAAAATTCTGGCTCCACTGATCTTAATGAAAATGACATAGTTTTGCACTGGGGCAAATGAGAGCAGAATCTGGCCAACTGTTAATAGTTTTTTGTATTTGAGGCTGAAATAAAGTGACTGTGTATGCAAATAATTGTGCAAGCATGACTCCTGAATGACTCCTAAAAGGAGAATTCAGTATTTAATTGTTGGAAATACAAACTGTTTGGCACAAATCTCCTGGTTTGGCTGAGCTGTGCTTGACCTGTGACAGAGAGAGCAAAGGTGATTTTAAGTCCTGGGATCCGAGGGGCCAGTGTATAATGTAACTCAAGGCAGACTCAGTGTGTTGACTGCTTTGTAATTACAGATGCTTATTTTGTGTACAAAACCACTTGATTCATTATCTTTCATTTCCATTATCTCATCTCAATCTTTATGTGTGAATCTGAGCTATTTGAGTTCAAGGGAATGACATATAACAAGAATTAAAAAAAAAGGGGGCTTGATAACAAAAAGTTGGTTGTTCTGATATAAAGATGTTCTGATGTAACCAAAATGATGAAATTTGTTAAATCTATCTGCAGAGTCTGAAAACTTTGTGAGAAGTCTAAGAAGTTCAAAATAACCTTTCCTCTATCCCATGACCTGCATTTCTTGCAATATTTTTACCCATACCTTGGAACAAGGATAATTTAGCTCTTAGAATATAAAAGAGACAATTAGAAGCAACCATGACGCTGTTGCTTAACACTGTCACTCTTCAGCTGTGCTTCAGGAACCAGCTGAACTTCAGGAACTCTGCTCTTTATGCAGAAGTCTTGTGGTGAAGATGGCTTAAGCCATCTTCATTTTGTTACATTCTTAAACTGTGGTAATCCCACCATAAGTTATCAGCTGTCCTTATGCCTAGAAATGTGGCCATCCCATTTTAAACTCTGCAGAGCAGAGAATGTTTTTCCTGGAGCCAAGATCTAAAAATGCTTTCAGCTTTCAAAGAGCCTCCAGTATTTGATAAAGTAAGTTTTACTTACACAAGCTAAATATTGCCACTTTCAAGTACGAGTGTTGATGGTGTGGAGAGATGTGAAATTTTGTTGGGATACAAGTGTGAGCCCAGAGTTGATGGAATACATTTAAAAATGGCAGAAGTTACACTGGCTGAAAATCAGGTGCTCACACTCTGTTGACTTCACTGGAAGATGCACACATGAAGTGAAAGTACTGTGTGACCTAAAGATTCTGTTCCTGTGGTACATGAGGTTTTGTAATACACAGAAGAAAGGAACCATTCACTTTTCTAGGTAATTGTTACAGAATGAGTATCTGTGATCTACTGCAGTCTGCTCTGTCTGGGGAATGTCTCCATTACTTTAGTGGAGTGCTGTGCATGCACAACAAGGAGGCTTTTTGGATGGAATTTGTAATGCAGGACTCATTAATAGATGATAGTGGATAATTTTGAAAGAGATGAGTACAACACTTGCTGCTCACCTAGATCATAGAAATAACTTGAGGGAATATGTTCACCAAAGTGAGATGTTCTCTAAAACGCTTGATAACAGGATACTTTTGCTTCTGTATGCTGAAAGCATACAGACCAAACCAAACAGAAAATGAGATTCTCTTCTTTTTAAATTTTATGAGGAGTAACTGTGAAAATTATTTGGGTTACGTGGATGTTAAGTAAGGGTCACCAGTGGAAAATCAGACCCAGTGTGTTTGTCTAAAGGAAGTGGCATTTCCATTTAGTTTTTCAGTTCCCCTGAGGTCTTGTCTGAAACTGCATCAAGAATAGAGTCGCTCTTTCTCTACCACACAGAAAAATCACTCAGTCAAGTTCCCTGCTGATGTGTGTCTCCTCCCTTTGACTGTTGTTTTAGACACAGCTCTGTGGGACAGGAGCTGTTGGTCAGTGCACCAGAGCCTGTGGGCACTGCTGGAATAGAGAGAGTAGCTTTCCTTCTACTCTGCTGTTTGGGTGTGACTGAGGGCTGAGCTGGAGGTCTGGGGGATGGCTGACTTGCTTTTCTAGGTGAGCTCAGGGAAGCAGATGGATTGCATGAGGAGTCCTGCATTGCTCTGGCTGGCTCCAAGTGTTGCTGGACACATCAGAAATCCCAGAGCTTCTCAGCTCTCAGCCCTGTCTATGTGTGCTACAGCACCAGTCTCCAGGGAATTGAGGTTACTAGATTGGAGGATATGAGTTGCATTAAAAAGTCCCAGTCCCCAGGAGTTTAGGAGTGACAGCAGAATAAATACTTATAACTTGCTTTCATGTTACATGGCATGGGACTTGCTCTTCCTTGCAGATGACTTCTCCAGTGCTGTTTGGATGTGCCTGCTGCTCTGTGATTGCTCCTAAAGCCTTGATTTGACAGCAGCCTCTGGCGTGCTGTGGGCCAGCAGATCTGCATAGCAACAGGCCCGCCAGTCTTCCTGCAGAGAGTTAAAGGAGTTTTGGAGAATATGAGTGAGTCAAAAATTGGCCGTTCTCATCTGTGGCAGTCCCCTGGTTTCAAAGTATCCCTTGTCTCTGGCACAGGTGGGCAGCAGGCTGGGGAGGAAAGCAACACAAGTTTTATTGTCTTTCCAATGCTTGGGGCTGCTGATGTTAGGTGCTGTAAGTGTAGGTTTTTGAGAGAAGAGATGTAGGTGAGGGAGAAGCATCACTGTTAAGTGAACTGCAGGGATATTACTTTGACCTCTTGGAACACAGAGCAGGCTGAGGAAAAGGAATAAGATTGAAAGGAAGAAAATCCTCTTAATCTGGGTGATGTCAGCTTGTCATTGTCAGTTCGGTAGTTATGTAGCTGCAAGCTTACTGCTGCCTGCTGTGCAAGGAGCAGATCATTAATTAAAAGGCGTGGCAGAGTGCAGCATGCTTAGGGCTTTGAGGTGCTGACAAGATGATACTGCCTGGCATAACTGCAGAGAGCATGTCCAACACGAGGTACGGTTCTAAGAACTGAAAAACCCGTTATCCAGTGTGTCATCCTTGAAGACAACATGTGGCATACGTCCTGAAACCTAAAACTTCCTTGCTTTTTGCCTCCCTAGCAGCCTCATACACGTATCCAGCTTCTCCTTAGTGTGAGCTACAAGGCGAGAATCTGTGTAACACAGGGGTTGTGAGAGCTTTGGGGTTCCCACCTGGCTGTGCAGCAGTCCTGTGCCTTGTGTCGTAAGAAGCACTGGAGCACCTGGGTAATGGTGCTGGGCATGGCAAAGGGTAGGAGCGGGTGTACTGCTAAGGTGTATAAATCCCTGGCAAGACTGACTGCCTGTTCTGAGATGCAGAGCTGTGGGTCAGAGAGTGTGGTGGGACTGAGTTAGGTAAGAGAATGTGAGAACACACTCACTATACGGCTGCTAAACAGGGAGCAGGAAAGGGTTTCACTGGTTTTGGCTTGAGGGAATAAGCAAGAAGTGATGGATCAGATAGAAAAGAATCTGGTTGGACTGTGGTATAATTTGTACAATATACTCTCAGCTTGCAATTTATCCCAGACCAGATTGTTGATGTTCAATAGTGCTTACAAACATCTGAACGTCACTGCCCAGAGCACTGACAATTTTCCTCCTCTCATTTGTTATACACAGTTGCAGATTTAATACTTTTGTTTTGGAGAATACAGCACTTCACTGTCCTGTGAAACAATGCATCTCCTCTGCGATTCTCATGGAGATGTGGTGCAATGATGTAACTTCCTAGCGAGAGACTGCTGAATCATTTTGGTGGTGTTCACGAATCTCTTCTTTGCTAGTAGTTTCTGCACTGGTCTTAATATAATTTTCAAAAGCAAAAATCATAGTGTCAGGGACTTTTTTTAAAAAAACTTTTTGTTAAAAAGACAATACTGCCATTATTTGTTGCATACCGTACTGAACCCAACCTTCCAGCATGCTGCTGAAATGCTCTCCCAAATATATTTGTGTAGCTCAAGGTATTGACACCTCTCCAGTCAATCCCTCTCTAGTAGTGGGAAGCTTGCTCACAACAGGGTGAGATACAGACGACACATATTTGTCTCACAGGCTTAGGTGGGTGGTCTGATAATTTAAAGTTTAAAGCTTTCCTGTGGATCTGGTAACCTCTTGCATGGGACCAAGAAGCGCTCTGAGCTGTCATGGCTGGGTGTGCAAAGGCTCTTCTACTAGTTGAGAGCCTCTGATATTTTATTGTCTGCCTAGGAGGTGTGACTGGTTGTTCATCTCCATCAGCTTTGCACCTCAAGTTGTGTAAAGAAGGCAGAAATCAGAAGTAAGTAGGGCCCTCAGAATTGCCTTGTCCTTGGGAGAAGAGATGGCAGGTTGTAGTGAGGCAATGTGCAAGGCCTTTGACATCTTAAGCACTGGCAAGGGCCTCTTCCTGGGGAAAAAGGAGTTGCTTGTGGTGTGAATATGATCCTGTGAAGGTAAGGGTACTTATTCTTTATTAGTTTTTTTTATTACTAGGTTTATTCTTGGCAAAGCCTGAAGCTGCTTGAGTTGTCTTTAAAACAGCACTAATCTTCTGGCAACTGCAGAGTCAGGGAATTGCACGAGAAGCGCAGAAGTGCCTTTGCACATTTCCTTGTTTGATGGGCCAAGTGTCCCTCTGTCACACAGATCCTGCCTGTTTCTCCAAGCAAGCACAGATCCTGCCTGTTTCTCCAAGCAAGCACACAACGTGCTCCAGCAAGCCCACTGCTGCCCTGGGAGGGTGTTTCCGTGTTACTTGTACTGCCCGTTGTGCCTTTCCTTTTCTCTGTGATACATTGCACGTTGCCAGCTGGTATTTGTAACATATTCCATAGAATTCTAAAATGAAACTCTTTGGAGGAGGTCAGCACGCTGTGCGGGACACATCCTGTGTGTGGGCTGCATCTGACAGATTCCTGTCACTGTTACCCAACAGGCTTGTCAGAAACGACAGCACCTGCCTATGGACTGCCCTAACACAGTGATACCAGCCAAAATGGGAAGTGTTAACAGTATTGTTTGCCCCTGTGTGCTCATATTTGTAGACCCTCTGCAGTAAGAGAGACACAGTGTAAATATCTGGATGGATAGTTACATGTTTTGGAATAATGATACCAGGCACCATTCAGTTCTGAGCAGTCAATGTACATTTATTGCAATAGAAAACAGCACAGAAGGTTGCTTAAGAGTTTTCCAGTTTCAGCGACTTTCCTACCCACAGACAGGTAAGGAGGTAACCTGTCTAAAAGTTTTGTCATTCTGGAAATAGTGCCAAAGATCAGATCTCCCTGATCTATTGCTGGGAAGATCTGTTCTCACACTTATGCCTACATGCTAGAGATTTTTCTGTTGCATCTCTTTTTTGTGATGGATGAAATCACTTTTTTGTATCATTATGTAAGGTTGTTTGACTCCTTCTGCCTGTGTTGCAGCCGTTAGTGCATTTCACATGTCTTTTTAGCACTTCATAGCAGTGCCCAATAGGGATTCTCAAAATAGCCATTGCTTCACCCTCTCTCTAAGCTTTTCTGCATTCCAAGCTACTTAATTTTCCATGTGGTCCACTGTTAGCCTCCCATTATAAATTATCTGATCTCTTAACTCAAAGTCTAAGTTTTCTTATTCTGTTCAGTGGAACTACTGACCACAAGTTTAGCAGATCCAAGTTGGTGTTACACCTGTGAGAATTTCCTAGTTACATGATTTCTACTTATTTTGTAAGTTTTGCAACGCTTTTTGGTTCCCTGCTGCCTTGATTTCAAATACGTGACCTTGAAATTGGTTGGTTTGAACATGACTTTTATTTTCATTTGCAGTCTCCAGAGGATTGTATTTGCAGCATTGCCTTGTGACTGTGCTGAATTAAGAGCCAGAGCCCAACTGAAATTCCCAGACCAAAGGATATGATAGTTTTTGGTAACCTTGGTGCCTTTCTTATGCTTTTTTCTAAACAATGCCTTTTTGCCTTGTGTATGATCAGTGATTTTGAAAAAAGTAATTCCCTAGTTACCTATTACAATTTAAGAAAATAATGTATCCTCTTCCCCCTTATGTGCACTCTTTTTCCTTCCTTTGGTGTTGTAAATTGATCATCTCTTTCTATTCTTATGGGAAAACATTTAATAGTCACAATTTTATAGACAACACTGTTAAAATTGAACACAATTTTATAACAACTTGGTACTCTGCCTGTAGGAACTGTCAGTCTGAGCATGGCAAAGTCGGCAAGTATGAAGTGTAGGCCAACAGCTAAGGAGAAGAAGGGAACAGAGTTACAGATACTAAATAAAGGATGACACAAGAGGAAGGACATAGGATGCTTGGCAAGAGAGCCCCAGTGATATGGGTCAGCTTTACTCCCATTGAATTTGAATGTTATTCCAAATTTATTGATATAGGACATCCAAAACCTTCCCAGGGGAGGGATCTTAGCCCTGAGAGCAGCATGGGATAAGGCTCAGCGCACAGAGGAGAAAAGGAGACATGCAAGGACAAAACGAGTGAGAAAAACAGAGCGAGTGAGTAGGGAGAAGAAAAGCAGAGGGATTTGGAACAGTCTGGGGTTGGACTGTGTAAAGGCAAACTGGGATCTTGAGCACAAGAACTTGAATTTTACATGAAGGTAGAGAGAATAACAGCATTTCTGCTCTGCGTTAGGTCTGCATTTGGAATTTCAAGCTTTGTTTTGCTTCTGGAGTCCTTGGTCTTGCACAGTCCCATTACAGAGGGGGTGGGCAAGGCAGGTTTTAGTGAGAGTGAGTTTCCATCCTTGGGCAACTGCACCAGTCATGCCTTTTAGTAAAGGTTAGCTGGTGGAACTAACAGCAGCTTTTTTGAAAGCAATGCTGAGTCTACCATAGTCATGTTTTCCCCAGCCAAGCAGAGGCACTGTGTGGAGAGCTGTGTTTGATGGCACCTGGGGCAGCAGAAAGGCACACAGGTTATTCTGCTGCTTGCATGTCTGCTGGAGAAGGTGGAGGTGTCCCTGTGCCATACTGGTACACAATGAAACTGCCCTGAAAGCTCTGATTAGAAGGTGAAGTGGGATGCTATAAATAAGGTAACTTACTGACTGAAGAAAAACTAGTAATGAGCTGAACAATTAGCTTTTCTTTCACCTTTCTAGATACTTTAACAGCTAAAGATTTAGAATTAATCTAAAAGAAGCAGGCGAATTAATTTGAAGCTGCTTAAGGCTTCCTGATTGATTTATGGTACTCTTCTGGAGGAAGAGACTCCTACTTGAAATTAGCTTAATCCTCACTTCATTATTGTTACTGGTCAAATTAGTTACTGCCTTTGTCAGAGATCATAAACCCTCAACAGTTCTGATAATATTTACTTATGTTTTCATTTCTTGAAAGGTGAAGATGTGTAAAAAAAGAGGAATTTTGGTGGCAGTTTGTTGGAATGAGGAATCAAAGCACATCTTAGTAATATACATGAATCTAGAGACCATAATCTGAAATCTTACATGTCTTTTGACGTTTGCACTTGTTCCACTTGTGTCTTGTCTCTTTTTCCAGTCATAATTTCAAAAATGTCAGAGTAGCCACAACAGAGCATTTCTCCTGTTCCCACCTGTACTCTGTGATGTGAAAAAATAATGTTAGTACACAGAGATCTTGACTTCCTCTTGAATGCATCTGGATGATTTTATTATGCAGTCCACTGTGCCTGTGATCTGTCTGAGAGCAGCTGGTGATGAGCATTGCCAAGATATTGGACTGGGCTGCTGATAATTTTGTGTATTTCAGAAAACTTGAAAAACTAGATCAGTGAAACAACAGTCGTAAACCACAGCCTCACCATGAAGACATTAGGGTGGCCATGGCTGTACAAAGTATCTTAACCAGCAATCTTTCATCCTTTGACAAATCTTTTCTTCTTGAAGGTAACTGTGGGTGGTCTTTCTTTGTTCGATTTCTGTAAATTTGGTACATCATTTTCTAGTTACGCAGCTGATTCTTGTGTTTATGTGAATGGCTATTTAAAAAAAGAAAGATCAGATGTTTGTTGTTTCATTTCAACATAAATCAAACTTTGTACTCACATAGCAATTCTAGTTTAGCCCCAGGAATAGCTTTAGTATTGCTAAGTGTCTGGAGAGTATTGACTACAGAGACATGATTTTAAGCAGGCTATAATAGTTTCTACAGCTGTTAACAGTTCTCAGAAGAAAGGCAGTATTATTCATCGGTGTTTAAAATGTGCATGACTTGCATTGCACAGAAGTCAGATTGGGAGAATGTCAGAATTTTTTTTTCTGAAATTCTGCCAGGAAAGTCTTCAATAACTGGAGAAATTCTTTTCACTGGTGAAATCAACATGCAGCACATTGTGTTATTATACTTGCTTATAGCTCACCATGAAAGTTGTCTTTGTATGCGTGGATGTACGGCTTGTACTGTTTTGTTTTTATTTATTCTGCATTCTTTATTATAATGTTCTTTCCTTTTTTCCAGACCAGAAAGATTGTTATTGAGCCTTCCACAAAGCTGAAATAATGCTGTGTGTTAAAAAAATCTTAACAATTTGAAGAAGTTATAAAAATTTATAAGTTGACTGAATACTTTGGAAATTTCTGCATATTTTAATATAAATAGGTAATGCAAATGTTTGTTCTTTGCATTTAGAGGTGGGTCTCTGTTTTCTAAAGGTCTTGTATATAAATTTGATACTTACAATTACATTAGAACAAAACAAGTATTTTCTTCAGATTGTATAATAGGAAAAATGTATCCACTAAAGACACAGAACATACATGGTTATCTCTGAATGTCATATAGTCATGAAATTTAACATAAATAGCATCAGTTGTTTGAATGACTTCATTAAGTGCATTTAGGGGACTGCCTCTTGCAGTCAGCTGAGGTCCTTCCATTCAGTTCTGCGGGTCCTGGGTTAGCCCACAAAGAAATGCTGCAGTAAATGGAGAGAAGAGGACATGATTTCTCTATAGATAGTGTGAAGGTTCAGATTGTGCTGGTAGAACTTACATAGAAATTCAGTCACATAAAATCTAAGAAATCACAGAAAACTGTGCTACTTCAGATTAATTTGGCGTTAATGATGAGTTTGAGCTTTATTCGTAGCTAAAATCATAATAACAGGACCAGAGAGTCCAAAAGAAAGAAAGGAAGAGTAGAAATAGGTAAAAGGGAAAAGGTGAGTGACAGAATACTGGCAGATGGGCAAGGACCTAAATGATGACAGTTTTAATGACTAGTCCAAAAATATAACCGTTCAAACGTTATGATCCACTGGAGGTGCTGGCTGGGTAAATATCTGAAAAGACAAATGTCAAGCTGCTCTTTTGGGGGGTTGGAGGAGAGCAAAGTAAGTTGTGGGTGATTGTACAGAGTAGAAAAGGTTTGTTAAGTTTGCCTGGAGGAGAAAGAGTGTTTGACACTCCAAGGCAATTTCTCCACAAGTGACTGTAGTAGGAAGTAGGAGTGGACCTGGAGAGCTGCAGGTCCCCTGGCCTGCACACTGTGTGCAGCCTGTGTGCTTTGCCTGTGCTGCTGGGGTACCTCTTCCAGCTTAGTTCCATCTGGAAAGAATCTGGGACTGCACAGTAAGTGGGGCATTCTGGCTTCAGAAGCACATTGCTGCTCCAAACTTGAGCTCTGGTGTAATGGGAGGGTGCAGAGGGAGTACTCAGAGTGTACTATTTCATGTTGCAGGTGCTGGCAGCATGTGGAGCTGAGAGCAGTGTAAGCCCAAAGGACTAGGACACCAGAGGAGGTCACCAGGAGCTGTCGTGCCTGATAAGTCCTCCGGGGAAGAGAAAGGGAGAATGATTGATTGCTTGATTGATTGATGCAAGCCTCTGTAGGTAAAGTTGGTGCCTATCTGAAGTCTACTGTGATTTAATATTTTAGGATGGATTCCCTCCTGACATATTGCCTGTGAAATTTTTATAGGGCTAGATTCACTTCATAGCACCAGCTCCATTAAGAAGTGTGCAAAACTAATGCACAACAGTCCCAGGCTTCTGATTGTGCAGTTTTCATAGATATTTTTCTCAAGACATCCTGGAACATGCTTTGCTGAGTTGGAAGGCTTCCTTGGTCATTGACACCAGTGCTATGAAATAACTTTGCTGGTAGCTGGCAGTTTGCTCTATAGAAAGATGCTTATGATTTTCAAAGACTGCTTTCCAAATGGAATCACTATGGTAAATGAACCCTTTAAAGCTTACACGCACAAAACTGAATTCAGTTCAGGGGAGTGTTGACTCTTCAGTCTTTTGTGAGTCACTTCCACTGTAACATTCTCTGGAATCATTCATTTTTGAGTGTTTAAGATGACTGGTAATGTGGAGTTATCATAGATTCAGAGGTATTTCCATGTTCCCTGTCAATGTGCCACTTCATACCATATTCTCACAGAGACTGTTATATAAAAGTACCATTTTACAGAGTGGGGGCACAGAGAAAATAAAGGATGTCGATAAGTCTGTGTAAGGAAATATGTTGCAGAACTGCTGATCCTAGGTTTCCTCATGTTACAGTGTTTAGCCTCTGGACCAGCTCTCTTGTTCTGCAGCACAGATTCATCCCCTTTCGCTGCAGCTCCTGGTCACCCCATCCAGCACGAATGAAAAGGTTGCACAGCATTCAGGTGAGTCTGGAAGCTGATAGGATTCTTAGCTTTAGTGACAGCATTACGTCAAATAACGTGATGGTTAGCTGAGACAAATGTATTTAGTGCCTAAGTATAGTGTGTTTCTGTATGTCAGTACTTTGGAAACAAGGAAAGTAAAAAATGTATGGTGAGGTTGTTGTCAAGAACTGTTCTTGCTACAAGCAATGGGCACAACACTTTGGCTTTTAAAGTTTGCTAAAATGATGTGCTGGTAAGATTTTGGCTTGTGAAAGGCGATGAAATGCACCAGCACAACACAGACATCGTTACTAGATCTTATCAGCAGTTGTGAAGACACATTTTAACAATGTTAAGATTTTCCAGGCCTCTTTCAAAACGGCTGTGATGCCTTGCTAAATGCACCCATTATCTGTCCAAGAGCAGTTGGCTTTAACTGCTTCTGAGCAGTATTTCCTTGGAACCTCTTAGATAACTAGAGGCAATCTAGAGAAATATGAACGGATCTCTACTTAGAAACTGGCCATGTTCAATCTGTAAAGTATGTAGATGGTTTTTTTTTTCCTCGGGGAAAGGCTGAAGAGGGCAATAGGTGCAGGATGTGGAGGGAAGAAGCAGTGCCCTGACCCTACAGCATTTCTGCATGTTGAGTCAGGGAGTGACATTTAAACAATTCTCACTGCACCCAGTATAAAAAACTGTGGTGCAGATCAAATTGCTGGTGGTGCTCTGAAAGAGATGAAGAGGAAAAAGATCAAGGCATGTGCCAATAGGTGGCCTCTTTTATGTTTTAGATGTTGGGGGAGCTTACCAGCAAGCTAAATGGGTCTTTAAGACCTCTTTTTTCCCTTTTCTTTCTTTGAGGTCATGAATGGCTCCGGACTTTCCATCTTTAGAGCTGGTGGTTTCCACACCACAGTGATTCAGCCAGCATGAACTCTTGACCAAATCCCAGCTTGTTTCCTGGTTTTGTTTTTCTAAAATATTTTACATTTAGCAGGGCCTGAAGGCCTCCCTACTATGTGACAGATTAAGGAGAGCCATGGTCCTTCTTCTGGCTAGCTCTCCAAGGACAGCTCGCTGTTCTTCTAAAAACTTCACAACTGAAGCAGTTAAAAGGAATCATTGAATTTTGAGTGAAACTCAGACTGAATTCTTACATGCTTCTGGCTTTTTGATGCTGTGTTTTTATGTGGAATTTCCTTTGAGGGTTAATAAGGTCTGATTTTTATTTGAGAAATATGCTCTGCCTAAAATGCTCTAAGTTTAATCAGTGTGTTATTGCATGGGAAAATCATGTACATTTGTTTACTTGCAAGATAAATAGATTAGTATTGCCAGTGATTTCAGGGGATAGTAGGTTGTTAAAATAACATGGAAGGCCTTGTTCCTTTGCCTTGCTGGATGTGTTTTGGTGACTGAATTCTCTGGGGTGCCCTGTTTACAGAATATGCTGGTGGTTATCCGTGTTGCCTTGTAAGTGGTAGGCTCAGTAAGGACTTAGAATAGCTTGGCTGTGGAGTTTTAAACACCAAGGGAGAGAGATGATAGACAGGAAATCCACAGCCTGGGAAAGCTACAAATCAAAGAAATGATACCCTGAAAATTAAAACTTCTAAGTGTTAACTGTCTTCATGCTTTGCAAAATCAGGAATTTCACTGAAGGAAAGCATTCCAGGCTGCTTTTGAGAAACCTGGCGCTTGCTTCAGGTGACAGAAAATATTACTAAATTGACTTCTTGAAGAGAATCCTTCAGGATACAGTGCTGTCACTGTATTAGAGGGATATGGCCACAGGTGGGACTTAGTTGATACCTGAGCCAGCGCAGACAGCTGTTCAAGCAGTGCAAGGTCCCAGATTAGCCAAGGCATAAATGCTCTGCTCCATTGCAGCCTCACTGCAGCTCCCAGGGAAAGAGCCCAGGCCTTGTGTGGTTTAAGCTGCTCACCCCAACCTGCTGAAGACCAAATTCCCATCCTGAGGACCCTGATGAAGCTGTGACCATACCAGCTGCTTCCTCTTGGCTCCTGGGAAAGGCCTCTGGCTGCCTGTTTTGCTGTGTGTAAAAGCATCTTTCAGCCAAGAAAGTGTGAGTAATCTTGCCCAGCTTCTTGGTATTTCTTGGCATAGAGTTAACCTCATGACTTTGAAGGAGGTTTCAAAGGACATGCATTAACCCAGAGATCCAGTGCTTCTGGGGGTGGGTGAGGCATGAATGGTGAGGGCATGGTTAGGTTGGTTCAGAGGTAGGAGACAACACCTCTGCAGGAGGATGAGGAATTACTGCTTCCCCTGAGGGTCAGGGGTGAGTAAGTAAGGCAAACGTGGACCTCTGTATGTGGAACTGGGATGGGGAAGGGAAAAGCCAGGGGCTGGGCAATGGAAGTCTGACATGAAGCTGGAACAGATTCAGGGGTTTCAAAAGATATTGAGAGAGATGACTGGAGGGGGCGTTGGGGTCAGTGGTTGAAAGAAGGGCACCATGCACTTGTAGGACTACAATACAATATATATTACCCAGTACCCACTTGCCCCTACAAGCAATAGAGAGATTCCTGTGTGGGTCTGCAGTTTTGAAAACATCTATTTATTTTGTATACCTTCATAATTAGGAGGCAAATTTAGGGCTTATCTACTTGGGGAAATCCCTGTAAAATAGGTTGGGTGTGAATTTACAGCCTACTTAAGACCCAGAAGTAAATGCAGTGTAAATTCACACTTCAGCTTACTTCACAGGAACTCCCCCGCAGAAACAAACCCTCAGAGTCACCTCTGTACCTCAGTCTGGTGCTAAAAGTGAGTGGAAGCTTTTCAAGATGTGGGCCTCCAGTTCCATTTTTATAGCTGGGTTTTTCTGTCTCCTGGGGCTTTTTGCAGCTGCTGTAAATCACTGTCACTTTGCTGAGGCTGGAGAAGCTGGGCCACTTTGCACTGCTCAGGATCTAACCCTTTGCCTCAAGTAACCTTTTATTATCAATTGGCTAGAGGGTATTTTCCTTTTTACTGGCTTCATTATTAAGCTTGTTCATTCACTCCCACCACTACCGATGTCTTTTTTCCTTTTTTCTATTTTTCTCCCTGTGAATTTTATGTTGTGTCTTTCCTCCCATGTAATTTCCTAATAGTGAACTAGTGACAGAGTGGGCTGCTGGTATTTAATCTTGTGGCTGGAGAGGTCAGGGTGTTTTTGATACAGACAAATACTCCATTACAGTAAACTCACAGAAAGTTTCCTTTTCAACCTGAAAGGAGTAGGAAATGCACTCTCCACCAATGGGCTTTCAAGAATTACTTCTGTGAGCTGAACTTATACTAAAGGCCAATTTGGTAATGTTCTGTGAGCAAGGGGGAAAAAAAAAGAGGAAGACGTAATATTTTTTCTTTCTCTTTTTGCTGAGATTTGGCTTGAGTCTTGGCTCCTTATCAGATTAGAGTCCTGCAAGGAAAACAACAACCTTTGCACTGTGAGTTGTTGAAGAAGTGGATATTGCTGATGTCCAGCTAAAAGAGCGTAAGGATTTAAACCTTCAAAGTTCTCTGTTTCTGGTGTTTAGGGAAACTTGCTTCTTGGCAGGAAGAACTAAATAATAAGGCAAATACATAGCACAATACATTTCTTGCTGTACTATAGGGCAAGACTGAAAAGACTGCCCCTGTCTACTTTGTGGCAGTTTAATTTAAATTTATTAGACTGCTGCCGGGTATACACAGGAGTCTAATCCTATAATCCATGGATGGCTATATGTATGCAGTATTGCAGGGTTCCCTGTGCATGGAATAATTTGACATAAAATGTGCTTTCTACTTCTCAAGGGAGAGGCAGGTATAACTTTGTATTGTCTTACTGTTCACTACTTGGACTTGTCTGAGTTGGCCTTTGTTAGAAAGGGTTGGAGGAACAGGAAATGCAAGATAATAAGTATTTATGTCCCAAACATGACATAGTATCATAAATCAATAATTTTTGAAGACACTAAATTATTCTTTCTGCTTAATTATTTGATTTGTGGCACCAGTTTGCTTACATTTGTTTCTGTGGTAACCTGAGTTATTTTATGACTTTCTACAGAAAATTTAGTGTTGATTTGCTGATTTCCTCTTTAAATGCAGTCAAAAATTCTGTTTGCTAAATTAAGAAACCAATAATTGGAATGAAAACATGCATTACCTTGCATTGCCTGAGCTCTTTGATTGTTGACTTTGACATGTGCTGTCAATTACTAAAACACATATTTTTGACTCTTTCATTTTCCCAACTATTTTGGCATTAAACCTGTATGAAAAAAATAGGCTAAAGTGTAGTTAAAAGTTTGGTTAATTCAAGTGTGGGAGCATGTTATCAGTTGAAAAATGTTATTTGAAAGATAACTTTGAGGTTGAAGCTGTTCTATTACTGGAATGAACATGGCAAGGTCAGATGCAGACCAAGTGAAAAGAAAGTCAATTGATGTGATGTGTTGGCACACATTTGTGGTAGGTGTAAGTCATGACTGTTGCATACACTTGATAGTCTTCTCCCATCTTTCATGGACTGATTTGTATTATTTATGATATACTTGCCGGGAGGAGACTGTGTCTCTTGGTTTGCGGTGCATCTATGCACAGCACATACAGAACTTGGTCTAGACAGCCTGGTTAGCTTATAAGCCTTGGAAATAGGATCCTATAGGGAGTTGTACAGGACAAACTGCTGTTAGTGCTCTCAAAGCATTCAGATTATATTGCATAATAAGCATGTTTCATCTGGTGGCATACACTTCAATGTGACTGATCTTTCAAGAGCTGGTTGATGAAGGGTGCCGTCGTAAGCGTCGGGAGCACAGTGGAGCAGTCAGTTCCTGGCTACCTGATGCTGTGTGCTGGCTCAAACAGAAACCCTTCTGCTTTCCAGATGTAGCTGACACAGACATTTGCTCTTCTGCCTCAGTCACAGGGTAGGTACAAGCCCAGCCATATCAGTACCTCACTGCCATGCGGTCTCTATGCCAAATCTATATGTGAAGACATCTCAATGACTCCAGTCAAAATTCCCATGTAAAAAGAATAGTTAGGGTTTTTCAGAAGGAGAACAATCCACAAGTTAGAGATCAACGAAGTGGTAAATGAAGAATGACATATGTCGCTTGCAGTCTTCAAGTTTTTTTAGAGCCTGACCGTGCTGTATTTCATCTAGCTACCTGCTTTATGTGTTTGGAATGAAAATGCACAAAATCCCATTCCCCCCAGGAGATAAAGGGATATGTCACACCACACTACTGGGTGTTTCAGAGCCAGTCAAACTTGATCCAGTCCCTGGGCCTGTTCCAATGGGCCTTGAACCGTCCTCTCATGGGCATGGCAGAACCCTCACTGCAGAATTGGCAGCTGCTCCAGGACCACTGGAGCACAAGGTCTGTGCATGCAAATCTTGTACCTCTGTGTGATGTAGTGGATCCCTTGGGTCATTTCTGCTTCCTGGCAATGCAGCTCTTGGTGAGAAGAAGCCTGGCAGCCTGCCCTGCCTGGTGTGCCCCTGCAGAAGCTTTGAAACCAGCAGGAGAGTCTGTCTGCTTTCCCACTGGCAGAGCCTTGTTCTTCTTTGCTGCTTAGCCAGAAGTGCAGCTTGGGCCCAAGCACACCCTCTCTGGAAGGGTTAAAAGTACTTCAGAAGCCAAGCAAAGGATATAAATCAAAGCTGTGTTGAAAGCACGAGGTTACAGGTGTTTGTCTGGACGGAAGTTTCATGCAGGATACCAGGGTCATGCAGAAGGAATCTCATGACCTGGTTTCCAGACCCTTGGATCAATGGCTTCATTTCTTTTCTGACTGAAAACATCCACGGCATGTGAATTGGCAGTGGCCTTCATATTGGACAGATGTGTGATACACATCTACACACTGGCTGTGGCACACTTGAGTTTCATGTGGAACAGCTGTTGACTTCTACAGGAATTGCTGCTTGTGTTACTGTAATTAGTATTAGTGGGTTTGGATTACTGCTTTCATTAGCCACAGTCTGAGTTCCTTTTTCATTTGCCTTGACCACTGGATATATTCAAAAGAAAAGGCCATTCAGGTAGGCTGCATCTTGTCCTCCTTGAGCTGTCCGGAGGCCGGGTCTGTAGTCTAAGCAACATGTACAGGCACTCTGTGTGTCTCCCTCTTCACTGAATGTGGCCAGTGTGATTCATTATGGATGTAGGAGAGTGAACTATGCAGCAGCACTGCCTGTCTCTGCTGATGGTGGAGAGAGCCTGGGTGATTAGCTAAGCCCAGGCATTAACTCTAGGCTAAAGGGGCGTGCTTTTCTTGCTCAGAGCCAGGGAAGTGTGAGTTTGAGTTCTGATTAGCAGTATTTAAGTGCAAATGAGCATAAAAAGAGCCCGGAGTGCTGCATGTCTGCAAAGGCATCTGTTGCCCACAGACAGATCGATGTGCTGCAGATGCTTGAGCATACTACATATGCCCAGATCTCCTCCTTGCCGTGTCTTCAGTGCGCATCTCTTGCATGATGAGACACAGAGAGATGTTTCCTTTTGCTGACTCTGCAGAGGCAGCTGTAACTTCTGGCAGGATGTGCATAGACAGCTAGGTTGGACATATCTTAAAGCCTAGTAGAAGGTGCTAGTACAGTTCATGTATCAGAAACCTCACTCCTAGTTTCCATATGCCAGCAGTATGTCTAGGTCAGTTAGAGGCTGGAGAACATAAAAGTGTACCGGCATGAAGATGCTCTGCACTCAGAATTTGTTGCCCTTCCTGTGGGATACATCAACACTTCTTAGGTCAGCGTTGCTTCATTCATTCACCAGGCAAAGCAGGGGCCACCTCAGAGTCAGAGACCTCTTATGTTGTTAGCATGGTGCAAAAAAGGCATTTGTTATAAATGAGCATTGGAACATAATTAAAGTTGTATCTTTACAGTTTCTGGAAGATCTCTCTCTGGGAAAAAGAGGGCTGCTGTGAGTCTTATTTCACTGTGATCAAGTTGTTTCTACTGGACAGTGTGAAAAACAAATCAGGGAGTCTTAGATACCATCTCTTGAAGAGAATGAATCTGGATTCAGTGCAGATGGATGTGGAAAGGTGAGGCCTAGCAACAACTGCAGGGCACAGTTACTATTCCAGTTGTCCTTCTTCATCTTCTTTTTATAGATATTTTAATATGGTCTTAACTTACCTGGTTTATCTAGTTCAGGCATGTTTGAGTTTTAGGGTTGGCATTCCAATCTAAGACTTCTTCTGGAGATATTCTGAATTATTTCATAATTATGAGAAATCCTGGGGAGGTATTTCAGTGTTTACAGAGGAGTATCTTGCTGTACCACACTCCAGATATGTCAACACAGCCAAACCTCCTTTTAGTATGTTATAGTTTAATTAGCTTCACTACTTGAGTCATAATCTGTTTCTCTGGGGCTGAAGCACACACACAACAAAAGACAAAATGTGAAATGTGAAGAAGTAATTGTGATCTTTGCCACTTGGATTTGGTACCATCTGTTAACATGACTTCTTGTAAAGTCCGTTTCCAATTTGTTTGTTGAATTGGAGTTTCATGCTATGGATAACATTTCCTTTCACTGTGAAGCTGTCAGATGTAGCTCCCCTGAGAAAACCATCCTGCCAGTCTGAGATCTGGGGCACAACTCTCTCCTACTCAAAATTGTCCTGCTTCTAAAAACCAGCAGTGTGGTTTGCTCTAGCTGAGGATCTAGCCCATAAAGTCCTTCAAGGGCAATT
The DNA here is from genome assembly GCF_000738735.6 of Corvus cornix cornix. Taxonomy (NCBI): domain Eukaryota; kingdom Metazoa; phylum Chordata; class Aves; order Passeriformes; family Corvidae; genus Corvus; species Corvus cornix. The sequence continues at coordinate 30,292,459 of NC_046336.1, read as the reverse complement.
CTAACTGGGTGGTGAGCCAAAATGTCATCCCAGAGGACAAGATGCCATGAAAACCTTGGCAGAGTTTCTCCAGATGTGCTAGATGCATCTCGACTTCTCAGCCACAGATCTTTCTTTGCCTTCTCAAGAATATTACTTTACTATTAACTTGGCCTATTTACTTGTCTGTCAGAAGGGTTGATATTTCTGATTTTTCATCCTCTTTTTCACTACTTCTGTCTTCCAAAAACAAAGGTCAGGATTTCAGGAGTTGCTATTTCCAGAGCTGGCCAGCCTGTGCCTTGGGGGATGTATGTAGCAGTTGAGTGCTTCAAAGGTGCCGCTCACGTTGGAACAACATATACAGAGGTCTCTGTGCTCACCAAGGCTGCTGGGTAGTCTGGTCTCCTGGCTGGGGTGAAAGTGGTAGATTGCTGCATCAGCATCTCTTTGGGATTCCCAAACCATCCTGCTCTGGAAGGATAAAATCTTGTCAGCCTCTCCTCCTAACAGTTCTTCCTGGACTTCCCCCACTTCACAGCTTACTGAGATCAGTGGCACTTACTGATCTCAGCAGTGTGGTTTGTTAGGCTGGCTGCTCCAGGGCAGTCTGTCTCTCTGCTGCACTGTTATTCCTGGATCTGTTCTTACAGTTCTCCCTTTTGAACCCTCTGCAGTTAACATCATCTGATGCTTCACTATCAGCTTTTTGGAAGATTTTCCTTGTGTGTCCACTTTTCCACATGTTGGTTACCAACTTCTCATGCTTTTCTAATTATTCTCACTGGTGTGCTGAGTCATGGCACCATGTATGACAACTCTCTCCTCTGTCACTGCTAACCAGCAGTCACACCTCACTCATCTTGCCCTTATAAGCTGCAGAGGCTAATGGCATCAGGCTCATGGCAACATTTTCATATGATGATCAAGAAAGGACAGAGGGAGTACAAAGCAGTTAAATGAGTTCAAAGTCTCTCTTGTAACCTGCACAGAGAGTAACCACCATTCTCCTAGAAAAGGAACAGAAAATAGCAGCTTGTGTCACTTTGTGTAACAATGATTGCAAAAAGAATGGGAAATAGTACACTTCCCTAATGTCTTTTGCAGCTTTGGGAATAGATGCATGACAATTTTTGGTTCCTTCTCAGATTGAGGAGTGGATGACTAATGTCATTGTGACTGATGCCATCTAATTGGCTCAAAAGAATTTTCTGGTGGTTCTCATGATTAGCATCACTTCCCATCATGTGCAAACCATTGGAGAGCAAAGACCTCCATTTGAACTGTCGTGGTATGAAGAAGATGTAAAAGTACTGGGTTTCTGAAGAAATTCAATGTATATAAAGTATGTATGAATCAGTATTCTGATCTTCCTGTGCAGCAAGTCATGATGACTGATCTATTTCTACAGTTGCTAATTATATTATGTTAAAAAATACTTGGTGTTCAAGTGACTTTTATGCAAAAATTCTGTGAGATTGAAATTTAAGGAGGACTCTCTGGGAAGGTATTACTGAAGTTTTTACTTTGCTTTGAGTCAGTTTGATGCATTTCAAAACAGTTTGTTGAGCTGGGTTGCTGTGTGTTACTTAATATTGAGTCTGAGCCATTTGTGTGAAATGCTGTGGTATTTTTGGGACAGGAAGCATTGTATCCTGATTATTTCTTACAGCCACTCCCACCTCTGCATTATTTAACCAAGGGTGTGTTGCAGTCTCTCCTCTTACCTACTGTAGTGCTGGATCATGGGAGAAAGCTTGGACAGAGAGGCTCACTTTAAACAGATGAGACAAACTGATGTCAAACTGGGTCAGACCAAAATATTTTGCTTTGGTTCAGCTCATTGAAATTAAGTGTTTCAATTCAGGAATACCGAACCACTTCATTTTAAAATCAAAAGTGTGGAAATAACATATTTGGCACTTGCTAATGTCATACATTGAAGGCAGGGGTATGAATTTCTCTTAGATGATGAAGAAATAGGGCTCCATCACAGTGCGCCCTACACCAGCCTAGTGAGAAAAGGACTTTATGCTCAGTTTGAAAGAGGTCAGTGCAAAGGTTTAAAAGAGTGAATATCACAGCAGCACCTTTGGAAGGTTAAGAAGGCAACATCAGTACAAATATGGCAAAAGGACCTGGCATTGTAGCATAGAGTCAAATATTTCATTAAAGCGTTAGAAATTTGCTGGGATCAGTCGCAGGACTGGAGCATTCATACAGCTCATTTGTAAGGACAGGCTTGGAGAAATGGAGAAGCATTATCCATGCCTGTCCTGAAACTGTGGAATACTGAAGGACAGACTTGTCTGGGTGAAGTTAGAGCAGAGCCTCTTTGACAGGTGGGTGTAATTTAAGCCACCTGCCTGGGACGAGTGGAAAGATGTTTTTGAGCAACTCTTGGAAGCACTTATTGGTGGCAAGGGACACTTTACATGGATATTGCTTGGAAAGGCAGTATGGCAAAACCCCCTTAATGTGTCATCATGGTAGGATATGTTGAGGCAACTCTGTTTCACAAGGTAGAAGTTACTAGGGAGATATTTTAACTGAGTTTTACCGAGGAAGATTTAATTGTCCACAGACTGGTTTGGGTTGAAGGGACCTTTAAAGGCCATCTAGTCCAAGACCCCTGCAGTGAGCAGGGACATCTGCAATTAAGTCAGGTTGCTCAGAGCCCAGTTCAGCCTGACCTTGAATGTTTCTAGGGATGGAGCATCCACCATCTCTCTGGGCAACCTGTATCATTGTTTCACCACCTTTGTTGTAAAAAATTACTTCCTTACATCTAGTCTGACTTCTTTTAATTTAAAAACAATACTTCTTGTCCTATCCTACAGGCCTTGCTAAAAGGTTTGTCCCTATCTTTTTTACAAGTCCCCTGTAAGTATTCTAAAGAAGGAAGTGTTAATGAAGTTGGAAATATGAATCTGCTAAAGAAAGAGATTTGGATTCCTGGACAGATAGTGAGACAGATTTGTCAGACAGTTTGTATGGACCTAAATTGTAAAATGATTTAAAAGCATAATTTCCAAGAGTAATTAATGTTTAACTAATGTAATTTCTCAGTTGATAGGACAACTAGTATGCAGTAGATACCCTACAGATATTCTCATATTGGTATACCTCTTGATCTTAGCTTTCAACATCTTTCCTTCATTATATTCTCTGACTCTGCTACCAGTCAAAATCTGGGTGATAGAACTGGGTAATTTGACCCAGTCAAAGTTGCCTGGTTGGACAAATATGAGGTGATAAAGTGAAGAAACACAACTCAAGTGTTAGGAAAATATTCTCTAATTGCATGAGTAGTAAAATCATGGCACATGATTACTTAGGGAGAAAGTGGAATATTCTTGTCTGAATTTTTGCAAGAAAAAGTGTCATGAATGCTTTTCAGAGATGGTCTGAGTTCTTTATTCTGTTTTGGAGCAAGGAAAGAGATTAAATAATCCCTCCAGATCGCTTCTAGGCATGGATTTTTAAGATTCTATTAAGTGGGCACTTTGGAGTCTTTTCAGATCACTGCTTCTCAGGTGGGGTCAGGACAAGGACAGACATTGTACTGTGGAAATTTTCCTTATGGCAGGTGTTCATACAAGAACAAGTTTTGGGTTTTATTGAAAAGAATTGTTCTTTACCTGCTCTGCAGAACTTCAGACAAGAATGCCCAACTTCTCAGGCTGAAATACTGTACATCAGACCAGTATAAGCATTCCTGGAAGCTACAACAGGTTATATGAAAATGTTAAAATGTTTTTGCATGAACCTAATTTTTATTGAAGAGTTGTGCTCCATTGATGAGGAACAAAGGAAGGGCATGTGATAAAAATGTGCAGCGTAAACAGCTCAGATTGCTCCTAGCAATTGCATGGTTTTAATTGGGGAACAGATCATGAACTGTATTTGTAAAGATTATTCAGCAGTTTCAAAAACCACAAATATTTAAGAAAACTGTGCCTTTCTGGAGGCACCTGGCAAACAGATAAAGAACCGAAGTTCCTTAATAGATGAGTCATTGCTTCTATGTCCTTGCCTGAGATACCCACATAAAATTCTCGCTGGCTTCAGCAGGTGGTGTGGTCAGACTGAAGGAGAGTGTGGTCTCTTGGCCAGGTTCTGGCCTGACTTCAGTCTCACACTGATTTGTTGGTGATTTTAAGCAAACAGAGAGGAAAGAGTGCCTCAACTGAAAAGGTTCATTAGCACTCCTCTTTCTCCCCTTCCTCTTCTCATCCCATCCCTCTCATTGCTTCTTCTGCTCCTCATAAGGCCAGGGACTTGCTATCCTTTTTACTGGGTGGTGACCACATGGCCAATCTCTCTGCAAAGCCCTGACTTGCTGGTGATGGCCGCGTAACTTCTTGGCCATCGCAGGTTTCTTCCAGACTACCTTGTCCTTGCTTACACGGATGATTGTTGCTCATGAAGCAGGGTCTGATTTGCAAATTAAAAACTTTCAATAATTCTCTGTATTTTATATTGAATTACGGAAGTACTGATCTAATTGACTGCATGGATTTGCAACCAGCAGCTCAGCAGCTGCTTCATGAACCATCCTTGCAGGAGGGGAACATCAGAAAGATGGGTGAGTTGGATGCTGAGGAGTGGGAATTGGTCTAGTCATCCCAAGAGAAATCCTCCCCATTTGTGAGTCAAAGCCTGCTGTCTCTTGCCTGAGATGAAGGGAATCTCCCAAGGGCAGCTAATCTTGCACTATCTCATCACTTGAGATCAAACATTATGATATTGGGTCAATAGATACTTCTAAAAGTGCATGCAAACCTCATTCAAATTCCCATATAGCTCTAGCCAAAACACAAGCCAAATCATGATCCAAATAACCTCCTCCTCAGCCCACCTTCATTGCCATTCTGTTTCAGTGGCAAATGCAGCATAGAAGAGATGCCTGAATGCTTAATTCAGAAATTTACTGTTTAAGGCATTACTTGTATGAACACCAGCGTAACACATAGAATACCAATGCCCTAAATTTAGTAGTTTAGTCTGAGTCATTTTCACTATGTGGGAGGGCTGTGAAGACACTCCACAGAGTGGAGAAACTTGCTGGTGGTGTCTGTCCAATGAGATTATTTTTTTTAAAAGTCAGAACACGGCAGAACTACAGATATGTTTGTGAGTAAAATGCAGTTTAGTTGCAGACTCCAGCACAGAAGAGGGGCGGTGTTGCTCTCCACCCACTTCAAAAGCTGAAGTCAGGTTTGACTGATATGTATCTCTGACACTGAAATAGGTACAGAGTTTTTCATGACAGCAACACATGGACAGAGGTAAACACTCTGGCTGCGTGATTTGGAGAGACATGGTGTGGTGTAATCCCCAGATTTGTCTGTGCAATTACTTCTTATTTTCAGATCTCTTAGCAATAGCAGCTGAGTTGCTACAATCCTACATGTTACCAACCAGCAGGCAAAAGTTATCCCTGGGTTCATTCACTGAGGGGTGAAATGTTGTCCCACTGAAGACCAGGTGACTTCTGCCACATAAGTCATCCAGCAGGGCTAGAGATACACATACACTCTTTGAAATAGATGTGGCCACAAGTCATTAGGTATGGATGGAGGCAATTAGACTTGGTATTCTGAACTGGTAACACCTTCTTGTCAGCCTGGGTTTTATTCTTGCTCCATTAGCCTTTCTGCATGAATGCAGCTGATTCGAAGTTGTAACGAATTTAGCAATTCCATTTTGGAGATTCTTCCTGGGACCCATGGAATGAAACCGCTTGTCTCCTCAAATGAAAACCTGAATTTGGTACCTTATTTTAGTCAGAATTGATCATGTTTTTATTCTGAATAAAAGTTAGTTCTAGCTCAACCCCTGCTCTTTGTGTTGAGAGATGAAGCAAGCAGAGATGAAGGATGTTTCCATGCACTGTATCCTGTCTGATATCAGCCATGGCAGATATGTAAACATACTCAGTCTTGACCCTATACCCTGATTCTCATGAGTGGTGCCACAGAGGTCAGGGCTCTTCTCACACAGACTGGAGGATCGGTTGTGACATGTTCAATGCCAACGAGGTGAACTCTTCCTAGAGAAACTCCAGTAAAATCAAAAGCTCGTTAATAAGAAAAGTAGCTAGCCGCTATCCTAAACAAAGCAAAATGCCAAACAAAACCCTTTTCTGCTATTTGTTCCCATGCCAGCATTTAGCTGCCAGGAAAGACCAGTCTTATAAACATGAAATTATATCCATGGCAACATGCAAGCAATGTTTAACTTTGCAGCATGTTAAAAGGTACATTAAAAAAATTTTTGTATTTTACTGTTGAGAATAGCAATTATGACTTTTAAGTCAGCTATTTTAAATCAGCCTGAGAACTGTTGAGTGGTGAGGGTAAGGGCCAGAGGCACAGCTCGTTCGTCAGAGCACTTGTTGCTAGACATTCCCAGAAGGTATTATTGCTTAAATACAGCTTGTGTTTTCTTTACCCAGATTCCTTTAGCAAGGAAGATATGACAGGTTGTGATATTGGACTGCAGTGAAGTTCCACCTGTGCTATTCTACCCTTCACGAGTGAGCAGTGCTGGGCCATGCAGCTGGCAAGCTCATGCCCTTTTGGGGTAAGTACTGGATTCAAGGAGCCTACTTTGTGGTATGGCATCCTGGGATTATAAGCACCCTACTCAGGTGCTGTTTAGTGACTCCTGCATCGTGCTAGAAAGCAGACATTGCTCACAGAGTGGGAGAGCAGCTGAAGTAGGGAGTAGACTGAATTAGTGTCTGGGCTCGAAAATGTATTGGGAAAAGTAACAGAAAGATCCCAACTTGGAGCAAAAGCTGAAGCTGAAAACTGCAGATGGTTTTCTTGTCTGTACGATAATGTCAAACCCAAAAAAAGGGAGTTTTCACACTCTGTTGTCTGTTTAGCGCAAAGTGAAAATTATGTACTGGAAAATGGAGCCCCGTGTCTGGAGAAAGCAGCTCTGACTGTGCCTATACAATACCGTGCAGGGCTCTGTGGAAGTTGGGCTTGACTGCTTTTGCAGAGGTCTCTGAAGCCATGTTTGTTGTGGAGGGAAGGGAGGGAAAAAGAGCAATGGGATGTGTCCTCATGAGTTTTTGTCTATTAGCTCCTGCATGATAATGCCTTTCAGAGTGCATTGTGCTAGGAATCACTTCTAAAAACCAGAAGTTTCATCTCTAAGGGCAGCAGAACAGCCTGTGCTGGTTGTGAGGGCAGTGCCAGAGGTCACAGTGGCTACAGCTGGATTTCACAAGGCACGGTGGAAAAGAACAGGATGTCCTGGTAGCTACTGTTATGCATGTCTTGAAGCAAAAGGGCTGGTAGATGCAGTAACCTGAGTGTCTGGCTCTGAAAAGACAGCATCATCTTGGAAGAACACACATGTATTTGCTGTCTTCCATAGCTGTTTGTCATGGTTCTGGTTTCTCTCTTCTCTTTTTTAGCTGCACAGAAGTGAGGCAAAGATGACACAAGGTGCACTTCATATAGAAATTTAACAACACATGTATTAGCATGTACATTTCTTTACAGAAAAAAGGAGATGATGTGTCAGTACAACCTGTCCCCTCACTTTTTAGGAGAGCCTCAGACCTGTCTCTAGCCGGATGAGGGGGAGTGGACTGTGCTGTACCTTTTCCACTTTTGTAAAGTGGACACAGACAGTATGGTCCAGCAGGATGATTGATTTGACACTGTGCCTCAGTTATTGGAGGTGCTGTGTTCAGTCTGGGGAGAAGTGTCTGAGATGCCTTGCTACTAAGTTGTCTGCATGCTGGTGTGAGGGGAGAGAGATGAAGCACCAGGCAGTACCAGAATAGCATCCTGGGGGCCTGAATCCACAGTAACTCTTTATGTGGGACTTCAGTGAGACTCACCTGTTCCATAGTCTTTCGAAATACTTTATCTTCAAGTGCCTAAAATGAGAGCCTAGGAGCCTGAAATACCTAATTTTGAGAAGAAAATTACTTTTGTTTGTGGGAAGTTTCCTGAAAAGTCTTCAGGAGTTACTCTGTAGTGAACTTTGGATTCTGCCTTGGGTGGTGGTGTCCCTTGTGGAATATGCATAGCTCAGTCTGTAGAGTTGTCAATACAAGGCATATTGCTATATCAGCCCTGTGGGTGCTTTGGCCTTTGCTCTGGATCTTATCTCTAGTCATGCAACTCTTCTTTTGCAGGATGATAGTATCTTTAAACCTGTCTGCTGGGTTCTTCTGCTTTCATGCTGAAGAGTGTGTGGGAGAAGGTGGCCAGGAGTGTAGTGTTGGAACGACCTTTTACTGATGGAGGCACAGTGGTGGTGTGTGCTGCCAACACACTCTGGCAGTGGATTCATCTATTTCAGCAAAGCTGTGCCTTCTACTGTTCTACTGCTCAGTCTTGTGGGAGCAGGATAGAAATGGTACTTGCAGAAGGCTGGATTGGAGGGCAGTGAGGTGTGTGACAGCTGTGCAGGTGGACACCTCAAGATGGAGTGCTGTGTGAGCCATGGGTTTTACCCCTGTCATTCTAGAATACATAGCCACACCTGCTAAAGTCTGTGCCTGTTTATCTGGGATGTCTTCTGCTTCTGTCAGTTCTTCTTGGGGAAACCTCCTTTAACTGGTCCTTAAGCACTGGCTGGAACAGTGGCACCCATCGGGACACACAGGGATTCAGAGACCCCATTAACTCGAGGACATTCCCCTAATCTTAGCAGACCTCCAACACCTGAATCCTGACCTCAGACCAAATGCCTCTGTCAAGTATCTTTGAGGGGAATTTGATAGAATTTTCCTCATTTCATCATTAAGTGCTCACTGGTGGTCTCTTCTTTTGAAGAGAAGACAGGACCCACTGAGAGGCTATTTTTCCATGAGGGTAAAACTCAGCATACTGGTGACAGCCATGGTGGGTGTCTACTGAACCAAGAGTGTCAAAGCCAACATCTAAAATGACCTTTAGGCTGTTTACTCAAAGCAGTAATAGACTCGCCCCCGACTTCCTGATAAGGCCATCACTTATCAAGAAATAAGAAGAGCAAGTGGCTAGATATGGAAATCATTGTGGGAGTGCCTAATTGCAAACATACAGCATTGTACAGAAGTAATGCTGTACACCAGTAAGCTTTGCCTCTTCTGTGGAATATGTATGTAGAAACCACAAGAATTACCAGGTGTTGGAAAAAAGTACGTTCCAGCACACATAGAAAACCTTTTCTTGGAGAGACAGGTGTGTATAATTTAACTCAAGCATTTCTTCATGCTCTATGATTCTGTTTCCTGGATATGGAGTGAAGCATCAGAAATCAATGATTTTCATCTCACTTAAATGAAACTTTTTAAAAGAGGAGTCTAAAGTAAGCCAAGAGATTAAGTAGACACTAAAAATTCAGTAACCTTTTAATTTAATAGCCAGATATGTAGAAAGCTAAGTACCAAATAGAAGCCAATGAGTCTGCTTTCCACTCTAGTTTAAAAAATTATGTTCTTTCTTACAAAAAAGTTTCTACATAACCAAGACAAATGTATACTTTAATACATGCTTTAGAAAGTGCTTGGTATTTTAATGGATTTACCTCCTACTATTAAGGTATATTGTAGCATTTCACCATCTCAAACTAAACTTTGTTTTAGCTAATGCTCACCTGGTTGTTTTTTTCTTCTTATTAATTTTTATTATTTAAGTAATTTATATTAATTAATTTTTATTTGGGGTCAGAATAGCAGCACCATCTAATCCCACTTTTGTATTTGCTAGAGAATGTCTAGACTGGCTAGCATGAGGGTTTTCATCCTGGAAGGTTTTAGTAAGATCCTTCTCCACTTGGTATATACGTCACAAAAGTACTGAAACTGAAAGTTTCAGATGCGATACAACACCTAGTAATAAACTGTTTCAACTTTTTTTTTGAGGGGAAAGAAATACCATCTTTTGGCAGTGTTTCCTCTCAAACCTCAGAGACTTGCTGATCTACTGTGTAGATCTGAGCTGTGGTTGCAAAGTATCAAAACAGAACTAAGGATTTTTATATCTACTCTTCCCACCCAGCACTCACAGCTCCTTCCCCCTTCCCTGTCTGTCGGGTAGTTTCTGAAGGCGTTGAGGAGACAGGAAGGGAAGGGACACAGAACTGACCATCAGACAGATAAATGGACAACAGTGCCAACAACTGAGCCTCATTTCTTTAGGAATACAGCCTGAAAATGCCTTGGTGATTAAAATGGATTGTGAATATTGCAGGTTTTTTGAGAGGAGGGGAAAAAAGCAAGGTAGAAGCAACTGGTTTTGAGGTCAGATTAAGGAACTTGCGAGTATTTGGGGCAAATGGTCTCTTCTCTTCCTTAAACTCTGAGCTTTTCTTAATGTGAATGATGGTTTTCTGTTTTCTTGGGCTCTTGTGATACATCATGGGAACATTTGGCAATGATGCATGTTGGACTTGGAGTCCAGTTGCAGCTAATGGGCCATGAAGGATAATGACAACCAAACCAGAACTCCAGTTAAGTCACTGGGATGTTCAATTTCTTATCAAATTTTGGAGTTTTCTTTGCAATTTTCTATGCAAAGCAGGCACTTGGAGTGGAAAAGGTCATTTTGATAAAAATCCAACTTTTCACTAAAATCAGTTCTCTTCAGCACCCTGTCCCAAAATCTGTTATGTTCACAGCGTTCCAGAACAGCCTTGCCATCTGTCAGAAGCATTTTTAGGTAACAAATTATTCAACCTAACTGTGCCCTGTCTTTACCACACCAGTTGTGTTGTCTTTGAACTTCCTTGGGATAGATAAGCCTGAGGCTCACCAAAGCCAGCAGGAATCTCCAGACACTGAAGGGGAACCTCTAGAGCCAGGAAATAGAAATGTCCTGAGGACGTGGGTGTTTCTGAAGCACCAGCCATCTCCTGAGTAGGGGTGTCTTTACCTACTACTGCAGAAAGCGTGTTCCAGCACGGAGGTAGTGCTGTTCCAGAAAGGAGCGTATGTCTTGCTCTCCCTTTAAAATGGATCCTCTTTTGCATATTGTGTATTCTGGTAGGAGGTGGGAGGTCACACTCAGACTCTTCCTGACAAGATCCAAATTCATATTATCCACCCCCAGTTACTGCCTAAAACATATGAAAAGTTCTCAGATAAAGGATTCTTCTCTTTCAGCCATGTGTCTTAATCACTAGGCTGAGGATTCAGCCCTCTTAGGATCAAAGTCTGAATTTTTGTTGCAAGATTTCAGCAGGTTTAGAGGGGAGTCCCCCTATCCAAAACCCTGTGGTTAAGGCATTTCTTGAGGTGAGAGACAAGGGTTTGAACTGATGACTACATCTCTCATGCTTCTTTTCAAGAGCGTGCTAATTACTAGACTTTGATATGAGAAGCAGATGGTGTTGCCACTATGAAATTGGTTACTCGGCCTGGATTTCACAAGCAAGTGGCCCCAGCCAAGTTTGAAGCCCTAGCAGTGCTGGGTCAGTGTGCTCATGGCTGTGCTGCCTCCAGTTTGGGCTCTCTGGGCTTGGCTCTCAGGCTGGAAGGGAGTTCTGTCAGCTCTCCGAGGCTGGGGAATATCCGGGACAGGCGAGGTGACATGGGAAGCAGTTGCAGGGCACAGATGGCTCTGTTAGGGGGCAGAGGAGAAGCCTTCTCTAGCCACAGTTAGGGAATTAACTTTCTCCAAATGCTGAGTGGTACATGCAATGTGTCACTATGAGAGCTGTTGAATATTTTGTCATGAGACCACTAATGAACTTGATAGCCACCACATTCACCAGTTGGTGGAACAGATTTACCCATCATTTCTGAATTTAAGTGAATGGGACTTCACTTGTGGTTAAAGTTTTGGGGTGGGTTTTTTTTTTGTTTGGTCTTTTTTTGGTTTGTTTTTTTTAAATACACTTCAGTCTCTTGCTGGACTGGAACTTTTAACAGTGTTATTTTGTCTCCTCAAGTCTCCTTCAAGATAAGGTTTTCTTGTATTCTGAAATGATGTGGCAGAAGGCAAAAAATAATCTTGTGACTCATTAGGAAATAAACAGAGGCATAATTGCCATCTGTGTTGCAGTCCATTTAATCTTTTCTCTCTCCAGTCATGGAAAAAAGTTCATAAAAAAAAAGTTGAGGTCTGGTTTTGTGATATTTTTGAGAGAAGCTAGCTTAAAAAAAATTACAGAAAAGAAAGGGGAAAAAAGCGCCCCAATACGGGCTCTATACATTATCTTAGACAAAATGGATTAAATTTCTGACACCCTACTCATCAAATTCTGACCTTGATTTGACCCCATTGGCTTTTTACTGTTTGATGTTCTCAAACGATTTGGTGCCACTTTTCCTTAGTAGTGCAGTTAATTTTGAGTGTTAGATAGAGATCAATAGTCATAGCTTGAAATTGGCACCTTTGGACGAAAAATATGTTGTGTGGCAGTAACATAGATTTGATAGTACTTCAGTTAAGAAAATGGTGTACTCTTTCATTATTGTTTTCAATGACAGTATCCAGAGTGTTACTTCATTCTCCTAGCAAGCTTCTGACAGTCTCTTGTAATATCTTATCTATCAAAGAGTTTTCATTCCTCTCCTTTCATGCTTGGCTTCTGGAGTGGAACTTTATTTAAAAGGTCTCTGAAATTAGAAAGAATGACCATGGCACTTCTGCTATCAAGCTGCTCAGTAAGAGCTAAACCCCCTTGCTTCTGGACTTGTGTCTGGCCTCCTGCTTGCCCACATTGCAATCTCATTTACTGTGCTGGCTGTATGGGGGAAGCTTGGCTGTCAGGAGGAAGTTGGATAAGATTTAATCTTCTCTCAGGTAGGTGGGTTCTGCATACTGCCTTCCCCACCTTTGTACACGTGAAAGTTCCCTGTGCCTTGCTTCCAGCCCATTGCTGCAGTGAGCGGTGGGCCTCCGCGGGGTGTTTATTCCTCAACTGCTGCTTGGAGTAGCTGCGTTTGGGAGTATTCAGCTGCTCTGGAATGCTGGGATGGGGCTCAGGCAGTCTCTAGGGCACAGGATTTTCCAGGACTGTGCTCCTTTCTGTGGGGTCCGACCCCGGAGCACTTAGTACTGTGGAGGTGTAATGAAGCTCTTCTTCAGGCTTCCACCAATGCGGGTGCTGAACATTTTGGGGAGTTTTCAGCGTGCCACTAAAATCTGGCCTCTGGTGCATGTCCTTCTTCGAGTGTAACTTTGGATATCCTGACTAGTGTAATCCAAATTTGACAGGTGGTTGAAAATATCTTTTTGACCAAATTCAATTAAATTATATATGTGGGGGAGGGGAAGAAAACACAGATGGGCTGAGGAGAGGCTGTAGAAAGAGGCACTTGGGAGAGAGATATCATGCCAGTCTCAGGTACAGGGAAATGTCAGCCATGGCTTGTGCCTTCTTCATACCAAGGAAGAGTCCAGCCTTTGGACACAGATGAATAAGGAACCTGGCTGCAGCGTTCTTCTGCTCCTGGAATTATTTGATTAATTTTGACATATTTCCTAGGAAAATTGTGAGCACTTCTGTTCTAACAACTATGTGAAAAGCATTCCCATCAGTCCCCCCAAATCTTGATGAAGTAATTTGTCAGGTGCATTCTGAAGAGCTTTTTTAAATGCCAAGCACTAACAATTTCAGATCAGCAAAGTCCTTAGTTTCTTCTAGGCTTCCTATTTGAGAACCAAGTGCCCAAGCAGTTTTATACAAATCATTTTTACTACTTGGAAGCCGAGATGCCCAGTTTAAAATCATCTCAATTCCTATTGACTGTTCTCGCAGTTCGGATACCTAACCTCGTTGGGGAAGAGAGTGCATAACATGCAGAACAATGGTTTGGATGGTATGCAGGATCTTTGGGTGGTGTAAATAACTGATAATCCAAGAAATTCAGCATGTCACTGTCCATTTACAGTTGCTGAAGATCTACTCCATGCTACTAGCAATAATGTCTGTTTGGATCAAAAGAACATAGCGAGGCTTCCAAAAGGCAGGATTGTCTTACTTTGTTAAGAAACCTGTGGTATGTCATTATCAGCCTTTCCTAGCCAGCATTCAGAAGTTACATGGAGTCTGAATGCAGATGCAGGCTGCAGGGAAAATAGAAGGGCAACCGAGGCATGTTTCCATAGGATTCCTGCATCTTGAGTAGGCACCTCAACAGAGATGGCTCTGAATGGAAGCAGTTGTGGCAGGTGCACCACGATGCTTCTCATGAAGAAGTGAGAACTTCTGTCCCAGGGAGAGGCCTCTGAAAGTGGTTTTATTTTCCTTTCTGTTTTCTTTAGAATTCAGTCTCTGTAAAGTGTGTGTAGATAAAATGTGGACGTAATATTTCTCCATGACCTTCTGGCTGTTTAGCAGAGGAGCAATGGCAGAGTGATGGATAAAGACTGCTCAGAAGGGGTATTGTACACACCCATGACTCATGCTCTTTACCTGGCAGCATCTCTGGGGCCTGTGGATGTGAAAGTGAGTTAGACCTTGTACTAAGGTACACACTTCACACTTTTGTTCTCTGACTCAAGTCTGGAAATGCTTTGTGTACTGCCTTCCTGACATTTATCACATCCTGAAGGCAGTTGCATTTAGCATGCTTTCCAGTAGACCTATGTTCTTCCACCCATAAGCCCCAGCCTGCTGTCAGGAGGACTTGGATGTACCAAAGCAAGGCTCTCCTCCTGTGTGACCTGAGTTTAATTGCAGCTGTCTGAGAAGATTTTCCCTGATGAACACACAGCAAGTGTACTGAGATACTGACTTCTCAGATATGTGGCTGGGATTCAAACCTCATCTTGTAGAATGAAGCCCATGGGTGCACATCTACACAAGGGCTGAAAACTTCAATTCCTTTCAAAGGTGTGTCTTTGTGACAGACTCCGTCTCTAATCAATAAGCTCATGAAAAATCACAAATTCCTCTCTTGGACACCAGACATCAGTGGTGCTGAGTACAGCAATTCCCATTAGCTTCAATAGCCACTGCAGGTGCTGGTATCCTGGTTACATCTGTGGGACTGGCCCCAGGCTTTACCTCTCAGGAGGTAAAGCCACTGTCCAGCTGGCTTTGGGAATATGTGCTGTTCTCATTGGCTGGGATTTGTTACTAATAGAATGAAGTTACCACCCTACTTTAAGTCCTGTGTAAAGCCAGGAACACAGATTTAGTAAAAAAACCCCTTTAATAAAACTTGATCTTGACTACAATTTTCACCAGCCCCTGAAAGATTTTAGGTAGGTCAGCTTCTCACATATCTTCTGTGACTCATCTGCATCCCTGTGCAGGTGCTTTCCTTCCCAAGTTCAGTTTTAAACCTAACAGAAGGCTCAGCATTGCCTCCCAACAGCCATTGAGTGTGTTTTGAAAAGCAGTGCCACTGTAGCTGCTCCTGCTCCTCTTCTTTATACTTTTCCTGACTGATATGTTTCAGTGCCAAAGTACATTATTTGTGAGTTTCTCTAGAGCAGCTCCAAAGCTGTGCCAGTGCATTTTCCTAGTTTATGCATCAGCTATTCAGAGAAGTGTGTAAAACTTGATTGACTATACTTTTAGGGGATGTCATTGATTACTAAACCAACACATGCACTTACAGAGAAGACATGCTTAAAAATGTCTTTCTCAGTCAGGAGTGGAGCCCTTAATCTTCTCTGCATCCCACAGGAAGGCTGGATGCTCTGTGGGAACAGAAGCAAACTCCAGAGCACTGAAGAGGTGAATTGAAGAGAGTAATCACTGGAAGACTTCGCATATGAGATTTGATCACCTTGCTGAATTCTGGGGATTCTTAAGGGATGGGATCTGTGAGAAATCCCTGGCATGCTGCTAGTTACGTAAAATTGATATTAATAGTGAATTGTTTTTACAAGGGAAGCTGGCGTATTTTAAAAATATCAAATGATAATGCTAGTAGTTGGTAGTTGGTATACAGAATGTGCATTTGCAGCCTGGATTGCTAGGTTTGCTAGAAATTTTAGGTACGCCCTTACTACAGCTTTTAATGTAGGCAAAATACCCAGCAATATTCAAGTAAATTATTTGGAACAGGAATTGCAAAGTCAAAATAAATGGCTTATTTGCTTTATTACCAGGGACTACACATGTGCTACAACTGGGCTGGTCAATTAGAGCAAATGTAAAAACGCTGCCTTCAGATAACTCCACCTCTTGCACAGTGTCTTACTGTGATATCTTCTGTGTATACCCATGTTGGTGTGGCATGGTTGCACTCTCTGCTTGACTGTACAGAAGGGAGTGCCTGAGTATTTGGGGATCTGGAAAGAAGCATTTTTGTGGGCACACAACTGGTATGTGGGGCATGAGTAAGCACAGCTATGCAGCTTTACAGATTAAGAGCAGTATTCTGGGAAGTTCAATGGTGCCTGTGCTGTTTTGGCTCAGATGTTTTGGTCTATGGCTGAGTTTGTCTGAGTTGTGGTTATAGCTGTGTCGAACAATGTATTTCGATAACATCCTGGGGCTGATTGTAGCAATGGGATAAGAGAATGGGTTATGATAAGTGAGGGAAATACTGGGCTTTAGTGCTTTTAGGAGTAATAAAATGTCTGCTCTGAAATATGTTTAGCAATATATGCAGAAACAAATAATATGTGCGGTTGCTCAGTGTTTTTCCAAGCTTTTATTAGGTTGTTAAAGGTAAAATCTTGGCCATCTTCAAGACAGTGGAAAACTGCCTCTTTTGGATCAAGATTCCTCCCTTATGTCTGTGCCTACTGTCCTCGGTAAATCACCAGAGCCCCATCACAGCTAACCTAGGAAAGCAGAGAGCATCTGAGCTGTACTTTTGAAATGCAGTGCAGTGCCCCCAGGCAGTGCTCAGGGGCAGATGTTGTACCTGGGCACCCTCACGGCTTGTCTCCATGCTGAGGGTCTTCTGAGCAAAGAGGTGGGAAGAGCCAGCAGGAAACACAGCTGCGTGAAAACAAGGCTCTGAGATGGCAAACCAGGGACACAGCTGGGGAGAGACCCCGTTGGCCTGACCGCCTCTGATCGCATGGCAGTCTGTGTGTGCAAGGAATTTAGAAAGGATCACGAGTAAGTAAAGTTACATTGCATTAAATGCATCCCAGAAGAAAGCAACTTCTGCTCCAAAATCCTGACAAATAAACAAACCAACCAGAAAAAAACTCTGAATTGCCCAGAAGTCTTGCTTATAATAGGCATTACTATAAGGAAATTCTCCAAATGTAAGTGACAAATACTTGGAGCTGGAGTGTGTGAAATGGTGCCATACCTCATTTCTGAGCAATGCAAACCTGGACCAGTTTGACCATGGGCATGTCTCCTCTTGTGCATTAATTCTAGGTAGATAGATGATAGTGACTATTCCTACTTTAAATGCTGTTTTTCCTCTTTTGACCTCAGAACACTTTAAAAAGGTGGGATACTGCTTCAGGTCAATTGTGTGCTGAGAATTTCTATACCAAATTTTAGCCTAAAGAGCAGTTACAAAGCCCAGTTTGTAAATCTCTCAGAGGTCTTAAAACAGTGCTAGTGATCTCAAGTGATAGCCTCTTGGATATTATTACTGAAACTTTCTGGAAGTAGTGCAAACCAGGAGGGAACAATTAATCCTCCGAGTAACCCCATTTACTCTAGCAGTTTGGCCCTGAGGGAGTAGGAGCACTTGATGTCTGACAGCAGCCCCAAATGTCAGTATTTCTCCACTCGTTCATTTGCCTGCTTGCTGTGGTAGATTTCATGCCATTATAAGCTGTTTATGTACAGCCTGATCAAAGTACTTAATGACAGGGTTAATTTCTACGTATAATGAGGAAGTCAAGACAGGAGACAGGTACTGTGTAATCGAATTTTTCATTTTGGAATTTGTTTCTCTTCATGTATGGCTTAGCTTTGATTTTTATTACCATTAATGTCTGCATTTACTGTTCTTTCTAGTTTCTCAGATGAGCTAAACCTACAGCAGAAATAGCAGAGGCACTGAATTGTTCCAACAGCTTCCATGAAAGTATGAGGATAAAGTAAAAAGTGTCTACAACTTCTCTGCATCACCTCAAAGTGCAGTTTCATTTGGGGGATCAATAAAATTGCACTTCTTGAACAGTCTGCTTGAGACATCTAATCCTCTTTTTCTGACTCAATAGGCATAGGCACAGACATGGATGCTTAGGTATCTGTACACAGACAGAGAGACAAAGACTGTGCTAAAATCTGGAAATCTTATAGTTTATGAAGTGTGTGTCTTGCAGACAAATGAATCCCAAGAGCATCCCTTTGAAAGAGCTGATATTGAAAAGGAATGGTTCTCCTTTATCAAAAGATGGAAATGGAGCGTTAGATCTGCATTTGCCCTGCTTATTTTGGTTTTCATTTTTAGATGCACTGAGTGCTGTGACTATTTCTGGACATTCAGAAATCTAGGGGTACAGAAGCGATGGAGGCCTTACAAAACATGTCTCTCTGAGGTAGTCAGTTTCAGGAATCAAGCTGGAAGTGGAGATGAAATTAAACCCTGCATCCACTGTTTTTCTCTTTTTCTAGCACTCTGTATATTTTAGAAAAATACAGGTTTAGAAGTTCATGCTAAATTCTGTGGACCACTGTTATACAAGTTTCCTTATGGCTGAGGTAGAAATCCTTCTTTGTGAGGAAAGTGTGCACCTCTATTAGCACCACTGTGCAAGCTGTAGTTTGCAAATGCGGTGGGAGGCTTTGCTCATGCTAATTTGGGCTCAGTCATGCACCTCTTTTCCTCTTTTACATGCAAATAGCAGCTGTGTCAGTCTCTGGGATGCCTGCTTGTTCCTTTAACGGAGAGATTCCAGTTCATACCTTCAGCCAGTGCATTTCTGCGTGGGCAGAGGTATAGCGCAGTGGTACAGTTGCTGACAAGGAAAGAGCTGTGATGGAGGTTGGAACAAGTTAGTGAAATAGAGAAGTCTTGAAAGAAGACACTGAGCTCTTCTGGTATGTTTTCATTTATTTAAGAAGAAAAAAGCTGTGGGGGTGGAGAAGAGCAGAGATCTACACAAAATGATAATCCATAATCCTGCCCCCATAAAAAGGGATCTCTTGACTGCCAGAGAGATCCATTTCTTTATTCTGACCCCAAAGGTTCAGGCAGCAGCCCTGAGGCTGGAGCACATCAGCTACCAGCCTGTGTAGCTGGGATGGCTGTGGGCTGGGTGCAGGTGCTTGGATTCCTCATCGTGGTGCCCTGGTGCTGAGGGAGCTGGGCTGGTGAGCTGTCTTGGTGGGATCTGCTGCAGGCTCCCTGTTCCAGAGGGTCCCTGGCCTTGCCAAGCCGCTGGCTGTCCTGTGCTCTGCTCTCCCAGGCTTTTCCAGGGTGGGGTGCAGCATGGCTGCCCTGCTGTGAAGAGAAGGGAGTTCATGGTACTTGCTTGGACCAGCAGGCAAATTGAGTACGAAGCATATTGATATGATGTTATTTCCTCCTCTGTCTTCAGCCTGCTCCTCTGCTTTATGGTTATGGCTACCTGAACCTAGCCACCACCTTCCTTTTCCTCTCCTGCTCTTGTCACAGAAGACAATGCAAAATTAATCAGGTGAAATCATTTTTATGACATCACTTCTGATGCTGTTGAATTTACTGAAGAACGTCGGTATCAGTACCATGCAGGCCATGGAATCTAAGTGTTGTACAAGGACCTGTTTAAAAGGGTGTTTGATTTAAGGTGCAAGGATTTCCAGAAGTTCAGAGTACAAAGTTTTCTAAGAAGGTCAGCTCAAAGAAATAGGATATCCCTGTGAAGTTGTCAGTTAAATCTGTAGGCAGCTTGTTTTCAGATGGTGACAGCTCACCTTTCGGAAAGCCCTGGCCTGTGTTTGTTTTCTCCCCCAAAAAGACTGTCCTGATGTCAGTGTCACAGCAGGGCTCAGTATATAGCCAGGACTCAGCTTGCATTCGCTTCCATGTGTGTCCATGGACATCCTTGGGGGCTGTAACATGATAACTGTGAAATATCTGTGCCTCTGACCTGCTTTATTATCTACTTGATCATATCCCCTCTGTGTGTGTGTGCAGGTGGAAGGGATGGGGTCAGGGATAGAAACATGTACATGCTTTAGTCATAGTAATGGCATCAAAGTGATGCCACATTTATGTAGGGAAGGCCCTTAAACCCCTTTCTAGCCTCTCCACTGATCCATGGGGAAACAAGGCTATGACCTGTAGAGTTTCCACTGACTTCAGGTTTGACAACACTACATTAAAGTGGGTAATATGTTATGACACAATAGGATAAAATTCTGGCCCTAGTAATGACCGTGGATTTTGGTATTGCTTTTGGAAGTATTTTAGGATTTCAGCTGTAGAAATTAGTGGCAAATTCCATGATGAAATAGTATAGTTATTTCCCATCAAACAGGCTCTTCAGCAATATGGCTGTTCCAGAAAATGCTTTTCAAATGGAACATCTTGAGCTGTTGACCCCACAAAGTAATACATGCATACAATAGAATTACTTCCTGTCTATTTAAAACTCGTGTGTAACAGTGTTGGTGGGTCTGGTTATGCTGTTCTCCACCATAATGACAAATTATCCAAAGCAATTTGTTGCCTGGCCTAAATTTTGCAAAAGTACCTGGTCTTTAAAACCTTTTGAGATAGGGTGATATTTGCACCTGACATGTCTACAAGTAACTTAGATCAGGTTATTGATTGGTCTTGTATACGTTGCTTTCCAGTGGGAGGATGAGATGGAGAGGCCAATCCATTACTGCAGCCATCTACCACTGGAAAGCAATAGCACTAATGATACAGGTTTTCAATAGCTGATTTATATTATCCTGCAGTCAACAAGAACTCATGATTTTGTCACTGTACTGTTTAAAGCAACACTCCCAAAGGCTGGCAGGCACCAAATCTGACCCACTATATCACAGCTGCTGTGTTACAAGCTGCAGAAAACTGAACAAAACCCTACCAGTCCTCCAGAGTATGGTCTGGACAAGCTCTTTGCTCACTGAGCGGCAGGGCCTGTGAGCCCCCAGTTCGTATGAGGCTCATTCGAGGGAATGATTCCTGTTAAGATTTGCTTTAGCTGCTCCCTGGCATTGTGCCACCCAGGGGAGAGGATGAAGGAGTTACAGTCCTTTCTCTGGGCAAATATTGCACTTAGAATCTCAGTGACCCACTGCTAGTTTGGTGGTGATTAATGAGAAATATGTGTTGGTGGCTATAAATGAGAGGCTCTTACCCTCTTCTTCCTTCTTGTGATACGAGTACTTTGGGCAGCACAGAACAAGTGTGTGCAGAATCCAGCATGGAGCAGAGCTCCTGAGGGAGAGAGCAGCAGCAGCTAGGAGCTGAGTTTGCTGGAGAAAGCTTTTGATGAACCATGTAAGAGCTGGCCTGGGCAGTCAGTGGGCACAGCCCCATTGTCTCTTTGGGTCGTGTTTGAACATGGCAACAGTCACATCAGCTCAGGGAGGCTGGGGTCTTGTTTTGGGAGGTGCTGGCAGTTCCCAGCAACACATGCATGAGGGAAAGGCTGTGTGGAGCAACAGGGCACTGAGATAGGGGAGTGGAGATGTTGTGTGGAGCTCTGCATGCTCAGATGGGCTGACCTGCAGGGACAAGCACTGTCTTTTTGGACTTGTACACACCCTGTTTTCACACAAACATTTCATGTAGATTTGTAAAATGCAATCGCTGCTGAGCATATTTTACACAGTCACAGTCTAGTGACTGAAGGATCCACTAATTAAGAAGCCTCTAATTAGGCTTTTAAATGATAAACTGTAATAGCTCTAGTGCAGCTGTTGTAAACTATAGAGTAAATTATATCCAGTTGAAAGAGGCTTTAATTACGTAATTATATAACATACTCTAAAGACTTTGAAAGATAAAAGAATTTTTAGTATCTGCAATTAAAGAAACCAAGAGAGTAACAATAGAGCTCTTAAACCAATGAAAGCAAGGAAATTCAAAGTTAATCTGAAAAGCTGTGCTGGTACTTTCTTTTATCCTCATGGTGTTCCAATTTTTGGAGGGTTGTTTTTGTTCTTTTTTGTTTTCATGATGGATGAGATAAAGAAGGATGGTCAACCAGGAGTTTATGTCCCCTGCTTTCATTTTTCTTGCTTTTATAGGTCCATGTACAGCATTAATGATACTCAGCAAACTTTCTGTGGCTTCATTTTGGCAGAAATCCATAGCAGGAACACCCTTATCAGCCAGCTTGTATCCTTGCATTCTGATTTACAGAATGGTTGGTTCTTACACATGCTTTTTTGAAGTCAACAGGACCTCAGAAGTTGGTCACATTTGACCCTTGGAGCCCATGTTTAGGCCACATCTATCCTGCGTGTTGTTGGTGCAGTGTTGGCAGCCATTCACCATGCTGGGCTTACCAAGTGAAGAAAAGGGTTGGATGTATCTGGGACAATTCAGCTATGTGGAGGTTGCACTCTGGGCTTCTTTTTTACAGGGCTTAGTCCTGCTGCACTGAAACGGAGGAGAGTTTAGCCCTTGCCCACACTGGGGCTGGGCCAGACTCCAGTCTGCCTTGCCTTTAGACACCAGCACAGTTCCCCTCACCCCAGCTCTGCCTGACGGTGCCTCCTTGGCAACCTCACCTGCTCTGTCTCGAAACTTGCATCTGCCCTCAGCCTCCCTTGCTTACCCAGCCCTGTCTGCTGCCTTTCCTTTGCCACCTCCAATCACAGCTGACACTGATGTGCTACAGGGAGCAAATGCCTCTTTACAGAGAAAAGGAAAGAAGTCTCTGATGTGCCATCCATTGCCTGGTGGCTCTGCTTCTCTGTTGCCAGTTCTTTTTGTTTCTTCAATTACTGCTCCTCAGGACAAGGGCTGTGCTTTTTGTGTCTGCGAGCTGCCACCACATAGAAGATACAGACAGTAGGCTGTGATGTGGAGAGAGCTCAGTTCCTATAGCTGTTCTTATGGACTGGCCTTCACAGCTGTAGGACCAAGCACCCCATGACAGCCAAACAAGTAGCGCTTTTTTGCTTATTCCAGCGACATTCAAGTATTTTCATCTGGAAATGCCACAGTGAGGGGAATAAGGAATACAGTTCTCATAGTTAATTTTTATGGCTGATTAATTAGCCCAAAGAGTATTAAATTGTGCTAATGTAGTTTGCCTCTCCGATGCTGTCTTTTGACTTCAATGGAACTAAATACATGCTTAAAGTTAACTACATGCCTAAGTGCTGTGGTGAATCGGGGCCTAGGGCATTAATTAGAACTTGGCTCAGATTTACTTTCAAGGCTTTTCCCCCCCTCTTTTTTTTTTTCTTTTTTTACTCTTCAGCGCTCAGCAGTTTAATTGGTATGCAGATGTTCCCCTTTATTGCTGGCAGAGGCCTCTGTCACTGTTCTGAAGGTACTCAGACTTCAAGGCTGGTACAGGGGGCAGGAAGAAACCCCCCCTGAGGGCTTTCAGGCTTTGTGGGAAATAATGATGTATGAGACAGGGATTCCTTTGGAACCTGAAGGGAACATGACAGACAGAATAATATGGGAGGAAAACATTGTCTTCACAATTGAGACTGATGGTCTCATCTTGTCTCCTTGTTATTGTTACCAACCAGGACTGAGATGAGCTTTCTTATGAAGAACTTCATTTTGTGGCAGGTTCTGTATGTTGGACACACTGCGCTCAGTGGTAGCTTTCCATCCAAAGTACAGATATTGACAGGCTCTGAGGAACCCTTTGAGGTGGTGGTTTAGCTTAAAACCTAAAATTCCTTCCCAGCATTGAGATGCATTTTGTCAGGAATGACAGTTGCAATTTGATAATCTTTTACCACTTTGCCTGCCTATCTGAAGCCACTAGCTGGAGGGGAGAAACCCAGGGTTGTTGGGCACAGGAGTGTCAGCTTTATGAATCAGCTTTTCTCACAGTTTATTAATTTCACTTTCCAGTTTTCAAGAGACAATTGATTTGTACGGTTCTGTGTAGGATGGAGCAAAGCTGGAACTAAAGCAGGAGTGCAAGTTGACAGCAATGCAATAGCTCTAATTGACAGATACCAAAGGCACTATTTAAAGCAGCATCTCCTCTGATGTTTAGGTTAAAAATGACCCTCAATTTGTCCTCAGGTTGCCATGTCCAAAAAGAAGTGTTTTTATGTATACTCATTTCAAATGGATTGGCCAAAATATCAAGTGCTCGTTTTCTATACTTGTATTTTCAAGTTAGATGATTCAAACTCCTGTTGTGCAAGGTACTGGAAGATGGCTGTTTCTTAACTCCTCCAGAGTAAAAGCTGTCTTTCAGGGGATGATTTGCACATGTGAGATTTATGTTAGTATTTTTTGGCACCCACAGTTTGCATTCCAGCTAATGGGAGGCAGAAGGACTAATACACATGCTGTATGTTGTGGGTGCAAAATCGCAAATAGAAATTACACCAGTGTGGGAAGGGCTACGAAAATGTACCTTCTTGGATGTGAGCAGAGCAGGTTAGGAAACATCATCTTCCTTTTACAATTGTCTGTTACTCTTTACATTTCTGGAGAACTGGGATCTTGCTGTTAATCTTACAAAAATAGATGCTGTGGTGAAGCCTCAGGCACGAATAAAATTGGATGTTAATCTTAAAGCAGATTTTTTACAGCTATGCACTCAGAGCAGTGAATCCAAATGATTTTGGAAACTCTGCAGTTTTTACTTATTTAGATCAAAATGCTGTGGCGAAAAAGGTCAGTGGCACAGGTACATATTGTAACATTTGGGGCTCCTGAAAGTTGAGCAGATAAGCACAGCAAACATTAGACATCTCTGACTTGACACAAATAATAGGCAAAGCTGAAAAAAGCCTGCTGACAAGAGGAGTGGGTGTTGGTGGGTGACTTGCTGCAGTTTTAGAGCTGTTAAGTGTAGGTTTTTTAGCATTTTCATTATTTAAAAGTGGAGTGGTAGTTTCTTCACTCCCTCTGAAAAGTTACTAATTTACTCTGAAATACAGGGTAAGCCACAATGATTTAACAGATTTGTAATGTGCTTTAGAGTGATTTTAAGTAAGACATCCTCCTCTCTAAGCTTCCCACTGTCTCAGCTCTGCCCTCACTCCTTTCTCTGTGTACATCACCAAAATGCAAAGCAGGGGCTGCCCCATGTGTGACTTTCATCTATAGCCTGTGTCAGCTGGAGTGCCTGGGTGGCTCTGACCACTGGTGCTCATGCACATTTGCCTCACTGCCACAGTTCAGAAAGACTGACATTAAGAGGCTGAGCTAGCTATGTTTGGATATCGGGAATAGCATCCTAGACTGTGGAGTGGTTCAAAAGCTGCTGCTCTGCAGGTACTGCTGCAGGTGGACAGCCCTTTCTTGGAGGAGCCCTGACATACGGAGCCTGCCTTTTTGCCTAATGCATGGAAAGTACCTAGAGGAGCATGGCTAAGGGCCATGATTAAGGGCCCCAGGATG
Organism: Corvus cornix cornix; assembly: GCF_000738735.6. NCBI lineage: Eukaryota > Metazoa > Chordata > Aves > Passeriformes > Corvidae > Corvus > Corvus cornix. The sequence continues at coordinate 30,267,138 of NC_046336.1, read as the reverse complement.
TCCCTGGGATACAGGCAGCATCAATTAATCTGCAGTCCTCCGTGTCTGATTCTGAGAAGGCAGCTGAGTTGTGTTCCCAAGGGGCTGTCCAAGAAGGCAGGCAGCCTGCAGGGATGGAAAGTGCTCAGGGCATTTTCTTCTGTTATCAAGCTGAAAGGGTCTCAGCTGTGCCGTGCCCACAGCTGTGCTGAGTAGCCATGCCTATGGCAGGATGCTTCAGCTGCAGGCCTTTTCATGGATGATATTTAAATCGGATGGAGCCTCGTTGAGAGGGAGCTGGCTCTGCATTTATTCAGAGAGATCTCTAGTGGTTTGTGGTAAGGAATTGGGACCTGGGGCTGAAGCCACAAACTCCAGGACCAAACCACAGAATTTATACAGCTGCCATGGCCTGCCCATTTGCCTTCCCTGATGTCATCACACAGCTTTTGTGCTTCTGTCTGCTCTAGACATTGTTGGTGGAAGGAAGAATCTGTTTTGTTCAATACAGTAGTGATGTCTAGCTCAGTGTAATTTTATTAGCTGCTTATGATCTATTGCTATTCAGTGTATCCATGGGTTTGTATAGTATCAACAGCCAAGGGTAGAAATACTTGAATAGAAAGCTAGGTGGAAATGCTGAGTTTCTGGAGGACTCCAGGATTTCTTTTTCTCTTCTTTGTTTCCCTGTTCTAGGAGGTGTGAAGAACACTTGTCCATTCATAACTGAAACTATTCAAGATGCACCGGCCTGAAAGGCCACTATAAGTTTCTTTGCACTCTGGTGTGGTAAAAGTCTTGTCTCCTAGCAAACATTATGGATGAAAGCTTTTGTCACAAGGAGAGATGGTAAATTTGTATACTCAACTTCTATTTGGAAGAATATTTTGATGTGAAACCTTTGTTATTCCAGAGGCTTGAGCCAACTGCTTTTGATCTGGGAGCTTACAGAATGGGTAAGTATAGCCGTATTGGGCTGGGTAGATGTCACCCTCAGGGATTTGTGCATGGATCTCTCCTTGGTCTGAACTGGAGAAGGGCCAGAGTATGTTCACTTTCACTTTCTGTCACTGAGAAAAATGAATGTTGTTCTATATAAGCTATAATTTCTTCCTAAGTAGATGATGACTAAAGAAGGCCTGAACTGAGTATAGATAATCTTATATTTACTTGAAATGAATGTAGCTCCTAACTCTTATTTTAGCACCAATCTGGGAACACTACTGTGAACAGATTTACCATGTCTGCCTCTTCCTTACCTTGGCATTCTGGCATTTATGCACTCACTGCACTGATAGTGCATGTTCTTGCAGTGATACTTGGGAGTTAATGAAGCCCAAGTGTCTGAAAGGTGAGTAGGTAAAAGGTAGATACTTTCAGATCCAAACCTATCCTTTTGCGTGCTCCACAATCTTATTTTAATTCTTAAATATGGTTTCATTCTTCTGATACTAAGAGAAAGCACTGATTTCAGTATGTGAGTCATCAGGAGAGTTATTAACTATTTTCTAGTTGCATGGTCCGTTGTTGCAGCATGGAAAATATCTAACTTCAACCATGTGTTTTTAGACTAGATACTTACAGAAAGCCTTTTCTATGATTATAGAAGAGCAGATTTAATCTGGAAGTCATTGAGAGAAACCAATAAAGAACTTCCTTGATGTGATTTTTGGAGTTACTTGGTGGAATTGAATTGAATGTTTTCGGGTGTTGGACGTAAGGGCACTTGAAAGCTTAAAGAGGGTTAAATGTAGATGATAATGAAAATGTTATTGGTATTTATAGGTCAGTTGATAATGTCAACATATTAAAGTGATATGAAATATCTCCCTGATTTCATGGACAGTGCTGTACTCTACATAGTTTATTGTAATAACATGATCCTTGATATACATGGATGATAAATGTAGCTTTATAAAAATTTTTTTAGTTTTCATCCAATTGCCCTGAAATGCCATATCAAAAGTATGTTTATTACAAAACATATACAGTTGCTGTCTGCCAGTGTTATCTCTATGAAAGCAACCTAAGCTAAGAAAGCACATTTGGAAAAAATGTGCCAAGCAGAGGTGGTTGGGTTTTTTTTCTTTTGTTAGATTTTCTGGGAATATTCATTAATAGTTGGAGATGTGGTCTTTCAACTAAATTTCTTTCACCCAGATTTTATGCAAATTGCAAGATTCTTCAAGTGTAAAGTCATATGCCATGAGTATGGTATTTGCATTTCTTTTAATAAAAATAACTTTGGAATAGGTACTTTGTTTAGTGAATTGCCTTCTTTATTATTCATCACTGTGTAATATCTTTGTAAAACAACAGTAACTGGAAGGAAGAAAAATACTGGAAAGTGTTTCTTGGAGCTGGGTTTGGCAGAGGTCTACCTTTCTGGAAAAGAAATGCTGATTTTGGTTCTTTATTTTGCCCTGTCCTTTTTGTGCTGTTGTGTACTGGAATAAAAGAATAAAAGTGGGCACTAGATGAGCTGTGAATTCCCTTTGGACCAGACTTTGGGATTCACTGCTCTGACATGTATTTTGGTGTTGCTTTATCCTGAGGGACTTTATTCACAAAATCTCGGAGCATATTCTTCCAATAAGATTTCACATCGTTTGATAAATGTTTGGATAAATTTCATACCATCTTATCAAAGCAGACAATAGTTCTTTCTTGAGGAACTGAGCTTAAGTGAAATGCTCATTTATATTGGTGGGTTGTAATTAAGAGTACAGATCCAAATCAGTGCTTTGTTATTCTGTTGCAGGAGTAGGTTGAATCAAGCCTCTGTCAAGAACCACTGCTGAAATACTGAATTAACATACCCAAGACCAGCACATCAGGAGTATAGTCTCCTACCAAGAATAGTGTGGATATAAACCTTGCTCACAGAAGCTCTGGAAGCACTCTGAGACTTGGATCGACATGGTGCATCCTCAGAAGGCAGGGATGTTTCTGCTGTCTGAGCACTGCACACTCTATGTTCATAACTGATGGAAATAATGCCCGGTTTTGGGGGAGCTTGGTGGTATGAGAGACAGTCACAGCAGCTCTAATAGGGTGGCTTATCGCTTTCTTGTGGAGCCAGGTACAGCTTCTGTCCTCTTTCGCACCCACAAATCTGGTATAATGTTAATTAGATTGTCATTAGGTTTCATTAGTGAAGCTCCATGAAACAAACAAAGGAAACATTCTATAGTCATGCTGAAACTTGGTATGTCATTTATACAAAGTGGGTGAGCAGAGATCAGCAGCTATGAAACACTGCTTTTCTAGAAATATGAAATATTCAGGTAAAATATCTAGGTAAAATCTAACAAAAATTTGATTACTGCATGATAAAATGGTGCCTCTTCCCTTCTAAATAGGTTTGATCATCTCCTTAATGCAAGCCCTGCACCTTCACCTAGATTCCTTCCCAGGCAGCTATAGTGGATCTGCTCACCAAGAGAATTTGTCCCACTGGATTCCTTTTTTTTTCTGTGCAGTTGAATGAAAAGCGTGTCTCTTTTGAAGAACAGCAACTGAAAGAAATATTGATGACTGCCAGGGCATCTACAGAAAAGGATAAGAAAATTACTCTACTACAACACTGAAGACAAAGGGGCTTTGTTAACTCTTTCTAGTAGGTTGTATATATTAATAGTAACAAGTAAAGTTTTGTATTTTTTCAGAGAAACACACAAGGCCTTGAATTGTATTGTTTTAATTGCAGCTAACTGAATGAATTAAGTGGAAAATCGCACACAGTACTTTGATTGTCTAATTCTCTGTATGTGAGGCTTTGGGAACAGTTTGTTATTATAAAAGAACAGCACTAACCAGAAATTAGCCAACATGTAATTGCTAGGCTGAGGGGCAGTTTGGGGAAAGCTGATACTTATTTATAAATTATTAAATAAAAGCACATAATATGAGGATCATCTCTCACTGCCTCCACACTTCATACATTACTCATCTTCCTAAATTTCATGGTTTTGTACTCCCTTAGTACATTGCTGCTTATAACCAGTGCAGGCATCAAAACCACCCACATTCAGGAAAGGAGATGCCTGTGCGTTTGTTATGATGGCAGTTTTGGTTATGGGACTCATCATTATGAACCTTCAGTTCAAGGAAAGGAATCTTGACTAGACTTTAAAAAGTTGTTTTCAGTACCTAAAATACACCTGACCACCTGGGACTGTTCAGGTAGCTGAAACTCTGGCCCGTGTTTCCACTTGACTATGTACCTTTAGAGATTTACAGCCAGCCACTACCCTAAATAGAAGACTTAAGGGCAATTTTGGCATTAAATTTGACAGAGTTCTCAAAAAAGCATTGGTTATGTAATTCCCATCAGTTTTGGTAAGAATCAGGTATGTGGTTATCTCGTGTGGTTCTCACTGCTCACTAGTGCCTTACTACCATAGGAAACGGCGACTTTCAAGACAGAGAGGAGGTAGGTGATGGTTGGACTCATCAAGAAGGTAGAACAGTACTTCATCCTCAGTGTTTTTAGCCATTTCAGCTCTTCAGGAGGATGGAGCTGCCATTCGTTCCTTTAGCACAAATTTGAGGGCTTTCTTCTAGGAAAGCAAGGTCTATTTCATGGGACGCAGGAGCGGTTCCTCGTGTGCCACGTAACAAGGGTTTGGGTGATGTCTGGCCTCACAAGTGAGATGTGTGTCTTACAGACCAAGAGGCCCTTGGTGATCTGCAGCAGAGGGTCTGTGGATGGAAAGGTGTGCCAGCACCTGGGAAGTTGGCACTGCTGGACACATCTTTGGACTTGCTGAATTGCTCTATATGATGACATTTTTGCTGTGCAAACAAACCCCACTATTAAACCACTTAAACACTGTTTATGCAACTTTAAAATGGTAGAGGCTTGGTTTTTATTACTTCATCTGCAGGCTTGTTGAAACTTACGTGTCCGTGCTGAAGTGGTGTGAAGATTAAATTGCTAATCCTAGTTACCAACCTAGACTGTTGCACAGAAGGTACCTGAGAGGTGGAACTGGGCAGAATTTGGCTTTGCACAGCTTTTGCCAAGAGTTCTTTGGTATCCCTGTCACTGTTTTTTGAAGTCCAAAAATATTTCCCCCCACCTAACCTATTTTTCTGCAAGAGAACATAGCTGCATTTATAGAAGGTCTTGGCTTTTACAGTAAGTCTGGTTTGTATAGTTTCCTCTCTCTATGTATATTGTCTGCATAAGTACCAACAGTCATAATGAAAAACACAGTTTTGTTACAGGAATTTTTTAACAGTGGTTTTCAGTAATTTAGAAAACATTGGAGCTACTTCCAACAAATGAAAAAAAATCTAAACAAAGCAGCTTTGAAAATGTTGATGCACTTTGGCAAATAAATCTTTGGTTTTAACCCTGCTCTATTATTCTTTCTCTGATACTAAAACCAATATAAAGCACCACTGATTTCAACCAGCTCAACAGAAGATACCATATGGCTTTCATCCTGTTGTCCCCTGTTTTGGGGGGCTAAATCTCGGCTGTGCTCTTGTGCAGCCTTTGGCTGGGTGTTCAGAGACAGCCTCTATTCAGCGCTTGTGTGCACTGTTAAAGCTGTCTTCACTGCACCTCTTTTTCCAGCATGACATGGGAAAGTTCCTGGGTTGAATTCTCCTCAATCACAAAACTCATATGGGAAGCACTCAAGATTTAAGGCCTCTCAAACCCTTGTGAGTTCACAGCATTTAAAGATAAGAGCACAGTATTGCCAAGAAATGTGTCTTGTTGAGGCCCACAATTAACTTTATCAAAAGAAGGAATCTTATTTTTGCCTGCTGCAGATAGAGGTTGCATCTCAAAGCAGCCTAAAGTTAAAGATAGATATAGCATCTGGTTCAGATCACGATATGATGAAAGATTCAGGTTAATTAGTATTTATTCTTAGTTGATAGTTATTCCTTTTGGCTTGAGCTAACAAGCAGGAGTTGGAGTCCCACAAAGTTGCGTTGCCTGGGATGAGAGATGAGTAAGGGAGATGATCTCTGGGGTGAAAATGTATTTAGGGATAGGAATGTCAGTAAGAAAGACTGGCCATTGCCTTGGACTCTGATAGCCTGAAGGGAGGATGCTCTGAGGGATGACTTGGTGCCAGCAGCGAGGATTGGATGTAGCCATGGACTGAGGCATCCCAGGGGACCATGGACAGGGGGAGGTGTCCCAGTTCCCTGCTCGATCCAGTGCCCTCACACCTCCATGCCCACACAACCCCTGTCCGCCACCTCTTGCCCTAACTGGGTGTTTTTGGCCACAGGGAGCAGCTGTGGAGAAGGTGACTTCCCAGAGCCCCTCCAAGGCTTTCAATTTCCCTTTCTTGCCACTGTTTTTGTGCAGCACCACACGGGCTCTACCAGCAGAAACACCACAGTGTAAGTGCAGTTGTTCATCTTAGATAGAGTTGTTTTTTTCCTGAGGTCTCCTAACTGTTTATGCAGCCAGGAGGAGCCCACCAGCTGGAGAGCAGTTTTCCATGCTTTTTCAGTTCCCATTTTTATACTTTATTTTTTTTTTACCCCTGTTACTGTTCTTCTGGCATTGAGACATTTCTAGCAGGATCTCCTATGTATCCGGGCAGAGTTCCTCTTTTCCATTAACCTCATGGACTGTTTTGTTCTCTCAGGCGCTCACAGAGAAGGTAATTTCTGTGTTGGTAGGAATTCTCTGACTTCGCAGGTTCCAGTGGCCTGGGCAAGGGCAGTCCCACAGTGGGCAGGCACTGGGCCTCCTGCCCCACAGCCACAGGGCTCCACTTTCCCTCTGTCTCACATGACAGTCTGGGTCCCCCCAGCAGGCAAGGCTGTTAGTATAGAGGGCTGTGGGGAGGCCACTCCTGTCCTGAGGGGCTGAGGTGATGGCAGAAGGGCTGTGGGTGTCTCTGGGCTGAGGCAATGGCGGGAGGGCTGTGGGTGTCTCTGGGTGTCTCTGGGCTGAGGCAATGGCGGGAGGGCTGTGGGTGTCTCTGGGCTGAGGTGATGGCGGGAGGGCTGTGGGTGTCTCTGGGTGTCTCTGGGCTGAGGCAATGGCGGGAGGGCTGTGGGTGTCTCCGGGTGTCTCTGGGCCGAGGCGATGGCGGGAGGGCTGTGGGTGTCTCTGGGTGTCTCTGGGCCGAGGCGATGGCGGGAGGGCTGTGGGTGTCTCTGGGCTGAGGCCGTGGCAGGAGGGCTGTGGGTGTCTCTGGGCTGAGGCACAGCTTGGAGCATGGCGCAGGTGCAGTTGGGCAGCTTTTGCTTTGTGGACATGGCTGCACAGGCCAGCCAATGTATATTTGTGACTCTCCCCTGCCCTCCTTTTTGAAAGTGTTTGCTTTAAAGTCTCAACAAGACCTAAATTCAATTCCCTTAATGTGCTTTTGGCCATCTCCTATTCTCCAGCTCTGTGGAGGAGTTGGGGAGGTTCTGGCCCCTGCACCTGTGTCAGGCAGGCTGTGAGATGAGGCTGAACTTGCAATCCCCCTCCCCATGCTTCTCTTTGCAGGGGCCTCGCTGAGGAGCTGTAGGGTTGAACAGAGATAGAATAGCACAAACTGGGGTTTTGGATGCAAGAAGGAGGGGTAAAAGGACTCCCAAACTTGCACATAAGTAAAACAGGTCGTAATTCTGCCTTGGAAACACCGTGGTAGTCTCTGGAGAGATTCCTGAGCAGCAAGCTCCCGCTTTGGAGCACAGTGCTGGGCTTTGCAAACCCCTGGTCTCTTTCTGCTTTGCAGCCTGTAGCAGCCAAATAAGAGCCTCAGTTGACAAAGCTTGTTGCTTTTAGCACAGGAAAATTCTAAGCTTAAACCAAAACATGTATAATAAATGTTAAGAGCACCAATTCCACTGCTTATGCCATCATAAAGAAACTACTAAAAGAAAGAAAAGCAGGAAAATGGCTTAGTTGCTCACTTAATTGTGGAAGCTTTATTATGTCCTGCTGTGCTGATGATAAAGGCCTATTACCAAGGCTGAATCCCAATTAGATCAGGTATGTTCTATGTCATTATAGTCTCAAGCATCAGCTGTTTCAATAGTGCAACAAACTATTTGGGATAAGCAGCCCAGTTGAGGGTTTGCCCATGTAGAGGCATAGACTCTGTTGATTTGGCCACCACTTTTTGTCAGCAAGGCACAGTTACATGGCTCTTGTGTATGCAAAGGTGTGGACAGATGGCTTGGAGATTATTAAACTGGGTGAAAACTGGCTCTGTTTCCCCTTTTCCTGCTTCCTTCTCCTGGTCATTAGTCAAAAGACTGAAATGTGTTTTAAATAAATACCTACAAACCACCTGTGTCTTTCATTTGCTTCCTAGAAAGAAGAGAACAACACTCCTACTTGTTACTTCTGTGATGAAAATGGCAGGACAGCTATAGATCTGCAGCAAACTCCAAGCTGTGTGGCAGCTACAGGTAAGCTCAGAAATTAAGCTGTTACTATGAAAAGCACAAAGCTTGGAAGCAATTTATTCCTGGTGTTGTTTGCTGCTCATGTTGACTACTGGAAAGTAAATTCAGTTTAATGCTGTGCTCAGACACAGTCTTTTCCATAAACTAAGTGTTCTGCAGGTTCACTGAATGGAATGGAGTCTGTGTTTCGGAGGTATGAGGAGGCTGGATGAGCAGGTGTGGGAGGTGGAGTTAAGAGGCTCTGCCACCCTGGAAAGCATTGGAGCTGGGTTACACTTATGAGATGCTAGGCTTGAAAGAAGTTCTCAGTGTGCCTTGCCTTTCCTTTGCAGCAGATGGGACTTGAAGTCTAAGGCCTTGGATTATTAATTCCTGCTCTTTGTTGTTCCAAAGAAATGGTGGTCCTCCTGTAGCCTTTGCAGTGAGTCTGAGAGAGCACAGACCTGTTCTAGGCCCAAATATGGACATAGTTGTTGAGTATTAATGTCTAATTATTAAAGCTGGTTTTCAGAATGAGCTTTTCTTTTAATATGAAATATATATTTATGTGCTTTTCTGAACTGTTGTCTCAGGCTTTGCACAGATTCCAGAAGACTGTATTGAATGTTGGTAAGTACATACTAAAGAGGATGTGGTTAAGTTCATATTTTGAAATAGCTTTTCCACCACAAGGATTAGTATCTACTGCCTTCCTTTTAATTTATGCCTTTTATTTTTAGTATCAACTTCTGACAGTGTCTGTGGAATATATTTGTAAATATATTTGCCAAAGCTATATATTGGATGATTCCTCTGTTTCTAGCATATCTGAAATGACCACATACAGAATGTAATTAAAAATTAGCATGATACACGACTTGCATGCTCCTATCAGCTTTTAAGCATCATACTAGGAAATACTTTTTTCAGTTTTATTATGTCTTTTATTTAAATTATTAATAAATTACTAATTAGTAATTTATTTAAATTATTATTTTAATTGACATGAGGAAAATAAGCATATGTACTAAAGGGGACTGGCTAAAACTATTTGTTTTTGTTAGAATATTATGAAAGATTTTCACACTAGCAGCCATTACAAAACTCAACCAATCCAATAGCATGGGGAAGCCTGTGGTTTTCAAGTAGCTGGGGTGTGTGGAAAGGAAAAGATTATAGAAGAGGCTTGCGGGAAATAAATGAGGAGTGGAAAAGAGGTTGATTTTTCTGTATGGTGTATTGACTGGTTGACAATGTAGACCATATATATTTCTCTGTCCTCCTGTGACTGGTTAGGATTAAGCTAAAGATATCTTGGAAAAGAAGGAAGATGTCTTAGATTCCCAAACATGATGAGTTTCCTGCTGGTGATTATCATATACCTCCCTTTGTAGAGTGCTAAGTCTTTGATTTAATTTCCTCTACAGAGAAATGGAACATGACTGAAGCAGAGATTTACACTATGGCCGCTTTCAGAAGGTCCATGAGCCTTCAGCAATGCCCTACACAAACACAACACAAATGCTAACGTGTTTCTTGAGATAATGCTTCACCAGTGTAATGTTAATTTCTGAACTTGTATCATTACTGAAAACACTTGGAAAAAAAATCTTTTTCTGTAAGTTTTCTGCTGATGATTTTAGCTGAATCTGCTTTACCATACAAACACGTTCTTATTACACACTCTGTGGAAGTAAAGCACTCCGTAATAACAAAAAAATAGCAGGACACAAGGGGATATCATACTGTCCTTTCCTTCTTCCTTTCATTTGATCTTTCTGCCATCTTGGTAGGAGGTCTCCTTTTTATGTGTATTTCTTAGTACTTAGGAACTGAACGTAACTTCTGTCTGTTTATGGGTTTTGCAGCTTTTGGAAGATGACACTTTCCCGCTGCACTGAATCCTTTGCTATTCTGCGTGAATGGTGTACAGAGTGTTGGAGTGTATATATTATTTTTCACCAGAAATAAGTTCTATTTCATGAAAGTGGAGAATTACAGAGAAAATTTGCTGACTACTAGTGCAACTTAGGCAGATGTGTAACAGGACAGTACCATGATTATGTGCTTTGAAATATTTAATTTTCTCTCTATAACCCTCTTCTTAACTCTGCTAAAATTCAGCCTGTCAGTGTTGGTACTCTGTCTTGTTGTTAGCCCTTCCAAGTGTGTTTGGTAAACTGCTGAGCTGAATGCATTTAGGAGGGTGGACACGATGCTGGTGTCATTGCAGTCTGTGATAGAATGAAAATTGCTTTTGGAGCAGAATGCTCAGTGTTTCTATGGAGGCCCCTGTGGAATCAGGAGTGGGCAGATGCTCTAGTGGGCATGTACCCTACATCATGCTTTAGGGATGCTCACATAGATGAGGCTGCCATAGTGTGAGGGTTACTGCTACAGGCAGCAGTCCCCTCCAGTGCTGTGAGCCCTGCTTTGTTTGGAAAGAGGTAGAAGAGAGGAGATGGAGATGCAGAATCTGCCATTCACTCCCAGGCTTTCCTGTCTTCAAGGAGCCATCAGAGCATCATACACATTACTTTCAGGTATTGCCAGTACACCAACCTTAGAGAGGGTGGGTGTCTCATTGGAAACACACCACTTTCTCTTTTCAAAGATCTCTCTCCAAGACTTGTGAACTCTATGCTTCTGTCCTCACCAAGGAACTGCAGAAATACCCAACTGTGCAACCCCCTTTTCCTCTCCATATTCTTGGGAGAATGATGGACAAGAAATTCCAATAAAGCTGCTCTTGTGCTTAGGAAGTCAGGCTGTAGCTGTCCGGATGTATCTGTGAGACCAAAGTGCTAAATGAAGAGTCACACTCCTGGGACTTCTGTTTCTCCCTGTTAACCTTTCAGCCTGGTAAACTTATACTTGGAAGAGCCCTGCTTTTTCACTGGGAGACTGTGGTGTGCAGAATGGAAACTTTTAAATGTTAGAATAGTCATTCCACAGACTTTCACTGAGCTATGAATCGTTTCCCTAAGTCAAGAGGCTTCTCCCAATTCTTCTCTCTCTCCCCCAGCACAACAGAGCTATTTGCTTCAGTAAATCCCTTGACTGCATTGTCTGTTGTGTGGCCCCTACTGCACCACACCCAAACTGTTCAAGATCTTACATGAATATTCTTCATGCTGCTTACAACAGTTAGAGAAGTGATACTTACGGAGAAAATATTAAAGCAACTGAGGCTTATAGAGCACACTGAAGGAGCATTGCCAGCGCTGTCCTGGACCCCCAGATGGGATGTCCTAGAAGCTGCAGCTGCTTTCCCATCTTACCTTAACTCTCTGAACAAGGGTGGAGAGGAAGCAAGAAGAGAGAGACATTTCCACAGCGATTGCAACATGTAGTGATAGGCAAATTCCCTCTCCCTGCCCTGTGACAAGCATGGTGTAGGTCATAAAGTGCTGCAATCCTTATCGGGGCTTTTCAGGCCGTTTTTAAAAATAATTTCATCTTTGCTGTCACGTCTTCCTCCCTCGCTGAACAGAGACTGACTAATTAGCAGTGGTTCAGTGGCAGATGCTATTGTGAAAAGGGTTTGATGGTGATCTAACTGGAAATAAAATTGTCTTAAAGGTCCAGGCAGACATTTTCTAACTTCTCTGTGATACAGGCTCTGTTGGCTGGTGCATGAAACCAGCCCACACGGTCATGAAGGATGAACCCTTTTGCATGCAAATGGCTGGTCCTCTTCCAAGATGATACCTGTGGCCTGCTAGTTGCATCCTGCACTACTCCTCACTGGTGTATTAAAAGCAACAATGGTCTTGACTGATCTACCTACTCACATTTTCTACCAGGAGAATAAAATGCCAGAGTTGATGGTAGTTAGTTACCTGTGTCACTCCTCTAAACACAGTTAGAAGCAATGAACATTGGTTGTTTTCTTCTCAGTCTGAAATCACATTAACATTAGTCATGTAAAAAGCTATACTGTTTTGAAATAAATATTTATCAACATATCCTATTGTGGTTTATTTTTAGTCTGCTGATATGTTTGACTACTATCTCATATGACCATGACATTTGTAAACAGAGCAGGGAGGGTGTGTCACTGCCCTTTAGGTTGGTATTTTTGTGGTAATTGTTATCAGATCATGATATTCACATATCAAACCCTAAACTCTAATTTTAACAATGCAGACAGGAGAGCTATAGCTTGAGTTCTTGTGGTTATCTGCTCTTCCAGCTGTTTTTAGTTTGTTTTGCAGAGGAATGATTCAAGTGTGTAAATGTAGAGGAGTAATGCCATTTGAGGTGCCTGAACTTTAGCTATTGCTATAGAGGAGCAGTGGCCTCCCAAGTGCCCTGTGCCATGGTCTTAGCCCAGTGAAGGTTTTGTAGATGCCCAAAAGTGGCTAAATTGTGTTGGACAACTTGTGAGGCAACTGTCCCTCACCCTAGGTTTCTGCCAGCTGTTTCCCGTGGGTGTCACCAGGGAGATACCTTCAGCACCCAGCCATCTGCTGACACCTTGTGAGGAGATCCTCATGCCTCCCACTGAGCAGGCACAGGCTCAATCCTCTCAGCTACTCCCCAGCTACTGCATCACTCTCTGCAAGCTTGGTGATTTGGGCGTTCCACAGAGAATGATGTACATAGTGGGGTTTTTTTCTCCCTGTGATACTATTTGGGAAAGCTTCCTCACATGTATGAGAAAATACAGCGGTCTTGCCAGCAGAAGTAGGGAAAAGCCTAAAAGTGTTAGGTTAAAACTGCCATGCTTTAATGTGTAATGAATTTGGCTTTTTATGCATAACTGAAATGTATCTGTATTAAGTCAGCTGTACCCATTGGTTGGAGGCCCCTAGAGCTATCCTGCAGAAGATCAGTGAGCAGTCTGGAGGTGCATGGGCTGCAGCAGTGGTGGGCTGTGGCAGGCCACTGTGAGACCTAAGAAAGCAGCTTGGCCTCTTGCATCCCTCTTTGTTTCTGATAATAAACTGTAGAAAGAGGTTTACTGTGGTACTTTGTTGTACTGAACTGGTTTTCTCCATAGTAACTTCTGCAGCTGTCACAGGAGCAGAACAAGCTTTGAGACTGGGGGATGTGTCCTCCTCTATCCGAGGTGATGTTCAGGAGTTAGGCTGGAAGATTTCATACATCAAACAAGAGGCTGAGGCCACCAGTGGGGACATTTGTGCAGTCATCTCACAGCACTGGCCATAATGTGAAATTCTGTCAGGCCTCTCTGAAGGACACAGGTCTGGCAGTGCAGCATGGGCATCTCATCTTAGGTACTTCTCACCAGTTGTACCCTCTCAGGAGAGGGACAAGATCTGCCTTGGTGAAGCATGTCCTATGTATGGGACTGCTGCCTTCTGTTTGTGCCACTGCTCACATATGCTACTGCTGGCACATCCTTCCAGGCTGCAGAGGGATGTAAAACTGCAGGCCTGCTCCATGCATGGCCAGGCTGCCCAGGAAACAAGTTTAACTGACCATGGGTGGTGTTTTTAAAATAAATCAAGGGATCTGTCCCCACTCATCTCTATTTTCATCCTGCCACAGATTGCCGAACACCTTCTCAGCTTGTGTGAGCACCCAGATGTGTCATCCAGACTGTGCTGTGTCAGAGCAAGTGCTTTCTGTACTTTTTCTAGCCTGGCTGATTTTGGCAAAAATCTGCACATCCACTGGTGCAGGGAGGTTTAAGTTCCTAAATCCCTTTATCTGCTTCAAAAAAAATCATAAGCTGCAGAAACAGAGAACCCAGTAGATGCAACTGCCAGTTATGGAGTTGAGAATGAATGAAAAAAACCCAAAGAAATGTCAATCATTGAGACAGTCAATCAGTTTGTTGCCTAGGAGAGGAGGATTTTTGGGATGCCAGAGATCCTGCTGCATTAAGGATATGCAATGATAGACCAGCACAAGGCAAAAGAGAGCTAGAGGTCCTCGACACTGTGTTGTATTGATGGTTTGGTTCAGACCTCAGCCGGGGTGAGTGGGTGGTGTCTGTCATCTTTGCTTGACAAACTCCTGGTCACCAAACAAGAGAGTGATTGTTGAAACCCTTCAAAATATTTTACAGGGCATGCATTTGCCCATATTTATTGTAATTTTTAAAAGCAGGAGTGCTTAGGTAGTCTCTATTATTTCAGGAGGGAGTTCCTCTAATGTTCCAGCCCATGTGAGATCGGGGAGCTGCTTGGAGGTGCCTGTGCCAGCAGGGAGATGGGTGCTTGGCACACAGCCCAAATTTTCTTGGTTTATAGGGCATCCTGACCGGCCCTCCTGCAGTTCCAGCCAAGCTGAGAATGGCAGGAAAAGCCACACTTTACTCCCTGAGGAACGGAAACTTTAAAATTCATAATGTCTGTGCCATTCTTCAGCTCTGCTTAGCTAAAGATAAATGCTAATTACCAAAACCTTTCTCAATATGAATGGGCATACATCAACTCCTGAAAAATGCACTTGCTGATTTAGTTAAAAAATAAACAAATCAATTCTTGGGCTTTTGAGTGTTTAAGTAAGTTCCTTAAGTAAGCAATAGATTTTTCAGAAGAAAAAAACTTACTAGGAGGCAATCCAGTGGGTCCTATTAGGAATAGTAGGAGCACTAGGACATGCAGATTCAAATCTTAGTTTTGACAGCATTTCCCGATATATTACTAGAAAAAACCAGCTAAATAGTTTGTTAGACCAGAATTATCTTTCCCTGTGTTCACAGTACACTTTTCCGATAAACCCAAAATGATGACAGGTTTGTTAAAGCAGGAATAAAATCCACCTTGCTGATGGGGTAATGCGATAACTAACTAGATAGAATGTTTTTGTAGTGGTTTTGTACCAGTGAAAGGGCAGGTGCTGTGAGTTCACTGGTTGCCTGAAATCACAGAGGAGAATAGCATGTCTTAAAAAAAGCAATTGCTGAAATGACCCTGTGGTGCATCTGCATTGATTGAGTGAAAGGATGATGCTGTCCTCATATTCTTAATATTTATATTATCTGTCCTCAGTGAACTGAGAGGGCTCATGGAGAGGCACTGCCTGATAAGCACTCCTGCTGTACAGTGAGATTTTGGTTGATGGAGAGGAGGTCCACTCTACCAGGATTAACTGGATACTGGAAGAAAAGAATAGGGAAGGTCCCAAAAAGAGGCACTACTTTTCAAATAATCAAACAAAAAGTCACCAAAGGGTTTTGTTCAGTTTGAGGCAGCCATAGCATTTGTTTCATGGAAACCTCTGCAGTTGATCAAGACAGGCGATGACTAAGATTGTGCTCTGTTCATGAAAGCACCTTCTTCCAGAGACCACTGCCTGCTCCTGATCTGCTGCTAATTAGTCTCCACCCTGTGATACTGAGTCATTATATTCTTTGCCCTTTTCCATAGCTGTTTTTGGTGTGGAAATTGAGACAAATATTGCTCCCCTGCTGGAAATCATCGTCATGTCATCAAATTTATCAGTACCTGTAAGCCCAAACAAAAAAGGAATAGATTTTCTTTTTGGCCAGTGATCTCTGACAGGAATGTTTTGAAGTTCAGACAAGTTATGTGTTATGGTGATTCACCATAGATAGAATCTGGCTAGTTTCTGTAATGTCACAAATTCTTTTATTTGTTAAAACATCAAAGCTATTAATCAGCCTTTAAAGCTACTGTCAGGAAAAGATGGAGGGATTCCACACTCAAGGCCCTTCAGTGCTTCTCTCAGCAGCAGGTGCCTGTGTTTGTGCTTTCCTGTAGCCTACCATGAGGTGTATTGCCTTCAGCCACGACTTCCCAATTTATAAGAAGATTGTGCAGGAAGTTGCCCTGCAACTTTCTTGCATCCTCTTGTTCCATGTATCACTGGATAGAACTCCTCCTGCCTCATAAGTCAAGTTCTGTTTTGGTCTGTTTTCTTGGTGGAGGAAGAATGGGACAAGTTTCCAGGATCACCAGTGTCTTTCCCTGGTATGACTGACTTCCTTGATTTGCTACCACTGGGCTATTCTTGACAATTTTTCTTGTTTCTCTGCTGAACTGTGCTCAGCCGGGTCTGGTTCAGACATGGTACAGTGACTCAGATGGGCTGGAGAGAGACCCTCAGGACTTATGGAAGCAATTAGCTTTAGATGACTGAGTTGGAAAGTTGCTTAGTGGGTTGCATAGTAGGTTTCTGTAGCAGATGCACAAGCATCCCATTATGCCTTAACCTCTGAAGTGGGACAAGAGCTCCTGGCTGTGTTCACTGTGATGGGCAGCTGCAAAGCTGTGGTGGGTATGCCTAGGCAACAGAAGCAATACTGGGTCATTAAAAACTTTAATTAACAAGTAACACAGATAACAGTTTCCCAAGAATCCATGTCCCGTACTGTTTGCTCCTTCCCCAGTTTTCTCTGAATCCTGTGTCTGCTGTTTTTCTTCTTCAGCACTTTGGGGCTAGGTAGCATCTTACCTTTACAGATGGGCTTGTCAGTTGAAAAATGTAATTTGCCTGGATGGCATGCATGTACCTTTGTTTTGGCAGCTGGGAATCCCACGATGCCATACCTCTTCAACTCTTGGTGGGGAATCAAAAACACCTTAACATGTCTGGGCAGTGCAAGGAGTGTAAGGGTGCTTTCCTAGAGGGCTGGGAGGAGTCTGCTGAGCCCTCTGCACAATAGCAAATTCCAGTTTTTTTCTTTGTTGTATTTCTGTGGGAATTAGGATGGCTATGCCATTCTGGTAGAAGCAATTCCACCCAGTACATGTGGTGGACTATGTCTAAAAATGCCACATAAATGTCCACAACTGCCCGTGACTAATTTGATGAAAGGATAAGAAGATCATGGTAAAATGATTTCTCTGTGGCACAGCAATTTTAAGAGTTGGAGTAGACCGAGCATCAAGTAGCACACCAAAGACTGGTGGCTTTTTCTACTTTCTCCACATCCTTTTCTTAATAAGCATCTGTTGCAATGAAATCAAAGATGCAGGAAGAAGAGAAGAAACTTCGGCACTTGTGTGAAATGATAAAATAAAGGCAGCTTTTTTCAAAGATGCTTCATGAAATGGTTCTATGGTAACACCAAGAGTTACAAAAGGGGCAAATCTTCACCACTAAATATTTGTTCCTTTTACAGTGAGCCTTGACAAAACTCAATTCTTCTCTGACCTTACAGAACTTAATTTACAGTATCAGTAGTTTCCTGCCATGACTCAGTGGCTGGAACAGTAATATCTGACTGTCGTTTTTTTCCTCTCTATTTCCAGATCTCTTTTGAAGCTTCTCAGAGTGGGCGGGGAGAGACGAGTGACAGATATAGTCTTGGTTTTTGCCCTTCCTTTTGCACCCCCCTTCTTTTTTTTATTTTTTTTCCTAAACAACCTTCTCCTGCATCTTCTGTTCCTTTCAGTCCTCTTATCCATTGGGTTTCCTTTTCATACATGTCCTGGACCAAATCTTACTTTCCTTTTCATTCCTTCTGGTAGTGTCTATGCCTGCTGATAATGCCTGGGAAATACTGAGATCATTCCCCTGCTGTTTTTTCCCCCTCAGTGGTAATTTTCTACTCCAGATCAAACCTCTTAATATCCTCCCTTCCTCTGCAGTTATCTTGCTGAGCCTGCACTGCTACAAGAAACTCTGCTACCAGCAGAGATTGATTGAGTTTTGTATAGTCTGGGCTGGATACAGTCTATGAATAAGGTTGGAATAAAAGTTGGCCAGAAGATTGGATGCAACCTGGCCTTTGTCTTTGGGTCCTCCACAGCTGGGATAATGAGTGATAATGGAGTAAGACAATGGCAAGCCCCACTTGCCTGGAAATGGTCTGAATTCTGCCCCCTAGCCTTGCTATCACAAGATTCTCCTGCCGCAAGGCTAAGAAGCAGTAGTTGATGTTTACTCCTGTCAATTGTCAGCAAGTCCTGAGATCTTCCCTGGAGCTTAGAGTGAAATCCTCCTGCTGCTGCAGCCTCCAGTCTAGCGATGGCTGGCCGAGCAGGAAGCTCTGGCTCGGGGTTGGGGCAGCTGGGAACAGGGAGGGTGTTTCGTCATGCCAAAGGGACAGGACTTGGGACTTCAGTAGGGACTCCCTACTGAAGGAGTAAAATCTATGCGTAGTCTTGACTGTGCCTTCTGACCCTATGTAGCCTTTTGGCCTGGACAACAGAGCAAAATTACCTACTTGTCAAAGTTAAGAAAAATACTCCAGAGTCCTGAGGTACTAACATCTACTTAACTCCCGGATTTTCCAATACTGTGTTGTACTGACTCTTTATCTTCTCTTCAGGAGAACTCTAATCCTACACCTCTGAATAGCACCCTGGGAACTTCCACATTTAAGAAGTCATTTGAATTTGCAAGTGATGGTCCTGAGCCAAACTTCTAGATTGGCAAAATTATTTAATTTCAGTTGTGTAGTCTCTTTTCTGCTGAACTAAACTCTTGTGTAGGATATGGATTAGGAGCCCATCTTTACTGGAAAATTTAGCTTGCTTCTGAAGCCTTGCAGTAATAATCATGGCTCTGCTGCATGCATTCAGGAGGTGTGAGTCTGAGAGACTGACAACAGATAGAGCCCAAAATTAAGTGAAAAGTATTTTAGTCTACTCAAGACTACCTTCAGCTTTGTACGATCCTTTCAATTTCTGTCTAAGCACAGCAGGCCCGCAGGCTGGGAAATTATCTGTGCTCAGAGGAAGCTGCTGGTATGTGGAGTTGGCTGTTATTTCTCTGAGGTGACGTCTTCAGGGCATGTGAAGCTCAGGAACAATTTCAGATGCACAGCTTGTCTGTTACTTGGTGCAGAAACCCCAAGTACTACCCTGGTAGATGAGATGTACAGCTGAAACTAAACTGGAGCTCAGGGTGTTTGAATCTCCTGATAGCTGTCAAGCCGACCATGCTCTTGCAGCCTCTGTTTCTGAGATCCCTCATGCTCATGTAGGCAATGAGTTAGAAATGTGTGTCAAACCAAAAATGTGAGGGGAAAATCCACTGACACAGTCCTCTACTTTTCCAGTGGGACATATAAAATTTGGTAAAGTTCATGGTTCTCCTCAACAAAACTCTTGCATTATGCCTAATCTGGAATCAGCCTAGGTCTTTTATGTCTTGGTCTGGAGAATTGGGAGATGAGTGGAACTGCAGGTGCTGAGGTTCACCTTGGGGAACATTCAACGTCATTCCATAACTTTTGTCCTAGATGTTCTGTTTTGGGGACAGAAGCTATAAATAACCTTGATTTTCTTGAAATGGAGTTGTAAAACTGACCCTGCTCTGGACATCATATCAGCAATATATTTCAGGCCAAAATGACTTTCTTGTTATCACAATGTTTTGTTTAGGCTGTGATCTGAGGATGTTTGTGGGAAAAGTGTAGAAAGAATTATTACAGGGTACTGAAATTGGCCCTCAGGTCAGCTGTGCAGTATTTACCAATATGAGGTGTATTCTTGCCTTTGCGACCTACATTCAGGAGACCGCCTAATCGCAAAATAGACAGGAGAGCAGAGCAAACTGCTTTTCATGTGGAAAGACTAAGAACAAGTCATATCTGTGCACAGGGACCAGACTTCTCTTTAGCTTGCAGGACTCCATTCAATTGTTTTTTAGCTGTGCTCAAGGGAAGTCTAGAATAATTACTTGGGTGAGGAATGATTTTCAGGGCTATGAAATATAAACTAGTTGAATTTGAAACTATGAAATATGAACTAGTTGAATTTATTTGAAAATGAAGAGGCCAACCCAATAGAAAAGGTGAATCTTTCATAAAATCTGCAATGGGGCTTGTAAATCTCTACTTCTGTGGAGCCTTCCTTCTCTCCATATGAACGTTCACATTGCTGTTTGGGATCCGATGTCCCTAAGCTGTGGTGGCTGTTGGAGCTGCCTTCTCTAATTCCTGAAGGGAGAGGCTGTGGCCAGCCAGCAGCTCTCCTCTAGGAGTGTGTGTTAGGCAAAAGAATTGTTTGAAGCTGTTTTCAGTGTCTCTAGACTAGATGTAAACACACGGTGAACGACTGTGCTTTGAAAACTGTTTTTTTGCTTTCTTGTCCTACACATCTTCAGTGGTTTTTTTTCTTTTCCTTTTTTACAATATGTGCAATTTCCTATGAAAATTCAGCCCTTCAAACCCCTGAAAGGTGCTTGTGTATATAATTAAAAAAAAAAAAAGAAAAAAGTCAAGGCGCTTCTCCGACTTCCTCTTTCCCATGACTAGGATTTCCAGAGGGCTCTCACCCGGAGCGGTGAGCGCACCTGCCCGGCCCCGGGCACCTTTCAGGCGGGCATCTTTCTCTGGAGCGCCGGCCCCGCCGCTGCCTGGGGCTCCAGCGCCCTCTCTCGGCCCCGCGGCCGGAGCTGCGTGCGGGAGCGGGGCCCGCCCGCGGCCGGGGGAGCCGGCGGCAGCTCCAGCCCGGCCTCGGCGGCCCCGGCAGCCCCGGCAGCCCGGCGGCCGTGCCCCCTCCGGAGCAACGCCCATCCTTCCCGGCTTGCGCCTCACCTCACCTGGATGCAAAGTTCATGCTCTTTTCAGCTGGAGAAGGATCAGGATAGTAATGTTCAAAGGATGTCGTTTTGTTTCCTGCTTGTACATACAGTAGCTCTGCCTGAGACGGTTCCTTACTTTTGGATCTCTAAGTGTTGAGGGATCAGGTATGCTAGAAGGAATAGAAACAGACGGTTCCTTACTTTTGGATCTCTAAGTGTTGAGGGATCAGGTATGCTAGAAGGAATAGAAACCTTCTGAAAGTTTAGGTCGTGGTTAAGTTGCTCTGGACAACAGAGAGGGGCTCCTACTGGGAAGCTAGTAGCAGAATTTCCCTTGCAAGCCCTTTGTTTGATAGCTCCTTCTTTCCAGTTACTTCCTCAAAACCAGGTCCTGTCAGCAGAGGTCTTTCCTTCTAATAAGGAAACAATTTATCAACACCCTGAAGCCTCTCAAATCTCTATACAGATAGACCAGTCAAGGGAGTGTCCTAGAGAGCTCTTGGAAGACATCAGATACTGAAAGTGAGCATATCAGGTCTGGCTGATAAATAATAGCCAATTTAGTGATCTAAGTTCTCTGCTGCAAAGCACTCTTCTGCCTAGCTTGAAATTTTGGGTTTGCTTACGTTTTTAAGTAGTGTGAGGTTGGTAGTATCATGCTGATTTCAGAAAATCTTTTCCTTGTATTACTGTCTCCACATTTACTTCTCATGTTGAATAAAATTATTTGCCTTTGAAATCTTTTATGTTCCTGAAGGTTATGAGAAAGTTAAATTGAGTCCTATCATTTCAGAGCAGTATTTTGTGATCAGGAAAGTGACAGGCCTGCTTTCCCAAGCACTGTGTGGAGCATGTTAGGCCCAAGCATTGTGGAATTATAAAGCAGAAGTCAGACATCCCCTTCGGATCTTATCGTAAAGGTGTCTGTGTGTTTCTGTAGCTCTGTGCTATGGTTACCATCTATCTGATGTCTTTCCATGACTTCTGGTCTTTTGGAATCACAGTTCCTTGGCATTGCTCCATAAGCTGCTCTGAGGATGATTTTCTCACAATGTGTTGGGTGCTTGCTCTGGACATTGTACTTGCTGTACTACAAAAACATTGATGCTGTGAACAGACCTTTAGCACGGCAGCACACAAAGGTAACTTGCAGGCACAAAAGAAGGCTTGTAAGTGGGTGCTACATCAACCAACAGTTAATATTTTGTATGTTATACTGTGGTTTTTATTGTAGCTGAGACAGAGATGAACTCAATTGAGGGGTCCTTTGAGCCTTGCTGAAGCCAGCCCAAGCTCAGCAGCTGTCTGGTGGCCACAAGGTCTAAGATCTCACACTGGTGTCATTCCTCTTACTTGGTGTCTTTGAGGTCTGAAAGCTGGTGAGAGAGACACTGTGTCCTCAGGACCAAGTGGGATCTATAAGCTGTACAGAAGCTTTGCTGCATTATCCCAATCAACTTTTGGGTTTAAATTGCTTAAAAAGCAAGTAAAACCTATTTCTTCTGGCTAAGAGCTGATAGTGCTTAAGCAAAGGACTCTCTTGCATGGAGAGTGGAAATGCTTATACTTCCAATGTTTTCATGCTCCAAAAAGATATATAAACCATGTTTTACTGGGAAAAATTAATTTCCCAAATGATTCCCTGGATTTTGGGAGTGTTTTAGGGTTTTGTTTTTGCTACACATCCTTAAGTCTCTCGTCCTGTTCACTAGCCGGAGATGGAAATAGTTTTGGAGGAAACATCTTTATTAGTGATCTGGATGAGGTGATCAAGGACACTATCAGTGAGTTTGTAGATGACACCAAATTGAATGGGGATGTTGATTTGCTTGACAGTAGAAAGGTTCTTCACAGAGATCTGAACAGACTGGACTGATGGTCCAAGGCCAATTGTGTGAGGCTTAACAAGGTGAAGTACTGTGTCCTGCCCTAAGGTCACAACAATCCCTTTTTACAGGCTGGGGGAAGAGTGGCTGAAAAGTGTCCCAACAGAAAAGGACCTGGTTGTGCTGGTTGACAGTGGCTCAACATGAGCCAGCATGTGCCCAGGTGGCCAAGAAGGCCAATGGCATCCTGGCTTGTATCAGAGACAGTGTGGCCAGCAGGACCAGGGCACTGATTGCCCCCCTGTACTCAGCACTGGTGAGGCACCTCAAATCCTGTGTTTAGTTCTGGGCCCCTCACTACAAGAAAGACACTGAGAGGCTGGGGTGTGTCCAGAGAAGGGCAATGAAGCTGGGGAAGGGTCTGGAGCACAAGTGTGGTGGGGAGTGACTGAGGGAGCTGGGGGTGTTTAGCCTGGAGAAAAGGAGGCTCGGGGGGGCCTTATGGCTCTCTACAAGTACCTGGAAGGAGATTGTAGTCGGGGGGTGTGTGTGTGACTCTTCTCCCAAACAACAAGCAGAAGTATAAGAGAAAATGGCCTCAGGTTGCACCAGGAGGGGTTTAGATTGGATATTAGGAAAAATTTCCTCCCAAGAAACTGGAACAGGCTACCCAGGGAAGTGGTGGAGTCACAATCCCTGGAGGTATTTAAGGGATTTGTAGGTGTGGTGCTTAGGGACATATTTTAGTGTTGGGCTTGGCAGTCATGGTGTAATGGCTGGACTCAGTGGTCTTATAGTATTTTCCCACATAAGTGATTCTATGATTATATCTTAGCAGTTTTCATGTTGTTTCTTCACTTCCTACAGATAAGATAGAGGGCCATGAAGTTTTGAATCCTTGACCTTCTGGTCTCCAGAGAATTTCCTATGGCGTGTATGTTCAGGGGGCCCTGTGTCTCAGTCATCCAAGGAAACAGAGGGTGGAGTTGGTGAAGGTGGATTTTTTTTGTGCAGTTTGCTGCATAGACTGAAATATCAAAATACCACCCAGTATAGTTTGTGAGGACTTGGTGTGTCACCTAGTAACAGACTTTGCAATTAGATCTCTCTCTTACTCTTGCACGTTAACAAATCCTGCCAACCTTGGGAGGACTCTGCTGCTGTTGTCTCACTTGAAAGATCTGCTCTGGCTGATGGGCACTGAGGATTTGGCATTGACTCCAGTGTTCCAAAGCCATGGAAATCTGTGACATGTTCTACCCCAAATGCCTGCCTTTGGTATCTTTTCCTCCAGCGTGGTCTGCATGCTTTCCCCTGAATACCTTTGGTATGTTGCTATGCAGTGGGATGTTCCTTCCCGGTTGCTTTCTGGTACCTGCTCCCTTTGGTGGGAGCTCTTCCAAGCTCTAAAGCATAGAGAAATTTTTCTTCAGAAACTCTTGTCACTTTGGGTTGAGGGTTGCTTAACATCTGGAGCAGCAACCAAAATATTTATATATGTGTCTACATACAGTGAGTCGCCTTGGTAAATCATCCCAGTTAACGAATTTTCAATCTGGCTTTAGGTAGCTGTTGTTTTCATAAACAAATGGCTTTGCTATTTGTATTTCTCCATAAGGGGGATGGTTTGAGCCAAGTGCTGCTGACAGTTGTGAGCAAGTAGCGGTGCCATTTCAGATGTTTCTTGTCCCTTTGATGTCACACGCTTTGTGGTAATGCTACACAGTGGTTGTTAAAGAGAAAGTGGGGTGCACTGTCTCCTGTCATTCCCACACAAGAGCTTCTGGTGCTTGCACGTGCCTTTAATTCTGTGTATGAGCACCCTGCTGAATCAGTGGGCAGCTTCAGTGAGACGCTTTCGAGTGATTTGTTTTATACAGCAGTGAACAAGCAGCCTGGCTCAGAACAGCTTCAAAGAATGACATTTTTAATATTTTGATTGACTCAATCCAAAAAGGGATGAGACTCAAACAGCTTGGGAAGACGCAGTCACTGTGGTAGGTGTTACCCAGTGATTAATGTCTCTTACTTTAAATACAAACCTCTCAACTCCTTTCAAACATTTTTGCTAGCAACAGCAGATTCTGTGCCAGTCTTCTTGGTCTGAATTTCTTTAGGTGCAGACACTATTGCCAAATTTGGTTTCTTGGTAATTTTGGGCTTAGGAGTTCAGCTCTGACTACGCATTCAGATACCCAAGTATTCTGCCTGGAAGTTGTTGATTCTTTGAGCTGATTTACAGAATGTGTTATTCTGCTTTCCTGCGGCATTTTTACTGTATGGAAAACATTTTGTGCTTATTATCACTTGCCACATGCATTTAATCTATTTTTGGTAATTCTTCAGGGCCCATCACCATGGTATCCTAGCACCAGTGAAGATAATGCTGATATCCATTCAATGTGAACCACTGATGCACAACTCCTTCTAATATTAACACAGCTTTGTTATGTTAGTGCTTTTTTATTTTTCAAATACAAAGCATTTGTGCTTTTTTAGAAAAGGGTTAAAATACATACTGCAGACAGAACCATTTCTAAAGGGCCAAATGGAATTAACAAAAGCAGTGAACCAGGCGCCCATTGCTGCTGGCTACACCTCCTTGCTCTCTTGGTGACACACTTGAGATGGCTTGCTTTTTTTCTTTTTAATAAAAATCTGTATCTCTACCGTGACACAAAGTG
Organism: Corvus cornix cornix; assembly: GCF_000738735.6. NCBI lineage: Eukaryota > Metazoa > Chordata > Aves > Passeriformes > Corvidae > Corvus > Corvus cornix. The sequence goes on along the minus strand of NC_046336.1, from coordinate 30,241,868 downwards.
GCCAAGTGCCATGGATATCCATGTCTTGTGGCACTCTCTATATAACTTTTTCCTATGTATAGAATACTCTAGTCTGTAGAGGGTGTAACAGGTTGCCCATGTAAGGAGAGGCACTGGTCTAACACATAGGGGCAGATGGTCACTAAAGGTGATGCACAGCAGTGGATCCAGGTGTGCTGACTGCTGTCAATCACCAGTGTCACTCACTGTCCTACTTCCAGCTCAGATGAGTGCAGAATAGTAATTTGATCATTTCTAGATTTCTCAGAGCTCATATTGTAGGAAAACAAACTGTTTGGGGAACTGTGTAGAAGATAACACTAAGAGGTTGTGATTCAGGTCTGTTTTGTTGAACACAACGCAGAATTTTATTAAGGAAAATTTCTCTGCAAGACAATAATACATGCATTTAACATGTTCAGTATTTCTCTTGTTACCCACATTTACCTCTTGCTAAATCATTATGCAAATGATTCTGAACTAAGTGCTTCACAACTGAAATATGAATGAAAACAAGGCTATGTTTATTCTTTTGGGAAATGCAAGCTCAGGGTACATTTAAAAGACATCAAAGTGGACTGCGTGGGAAAGGTGTAAACACCTTTAGATCAAAACCAAAGCGGGAACCTTGCGCTGCTGGAAAAGTCTGTGGTGGGAATGCTTGTCTCTTGTAAATGCTGGGCAGTTTTGCAGAGAAAAGGCTGTTCTGAGAGCCAAGAGGCATCTCCTGGGGCTAGTGCTGATGTTGAGTCTCAGCTGGGTTCTGTTTCTAGTGTACATATCTGACCAAAAGTGGAAGGGGAGGCTTGGTATTTTAAGGCCGAGATCCAAAAAGGCTCCAAAATTACTTGCATGCCAATAAAAAAATAATTCTAAAATGGACTCTCTTTTTCATTCTCAAACAGCAGCAGGACTCCCACTTTTTGTGGGTTTGTGGGGTGTTTTGTCAATATAAGGAAAGTGACTTTTTATTTACATCTCTAGCTGTGGTGTGGCAACTTTTTGAAAGTAATACATGTGTATTTTGTTATGCCTAGAAAATATTTTTTTGAAGGAAGTTTAGTCTCTTAACAGAAGATACTTTAAAAAGTCTCTCTCTAGCTATAGGTGCCCAGTCTCTGTTAATTGTGTGTCTTCATGGGGAGAGGGTGAGCATCTCTGGGGTGAGCACAGCCCCCATCTTGTCTCAGGGCTGGACAAGTTATGCTCTCTGTTTCCAGCTACTGCATGTCCCAGTTCAAGCTCTAGCTGTTCTTCTCCCCCTTCACCTTTCAGAGGGTTTATCTTGTGCCTGAGCCACATCTTCTCAGCTGTGCAATAAACTCATCACTTCTTATACTCTTCTTTATGTTATGGACATTAAAAGGTAGATTATTTCTTTCCTCCAAGCCTTTGCATATCCATAACTGCTTTCATCAGTTCACCAGTCTTTGTTTCTTTAGATGAAATAATCTCATCATCTTCCCTCATTTATTTGATTGAAAGGCCAGATAAGAGTGCCAACATTCTTCTTGTTCCCTATCCTTTCCAGTCATTCTCATATTTTGTCAGGTGCGGTGCCCAGCCCTGGAAACAGGCATGAGGAAGATGGGATCTGGGAGCAGGGCGGTGTGCACTGGACGTGTGACTTCATGAGCAGTGGAGGCTTCTAGCTCAGTCTATTCATGCTAGTGCAGTCTTTGACTGTGCAACAGTGTGGTGCAATTGACTCCTGGTTTCCCCGGTGACCCATCCACCTCCAGGTCCTTTTCTGCTTAGCTGCCGCCTGGACAAGTTTTTTTCCTCCCTTAGCTGTGAACCTGACTCTTCCTGCCTGATAGAAGCATCTTTCAATTTTCTGTATTGAATTTCCACCACCTCCCCATCCCCCTTCCCTGAAAATTTCTGCAAGCAGTCAAAAAAGTTTTTAAGTCCAAACCTGTTGTCCAAGATACTGACAATCTCATCTGTCTTGCCTCCTGGATTGTGGTGCCTTGAAAGGCCGTCATTTCTTTTCTTCTACCTGTTTGTATTTTTCTACCCTCAGTGCAAAGCCCAAACAGCAAACTACAGCCTGAACATAGCTTATGAGTGTCAAGCCAAGCAATATTGATCTTGCTGCCATTTATTTTGGCAAGTAAGGGTTGGAAATGATCAGGACTCAGCAGTCTCCCACTTAATGCGTCCAAAAGCCCAAACCTCATGAGCAGCTGGACCTGAAATGTCCAGCACTGGCATGTAAAATCCCACTTTCAATAGTAAAACACCACAATAATCTACTGAGTGACAGATCAGTTGTTCTTTCCACTAATACTGAAACTAGGTACGTGTTTTGATTCAAACAGGCAGTCCAGAAACCAGCTTTCACTTTGCAGACATGTGAAACTCTGACATTTATTCTTTTGAATCTATTGCATGAAATTAATACAACTTCTTTTTAAAAAGAATCACAGGCTAGCTTTTTCCTCTTTCCCCTGCTCCTGCCAGGCTTAAGGAAAGTGTGCCATGTAGTTCACGCGAGAAATTCACACTGAACACACAAACTGGGCTCGAAGGATCCAGTCCACCACTCTGCCTGTGTGTCACACCATTCACTGCTGACCCACTACTGTGAGCGTCACACTGTTGCTACCGGAGTTGGGTGGTGGATAATTCACTGGGAGCAGCTGTAACTCCAATAAGCCCCGAGTGCAACTCAGACTCCCAAGCACTCATGACAGTATTTTTCCTCAGTTAAACAAGTGTTTTTGTTGGATTTTGTGGTTTTGTATTTTGCTATTTTAGTACCAGAATGAACTGCTTTGCCAGGGCACTTACTACTTGTTAGAGGGATATTTTGGTAAGATGTGTGTTATTTTAAGAGGAGATTTGTATAATTTGGATAATTTTGAGCAGTGGTCCAGGTCCTTGAAAAGACTCAGGGGGACAGTTCAGAAAACTTAAGGCTAAAAGGGTGACTCCAGCAGGTGTGACCTGAGTGTTACACAGCTCTCTTGCTCGTTGCTGTTTCACCAACCATGCAGGTCTGCTGGTAGCCTCACAGTGTCCTCGAAGGGGTATAACAGTTTACAGCAGACTCCCATCAGGTGGTAGAGGACAGTGACCTGTGATCTTGGGCTCTCCTTCTGCCATTTGCAAGCTGGCATCTTTTCCTGAGCACTGTCTGTATTTTATCCTCATGTTCAAACTCTACATTCTTCTGTTTTCTGTCTTCTCCATTGAGTCCACAAATAAAAAACCCTCTTAATAATTTCTCCTTTAACTATATAACTGGAAATGCAAGTGTAAATGGAAATATAAAGTTTCTTCCTGTTGCTTATTAGTCAATGGAATAAATTTTCTAGTCTCAGAGAGATTACAGTCATATTTCTTGCCACTTTTTTCTAATCTGCTTTCTCAATTATCAAATTCCTTGGAGGAAAACTTTTCAATTCAGCCATCAGAGTAGCCAGAGTTGTTTTATATGCTGTTTCTCTTTTCATTACCCAAGCCTGTATCGGGAAGGACAAAGAATAAGACTTGTATGAGTGTCTATTCGCAGCCTATCAAGGAGCACTGCAGAATGTAGGCTGCCCGATTGCTGGCTTAGCCCAAGTCCAGGGCTGTTGTACTGTTCAACTCCATGTATTTTTATCTGCTCGAGTTTCAGGCTTTCTTTGTGTGAGAGAGTTTAGATCTACAATGTTACTTAAAAAGTCAGTATCTCAGAGATGGAAGCAAAGATCCTAGAATAAGGCCAAAGAGACTAGAGTGTGGCTTGACTGTTGTGGTCCAGTCATTATTTCCATTAGTCTCAAGGACTATAGATTGATGACTCCATTATTTATTCTTTTTTTCCTCTCACTGAAGCATTTGTTTAAGCCCATAAACTGCATGAGTCTATAAATATGGAGAGACTTGGCATTTGATGCCTTCTGTCACACCAGCCAGGTTGCTGGTTTCTGTTTTCTTCTTAATGTTTCTGTTCCTAAACCACCTTTCTGTATGCTCCCTGCACCAGGATTATTTTGAGGTGATAGCAATCCTTTCCATGTCAGTCCAGGATCTACTCATGCTGAGGGAATTCATGACAATACTTTCCTTGCCTTGCAGAGGTAGAGTAGTAGAGGAGGGAGGAAGAGATCATAGGTGGATGCCAGGCCTGGCTCTTGGTAGGTTTTACTCCAGAGATGTGTAAATGATGTGATGTGCAGTGGCTTTTTTCAGGGTAGTGTGGTTGGGAGAAGGGCAGGAGCAAGTCTTAGCATTGAAAGCCAGGCTGTGCCGAGATCAAGTGAGGGTCTCTGGGTTGGTAACACAGGTCTAGGTTTTGTGGGAGCAGAGCCGAGGGAGGAGGCAGAGGACACAATGTGTGCATATGACTTGATGTTGGGGTGTTGGTTTGGACAGACGCTGTAGTGAAAGTGGACACTGGTCTAGGGGATGCTTTTGGACAGATGGGAGTGGTGGAAAAAAATACAGATATGGGTGGGAGGCCTTGGAGCTGGTGCTCACAGCTTGGTCAATAGCAGAGCACGCTACAGTTTTGAAGCCTTGTTTTACTCTGCTCTGACACTCTCTCTATATATACACATACATAATGTGGAAGCAGAAAACCTTTACATTCAATCCACAGAGAAGACAGATGTTTCCTCATGGTAAGGGAAGCTTTCAGATGACAGATATTGCAAAGCACACCTTTTAAAAGAATTCAATTTGGTGCCAATTAGCCATAATGAAATAAGTTTAGTGTGGATGTTTTCCTAGGGAAGTGAGCAGTAGGTGCTGCAATGTGCAGTGTGAATGGCAGTATCCTGCATTACAGGGCCTCACCATGAGAGGGTCAGAGATGTAATTGTTTGCAGCTGTTCCAGGCGTGTTTCCATGGTCAGTGTAAATACTGGGGATGAGTGCACTGGCCGGCTAGACTCTGGGCTGACCTAGACAGCTTCTGGAAATTCAGGATATGCCATTCCTAAAAGGCTCTTAATTTTTCCCATCCCACCCTGATTGAAAACATTCTTCATTTAGCCAAAATGTGATGGAGAGAGTAAAGAGTCCAGTTCAGTTCCTGTTGAGAGCAGTAACCGATCTCAGCCAGGGCAGGAGCTGGTTGACAGTGGGTGACAGCATCCTGCTGCATCATACCAGTCCAGTCCTGGCATATAGAAATCCAGGGCAGTGTCTCCTGTATCCATGAGTTTTCTTTAAAACTTTGGAATCAGTTTCTGTTCTAGCGCTGGTGTAAGGACTTGCCAATTTGGCAACAATTTCCTTTATGCTATCCTAAGACCCGTTCATGGCACAGGTCTGCAACAACAAAAAAACCCCAAACAACAAAAAGGACTCTTAGGTGAAGCACTCCATCCCCTGCATGGTGAGCACACATAGGTTATAGGAACAATATCCTTTGATTCATTCAAAGAATATTGTAGCTTATTTCCTGTGTAAAGAAAAGAAAAATATTTTAAGAAAGGAACAAAGAATGAAAAGGATTTTATTGTAAGGGAAATAGTTTGAAATGAGCCTGGGCTCATTTCTCAATCTACAAAGTTGGTGTTTACTAGCTGTAGTAATCACGTCTTAGCCACAAATGGGTGACAAGAGGAAAAGCTGCAGTCGGTATAGTTGGTTATTTCTAAGGCTCGTCACTGGATTTGTTAATTTCTTGCTATTTTTATAAATTGGTCAATTCTAGACTTGTATGCATAGACAAGATGGATTTGTGTTAGGTGAGCTGTCTGACAAGTTATTCATCCAGGGAGAAATAAATGGGTCAACCCTTGAGACAGGTTGTTGAGAGCAATGAGATCACTGCGGCCATCTCCACTGATTGCAGCAGATGCTCCTAGATCTGTTGGAGCCTTTGCATGCTAGGGTTTTAAACACCTGCAATCCTGGAGATGTCTCCAGGAGCCTCTTAAAAACCGTGTCTCACCTTATTTCTGCTGTTGGGGTGGAAAGGTCTGGCAGCACCTATGCATCCCCAGTGCAGCCTGGGGGTGTTAGCATGTTAGGGAGCCCTGGGAGAATGAGCCAGGGCTGCTGCATGTGTGTGCTCACTGCTACTGCCCCCACTGAACACACTGCTTCTCAGCCCTGCCTCTTATTCTGAGGACTTGACCTCTAGAAATCATATTGTACCTCTGCAAGAGTTAAAATCCATGAAAAAAGGTTATACAGTGCTATTGAACAAACATGTATTATCCACAGCAATACATTATGGCCATAGGGCCCAGCCTGGGTGAAAAGAGACCTGGTGCATGTTCACTTTTAAACTTGATTTCTGTTCTCTGCTACACCATACAACAGGAGCGAGCGATTCTCTATGAACGCACCTGCCAGTTAACACCTCTGATATTACTGTCCCACTGTGCTAATGAGGAAGAGAATGTAAGATTTTATGCCTCATTTTCACCATGTGCAAGCTTTTATTTTTGCAATAGGAACTCCATTTGAACAATGTGCTTCTGCGCATGCTGCTGCCCTAATGCTTGCAGATAGCAACTGCTTTGATTCTGGCACAGGCAAATTGGCACTTCTCCTTGCAGGTTCCTCCTCTCCACTTATCACCAGTTTATGTGGAAATACATTCAGTTGGCTATACTCAAAGTAGAATTTTCAATGAAAAAGGTAAATTTATTTCCCATAGTTAAATTATTCCTTAGCAATATGAAAGATCTTGCTGTTTGCTGTGAGGTATAGAATAGGCTTCTTGCTAGCATTTCAGGATGGAGGGAACCAGGAAATGTTGGTGAGTCTTGCTGCAAGTCAGAGGAACTTGGCAGCATGCTCCTAACATGGGAATGGAATTCTTCCTGCTGGCTGCTGGGGTAGCCCTTAAACAAATAAATAAGAGGACCAGTCAGACTGTAACTAGTTCTCCACCCTGGTGTGGAATCTATTGGATTTTGAAGCTGCTGGTAGGATGATTTCTGTTAGCCCTTCTTAACTTCCTGGTCACCAGCGGGAGATCTGTGTTGAGTGGAAGTTGGGGTGTAGTTGCAATCTTGGAGAAAGAGGATCGTGCCTGCTTCTCTGAGGGCAGCCAACGTGAGAGCTTCCAATTCAGGTAGCAGAGGAAGAACAGGACAGGCAGGAAGCCTCTGTGTCACATCAGCCTGGGCTGCTTATGACAAAAGGTGGTCTGAAACCTTCATAAAATCACGGTGTCTCCCACCAGCTTCACAGAGGTCATCATGAGGTTGTTCAAAGTGAGGAAGGTGTGCTCCAGTGGTGCCCTTCATCTTGCATCAGAAGGGTTTTACAGAGGGTGCTAGTTGAGCTCAATGCCATCAGAGCACCTCTCCTTGGTAGTGCCATCCTCCTCACACCACTGACACCAGTTTTAGGGGAAAAAAAATCTGTCCATTGATTAGCAATTTCCAAAGGGCATCTTGAAAAGGGGCATGAAATACACCAAAGAGGTAATTTAGATGGTGATCATTTAGGTCCTCTACAGTGGAGCAGAGAGGAGCTGCGATGCTGCCCAGGCACAGACTGCACAGTGCCTTTGGTGGGCAGCACCTCTGGGTCCCTGAGTGTGAGTCCATAATCAGCTCCTCCCACCACGGCATGGAGCAGCCGTGGAGCAGGCAAGACCCAAGGAGTCAGGAGACTCCTGAAAATCTTGAGAAACACTGATGTTGTGCAGCACAGTCTTGCATGCTCCTCTGTCTTTTGCTTGTGTTTGGGCTAGAAGGTGTGATGGCAGCAAGCTGATATTTCTTTCCCTGTTTTTTAGGTGGACATGAGTTTCTGCCCCCTGGCAGAAGCGCACTTATCCTTTAGTGGGTGTGTGTGGCACAGCCAGACATTTTGTTTGTTTTCTACCCCATATTTGGGTGTCAATTCAGGGACGTTTGCAAGCACAGAACCCATTTAAAGCAATGTACAGTTTTTGTTCCTTTATCAGAATCACATAATAGAGTCCCTCTTTCTAATGTAATTTGCAACTAAAAATAATTTATATATTGCCAGCCAAAAAGCAAGTAATTGCTGGAATATGGATAGAATACTAGAAAAGTATAAATGCATGCTTTAAAAAAATCCTTGTGTCTCAAAATTTGAGCCAAAAAGAAAATTAATTTAGCATCTTAATATTTCATTATCTCTTGAGTAGAGATGATTTATTTTCAAAATTCTGTGCCACTGGAAAATCAAATTTCATTTTTAGATCATACTACAGCTTTTTAAAGTTGTAAAATCGAAATTAGTGAAATATGCTGGTTTTTACAAAGATATGTTGTCTGTGAGAATGAAGTAAAAATAAAGATAGTCAAAAAATGTATATTGGGCTGCTCCTTGAGGCAGTCTCTGCCACAGCTGACTTCCAAACATCTTGGAAATCTTCACCCTAAAGAATTTTAGTGATTCAGTGTCACTCCAAAAAAATATTTTTTTGGACCCAATTTTACTAAAAGAGTATCTTGACAAATTCACAAGGAGGAAAAGGTTACACAGTGTTGTGGTTTAACCCCAGCCAAATCCAGGACACACAGTCAAGTAAGAATTCATTCTTTGGTTATACATTGCTTCGTTCCTATTTTTCATAGAAACAGATGAAACTTAAATTCCAGAGCATGATGCTAATGAAAGCGATAGTCTAGTCACAAAAGTTTGTTGGTTTTTTTTTTTTTGCCTGTGTCTCTTTTTCCAATCGATGTTTATTTGTATTGCTGTCTGAATTGGTTTTGGACACTGACCTTACGATGTTTCCCTAACTTGAGACCTCTCAAAGTGACAGACAGTTTCCTTAAACTCCAGAAGGAAACAAATTAGATGGGACTGGGTGTTTAGATCACATTGTGCAACAAAACTGAAGGGAAAAGTCTTTGGCTTAGCTCCAGGCCAGCTGTGGCTCCTCGGATGTAGCTGACTCAGAGCATATCAGACAGTTCGTGCTGGAAGACATGGTGACGGAGTGGTTTGGGAAAGGCTTCCAACTTGTGTTTGAACAGGCAGGGAGAAGAAAAATAGTGCAAAACCAAGGCAGTTCTTCTTTAATTCAAAATAATCTGTGTGATGGGGGACCCACAGGTTAAAACACGTAATTACAATACTGAACAGTTATAGTTTGTGCCTGAGTTTCACTGGCCAAAGCTTCTGGACTCGCGTCAGGAGTTGGGCTGTTAAAGTGGCTGGAGGCCACAGTCTGTTGTGCTTCCATTTGGAGCTTGCTGAAGCCATCCCTAAAAATAGATACCTGCCTGTGAGTCACAAATTACCAGTCTGAAAAGAAATTAGATTAGTAACCTTGAATTTTAAGTATGTTGGGAGCCTTCCCCAGGATGTGTTTTGGGGAGAGGGTCCTTGTCACACATGTGCTTGGCAACACCTTGGGCTGGGGGCTGTCTGGGTTGTTGGGTGCTCTGATTTCTCCCTGGTAAGTTCTTTCGTGGTATCGTCACTTTGAGTATGAGTTTAATACCAAAAGAGCAAAGACTCAGGGCTGTCCGTGAGAAGCAGCCAATTCCTGCTCGTGGTTATTGCCTGTGCACCATGAGCACTCAGCATTGCTCCCTGCCTGTGTGATGGATACAACAGTAAGAATTTGGAGGAAAAATCCTCATAGATTATTTTTGGCATATGCCATCTCCATTTACCCTTAAGAATGCTGCCTGAAACACTGTTTTTCCTAAAAATTAAAGTATTTCTTTGCATAGAAAATTGAAGGTCGTAAAAAAATTAATCTCTGTTGGTCCATGTCATACTGTGTCTTTTTGGCAGAGGATCTAAGAGTGGGACTCCTTCATTTGGAACATTAGGTTGATCAAACTGATAGGTGCGAATTGTATTTGCTTCTAATTTGTTCCACCTCATTTAAAAGAGACAGTGAAAGGGTTGAGTGGCTTGCCTCTCTCAGGTGTATGATTTGTTCCACACAGTAATTCTTTCTTGACATTGGGTGTACTAGTGACTAGAAAGAGGAGGTTTAGCTGCTGGAGTAACTACACCATTTGTTGGGGGAAAAAGTTAGTATGGAAAATATTTAGCCTTGAGCCTCGGAGCTGTGGAAAGAAGTTGGCTGTTTCTTTAGGAAAATGAGTGCTTTCAAAGAACAAACAGATGATTACCAACACCCTTCTCTTCTGATAAATAAAAATACTGGCAACAGTGTCTTTCAGACTCCCTGCTTGTGTAGTTACCCTGCTGATGGGGGGGCCAGGCCCATATTCTCAGGGTCGCCTGTGTCCCACTGTCATAGGTTAGCAAGCATAGTCCCGGAAGGGACGTCCTTGCTAAGGGGTGCTTACAGTTTCATCTGGGAACTGATAGAACCTATCAGCTGGCCAGTTTGAATATGGACAATTCTCTAAGCCACTTAAAGTTGTGATCACCTCTGTTATCCACATTTAAGAATAGGCAAACTTCCCCTCCAAGCTCTCTCTCGTTTCCGGCGCTGGGACAGGTGGCTGCAGGGCCCGAGCAGGGCCCAGTGGGCCCGGCCAGGCCCTGCTTGGGCCAGGCCGGGCCGGGCCACGGCCATCCTGAAGCCATGGACCTGTTCCAGCCATGGAACCCCCCCCACTGCCTTGCCGTGGGCAGCCGGAGCGGCTCGGCTCTCCCCCCTCTCCACTGCGATAAGAAAAATTCAACATTCCAGCTGCAAAGCTGCAAGGCCGAGGTGAGATTAACCCTTTTTACTGCTGTGAAGAGCTGAAAACCTGAGGGAAGAGAGAGAGGAGATGCTTAAAGCTGAAATTCTGTTGTGAAGCTATGATATATCAGAGTATCCCGTTGTAATTCCATGAAGATATGGGGGGTGGAGTGTTCAGCTCGTGAGCAAAAGCACCTGCGCTGAGATAGGCAGATGCTGACGCAGCTGTAATTTCATGAGAAGTTTGGACAGGGAGAGATGGACCAGATGAGGACTTTTGCTCCAAAGGGGAAAGGAGAAAACCTCAGTCCCTAGAGATGGACCAGATGAGGACTTTTGCTCCAAAGGGGAAAGGAGAAAACCTCAGTCCCTAGAGATGGACCAGATGAGGACTTTTGCTCCAAATGGGAAAGGAGAAACCTCAGTCCCTAGAGATGCTCCCAGAGATAGTCCTAACAATGAAGATGATGAAGACCCTTTGCTCCCAGGGAAGGAGAAGGGCCTCTGTTTTTGTTTCTGAACGGCTCAACCTTAAAATTGTACCCCAAAAACTTCAAGAGTGGACCCTTGAAAGCAGTTGCGGGAAAAGCTGCAAGTCGGGGGAAAGGACTCACACGCAGGCAGAGAGACTCCTCTTCCTAAATGGACTGAACGATATTTGGAAGTGGGCGGCTGTCTCGTTGTGATAATGTTTTCATAGCATGAGCAAGAAGAGACTTCTCTTTCTAAATGGACTGAACAAGGTTATTATGGCAGTGGTAAACAGACTGAACATCTCAAGGGTTGTCTTTTTACATTGTCAGTGGGAGAAGGGAGGAAGGTGGGGGGAGGAGGAGAGTTCTGAAGGTGGTATAATTTTTTTTTTTTTTCTTCTTTTAGGTCTGTTAATAAACTTCTTTATATTCTTTCAAGTTTGGTGCCTGTTTTGCATTTCTCCTAATTCTTATCTCACAGCAGATAAACAGTAATGAGTATTTTGGACCAAACCACTACACCCACCTTCCCAGTGTAGCAGCGTCCAGGCACACTTTGCAGAGCGCTCCACTGGCTCAAACCTTGGTGGAGCTGTGATTTCTGCATAGGGTTTTCCAGAGCATCCCAGTGGAGACCTGCACTTATGATTCAGATCTGGGGCGTGGCAGGCTTTGGTTCATCTGGATTCTGGATACCATTTAAAAGAGCTTGTAGCTTAGCAGCTCAGATTGATTTTTCTTTTCTTTTTTGGTTTGTGTGACATTAACATTCAAGTCCTTCCTATCAGAGCTGTTGGTGCATTTCTGAAATTAACATATTCAGAAACTATTTGCTTAGTTTGTGTACCATGATACATATGTTTTCCCATCAGTATATTAAAGCACTGGATAAATACATGACTATTTTGTAAGAATTCAATTCTGTTTCCTTAAGTTGTTGTAAGGATCTTCTATTAACCTTCATATGCAAAGTCTGTAGCTGGAATTCATATTAAAGGAAACATCCAGCAGCATAATCCATTTCACCTCTGCAACTGTGTTTACCATTCTCAATAATAGTGGTTACATATCTGTGGTTCAGTTTTGCAGTTCTCCACATATGTTAAGCATACAATTTCCTGTTATATTTTAGTTGGCAAAAATAGAACGGACATTTTTCACACAACTTGGTTTTTATTTGCTAATCTCTGTATAAACTGATTTACTGACAGAATGTTTCAGAAGGACATCCTGCTTCCCCCAGACCTGAAGCCTATAGAAGTTTTAAGTGCTGAGGAAAGACTGACATCCTTCTCCTGTGCTGACACCTTCAGCCCTGTTAATAAAGCCCTGCTGACTGTGGCGACAGACAGCAAGAAGCAGGACACACCCTCACTTCACTGACTTAACTGTGGGCAGCACCTCAGAAATGACCACAAATACTTAATTAGCTGAGTAGATCCCCTCTGATTGTCCCACCTTGCAGAAACAAGTTTGCCTCTAGACTTCCGAGGTCACTGTTGCAGCTTTTGAACACAAGCTGTGGGAAGCACAGCATTGTTTTTTTGTCTACTAGACCTTGAGAAAGGGCGGGTTTGAACTTCCAAAAGTCCAGATGCTGTCTCTGAGAGCTGTGAGAGAAGGAAATGAAGTCAGGGACAGACAGCAGCCTAGGTAGGAGCCTCTTGCAAGGGAAAGTGGTACGGGATGGAGAATAGAGAGAAGAGGTACAGCTGAAGCTGCTTCCCATCCTATTCACAGTATGGCCCTTCTGCCTGAGCTTGGTCTGAGGTTTGGTGTTGCAAGGAAAAATTCCAGACACATTACTCATTTATGTTAGAGTCTGTTGACCTGATACTGTAAGCTGGGAAAACAGACTTGAAACAAAGAGGCCAGACATGAGCGAACAGAATGGTAATGACTTTACAGTAAATCGTGTCGTTCTGAGGAGGTTAATAATATGCTCATATTTTACTGAATGTATTAAAACTCTTAGTTAAATATTGTATGTTACTGGAAGGGAAATAAAATTTTATTTAAGTGGGAGCATTTTAATTTTATCGCATTTCCTTTGATTTCCTTGAAGTCTCCAAAACTGATTTTACAGGATTTTCAAAGTTGATAACATATATGGAATTTTTCTAGGTTTGCTGCTGAAAAAAAGAAAGCAAGGCTTCAAGATTAACATGGTTAAAAACCAAGCCCTGCCAAAACTTACACATGTGCAGTAGAAAGCCTGCAAGTATTCTCCATGCACTAATTCAAACTACTCACATGAGTAAAGTTAAGAGCTTAATTGCATGCAGGTATTGTTTCCTCAAAATTAAGTAATTTGGTTTCTGAGACTGTGAAGACCTGGTGTTATGCAGCTCCCATGACCCCTGAAATAAGAAAGCATTGTAAAGACTGCATAAAATGACTTCTTTTGTTAAAATATTACTGAGACGAATGCTCCCCTCCCCACTCAGATCGATATAATCTGAACGTTACATCATTTCATCTAAAAGAGCTGCAGGTTTATAAACTTCTTTGTGCAGAGCCATATGAGATGAAAACTAATGAGGTTCAAAAGGTTTCTGAACATTTCAAAAAAAGTTTCATTTCAGTTTCCCATCTGGAAACTACCAGAATTGATGGGGGAAGGGCTCTTTTTTTTTTTCCACAAGATCCTCTTGAGATCTTTTGTTACTGTGAATTCACCCTCAAGAACCCACAGAGGGTCTATTCCCAGATGTTTTCCCACACGCCTTTCAGAACAGACCCCTGGGAGTTTTCCCACCCGCCTTCCCCATGGTCCATGCCATGGCACAGGTTAATGCAGGGGGTGAATCCCATCTCGTGGATGTGGCTGAGTTGTAGCAATAGCTTTTTGCAGCACCAGCTGACTGGCAGTGATGGGCTGTGTCTGCCTGCACTGTGGACAGGGCTGTGTGGAGGCAGCAGTGGCTCCTGGTTCCAGCCACCAGCCTGCCAGTGCTGTTCACCCTCCTTCCTCAGGCTACAAGGGTCATTCCTGTAGAAATACCTTCTTTCCTTGCTTGTTATTTGGGTTCATATAAAACCTCAGGGCTGGACCTCTTGCATCAGTTTCAACTGAGACCACATCTATCTTTTTCCTATGAAGGGATTTTTCCCTATAAGCAGTTGTGAGTCCAGTTATAGAAGACCTTCTTTCCTGAGTGATATTGTCAACTGTTCTTTAATTCTCATGCATCATCTCCTGATGAAAAGCATTTTCTCAGACGCCTCATCAGGCCAGTGTCTGTCCCTTTCTCATGGGACAGGAGTCCTCTGATGACAGGGCTCTCCCATTTCAGACAAAATTAATTACTCTATTTAACATCTGCTGGCTCCCTGGAGCAGTTAACTTTTAATATCTCTCCCCAGTTTCTGTAAGATAGCTGTTTTTGTGTCACAGTTCTGGCTCTTGGGAGCCTTTTTTCTTTCAGTTGCAACACCCAGTACTCTCAAACCATTTAAACAGAGGGTGCTTGTGATCTACTTGTGACAGAACCCCCAGCTTAAGCCAAGATCCTTTTAGATGTGTATTTTCAAGGTTGAATATAGATTTTTGGGGTAGCCAGTTTTGGCCCCCAAACTTAAGCTATCTTAAAGTTGTTCTGAATTCTTGCAGTTCAGTGACAGGAGTTCATCCTCCAGGGATCCTGGCATTATCCCAGAAAAAGCTGTTTCAAGTCTCGAAGCAAACAAAATGCTTTCCCTTCCCCTTGCAGCCCTTCCTGCAGTGTATGGACTTTCACACAGATAGCGTGTGCTGAGGCTGGAGGTGGGAAGACAAGTGGGGTGCAGAGAGTCTACCACAGAGATGAGTATTTTTTCCTAGCACACCCATGGTGGAGGGAAGCTCCCTGCCTGCTGCCTTTCTCTGTGCCAAAGAGGGGAAAAAACCCAGCCATCACTGAAAAATGCATCACTCACAGGTACTAGTTAACTCATTTAAATGTCACTTAGCAGGCATGTAGACACAACCCTGCTGTTTAAAACACACTATCTTCTCATAATCACTGCAGGGGGAGTAAAGGCAATTGTAATGAGCCTGTTGGATCAATAATGACTCTAAGGAGTGTGTTTCTGCCTGCTTCTACACACTGGCAAATACAGAGAAATGCCCAAGCTGAAGAGCAATAGCTTGACTGCCCACTTTGCCAGTGCTAGTGCTACCCAGAGCCAAAGTAGCAGCTTCCTTGTGAGATGGGATCAGGGCACATGTAGCAGTGGCTATGGGTAAGGGAAGATAACAGATCATCCCAAAATATACCTCCCCTTCCTCCCTAGGGGAAGCAGCAGCACTAGTCAGGCTACAGCGCTCTGGGCTGCACTACCTCTTCCCTAAATCTTTCCTTGACTTTGCATATCCCCCAGCTTCAGTGAAGAATCAACCTCTTGAAGTTAGTGTATCTGTGAGAGTGTGACAGCACTCGTGGGTGGTCAACCTCCTCCTTCCAGTCCTGCTCTGTACAAGTGAGCCTGACTTATCCATCCTCTGCCGATGTCTTCCCCAGCTATAGTCTGGCATCTGCCTTTTTCCTCCCCACCTATTGAAGTTCATGTCTCATTGTTCTTACAAATCTGCAAGTTATTTAAATCATCTACATTTAGGATGTATGGCTCCTGATACTTGATATACCTGTTAGTTCCTTGTCATTCACAGATAGCTGTCAAATTCACATATTCCACCAATAAATAACACAGAATAAGTAATGACACTGATAAATAAGGTGAATGGCATTCACTCAGCGCTGATACTGGGGGAGCTGAACTGATCCTGCTTGCTGCAGCACCCCCTTAATGACTTGCTGCTTCTGGGTTGTCAGCTGGGTTTATACTCACCTTTATTGTACTAATAACTAGACAATAGTTCTTTGCTTTCTGTGAGCCACCTCCGTGTCAGAGATTTTGTTAAAACCTGACAAATAACTGCTATTCTGCCACAGAAATCTTCCATTTTTACTATCTGTGCTCAGCAACTGCTAAGCTGAAAAAGAGCAATCCCTGGAGTAATAGGTTCTAAACACAGAGGTAGTATTTGCTACATGAGTAAAAACTGCAAACAAGAGCCATGGGTGACTCACTGTAACACTTTGGTGTGATGTGTTCAGAGGTTCGGCAGCCAGCAGAGCACTGTAGATGCCTCAATATATGACTGCAAAGGAAAATAAATTAAGTAGCAGGAAACCAAGGAGAGGCTTGAAGCAAGATGGTGATAAAATTACAGCAGAAATGAAACCCAAGCACTCTCTGAAGAGCAGAGTAACACGTATGGTAGAACTGTTAATGTACCTGACACAATACTTTTAAAAACAAAATCCTGTTCATTTCCTCCAGTAGATTTGTTTCATAGCGAACAGGACATTTAGTCAGAACGGAGTATTTAAGGCAATGCAAGATGTGCTGGCGAGTGGCCAGTGGCTGCCATTCCCCCTGGCTGGCCTTGGTGCTGGGGATGAGGAGCTAGTGGCTGGCAGGATGCTGTCTGTGATGTAAGCAGCTGCAGGCAGGGCTGCCAGGTAGGGGTCCTGCAGGACACTGGGGTCCCAAGGAGGCCTGTTGGCTTCCACCCCACTTGGAAACAGCCTGAGCCTGCTGGACTGGCTAAGGGTCCAGCCAGATGCTGCAAGTCCCCAGCAAGTCGGGACCATGTAGCACATCTGAGTAGTGATTTAGAGAGCAGCTATGCAGCTGCCTGGCTTCTCCCTTTGTCTGGCAAAACCTCTCTGCAGCTCTTGAGAGAGGTTTTCTTTTCTTTTATTCACCTGATTTCCTCATGCTCTTCCTTTTCTTGCCTGTGGCTCCCCTTTGGTCTGGATTGCATTTGGCCCCATGCCACTGGCTGCCTCCCTGCCCTCTGTGGCAGACCCTGTGGTGGTCTCTCCCCAGTTTGGTTTCTGTGCCACTTCAGGGAGATCTGGGGAGCAGCAGAAGAGAGGGATAGCACAGGCCTGTGGTCACTGCTCTCCTCAAGTGTCACATGTAACACATGTATGTTTGTTAGCCATGGTATTGCCAGCACAGCTCTGTTGCTGGGCTGGGGTTTCACAGGCTGAAGTTTTACAGTGAATCATGTTTGAGCATGTAACTGCTTTATCTTGTAGTAACAAATCAGGTTGGACAATGGAGCCCAAATGATAAAGTACCTAATAAAGAAAAGTGAAAAATCAGATTTTGTTACATATTTGGCTTTATTAAGTTAAGGAGCAGCAGAATTAAGGCATCTATTCTCACTGCTGGTATGTATTTTTTTTCCTCAGCAGTCATAGCTGGAAAGTCACACCACTGGTACTGTCAGAACAGGTATTACAGCCATGGGGAGAGATAGGGGGGGAAAAAAAAAAAAAGCAGAGTTTGGGACTGCTATCTCAGCTGCAGGTTGTATCTGTCCTGAGAAGCAGTGGCTGGAGACAGGAGTGACACAGAAGAAGGTGTAGCCCTGCCTTTATGTGAGCCTCTCATGTGTGACAGAGAACCCCTCATAAACAGATGGAGAACAGGTTAACAGTCGTAGTGGCCAATGAGGTTGTTTGATGAAGTACAGATGGTTGTACCGACAACTTATTCCCTGGTTATTATATTCTTCTTGCAAACTAGCTGCTCTAGAAGTTGCTGCTCTGAAATTTTGCCCTCCAGGATTAAACCCCAGGTACTCCAGAATAAGCCAGAGCGAGGCAGTCATTACTCCCAGCAACCTTTGCTCACAGGAACTGCAGGCAGAGCTGGGGCTCTTGGCAGCCTGGCAGCACCGCTGCTCCTGGCGCCTGAGCTGAAGTGCTCAGTCCTGGGCAACACGGCATGAATGCTCCCCACCGGGTTGTGCAAAATGCCTGGGGGTAGAGGTTAAACCCACGTGGGGAACTGTGAGCACAAGTGACTCTTCTGCTTTATTTTCTAAACAGCGTCAGTTAGAGGAGGTGTCCCTTGTTTCTCTAGCAAAGCATGTCCTCAGGCATGGATTTTTTTTTTTGAGGGTAGGCAAATATCACGAGCATTCATTTTAAATCTGTTGGGTTTATTTTTAGACATGGGGCATTAATGAAACAAAAACATTTTTTGGATGTATGAAAACACTCTTCCTCTTAAATGATATACAATGTACTTGTATAGATTAATACCATGAAGGAAAACAAATAACAGCAAATAGCATTTCTAATTGGTCTTCTGGACACTTGAATATGAGAGGGAATTAAGTGCTGTGGAATATTTTTAAAGGATGATGCTGCTGTTTTCTGATGGTACTTTATATTTGTCCACAATGACTTGTTTGTCTGTTTGACAAAGCCACATCTAATGGCCTGTGAGTCAAGCCCTCTGGTAGACCTGCAATGTTTCCTGAAAGTGCACAAATGAGGAGTCTCCCAGGGACACTGTGCTCCATGTTTTCTCAAAACAAACTCCACCAGTGTGACTTTTTGAAGAAGAAAATTTCTCAGGTTAAAATAACACTCTTATCATGTCCTTGGAGGGTAGGTCCTTCCCCTCTCTTGTTTTTAAGTCTGGTGCCTCCTGTATTACAGTCTCTAGCCACTTCTCTGTGTCCTCAGGCAAGCCACCACCTCTCCATCACCACTGAGGCTTCAGGGTGCTCCCTGCTCCTTTCAGGAGCATGCCAAGCCCTCAGGGTGTTGAATCATCTCTGTTCTCTGTCACACTCCTCCTCCAAACTGTGGGGGCCCTGAGCTCTCTGAGGAGGGACAACACTCCTCTCCTCACAAGGATCCGAAGTGCAAGAGTGTAGGCAAAGGGAATTGGCACTTCCCCTCCATTACCTCTGTGTCCAGCCAGGACAGGCTGAGAGCAAATACACAAAACAGAGCTGGGCCACTAAATTTGATTATGTGGATTGCTCCCTCTTTTGCAGAATGACTGTTTAGTGCATTTTTAGAGCTGAATTTTGGAGCCTCCCTGAAGTAAGGGCATGGAAAAGTGATGGGAGTGAAGATGACACCATGGTATTGCCATGGCAGTTGTGTTGTCTCTCATATGTTGCCCCTTTGTAGTGAGAGATCATGGCATTTGTATTTCAGGGGGAGTAAATACAAATTGTTGTCAATCTAGTGCAGAAACTTGAAACTCCTTAGTAATATCCGGCTGCACAAGGTTGTTTCTTTGCATTTACATTTGTTTTACAGTCAGAAGCATGAGGAAGTGCACTGCAGAAGGCAACCAGAACAGCTCTCAATCTGCTGGTACGGGTTGAAGTGCCTAGACAGTAAAATTGCGTTTCTATTTTTTCTCTAAATAATTGAAAGGGGAAAAAACCCTAATGTCTTTGTCTGTAAAGACTTTGTTTATATGAAGGAAAGTTTACACAGCTTGTAGAGAATTAATCTGTAGGAAATGAAACCTCTGTATCTTCTTCATCTTATATACATGGTCACCATCTCATTCCAAATCACACCGCCACTTTAGGGTTATCAGGAAGATTTCAGGTTTCAGAAAGAAATGCTTTTAATCTTAGATTGAGAAAAAAATAGTAAAAAGAAGAAATATTTAATCTTACTTTATGGACTTTTTAGAGGAACTCAACTTAGTTAATCAGTAAGTCCAGTTTGTCCTATTCTTTGTTATGGGACACAATTAATATTGGTGCCACCAGGTGCAGCTGGGAGTCCATTTTCTGCTGGCCTTGCTCTGGCAAAGGTGGGCAAGGACTACGTTGGTCTCAGGTGGCAGCAGCCCTGCTGCTAAATTTGGGACATGGATGCTGTAGGGATGCTCAGCTGTGCTGGGCAGGAATGGGGAGGCATGGCAAATTTGTGGCCACGGGAATTGGGAGAGCTGTCAGAGTCACAGGAAAGCATCATCAAAGTGATGGCCTGGGCTCTGTCTGCCGCTTCCCACCAGCTAGTGGAGGGTCAGGAAAAAGCCAAATTTTCCAGTCAAAACTAAAAGGGAAGCTTACAATGTTTGGGGTCACTCTAAGAATGTAAAGAAGACAGACTCCTGAATGAACTTTTTATATCCTGTGATCCTCTGCCTCTGCACATCCTGCTCCCGTGGGCAGTGGGAATGACAAAAGCCTGAACTATACTTGTACTATTTTTAGGTCAGGCTGCAGCAAGAGGTGCTAGACATTTTATGGGAGAGCACATTTCCATGGGCCTTCCAAAACATTTGTTTTTATCCATAAGGCTTGGATAGATGCCAGCTACCATCTAAAGTCTCTGTGTAGGTGCAGCAGTTAGCTGACACAGGTATGTTTGTGCTTGTGAAAGGTGCTTGTCATAAATGAACACGATACCTGAACTAAAACTGCATCCAAGGGCACATGAAATCTCTGGGCAGTGAAGATGTTTTGGTGAACATGCAACCATTCTTGGGGTGTAGAGGAGGAGTAAATGAATCCAAGGGTTCAGGTGCGCAGTCAGAAGTGGCTCTGCATGGCTTTGGGAAGCTGCTGGGCTGTGCGGTGCTGTGAGCCCTTGGCATCCCATGCTGCTGCCATGTCAGACTCTGAGCACGGCTGGCTTGCCTCCAGCCCTTCTGTGGTGTCATGTGAAACCTCCTCTTGGTAAAAACCTTCTTCACCACTGGAAGTAAAACCCCAGTTGGGTTCATGTGATAAACAGGAAGGAAGCAAAAGTGTCGTTTCACTGTTTTCAGTAGATTTCCCTTGCCTTCCCCAGGGAGTTCAAGTGCTTCCTTGGACTTGGCTGGCCTCTGCAGCTCTCCTGGCCTTCCGTGTTTAGCCTGGCACAGTTTGAAGTTTTCCACTGAACCATTACCAGGCACTCATGGTAGCATCCACTCCCCTCCCCCCCCCCCCCCCCCCCCCCATTCCCTCCCATTCCCAAGTTGTGGATGTCTTTTAAAACCAAAATAAGAGCAATGATAAATAAATAGTGCAATCCAGGACTGCTGTGAGAGAGAAGGATACAGACTCAATAAGGGTCAGAAACATAAAGGAAAGACAAACAGGAAATAATGGAGGGTACAGGTCGGGACACAGCAGGGGTTGGATGTGACTGGGACATGGAACTGGCAGCCACATTGCCAGCTGATGGCTGACAGAGCTGGTGGCCTCTGATCCAGGTTGTAGCGGGTCATGGTACTCTTGTTGCATGGCCTTGGAGTGGTGGGGGCCCTTGTGCCAAAGAGAAGTCCATGTGGTCCTGCTGTGCTGCCTCAAAGGATCACCCCAAAACCATGGTCAAGAGGTGCAGGCAGTTCCATGTGGAGACTTGTTCTCCTGCAGACCCTGCTGGAGGTCTGCCATGGAGTCAGTCCAGAACATCTCATGAGCACTGCATTCACTGCATTTTCTAAAGAAGAAAAAAAATTAGATTTATTTTCAAGATAGATCATCATGTCTTTAATTTTTTTTTTTTTTTTTCAATAAAGACCAGTGCATAGAGGGAGGGAACCTCTGCCACACAAAATCAATATCAATTACTACTCTGTAAAAGACTAGGCCACGCATACGCGCTGTGGCAATGCCCAAACCGCATCCCCTTTGTGCAGGGAGTACTTAGCTCTTTCATAGCATTTGTGACTGTAGTGGTAGTTGAGCTATTACAGGAACAATTGATGAGGCTAGCTGACGTCAATACTTGAAAAAAACTTCACCTGTTTTAGAAGTAAAAATAAAAATGGATGTCTGTTAAAAATATAATTTAAGGTAATCAGAATGCCATATAATAAGAGCTCTGTTGCACATAATTGGCGCTCCTCTCTCATTTAGCATTGCAGTTTGTCTGTATTCAATTTCCTCACATGGTTTGATTATTGCTTTTGATTATTACTATCTACATCTAATGACAAGTAAACTTCTGTTTTTTTTCCTCAACCCTTTCAAAATGACCTTGTGCCATTTTGCATTTAAAGGGAAAATACACATGTATCTGGCTGGGCAACATCCTAGATAAGTTTTGCAGTCACAGATTGCTACTTCAGTCAGTATTCAGGCCGTTTGGCTGGTTGGCTTTGATGAGCAACCATGTGCGAGCACAAGGAAAGATGTAGGATTTCACCTCAGAGGTAATCTCTCGTACCACACTGGCACTATGGTGTTTCAGGGTAAATGGTGTTCTGTTAAGGTCAAGCTGCAATTCAGTATTTTAGGCTGAGCACCAGAGGCCCCATCCTAGTCCCCTAATCTAATGTGTCACTCAGTATTTCCCTGGATCTCCTGAGTGATTCTGTAAAACTCAGTACAATACTTGAGACCCCAAAGTTACTGTTTAACATTGCAGTGACTACGTGAAAGCTCACAGAAGGACGGGTTGAAAGGAAAGTTTTAAACCTTTCCAATTAATGGTTAAAGAGCCTTTCAAGCTGTAAAGAAAAGTAACTTTTGTCCTTGGCCCCAGCGATGGCAGAGCTCCCCTTGCTTGGCCACCCAGAAGTGTTAGAAGAACAGGGAAGGTAAGGGAGTGACAACCTGTGGATGGGCATGGATGTGAGCTCCTCTCACCCACCTTGGCTCAGGTGGGAATTTCGGAGGCACCAGGGTTCTTCTTTCCCCTGGTGCTGGCTGCAGCCTCTTCTGCTTCTCCAAGGACAGGCTGACCTCTCTGCTGCTCTATGAGTTTGGGCAGGGGAGGGTTTCTTTTACAACCTCCCTTCACCAGAAGACTCTCCCCCCACAGCCCTCCATTGCAGCACTAGCTGCTTGTTGTCACAGCTCGCCCCCAAATAATCTGTTACTTGGGTCTCTGTCCAGGGAATATTAATTTGAAAAAGAGGATCATCAACTTTAACAGCTTTCCTTTCCCGTGCCAGCTGCTGTAATTTCTCCTGTCACCTCCAAGGATTTTCACTCAATAGTGAGACCAAGCTGTGCAGAAAAGGCAAGGAAGTCCTCTGTTTAAAATGGGCTCTGCTTAAGGAATGCTCTCCCTCCCCAAGCAAAGGCTGAATTCTCTCCTTGGGTGTGTAGAAAGGGCCAGCTGAAATGTGCATATCTAAGGACCATATTTTTCTGAATGTTGACTCTTACAAGATTTTTGATGAGATTACTAGATGACCTCTTAAAGCCCTTTCCTACCCAATTATTTATTATTCTGGGTTGCTCTAAGATTTCATAATGGCTCCTTTATGACTCCTTACATAGTTTACTTGCTATTGAAGTTAAATGAATTGCTTAGTAAATTCCTGGATGCCCCTTTTTATAACTCAATTGAGTGCTGTATTTTGTGGCTCTGAAATCCTCTGGCACCTCATCTGTTCTCCATGAACTTTCAAAAATCACTGCTCAAGGTATCGCACTTCCCTCTACTAGCTCTGTTAGCAATCTCCGATGCTTGTCATTCAGTCCCATGGGTTCATAAATACTTTCCCAGGAATTCTTTTCATCTTTCCTTTTGATATACTCATGATTCAACCAAATCATCTGTAGAATCCAATCCTCAAAGTTGTTTCACCCCCCTCCCCATCCTTGACTGTAAAAAGGCAGCAATAATTGGTATAGAGACCTCAGTTTCCCAATGTAGGAGAAATGCTCTTGGTTAAGGCTGTCAGCTAAGGCCCAGAAAGACTAATTCCTGCTGTATATCGAGCAGCTTTTCTGCTCATGATTGCAAATAACATATTGGTCAGCACACAAATTATCCTTCTATAAAGGAAAGTTGTTGGTGAACTACAAAAAAATATTTGGTCTGAATATCAAGACTGTCAGTGCTTGAAGAACTCACTGCTCTGACCACATTTGATTTGATAATTTTGCTTCAAAATTCAAGTTCCAGCAGCTCATCAGCACTTCAAATGGGCTATAACAAAATGGGATTAGATAAATTATTGTCACAATTGGAAGAATACTAATAAAAAGCCCGTAACACACATAATGATCCACTGATCAAACATGTTTTGAATTCTCTTGACAAGAACACTGATAATGATAAAAATCTGACCAAATCTTTAGTGAACTGGGCTTAGTAAGGAATGTGTAAGCAAAAGTTCCCTTGAAAGTGTGGACAATCTTAAGTAATTTGGACAAAACTGTAATAAAATAAATCATTATTCAGATTAGTTTTACACTGTTCCCATGTGCCACAAGCTAATGTATAGTTGAAGGCAATTCTCTATTATATAAAGGTACATTTAAGCAGATGAGAAACAAGTTTAGCAGCAATCAAAAAATTAAATTTAAAAAATGAAAGAATTCCTAGTTATCAGGGGCACTTTTGTTGAGGGAATCTTGTGACAAAAAGCCATATGGACCAATCATATTTCTGACTATGTGCTGGTCTCAAAACACTCTGGCCTGTAGCAGAAGCTGTTTAGTTCTGCTCAAAATCCTTCCCGCACGTTTACAGTCAGAAAAACTTCCATGTGATCTACAGAAGAAAGGCACTGAGGTCCTGATTCTATGCACACGCATATGTTTACACCCATGAATTAGAGTGGGAACATTCATGTGCAGAAAGCTTAGCATATGTGTTAATCTTTGCAGGACTGACATGCCCAGTCCTGATACAGATCCTTGATGGAGCTTGCTTTCCTGCCAAGTGTTTATCCTAAGCTCCAAATGGGCCAGCCCTCCCTCACGGCAGGGTGTGAGCTTCCCCCACAGCAAGATCTGCCTGCCGAGAGATTTCCCACAGCAGCTCCAAAAATATGTCCTTAGGAGAGTACTTTTCCCTACCTCCTGCAAGTCTCAACCCATGTGACATTCAAACTTTTTTCTTATGTCACATCCCTCCTTTATAGTAGAGAACATCACTGGCTGGTTTTTACCTTTCAGGATTTTCCAGAGACTTGCCCTTCCCATTTCAGTAGCTTTTCAGTACAGTTGATTCCACCTATGGATATAAGGTGCAGTGAAGTTTAGTGTCATCCATCCATACTTACAGACCTCAAATTTTGCTCTAAAATTGGCAAGGGTGGAGTGGGACTTTTGCAGAAATAACCAATGATAATTTAACCAAATATTATTTCAGCTTCTGGACTCCAATAGTTACAAGTGACAATAACTAGAATATTAGATTTCACCAAATATAGGCAATATTTTGATGTGTGGGTGTCAGTTGAAAAGTAGACCATGATCTTTAGAAGAGCCCATGCTGTGATATTTCTGTATAGTCTGAATCCACACCATCTTTGAACTCTGATCCTACAGTCACAGCTCTGTCCATGTCCTCCCTGATGTGTCCCTTCTCTTTGAATAATTTTATTGTGAGAAATCCTATCTAGTAACAAACAATATTTTGCCGGGATCTTCAGTAAAGCATTTGTCATTTTCCCTCCTTCTTGCTCCCCCACACTTTCGTTTGCTTTCACACTTGCAAATGTCCCTTCTACAGCTGATCGCTTACTGTTAAAAATAAAATGGAAATCTAGCTGGTAGATTTGCCTGAGAGAGATTGTAGGTACTTAAACAAAACCCTTGCACCTGAAGACCATACTGAGTGAGTGATGCACAGCTTCACCAACTGGTGTTTACAGCTGAAATATTGCTGAAATGTTTGCTGTGTATGTGAACCACAACAAACTTTCTATTGCCTATGTAAAAAAAATCCTCTGCAATCCTGTGCATCTGTACAACATATATCAGGAAATATCCACATTCATGAAGGTAACTGAACTTTTCAGTTAGCCATTTAAATGGTACTTATTAGAAAAGCTGAATTGAAATCCAGGCACAAGGATTTTCTAAACAGGGTGATAATAGAAATTCTGCAATGTATTTAAACCTATGTCATTTGTATTCCTAGAAGTATCACAGTTTTCTGAGCTTCCTAAAAGTGTGAAGTGTATCTCTGTTTCCCACATATATTACTCCACAGACATAAGTCATCTGTTAAAATAGGCTCTATAATAGTCTGAGAAGTGCCTCTGTATCTAGCATGTTTGTTTTGGCATTTGTGCTCCAGGCAGATGTGCAGGAGGAGGGGGTGATGGCTGTCCAAGGGGCCTGTGACACTTGGGGACAAGTAAGTAAAATCAAGACATTTGTGAGGGAAAAGTCTACTCTCCCAATCCTCTCATCTTTTATAAAGACAAGTGGATCAACAAATCTGGGTGATGGGAATAGCCAGGTTTGTGTGTGTGTTATGTGCATCCACATAACTTCAGCCCCAGGACCTTTGCTTTAGCACCTCTACAAGCTTTTCTGCTCTATTATTAAGCAGCACAGCACAATGGTTACTTTCACAGTAAAAAAAGAAGCAGGTGTAGGACACATAAAATTGCAGCCCTGGGGGCCATTTGTCTAAACCAGAGACATCCCAGTGCTGGGATAAGGATGTGCAGTGGCATGTTTCGGAGCGCTTTGCTAACAGCTGAAGCCGAACTCTACTGTTGTGGACTGCCTGAGGAACACGCTGCCCAAACCCAGGTATAACTCTACCGCTTAGTCCAGGATCTTTCCCTTAGGGGTGTAGGCAATGGTACAGTTAACAGGTAAATGTCACATAGGGACCAAAGAGGAGGAATTCTCAGAGTATTGTGCTTTTAATTCAGTCATCCTGTGAGTTCTCCATGGAATAAAACATGGCATCTCAGATATTCAATCCTTTATCACTTAGAGGAACTTCCTAGCACATTGGAAACTTGAAAAGATCTCATCTGATCCCCACACTGGTGCCTGGTACTATTGCAGTGACTGTAGCTTGGTTTTTTGACAAATGGACAAACTGTGAGCTGGAGTCAAGGAGGCACCAGCCAGTTCTGCCAGGAATGACTTGCTGTAGCTATGCTATGCACCTCCTCATGCATTGTGCTTGGAGTGAAGCAGGCAGTAACCTGCTCTGAGCTTGCCCTGTCCGTCAATTCAGCAAACTTCTGAAAAGAATTTATTCGGTTTGATTCTCTATCTGCACAGGCCTGATGAAGCCAGGCATGGGAAGGGCAGTGTTCCTTTGTAATTTGGTAAAAAAAACTGTGACGTTAAATAACAGGATGCACTTTGCATGTGTGTTTTCAGAAAATCCCATCCCAGCAATGGCAATATGGACTGTGAAAGAAGATAATAGCTGTGACTTTCTGTTTCCAGACAGCCTTTAGCTGATTGGCACTTGAGTGTGCATGGATGGCAAGGTGCACTATTTTAGCTTTTCCTTTACATTTCATCCAACTGTGCTTTGAAGGCAGATAGTTATCAGCATCAAGTAGGAGTTGGAAGCAGCAGGGAATGGTATAGTTTAGCGTGTTTCTGCTTCAAGAGGGTCCTGTTGAAACACTGTTTAGCAATCTGGAGGCTCGCTGCATCACCAATATTTAAAATGTTCAATTACCACAATCTTTGTAATTTGTTGTCGGATATTATTCATTGATAATGTACCTAAAACAAGAAGGACAACGCAGAAAGCAGTGAAGAGCTCTGTAGCTCTCACTTTTCCCCATGAAAGGGATTTTCTGTGCATGATAGATTACACTCCTGATAGAAATTGTACAAACTAACAAAATGCAGATCTGTTAAGTGCTGTAAATCTTTGTCAATAGCACATATACACCAAGGCACAAATCTTCTCCATGAAAAGTCCTCAGCAACATTCCTGCAACAATGTTTGTATTTGCCTTGTGATGGGCCCACACACCTACTTATGTACACATTCCAGACGTGAAATTATCTGAAATTGGACAGATGTCTACACAAAATAAACATTCAGAGCTTACAGAAAGAGAGAAAAATTAAGAATTATTCTTCAGTCTGCAGCAGTCAGCCCTGAAAATAATATAGCAGGGGTTGGAAAGCATAGCTCAAGTTAATAGCTTCTCTATTGTAGGCTTCAGAGTGGCACAGACTCTTTTTTTGAAAGGGCTAAAGAGGAGCGAATTCTCCCTGTGCACCCTTCGGTTGTGCCGTTGCATAAGTGCTGCGACACGCAGCCTTTGTTCAGCTATTTTAGAAGTGGGCCATGTTTGCAGAGCATCTCTGTAAGAAGGTGGCAGCGAGACAGGATTTCATTCAGATGTTCCTCTAAGCACAGCTGCATGCTTTGCTTTGCTGTGCCATCCAGCCTTTTTTTGGTGAATGCAGCTACCGAAATTAACCAGGGAAGTGGGCTGGGTTTTTTACTTTGCATTTGTTTTGGTTACTTTACTCTTCGTTCTTACTCGGCTGTTTTTCTTTCTTCCCGTATTCCCCCTTGCCCTCCTCATCTCTGCAAATGAGTAAGTACTGGAGGGAGCACCTGATGTGCCTTTTCCACAGGCTGGAGCCAGCCCCACGAGCAGCAGAGCCCCTGCCATGGCTGTGGCAAGTGCCCCGCAGTCCTTGCTATGCCCCCTGCTGATGCTTATTGCCCTGCCTCTCCCCGTGGGGTGGTGCACACAAAGTCAGGCACCCACCCTGTTGCTCCCGTGCTTGTCAGGGCTGTAGCCAGAGGGTGGGAAATGGTATTCCAAGTGTGGAAATGGGCTGCTCCCTTTTCCATCCCCGTGACCCGGGAGGAGAGTGTGCAAGGAAACGGCAAGTGAAATAATGTGACTCAGATCTGAGCCAGTGAGCCCCGTGTGCCAGTTGATGTGCTAGGTTGAAGGGGTATGCTTGAGGCTGCTGAAATCAGTATCTGCAAAATCTGCTCCCACTTCTCACCTTTCCTAACAATGCATCTATTTTTATATTCTTGTAGTGTTAGTTAATAATGCTATATGTGAGTATAATGCGGTCATATCAAATGCAATTGTGCAACTGAGATGGCCACAGGTCCAGCCCAACAGAAGGCTCTCCGTGCCTCTGGAGCAGAAGTGCAGGGAAGAAATTGCTGGAGTAGCTTCTGTGGGCTACTCAGCTCTCCCATCTATGAGCTGATCCACAGTGTGCAAAAGCAATCTCCAAAGTGCCCACATATGAAAACACAAACTCAGTTGGGCAGCTCTTGGGATTTGAAATGCACTTGCCAAGTTTATCCAAGTTTCTTGGTGATTTGCATAGTGTTGCTAGAGAAACAGCAGAGAAGAGTGGGGCTCCACCAGCAGGAGGCAGGTATGGAGCAGGTCTGTCAGCTGGCAGGTGCTTCTGCAGCGAGCAGCATGGTGTTGTAGAGCTCAATTCATTGCTCCTTTGTGCAGACATGGCCCGTAGTTTGGTACTGAAGTTTTAGCAACAATTAAGAAAAGAGGTGATGAAATGCCTTGCAGAAGGGTTCATGACCAGGGATTTTTGAGACAGGGAATTGTGTGAGTGGGAAGCTTTTGTAACCCTTTGGAGATTATTTTGTACTACTTAGCTTGTGGTGTGTGTTCTCAGTGCATGTTACTATGAATGCTGTGCCAGTGTAGCACGTGGGCACTGGGAAATGCATCGTACACCATGTTCAAATTTGACTTCTCACTTTCTCCTAGTTTGACATGACTATACAGACCTGCTAATTTTACTGTAAATACCAAGATACACCAAAAAAATCAACCAAGCCAGCTGTGAAACAGTTTAAGGAGCTTAGATATGAAGTGGTTTATGGCAAAGGCTTTAGCTGCTCACACCCAGTTGTCCATCAGCCTAGCTAGAGGGTCTCTGAGATGTTCCACATGACTATGAAGAGTACACAATGTCGTGCCATAAATAGAGGCAGTTAAATAATGATAATACCTGGATATCCAAGGACAGAAAGACTCTTAAGATCACTTGAGAGCCTTTTTGGTATACTAACCTCTATCCAGGATCTCCAGGGATGTCATGGGGAAGCCAAGTGCCTAACAAATGTGAGTGCAGAAATTGAATACTTCATGTGCAGCTACAAAGCAGAAGTGCCATCTGGTCAAAGAGCAAATACCTGATAGATCTGGGAGCCAAGTAGAAATATCCCATTACTATAATATCTCCATTACAAGGAGAAATATCCCATTACTGTTAACTATATGAGAACT
The DNA here is from genome assembly GCF_000738735.6 of Corvus cornix cornix. NCBI lineage: Eukaryota > Metazoa > Chordata > Aves > Passeriformes > Corvidae > Corvus > Corvus cornix. The sequence goes on along the minus strand of NC_046336.1, from coordinate 30,212,096 downwards.
GTGTTTCAGGCAGGATTTAGGCCAAATCATCCAGCATCATGAGGGATGACAACAAGGCAAATCCAGGCAGGCTCATTTCAGAGGTAGGCACAGTCTCCACTACACCATAGTTTGAGAGAAAGTGTACCATTTTTGCATAAGGTAAGAAAATACTTTAATTGGGGATGGCATTAAGAATTGAGCTGCTTTACTGGTGATCTAAGCATGGCCAGGGATCTGCTGGCCTATGAAACAGTGGCCTCTCCCTCAACTGGATGGTAGGAAGTGTGTAACATGGAAGGAAAATCAAAGCTGCCTTTTGGTTATCTTTCCTTTAGCCTTTTTTCTAAATACTAGGTGTACCATCAGTGCACAAGGTTTGTGCCATGCTGGTGGTTTGGAAGTTACCCATGAGGTTATTTCCATACATGCCAGGGCATCGATTCATCCCATTCACAGCCCCTCCCCTCTCTCTCAGCTTTTGTCCATCACTAGTTTTACACCATACAAATGAGTTGTAATGCCAGTCATTTCAGCAACACAGATGTTTGCAATAAGTACGCAGCTGAGAAGTGTAAAGTGAAGATGAATGTATCATTAGTATGCATAAGTAAACTTTTGCGGCCCATTTGTCAGATCAAGCTGAATTACATCCTGTCTTTCCAAATTGCAAATGTCTTGTATTAAAGCAACAGGTTTTTAAGAAGGCTGGGAAAATGTCCTCCTCTGATTGCTCACTGTAAATACTTTAGTGCTGAAATTTTGTCCAGTATCTTCTCCCTCTCAGCTTTGGAAATAAAAGCTTAGGTAAAAGTTCTATTATTCCCAGTCTGAGACCTCATTGTGTGAGAGGCTTCCAGATCCTTTCCTATCACGGAGAGGTTCCTAAGAGTTATCAACTACTGCATCTATGACAAGATGCTCAAGTGATATATAGATGTGTTCCTTCATTTGTTTTTAAGTTGCTCTTAAACACATTTTCTTTGGAGCAATGTTTCAGCCAAACAAGACAGGAAGGTAGATTATTTTTTTTTTTGCCTTTAAACTACTGAACATTTTTAAAAGTGAGCTATGCTTCAGTGTTTTTTGGCACACGGAATCCATCTTAATGTGGAGTACATGACAAAAAGTGCCATGCTTTCTATAAAGATCTTAAGGAGAATGACTGAGCCCCAGTACCACACTGTAAATTAACTATTGTCCTTTGTCAGCATCGAGTGTGCCCCGTCATGTCAAATAACCACAGTTGGCATCCTGTCTATGAGCATGACCTCCGTTCATTTCATTCACCCAGCAGTGAATAATTCATATAGCAAGTTTTACCCTGGGCAAAATACACTGACATCGAGTCACTCAACTATAGTCATTCACAGAACAAAATAGTTATTCATGCTTTCAATGTGAACCATTAAATCTTGCCAATTAAATTTGAGAATGAATCAAATTAATTCATTTAACGTCATCTGAGCTCACAACAATGTTGTTGCATGCTTGCTGTACTTTGCTTTACTTTCCCCTTTTTTTTTTCAAATTGTACCTGGAAATTGATATGCTGTGCCAAGCAGGTTTTAGTAAGTCCTGTCTCGGGGAAGAAATTTGCAGGAAAGTAGATAATTCCTAAGTCATGATGTGGCTCCCTCAGCTTACAGACTTAATCATCAATTACTAGATGGTAATGTGGTTATTGGTAGCATTTAACGCAGCTAAGCGAGCAATGATTGCTCCCAAAAAGCTGGCCTTGCCTCCTGACGTGTACCAGGGCAGAGTATGTTGCCTGCCAAGATCACGGGAATGTGGCTGTAGCTGTATCTTACCTTTCCCCTTGGTGGTGGCTGCTGTGCTCCTCGGGGCTGGGAGATGAGGTGGGCCTGCTTCAGAAATGGAGGGAGAGCGATCAAGCTCTCCTGCTTCCTGTGAGACCCTGCCTGGCACATTGCTCCCGGGTAAGAAATAGGTGATAGCACTGCTCAGGTGGCAGAGGAGCACATGCAAGTGAGGTGGAGCAGATGAGATAGGAGGGGACTACACAAAGAGTCCTGTTACCATCAACTCAGGCTTCTTTTTTGTTGTTTCCTTGCAAGAAAGAAAGTGGTTCTTGTGTGCTGGTGGTGGCTCTTTGTGGTCGTCACAACATAACCACAAGCACACAGGAGGGTGAGAGCCCTCACAGATGGCTCCTGGCTTGCGGACATTGGCAGCAGGCTCTCAGGGCTCTCCCAAAGGCCTTGGGAGGGATTGGTGGGCGTTTTCTCAAAATGCTGTTACTTACAGGAAGAAAATGTTTCCACTGCAAGTTTATCACAAGGCGATAAGCCGAGGAAGTGAGTTTTCGTCTGCCATGACCAAAAGAGCTGGTGGATGTGGGGTGTTGGTACAGTCCTGCTTAGTCATGTGCGGAGGAGATGGCATTGTTAAACCTCCAAGTGTGGTCGCTCAGTCCTTTCAAAGCCTGAGGTGGGATGGGAGTGGCAGTCAGTTAGGAGGAGTTAATAATTGACTCTTTTGTGAGTGAAGGATGTACTAACAGTATTTGCACTGCAGGCTCTCTCCCTTTTCAGCATAACTGCTTTAACCTGTTGTGTGCTGGTCATTCAGGGATGATGCGCATCTGTGGCCTCACGGAAGGCGCATCTTCTTGTTGTGAAGAGATTGATGTGTGTTTTTTGTCTCTGTGGCTGACAACCTTTTCTCCCCAGCCTCTATGCCCCTGTGTATCCCTCGGCTATTTCAGTCAGCCTCCAACACCTTATATAGCCCAAGGCCCCTTACATTTTCTGGTTTTTGCTCAATTACTGGGGTTTTTTTGGTCAGTTTTCAGTTTTCTTCCAAGGTGTGTTTAAGTTACTTGTTTGGAAAACAGCAATGGAAAGATGCAAGCAAAAGTGTGGTTTACCTTGCACTGGCTACAAGCTGTAGCCCTGGTGTTAGCAATTCAGCTGAGGCAGATTAGATCCCTTGCTGCCACCACTCATCCTGCCCTATGTTCAATGTCAAGTCTAAAATTCGGTATAAAATCTTGAGAGTCTTCTAAGATGACTAATTCACTTTTCAGATGATTTGCTTGGTTTGGCACAAAATAATGAGGTGAAAACTACTTATCTTAACCTCCTGGAAAAATAGATCATATTCCGAAACACCTGCTTCCTTCTTAAAAATCACGGCTTCTATCTGTGTAATGTAACACTGACAAATCCACATCGCTGCTTTTATTGTAATTAGGGCTCTGTGTGCTGTGTTGTCGCAGCCTCTGCTCAAGGCCTGCTCCCTATATGCGAGCAAGGGAGGTAGACAGAGATAGTGGAGAGGGTTGGATTTGGTGCTGGACACCACATGGGAAGGTCACGTGGAGACAGGACACTACTGTCATAGACTCCCGTAGCTTCATTGCCTCAGCATGGTACAGCAGAATTGTGCAAAATTGGTCTGTATCTGTCTCTGATCCCTGGGACAGGTCTTGCTGCAGTAGAAGAGTGGTCTCAGCTCTGTGAGCCCTCGTGCCTCGATATGAACTCAGCCACCTTCACCGCAAGAGCTCAGCTGTGCAGGCCCAGGTTATCTAATGGCGTGACTAATCCAGCACAGTTTATTTTGGGTTGCATTTCACCTGGAAAAGCTCTCCTGGGAGCTGGAGGGAGCAAGGGGATGTGTGTGTGTGTGGGTCCAAGCTTCCCATGTTACCTCTCACCCCTCATCCCTTGCTGCCAGTGCCCATCCATGGGAGGTGGTGGTCCTTAGGTGCCACCTTCCTAATGTGATGCAGGCTCTTGGGAGGCCCTACAGCTCTAGTGGAGACAGCATCTTCTCACTGGGCACTCACTGGATCTTAATATGCACCTTGGTGATCCATAAACCAACTCCCTCTCCTCCAGTGATCCACTTGCAAGAGGGGTTATGTGCCTGTATGGGAAATTCTGGGCAAATCTGGGTTATCTGAGGGCATGGGCTCTGTGTAGTCAATCTTATTTTCATGTAATTTTTAAGGATAAGGGGTATGTGAGTTGTGGGTTTTAAAAAAGGAAATTTGTACTGCAATTCATTTGTACTTTAGTAAACTGGCTTTCTGACCCTTTTCCTTGAAATTGCTCTGGTTTCCCTCCAAAAATCATGCTGGCAGGGAGAAGAGCCCCTGCCCTCTCTGATGGCCAGCTCTGCTTCAGCTTCTGTGAGGCAGAGGCTGAGGGATTGCTGTGGCTGGCAAAAGAAGGCATGGGAAGAGACAGCAAATAAACATTAAAACTGGACAAATTCAGGCTCAATAAAGAAAATAAACATGCTTCACAGTGGGCAGATTTAGCCATTGGAGCAATTTTTGTAGGGATTTGGTGGATTTTCCTTCACTTGAAGGCTTTAAATCAAGCCTGCAGGTACTTCGATATGCTTTAAGCAGAACTTGCAGACTTGATTCACAATTGCCTTGAGTGAGGTTTTTTTGACTGTTTTGTACAGCTGGACAGAGCAGATGGTCAGAAGAAGATCTCCCTAAGAGATCTGTGTTTAAATAAGCAAACAAACAACCCCCTTGAAAGTGATATCCACACATACAGATGGATGAAAATTACAAGTCCTTAGCAATACTAGAAAAGGAAATGTTTGCGTCTGCTGTCACTGACCCATTTTGGTATTCCAGAGGCAGGCTAATTTGCAGGGAAACGTGGTAAACTGTTCATGCTGAGGACAATGTTAAGATATGGCACTTGTTGGGGGAATGACCCCCACACCCTACGGCCCCATGGTGTTGACAGGAGCAGCCTCTGGTGGTGTATCCCTGCTTCCTGACTTTGGATTCCCACCCACACCTGAGTGAGGTGCTTCAGGTCTGTGAGCACCCAGTGCCTGGAGGGGTGCAGAGCAAGGCTGTCCCAACTAGGCAGCACATGGTGAGGCTGGGCTTCTCTTTAAACCCAGCTGCCCAGCTGGGGTCTGTCTGTACAGCTCTCTGGGTGCTTGGACCAGGCCCCTCTTCCCTAAGGGCCAACCTGGGAAGGCCCCAGCCCTCCCAGAGAATGTCAGTGAACAGTTGGAGCTCTTCATTAGAGGGAACCTAATTAGACATTTATTATTTATGTGATTTTACATTAATAGCCTGGCAACAAGATTTATTTCTCAACTTATTTGTTTCACAATGTGGTTTCTTCAGCAATCAATTGATATTTGGTTAGCTTAATAACTATCTTGTTAAAATTAAATTAAATGCTACTCTGATTTAACTGTATTAAAATAAATGTTGTCGTTGTTAATGAAATGCAAATAAGTATTTAAATTGTGGCAGTGCTTCATTGAGTTGCCACTGTTGGGTGGAAGAATGCTGAAGAACACGCCAGTGAGGTGGGGGATGACAGGAAGTGCTGAGAGCTGGGACCCCAGCCAGCACCCCCAGGGCAAATAGAAGTGTCCCCCTGGCTCCAGCAGGTCCTGGATGATAACTGCAGTGGTGTATGAAAGCAGTTCCTCTGTTTAGATACGATACCTGATCTTATAACTTTCACTGTCTGATTGCCCACTGGGCTAGGTAAAACACTCTGGCTATGAGCATCTAAAAGCAGATGCAGGTCCCTCATGTCTAAATAAATAGCAATGAGTTAAAATAAGGGATCCTCAAGCTTTCCCTGCAGTGTGGGACAAAACCTGATAGAACATTGGTCTCTGTGCTTATTCGTTTCCTGGCACCTTGTGTTCCCATAGACAGAGGCCTGAGCCCACTGCCTTGGCAGGCATGGATAGAGGCAGGGATAGCAAGAGGACTTCTCTGCAGGTTCCTGCTGTGCAAATGCCTGCCCCTCTCACCTCCTCGTAACACCCCCTTCCTCTGGCAGGTAGCAAGTATAGACACGGAAAAAGTAATCAGTTTGCGCTGGAAGTAAGGATTTATGAGCAGACAAAGCAGCTCACTTATCTCTGCTGCTCCTTAGGTCTGAGGAGAAATCCCTGGGTGCAGGCTGTAGGTTGCCACACACCAGCAGACTGTGCACCTCTGCAGACTTTTCCATCCCTGTAGATGGAAATAATGATGCCCATACAAAAATTAAAATGTTTTAAATCAGAGCTTTCCACTGATATGGATGCCTACATGAAAGAGTAGAAACAGCAGCTAGAGTTAGCTAGAGTCATTAGGAGAAAAGTCCTGACGAGTTGCCAAAGCTTTAAGCTGAAAGTACATGATCTGAAATGCGTGGTGGGTAGAGTTGATCCAACTTCCTTTGTAGTGGGCATGATACCACTTGTGACTGCAGCAGGAGCCAGGGCAGGGCTGCCCATGAGAGAGAGAGAGAGAGGTGAATGCAAAGGTCTACCTCCACAAGTAGGGTCAGGTGTACATCCCTGCGTTCAGAGGGGCCTGTGTGCTGCCCAGAACGATGGAAAAAATTAAGACAATGGTGCTGCATGAGCAACTGGTCTTGTCCTTTGTTTACATGTGAAAGAAATTGTTCATTTATATCACTAGTGTCCAAATTTGTACTCACAAGTCCTTGTTACTGAGTTACAAGTACTGCAAGGACAGTTGCCTGTACTAAGTTGGAGCAATGCCTGAAGAGAAATCTTTGAAATAACTAAGTGCAAAAAAGGATTGGCCACAGGGTGAGTTTCCAGTCTTTCTCTCTAAAAGCATGAGCACATCCAGGATTTAATATTTACACAAACCATGTAAGCAGTTAACTGGGCAGCAAAGAGCAAACTCCTAAAACAAACCATGCTGCAGTTTTTAACACTTGTATTTTTGCCCATATGTGTTACCAGTTATTGACACAAGTGCAAGGAGCACACATGGATGCTATAGGGAGACATTATTCAAGATGAAGTACTGTACTGGATCTGCATTACCTTCACAGTTCAGATATACAGGCATTTCAACATAGGCATGATTTTAAAAAAAATATTATTTTATTTTATTTTTGTTTTGTTTCTGGATGTAATGATGCAACAGATCTAAGCCTGGGGGATATAATAGATAGAATGAAGAATCAGGACAAAAAGGAGTTAAGTTTAGCTCAGTATGAAGTGTGCAAAGATTTAGACTTGGTGTGGTTTTTAATAAACTTAGATGAACAACATATGATGCCTTGTGTTATATTAATCTTCCAGTGCTTGATGTTTCACATGATTTTCCAGCAGCTTTCATTTATTGAATTCCCTGCTTAGATTTTTAGTGAAAAGCAAAGAAGATTATGAAACATCCCGTTTTTAATTCTAATTTAATTACATACAATTAGCTAAATACATCATTTGCTACAACTCCAGTTAATACATAGTTAAATGTAATTTTTACAATAGTGTGCCAAATGACATATTAATAATATTTGATATCATTAGCATTAGATTGCAAAAATACTTGCATACTGTTTATTAGGATGTGATATGATGTGTTTCTTCAGAGGTTGACTATGTAGGTGACTAAGGATTATGAAATAATTCTCAACCCATACCCTGGATTTTAAAGCTTCCAGATTTGTTTGTTTATGTTAGAATAGAATAAAGTCAAGTTCCTGACACTGATTTTGTGGCATGGTTTTCTAGAATAACTGCATTCAACCTTATTCCTGTTCAGACTACAATTTTGTAGTTATACTTAGCTGAACCCCAGTTCCCTGAAGTTTGGTTTCTTTATTCTTCTCTATTTTTCAGTCTGCCAAGAATGATGAGGGGAAAATTGATCCTGCCTTGGGGATGAGGGACTGGAGTAAATGATCTCTGTGGGGCCTTTTCAACCCTGTTTTTCTTTGATCCTGCATATTTTGGAGCTGTCATACATCCAGCCAGATCATGGTGGAGTCAAAGCAAACTGGTGTCCACACTTGACTGCCACATCTATACTGAAAAAAGAGAGTAATGCAGCTCCAGCCATCACTCGGGTGTTTTATAACGATTGTGCTGGTGAGACAGGGAGATACAGGGCTCTCTCTTGGCTTGGGTGTTACTGCCACTGCCCTGAGGGATTTAGTACTAGGTTGAACCCCTAGCCTCCAGGCTTTTCACTGAGTCCTGGGATTCTTGCTGCCTCCTAGCTGGAGGGGGCTGCTGTGGTTCCTGACTGTGCCGGATGCCCTTCACTGCAGGGCCTGGAACATATGGCATTAGACAGTAATGCACTGTGCTGCAGTTGCAGAGAGATTGGAAGTGTTGTCTGGTGTTGTGCAGCACAGCAAACCAGCAGCGGTTTGTGTCGAGCTGTGCCAGCCAGCGGTGTGTTGGAAACATCAAGATATTGCAAGAGAGATTTGAGGTTCCAGATTTCATCCTGGGTTTGAATTTTGTCTCTCCTAACCCTAGGCATGGCTCACTCCAGGGCTTTAGTCTGGCCCAAAAGCAATGACAGGAAGCATTTGTTAACTTGAAATGACATTTGCCTTTCCAGGGCCACCCAGTATCTGCGCTTGCCTTTCCAGGGCTACAAGTACTTCCAGGTGTTCGGGGTAGAGCCATATGTAAAAACATCCTTTTCAAGAGCAATAGTGCTCTGCCACTTGTGCTGTCTGCAACATGGAAGCAACAACAAACAGGAAACCTTAGGGATGAGGGTCAGGCAGAAATATAGGTTCTGGCAACTGGTTGGAAACATCTAATAATAATGACTAATTTAGAAAAATCAAAATGAGGTGTTACTTTAGTTGTGGTGCCAAGTTCTGGGCTGAGTGGCCTGGAGGATGGAACTCCTAGATGTGATGAGCAGAAGCTGCAGCAAAGCAGTAGGACTCTGTATTTATGCAATACTATGACATTTGTGATTTGCTTTGAAAATAACTACAAGTAGCTGCAACTCAAGAAATGCACAAACTGCCCCAGAGCTGCCTTTATTTTTCTCAGGGATTGCTTCTGACAAGAGGGGAGTTTACCCTGTGTTTTTCCTGGAGTCTTTGGGCTGGATGCCTGTGTCTGTACTGGTGGTAAACCCAGGCAGGCAGAGGCTGTGAAGGCTGTTTGACATCTGTGGGATGTAATAATGAGTTCACGGAGGAAGAACAATTGCTTTGGCTTTCATTGTGTCCTTCTGGATTTTTGTTCAAAAGTATAGCTACATAATGCTCGTGGAGGGTTTCTTTATTTCTTTCCTTCTTTCTTCGTCTCTTTTAGCGTCTTGAGACAGAACTGTTTAGCAACAGAGCTTAATAGAGTGGAAAGTAACAGCAAAGAGCAAGGAGAGAGAGGTGAGGTGAACATGAACTGGTTTCCGCAGTCTCTGACAGCTCATTTGGTGGGAATAATGAGTAATTTATGTAGCATTCCCCACTTCAGATTATCGAGTGGCTAGACTGAAGCTGGGAAACACTCCAGATCCAAATCAGATACAACAAAGGGGATATTTGTAGTCCTTTGTGTATTCCTTTATTTTACTCATTTTTATTAATTTCCTGATACTGAGAGTATTTGGGGGGGTGGGGAAGGGAAGACAAAGTTTCACATCCCACGCTCTGTCCTCTGTGGTAGTCTCTCAGGGTGTTGGGATCAGCACATTCATGGCAGGTCTGTGAGGCAGTACTGTGAAGTTTGGGTGAGATTTGGCATCAGGTCCTCTCCCCTGCTCTGCCACAGAATCTGTCATCTGTCCTTGATTGAGCCCACCACTGATCAGTGAGAAGAAACTGAAGAAATAAAGTATTTAGGTTTAGTTTACCAGTAGGGAAGGGTCACTGTGAAGTACCACCAAATCATTTGCTGGTTTACAGGCAAGTCAGTGTGCCTCTTCAGATCCAGACTGACACTCAGCTAGTTCTGCTTTGTCCCAAAATCTGGGCTACCAGAGGAAAGGACAGCAAAGGCAAAACTGAAGTCCCTGTCCCTGCAGTCTCAGCCCATACAGCAGCTCCTCCCCAGCTGTGTCAGGCAAACAGCCTGAATTTGTAACCTAGTGGCCATGTGTGCAGTCCCATCTCACTCACAGAGTCAGCATTGCTGTGGGTGTCTTGTCCTGCCCTGGGGAAGGACGAAGGTCAGAGAAGAACTTGGCCAGGGGTATGACTTCTCCCAACTGGCCAGGGCATGCTGAAGATAACTTCTCATCTTGGAGCAGTTCAAATAAAGGCAATTAAATCTTTGTAAATTCAGAAAACAGTGTTCTCCTTGAAAAACTTCAGAAAAAAAAAATCTAAGGGAGAATGTGGTCCAGATGATTCTAGACGCTGACCCCATCAGCTGCTGCCTCCAAAATGGTCATCCCAGCCTCATCCCTACTAGCAGTGCAACTGCTCTGTGTAACAGAGACACTTACAAGGGTCAGGATGATGCTCTGTGGCCTGAACATGCCAGGGGAGCTGGGGTGACCAGTTCAGACCCCTGGGAGTGCTGCACCTGCCTGAGTCCTGCCTGCTCTCCTCACGCTTTGGAAGGGTTTGTGCAGCTGGTTTCTGGTTACCTAAAGACAAATGATACACAGTAGACTGGGAAATGTCTCCTATTCTGTAAAACCAAAATGAACCAGCAAAATCCAAATAAACCTCCTAGAGGCCTTTTCCTACTGCAGCTATTCTAATACAAGGGGTTAGGATAACTTTTGTTGGTGGGGAGGAAAAAGGGATTTTGGCTGGCAATATATTTTGCCTGTTTTGCTGCTAATGAAATCACATGCTACCCTTAACGGTTAAGGGCCTATCACCTTACAGATTGTAAATAACTTTTTTGGACAACCATTAAACAAATTTAGATATGTCCTACTTACATTATTCACATGAGCTAGGATTATTGGAAGTAGTGTTTCTTTTCCATTGGAAATCTTTATAGCAAATATAACGTTTCTATTAGTTTCTGAACATGTATGTCCTTGGAAAAAAATATGCCATCAATTTCTCTGAGCCTGATACTCTCCAACTGCAATCCTTTTATGCCACTGCACCCGTCTTTAGTAGACAACATTACTCGCTCTGGTTTTATACTGGTATGTCTAGAAATAGAATTAGGTCTTCTACCTCCAGTCAGCATTAGTAGGCATTAATCCTCTTTGGCAGAGGGAGCAGCCAGCTCGCTGCCAGCTGCTGGCAGGTCTCTGGAAGCACTGGAGTTGATGTCAGTTTTAGAAATTGAAAATGCATACAGTGTTCAACAGAGAAGTATCATAAGTTTCTTTAAGATGAGTGAACACACTTAAAATTTAAGGCAGCTCTTAGGATGGGCCCTCTGTACTCCCATGAGCAATTTGGTAGATGCTAAGAGAGGAAAACACAAGTGAATCATCTATTTTTTCCATTCTTATGGCAATTTACTAGCATCTCAATATCTCTGTTTGTCTGTAAAACTGACAAATTGCTCACCTGGACGCTTCACCACAGAGTAATGAAACTTACCTAATATCCTGCAATGATAATGTTGTAATTGTAGCAATTGCCATCAAAAGGGCTGAAAGTGTTCAAAGGAGAAGTTGTTATTCTATTTTTGTGAGTGGGGGAAGTGAAACAGAGAATGGTGATGACCTGTAAGGGGAACAAGTGGCAGGAGCCAGGCTTCCTGACACTCCCTGCCTCTCCTTTGGGGCATCAGGCGTGAAGTCAGGAGGAGCATTAGGGACACTGCCATAACACAGGAGTCTTCTTGTACCTCTTGAAATATTGTAGTTTCATAAGCAGCACACGTCTATAGGATATTGGCTTGCCTGGGTGCAGGGGTAGCTCCTGCAGAGCCTCCTTGGGGGTTTGTGGGTGAGGACAACTGAACTTTCCTTGTCGGATCAGGACTGGATCTGTCTATCGTAAGAAGAGAAATATCTGTAGTTCTCTCCTCTAGAATCTGATCTTAAGATTTTCATAATGCCATTGCTTATACATGCTTCCACACCTTGTTCTCCTTTTATCAATATAAATCTACTTTTTCTCTCCTTTTAAGCAAAAGGCTAGTATTTCTTTCCATCCCACACAATCTAAGCCTAGAATACCTGCAGTTAGCTTAAACACCACTAACAAAACCTCTACGTTTTACAAAGAGTTGGAGGCAAGGTGATGTAAAATTCAAATATAAGTATATGAAAGCCAAACTAGCCTTCGGATAGCTACGGATAATTCTTTCTGTCCCATAAAAGACTAGTAGTTCATACTGTTTTTCATACGTTAGTTGCTGGGATTTCATACCAATTATGGTATTTATTTAAAATAACAAGCTATGTGAGTCCATCCAATTTCCAAGAACCCCATTGCCACAGTTCATTACAAGCTATGATTAGTGACAGGATTACATTGTTAATGTCTGCAGGTATTCTGAATATTAGACCTGCCTTTTGTGTGTAGTTCTCCTTTCTGGTTACCTGGGAATTGTCTGCTTATATTCCGTCACCTCAAATCTTTACCAACCAGAAGTTATACACTTTTAAAACAGACATGCTGCTCTGTTACAGTGAATCAATGCCTTTTCTCTCAGTCCCCTTTCTGTGTGTTATTAAAAATAAAAGGTTTTCTACATACTGCATGAGTGTTGCTGCTGATTAAAAGTTTGCATTGGGGTTTGAACTGAATCCTCAGCACAAGAATGAAGGTAAAAGTTTGCTGACAGCTTGCAACTTTATGGCACGTTTCTTTGAAGTTGGAGGTGAGAGGGGAAGACACAATGATGGGTCTTGGTATCTGTTTAGAGAAGGATTGGGTGATGGACTGGAGTTTGGTCTCCAGAAGACTGAGTTTTATTTTCTAGTGCAAGCTGGTGTTGGCTTAGACTATGTTCAGATGCTCAGCTGATTTTTTGGCCAACATGTGATATAGATCTACTGTTCTGATTCATTTGTAACATCCCTAGAATATGGCTTAACTTTCCTGCTAGCCCATACTTTCATTAAGAAATCATGTATTTAAACAGGGTTTACAGCCAAAACTTATGGCTCTAGTTTCAAATTCTACAAGGAGAAGCCAGCAATAGTGAGGTTTGCTGTGGCTCCTTGAAGGTGTGGGACAGCCCATACAACCCTGCAACAGCCGCAGAGGCTTGTTAAACAGCAAGGGCTTGTGGTCCTGGAGGTTGGGTAGGTTAATTCACATTAGAAACACTTCAGTGTTTTAGGTGCAAGAAGTGTAAATCGTAGAAGGGTTTTGGTTGTCAAGGTCCCTAGAGATCATATAGTTCCAACCCCCCTGCCATGGGCAGGGATTCCACCCACTAGATCATGAATATGTAAGTAGGTATATGCAGGGGTGGAGTGGTTAACCTTTCTCCTTAAATGCAGTCCTCAGAAATGGGTAGAACAGTCCCTTCATGGAGCTCTGAAATACTGGGTTTGGAGTACAGCAGCAGGGGGAGCAGCATTTGCCACACTCATAGGACAGTACTCAAATGACAGGTTTGAGCTGTGTCCGTCACCAGAATTTATTTCCAATGGAAACCTAAATTACCTGCAGATAATCTAAACAGGACACTTGCAGAAGATTTTAGTCCCTGTATTGCTGCAAGAAGAATGAGACAGTTTCAGTTGAAGTGAAAAGAAGCCCTCATTCTGAGCCCTGTATTAACATATTTTTCATTACTTTCTTTCCAAGCTGACCAAACTGAAAGCAATCTGCCTCAAATTTCAGAGTCAAGATTTTGTGCCAAGATTCTCTATAAAGTGGGTCAACTATTCAAAGCTGGTAATTTATGTGAATATGGGATTTGTACCAATTTGTTGTTATCTAAAATGACTAATGTTTCATAAAAACAAATTTCTGCTTGTGGATTGCTCTGAGAGTGGCAAATACTGCTTTTGTACCATTTTGTCACTCTGGCACTGCTCATGGGTGACTGGTGACTTCAGCCAGGCAGGCCTGTCTCCCTCCTTGGGCACTGGTGGTTGAGGTGCAGAAAGGCAGGGCTGCCCTTGAAACAATCCAAGAAGGAATGGGAGTCCTTTCTGGAGTGAAAGAGGAGCTATGCCAGATGGATTACAACTTTTTTTTTAGGTCATCTAATGCTGTTTAGGAAAAAAAAAAGCCCTTTATAATATATATTTACAACCATAAAGCCCCCCAAGACCTTCCTCAGGGCAGGAGACAGCCAATTGTCAGGCTTGTACATGTTGAACTGATCAATTTAATAGTGAGAGGTCTAACGGGCCATTGAATTCAGCGTTAGGAGAGGTTAATACCTACTGGGCCTGAGCATCCCTAAATCCCCCTGGGCCTGAGCAGGAGCCCACCAGGCACAGGACTGCAGGGAACATCCTTTGCCATGGTTCTCACCCATGTGTGATCCGTATGCTCTCCCTCTTCCTTCCTTTTCCTGTGGCTTTCTGCCCTGGCAGCAAAGCTTCTTGCTGCAGGACATGCTGTGGGATGAAGCAATCTCCCTGTGGAAGGTGTGGGTCCTTGTGAGCCCCTTTTTCAGCGGTACCTGGGATGGATGGGGTGGTTTTCAGTAAATTCTAACACGTGGGCCATGGCAGAGCAACAAGAAGCAGATGGGTGCACGCTAAAAGCAAAGGACCTTTTGGCATGCAGTCATTAGCTGCTGTCGAGTGCATTAGTCCTCTTATGTCTTTGAGAAAGCCATCATTTTGTAACAGAAAATTGCTATTTTGTTTCAAGTAGACTTGATTTCTAGAATAAGAATAAAGCCTCTTAATTAGGGTTATGAAGAAGCAGAATATCACGTGCTTAATAGGAAGGTTAGTAGATGCTACGCTCAGGGAGGGGGATGGGCTGTGGAAGGGACGATGGGGCTGCTCTGGCATGCTGTCAGGAGGGTATGGCCCTGCACGGGTGTCCCGCAGCCCAAGGGGCTTGTGCGGGGAGAGTTGCACTCCGGTGCCACTGGAACAGCGCCGGCGAGGTGTGGCTTGGCCTCTTCTGGCAGCAAGGCTTTCACCTCCGCGTCCTATAATCCTTCCACTTCACAGCCTGCCCGGCACCTCTGCCTTCGGCCACTGTTCCAAAACCCCTGCTTTTTGCCAGGGGACTGGGGTGGATGTTGTGGAGATTTGGCTTTGTCAGAAAAACAAATTTTGATCATCTTTGTTCGGTTGGTGTGATTTTGAGATTGACTCAGCTACTGATACTACTTTTGTTGCTAGCATCCCGTTCCAAGTGACCAACTGTAGCATGTACATTCCTGGTCTCCTCCTCGTTCACCATTTCCAGTTAATTAAATGACGCTTCCATGTATTTAGTCAAGTCCTCTAATTAACGTGCTCCTTAGGCTGGGGTTAGATGGAGTGGCCTGTCTCTGGTAACAGCAGGGCGTGTTCCAGTGGAACACGCACTGCCCCCGAGGAGGACGGGAATAGTGAGGGGGGTGTGAGACGATCCGGTGAGGCGAGAGAGGGGCTGAGAGCGTCCTGCACCCATTCATTGTCAGCCATCACCACCTAGTGGCAAAACGGCTCCGTCTGGATTCATCTGCCAGCTTACGTGTCTCTTGAAAAGCTATTTTTGCCTAAAACCCGAATTTTCAAATAGGGTGCTCATTTGCTGGTCTTATCCTGGACTCACACCAGCTTTTATAACTATGCAAAATTTCTTTCCGAGCAGAGAACCACTTCTTCCCACTGCAAACTGACATCTAAACTGGCTCATATATGTTGTCTCCTGGACACCTCGAGTGTGTACACAGATAAAAGGGAAGTGTTTTATTTACGTTTTGCTCAGGAAGTGACCTTTGACATCACCCAGACTCACATACCCAGATTCACAGCACCAATCCTGAAATCCAAGGAGATGGGCATCCATGGTGTAGGTTTTCATCTACTTGCATCAAAGGAATAGAAGCCCCTGTCCCCAAAATAAAAGATAATCTGGTTCTTATTAAGTCCTTTCGTGGTGTACCCTAGAAAATGAGAGTGGTGATACTATATGGTATTGACGTGGGTAGGGCACCTCCATTTCCTCCTTAAAAAGTGGTTAGAAAAACTAAAAAGTTACTGAAGCCCACTAAAAAAATAAATGGAATAGCAACTATATTGCTGTCCTGGTCTTTTCTTTAGCACAGGCCATGATAATGTATTTCAACTGCCTCGGTTGTGTCTTCATTTTCATTCTCCCCACCCGTGCTTCTGGAATCTTAAACTTATGCCTGTCCTCTGGCAAATGTTCCTCCTTGTTCACTTGGACTCAGTCTTTTGTCTTCTGCTTGTTGCCCTCATGTGCTCCCTTGGAGGGGACTCTACAGGTGAAATCTGGGTAACGTCTGGCAACAACATTTTCTTTAGAAAGGGACTACAATAAAACTTGTCACCGACAGCTCAGTGTGCTCGCTGTGGCAATTAACTGACAATGGAGTTATGGCTTCTTCATTTAGTGGTGATTATTCTTTTAATTTCATTATTTCCTAATGGATAAAATGTTTAATGCCCTCAGAAGTACATTGGCAAGGTGTTTGCTGGCAGAGCAATCTCCCTTCTGCCCCATCACTGAACTAGTTGGCTCCCAGCATGGCTGAAATAGTCCTCTACCTCTAGGGGACAAGAGAAGGGTAGGATGAGCTTGTGTGTGCTCAAAAACTGCCATTTGAGATGGTCCCTCTGTGCTTTTTAAACCCTTTATTAAAGCAGCTGTGTGCAAGAGAGTTTTTCAACCTACCCCCATGCCTTCCATTACCCCAGTTCTTCTTAGGGCTGGTGAGGAACCTAGGCAGGCTTGGGAAGTGCACAACCATGCTGGTAGCCATGGGAGAGTCATGGCTCTTGTCACAGAAATGGGTTCAGCTCTCATAAATCCAATTTGCTTCACCTGCCATTGCCAGGCTTTGGGTGATGCCTGATCCATCCCTTGGTTCCTCAGGCTAATCCCCACAAAGGGCTTCTGCCCGGGGGTGGCACCAGCATAGCTTGGCACGAACACCGTGGCATACCCTGGCAGCATGCAAAACCGGTGACTTTCACGTGCTCCTCTTGAACAGGTGCCTGCACAAAGCTCGAGAGGGAGGGATAATTAAACCATGCCATATTTAGGAGGTCACCTCTATAGCCTGGATCTCAGAAGGGTTGGTAGGCAAGGCAGGCTGACATAGAAACAATTACAGGCTCACTGCTGGGGGAGTTTCTTGGTGTAAACCTTGTGGATTTGGAGCAATGCTGGTTCATGATAAAATACTCCTATTTTCCTGCCTGTTTTTTTTCTTCCCCATGAGAAGAAGTTTTAAAAGTATCTTCAGAGCCTACTACTTTCTGCAAGGGGGAGAATTTTCTGGAAATTTGCTAGAGATGAATATGTTCTGTGATGCCAAGTGTGATTTTCTGGGAAAGGTATATATACAATTCCTGGACTAGCTTGTTGGTAGTTTTATTTTGAAAAGTTTCTTTTGGGGTTTCTCTCTAAGAGTGATAGAATATTAATGTATAGTAAAATCAAAACAAAACCAACCTTCTTTTGGTTGTTTTCTTGACCCTCTGCTAGTGTGCACACCTGAGCATGTATGTGTGTGGTTCATATGACCAATATTCAGCCTCCCCTCTCTTACAAAAGTACCCCAACAATGCTGGCTGGTGGGAGATCAGAAATCCCTTCAGGAGCAGAGATCTGTGACACCTGCCCGAGCTGTACTTCAACAAAGGGCAAGTACCATGTGTGTAACGTTTTTTATGAAAATACTTCTGAAGTGTAGGACACTCAGCCAAAGTTACCCTTGTTCTCCAGCGGAGGGGTGATGGGCAGCAGACGTCCTCTCAGAAACACAGCCCTCTGATCTTTGGTCACTCCACCGCCTGTTTGCCAACAGGCATGAGAGGCACGAATGGCGACAGGCAGACTTGTCACCCAGGCAGCGCAAAGCCAGCAGGACAAGTGGGAATGTGCCACCTTAGAGCAGCAGCTGCCCGCGGGCTGCCACAGAAAGCATTTTCCAAGTGTCTCTGGTGCAATTCAGTGACTTATCGGTAGGCTGAGGTTCAGGGAACACGCCAGCTGCATGAGCCTTCTCTCATGTTGAAGGCACTGGGTTGGTAGAAAGGAGGGAGCTAGGGAATCAGACAAAAAAATCAGCGAAGTTCTGTAAAGGAAAGCGCTGCTGGGGGACCCAGCTGCCATTCAGTGGGGTGAGTCCGGCAGAACTGCCAGCGCCCATCCAGCTGCCATCAGTCACTGAGCAGAGACAGGAGGGAGCAAGGACTGGGAGCACACAGAAATCCCCCACTGCTGACAAGCCCCCCGAGCACAGGTTCTAACTGTAAGGCAAATACACATGGCTTGAACAAATACTGTGGACAGAGTTTGGGGAATTTCTTGGAAGCCCCAATGCTGAAGTCTATTACTTTGAAATTAGTAATTAGGCTGCAAAGCATGTGTGTAAAGCATGACTTAAAGACTGAATGTGTCAGGTTGTATCTATGCTGATGTCCTGTAGGTCAAAACCCCTAAGAAACAGCAGGCAGTAATGAGGCCCCCATCCTTTCACTGCTGCCTTATGTGTGACTCTGGCTTTCCCTCAACTCACACCAGCACACACCAAATTCCTCCAACCTGTCACATTTATCTTTAAAAGTGACTTCTCTAGGAAGTGGAGCATCTCTCTTCCTCTTTCCCTCCCAGCTCAGAAGAACCTCTTCCTCTTTCATTACATTCTAATGAACTTGAAATATAATGTGTATATTTTTTTCCATGATTTTATTAAAAATTCAAGCCAACTGCTTGCAGTGCGAGATGCTAGGACTGAGACAGTGAGAGGGGAAAGGCTTGTCAGACCAATGACTGCATTTAATTTACGCTGCTTGTTTCTCCTTCTCCTTGGAGAGATGTGCAAATGCAAATTCAAGAGACCAGAATAAAAAAAGCATGGCTAGATAGAGGGTGGCATTAGCAACAAAATGGAAAAGGACATTTTGTTTGTGTTGCAGCAGGATCTATTTTTAAGAGCTTCATGTAGTAAAATCACTTCTGGGATTATTTTTTCTAAAAAACAATAAAAAATAATGCCCATGCTCACTGCAGAGAGCACTAAAATAGTCCACTCCAGCCACTTCAGACAGGATGTATGGAAACAATCAGCATTAGTCTGAGGTAAGAACAAATAGAGGCAACTATCTGATGACGCAGAATAAAGAGAGAGAAGAGCTGGATTTTGCTCAAGTAGATTGAAAGAGCCAGTGGCATTGGAAGGATTATTAGGGATGATAGAAGTGACAATTTGTTTGACCTAGTAACTGCTCTAATTAGTGGCCATCTCTTTCAATATGAATATCCCACTGAATATTTGCAGTAACTCTCCTCGAAACAAAACAAATGTGTTCAGATCTCCTCTGGGTAGGGGGAGGCTGCCGTTACTACTGAGTCAGAACTGGGGGGAGGGATCAGATGATATTAAGTGCTCTAAAAACATGCTCTCTCTTCAACTGGCAGGAGCATCTCAAAGTGATTGGTTTTTTCTATGTATAGCTCTAATTAAAGGTCTGGGTTTCAATTAGTCTCTTGTTTTCCTGGCCTATAATGTCACATGTCTGTCAGAACATTTTGTTTTAAGCAGAAAGCTCACCTGTAAAGGCCCAGCCAGTACACATACTGCTCTGAGATATTTTTAGTTATAAATGAGGTGGGATTTTAAAAATTTATATGGGAATGAGGCATCCAGGTCCTAATGAAATTCACTTTGATGTGAGCATACAACCCACCAAGGTACCTTCAAAGTGTCTCAAAGGGCAAAATGTGGTAACTGTGCTTCAAATTCATTTTCAAAGGTGAATGGTCAACTTTGTCAGAACACTTCCAGATTTAAAAAATATTTTTAAATTGACATGTCCCAACTTCAGAAGTCCCCACAAGCTAAAGCTGGTTACACTCAGCCTGGTGCAGGTTCTCAATTCCTCTCAAATGTTGTTTCTGTTAATGAGACAGGAACCTGGTTCCCCCATGGGAAAACCTCTCTTTCCAAGTCTAACCAGAGAGATGCCTGATGAAATGATGGCTCTGCAACTGGCAGTGTGTGTGAGACACCATCACTGACATTCCCTGGGAGCCCCTCTGCCCTTAATTTCCTTTGCCTGACCCTTCCCTCCACTTGCCCTGCCTCTGCTTTGAGCAGGTTATATGACCCTGTGGGTCACCTCAAGGACGATTACAGTAGGAGAGCAGCAGCTGACACGTGTGAGCTGTGCAGGCAGGATGGAGCAGCTGTCTGCAGGTTAATTTGTATTGCTGGGAAGGGTCACAACCCAACTTCACTGACTTGCTTTACCTGAGGTATAAACCAAAGTCCGAGCTGCTGCTGCTTGGCTTTTTCTCTGCTCTTTCGGAGGCTTTTGTAAGAAACAATGTATTTGACAGAGTTAAATGACACAGTAACTGAGAAATATATCTTTATTATTAGAATGTTTATATTCTAAAAACTTTTATCTGGGATTACAGTACAATCCAATTTCTTTCTAATTAACTAAACTGGCATTTGTTTGGCAAGTTAGTGTAAATTAGGCTTTGAAAAGTTTAAAAACATGCAACTTCTCTTACTCTTTTCCTCTTCCTCCCTGAAAAGGACAACTTACAGTCAAAATTTTGGCATGATAAATAATAAAATAAACATCTTATTTGTGAACTAGTAGTTGCACTTAACTTTGGTGACTAACAGAGTAGATAGGCATTTAAAAATAAAAATAAAAATATCCCTTCTGTGTCAGGTGGATAAAGAAACAGATTAATATATTTTACTTTATTATCTTTCTAATGTTCACCCTTATTATCTTCAAAAAAGGTCATTTCTTCAGGTTTGTGGAAGGATGTGGGAAGCAATAGAAAAAAACCACAAGAATGCTTCAACTGTAGCTTGCCTACAAAAGTTGTTGTAACACACAATCTGACCCAAGCCCATGCAACACAATGAACAACTCCTTTTCACCACACACAATGCCTAGCATAAGGCCAAGTGTGGCCTTGTGACAGAGTTAAATAAATATTAAAATATCATTACAACCTAAGTACCTGAATTGGTTTTACACTGTGACTTCCTACTGAAACAGTGTTGAGAAACTTTTAAACATATAGCTGATTGTTCCATATACACTATTTTAAATAAAAGTGAGGAATAATACTCTTTCTTCACTCTGCTACTTTCTGGGAGCTCTGTACACTGACAAATGTATGACATCTGTAGTTACCTGATCCTAGCTGACTGATTGGTCATCTTCTGCTTTAAAAATATTGCCACTTGGGTGCTTATTGCAGCAGTAATCATAGTGATACACTGTCTTTTAATACTCAGTTCTGCTTACAGACATAGTTATAAAAAATGAAAAACATTTTTCACAAATCTTTGTACACATACTGTAAAAATCACCTTCCACATAAACAATTTACATCTGTTATGAGCATTTAAAAAATAAATCACACAGACTTGTCTCCCCTATCCTTTCTTTTTCTTGAGAAAACAAATCCCATCAGTAACATTATCAGGATGTTCATATCTGTAAACATGGCATGAGGATTCATGTTACCAAAAAACTGTATACACAAAGAAAATCTTGATAAATTAATTCTCTGATAAATAAGGATCCTTTTAATTGGGACAAACCAGTGTAAACACAGGCATTCCTGTTCCGCAGTCATCTCTAACTGCCTTGCATTTGGGTTCTTAGTTCAAAGTCAGTGATCTCTCAGCCCTGTAAAGATTCTTCAGAGATAAAAATGTGAAGGATTTGGGTTGTAATCATGGCCATTTGGGCCTCTCATGCCTGAGACCAAGCACAGGCATTGAACACGATGCCATGCAATAACACGCTGCATTAGCCTGTTGCTTGCTGCACCACAGCTGATAACCTGCTGCTGGCACTTGGCACTGAAACTCCTCCTCGGGCTCAATCTAGCCTGTGCTTGCCAGGGCAGCTTCTGGTCTCCTTGCTAAGGGACACCAGAGGAGCCCAAACTTGTACCAATAGACAATGTGGCTGCTGGCAGAATCAAGTGGTTTAATGTATTTAATAAAAGATGGAAATGTGCTTATAGCCAAAAACCCAGGGTAGCAATCTACTGCTGTAAACAGCCTTCAAGTGACTTTGAGTAGGCCTTTTGCATCTAAGTATGTCTGTTAGTCACTGATCTTACACCTACCTAAGCTGAAAGATTGAATATTTAGGTGCTGATTAAATGGATTCCTCTGAACTTCAGCAGTAACACAGATGGAAAATAAATTAGCAGGCCACATGCTGCCACTAAAATAATTAAACATACAGCCACAGTACTGCCCAGCAAGATAACTGCAGTCATTTAAAATAAGCTCTATAAATGACTAAATAAATAAATAAATAAATACATGAATAAATAGAAAAACCTCCATGTAAACTGAATAAAATGTCACTTCTTTTATAGCGCCCAAAGAGGGAATGGCATAACTAATAGAAATCTTCCATATGTATATATTTCTATATATTATATCTGATATGTTTTGGCATGGCCAGATGGATAGGAAAAAGAAGGATGACTAACTTCATTCAATGTTTGTTGTGTTGAAGCCAAGTTCCTGTGTTACTGTATATTGCTCACCATCCCTATAGCGGTTTGGCCTTTTTACCCATCTTTGATTTTGCACTCACTTTCCTGGCAGAGCAGACTGATTCAACCTTCTTTTGTGCTCTCCATATTTCTCTTGGGCAATCAACAGGTTCATAGAAGCATTTCACTGGCTGCAAGCTGTTTTTTTCATCCTTTGCTTTTTTCAACAAGATCCTTCCTTTTTGAAAGGAATGAGGCTTTGCATCAGGGATGTTATATGAAGCATGTTGACTTCCTCGGCTCCTGAAATTAGTAATAGTGATTATTAATAACTATTATTCAGTCTTGCAAACTAATAGGTCCCCAAAATATCCCAAACCCATACATTTCTGAAGACAAAAATAGTCTTGTTTTACAGAATGAGGCTGCATGTTAAAAACAGAGCTGCAAGATGAATGCCACTTCTCAGTACTCAAAAGCATTCCTCACTAAAATAACCCCTATGTGTGTTCTGGTGCACTCTTCAGGCACGTCCGTCTACACTTTTATTCCAATCAGTATTCTGCTGATTCTGGAGTGCTGAGACCTTACTGAGGTCTATACTTGGTGGTCTGCCGGGATTTTTCAAGATGCACATGTTCACATCAACCTTCTGCAAAGAATGAACATCCCTTGGTCTTTGGAAGACCACACAGCACCATAAAAGTAGAAAGTAGGTGGAGGAACTGTAGGGACTTCTTTGTGGAATCTCAGTGCTGCCCTGGACTGCACCCAGGCCCCAGGGAGCTGCTGCTGCTAATGGCCAGTAGCTCAGGAAACTCCATGCATGCGCTGACTGCCCATCTAGGGAAACTTTAGCTTCCCTTTCAGGCTTTAATTTAAAACAGAAGAAGAAGAAAGGGGAATACAAAAACTGGTGGGAAGAAGGGTATGAAAGCTTAAAGGCCAAAGTAAGCTGGATTCTTTGTTCTCTCTGTGATGGTTCAAGCCCAGCAAGATTTGCAGAAATTGGTGAGCTCAGGTGGAGTGACGGCAAAGTGCCCAGTGCTGCAAAGGCTGAACCATGCACTCCACTTTGAAATTTTACATTGAAACTGCAGTTCCTCAGTTTAGCTAAGTAAGATCATTATACCCCCTTTTAACATAATCTTGAAATGTTTTACAGCAGATACATGTAGTGTAACAGCAGAACTATGAACATAAGGCACCAGCTCACATCTACCCAGATCCTGTGACTGAAGAACAGATGTGCTGATGTACAAGTTCATCTTTTAAGGGATCCCATAGGGCTATTTTCCGTAGCTTGTTATTTCTGAAAACCATGTATCTGTAGTATTACTTCTTCTGGGAGTTAAATGATATTGCACACTTGACAAAGCCAGTTTTGGAAAAAGCTGTGGTTATTCAGGTGTGTACAGTGAAAACCCTCTCCTGCTCTTTAGGAAGATGAGAGGGTGTCATGAAAGCCTGTATTTATTGGTGGGAGGTAGTGAGGGCCATCTGACATAGTAGGAATTAAGCCTTACCTACATAACAGCATTACCTGGTTGGCAGCTTTGCTAACCAGGTTTCACCAGAGGGAAGTTTTGGGAGCTTGCAGACACTGTGTCATCCTGGCCTGGTGCAGGCCTGGGCTCTGACCACTTGCTGGGGTTTAGGAATGACCTGTGTAAATGCACAAGTGTTGGGCACTCTGGTTTACCATCAGTTCTTGGGTACTGTTTGTTACTGTCCATTACTCAGTTGTTGTTAAAAGATGCAGCGTTCTACTTTTCTCAGCTGTTGTTATGGTGAAGAAGTTACATCATTTATTCCCAAGGCATACACAGGCATTACTGCAGGTGATGTTAGGCAGTCCTCTGCTGCACTGAGTGATGCCGTTAAAACCAGAAGGTCAAGGTCAATATGATATGAGGGGCTACCTAAAGGGGCTAAATTGTATTTACATGGAACGAGTTTATGGTAGAGAAGACAGCTGTCTGTCCCCAATTCACAGTCAGGGTAGGATGGAGGTCACTGCGTGTGAAATGCAAAGCTGCCCCCTCCAGACGTGGGAAATGCTTTTTCACTAAAAGAAGCATCTCTGCAATGTAAGTGACTGTGAGAGTCTGAACTTCTACTTACACATATTCCTAATCTGTTGTGTTATGGAGAATGGCCTATGGTGTAATGGGAGAAAGTCCCAAACTCATGTCTCCACTAGGAAAGGGTGCACTGCCTGACTGTCACTTGGCCAAGCAGCACGTGGTGCTCTAAGCCACCTGCTGGGACTCATGACCAAGTCACAAAGACATGGGAGACCAGCCCCAATTAGTTCTGCTGCTTCCATGACAGCTGCTTGAGTAACCCGAGATTGTTAATGCCCATGCTTTGTCAGGGCACTTGTTTGGTTATATGAGTGTTACTGTCAGTTAGGAAATGACAACTGTCTCTCCTACCTATGGAATGTTAAAAGATATTTCCAACTGAAACTTGGACTGTGTTTGCCAAAGAGATTCAAGTCCTGTAGCTTTGCAATAGGCTATTATAGTCAGCCGAAGGAGTAATCTGTTTAACAGAAAATTAGTATTCTTTATTTTCTTTAGAGAATATCTGAATTTAGTTTTGTTTTAGTAGAAATCTGTTTTTCCTCAATTACATGACATAAATATAGACCACATGCAGGTATAGAACCTGACCAAACCCAACCTATAAGGTAAAATGCAAAAGCAGAAATGCAAGCATATCAACTTGGTGCATTTTAGTAAAAAAAAGGAGATATACATACAGGCATCTGGGTTTCTTATTTAATGAAATGTCTGTAAACTGCAATGAAAATAAAACCAGGTTACTACTATTACATTTTCAAGTAATTAAAGTACAAGGATAAAATGTACACAATCTTTAAAACCGTACTTCCATTCTCACCTGCTGTTAAAACTAGAACAACACTCATAAAAGAAACCAAAAAATCCTCCTCTTTTACAGATTATTACTCTTCCATCTTATAAACGTCTTTAAAGTTCATAGTAAGTGAGTTGTTAGTGGTTGGATTTTTCCCATTATTTTTATTATAACTATGATCAAAGTAAATTGAAAGAAGTGTGAGCTGAACAGAGATCTTTCACATTAGGTTAAACAGTATGGATACAATGAGAAGTAATTATTGCGTTCAAGATAATTAATAAAGGGCAGTGGCTGAATAAGCTGTATGAAATTAACTTTCAGATCCTTTAGTTTTTCAGTGATACATTTCCTTTACACAAGTGGCTAGGAAACTACAACTACAAGCCCTTGGCTCTGCCAGACTTGCACTGAAGGGTGGAGGGTGAGGACACAAACATTCTCTCCCCCTCCTGCAAATTCTGAGACCAGCTAGGGACAGCATAGCCTCAGTGCCAGCCCAAATTTGCATTACTTCATTTTTTACAACAGTTTGGTTCACAGTGTGGAAACACTTTGTCTAGTCCCTCTTTTGGTGGGGGTCAGAAAGGAGGTGTTCAATGCCAGCTCAGCTTAAATCGATCTTAGTACTAAATCCATTCTTTGTATTGAGCTCTCATCAGAGCTTGTACACTGAGCCTTTGAATATCATTTAATGTAGTCACTGAGCCAAGCAAGTCAGATTTGGCATCTGAAAATGATTATGTTCTTGTAAATGTTGCCTCTGTCCCTGGTATTGTCCGCACTTTGCAGATGGATTTTTACCCAGCCTGACTTTGCTTGTCATCTGTCTTGGTTGGAGTCTGGAGCCATCTCATGGTGTACTTTTCTGTACCTCCTGAAGGTCAGGATGGTCAATATTTGGATGGATGACCTTAGAGGAATGCTGAAGTCACCCAGAAAGCAGGGCAGCTGTGTGGAGTGAGGGTTAAAAAGGTCTCTCTTAAAAATGAGAGCCCTCCCCAAGGGACACTGCTGAGCCTGGCATCACAATAAACACGTCCAGAGAGAGAGAGATGATTTAATTTTGAGGCCCATCTGTACGGAGCCCCATAATGTTCTCACAGATACTGTCTCAGATGTCCTGCACTGGATTTCAGCTCATCTACGTTTATTCAGGTCTTAACTAAAGCTTGTTGTCTTCCAAGTAGCTCTGGGAACCTTTTCTTTCCACCACTGCCTACCTGTTCAGTGCTGTGCATGCTCAAAAGCCTTCTTCTCACATCCCAGGGTGAGCAACTACTGAGCACAGGCAGCATGGGGTATTCATTTAAACTGAAAAGTTCCTTGGAAGTCCTGTGCCTAAAACTTGTCATATAAATGTAATGCATTGTAGGAAAAAGATTGAGTTTATGTATTAAAAACGTGGGCTTTTAAAGAAATAATGTATTTTAAAAAGCAATGTTCTTTGATTTCTAGTCCATGGGGTACAGGCCTGTGGGAATCCATTCACCATTTCTAAGAGTCTCATGACAGGTAACTACTGAAAGCAAGATGATTTGGAGCAGGCTGATATGCCACCTATAGGGAGCCACGTCTTTCCTGAAAATCTTTTGGCATCCCAAAAAGACTGCCAAGTTATATTTAAAAAGTGTTCATGGCAAAGGCAACAGCAGCAAGAGCCAAAGCTGGAAAAAATTTTAAGTATCTATCAAATATTTCATTGCTCTCCCTCTACCGTCTTTGATGATTGCTGCTCTGACACTCCCTGCTCCTTTCTCTCATGAAAGTGGCAGTTTAAAACACAAATAAAACACACCTAAAGAAACATTTCACAAATGCACATATGCCTGCAGTAGCGATTGGCCTGAGCCGCTGAGCCCACCCGTATTCAAACTCCAGTACTTTGGCTCCAGGGGGAGGTTGACAGTAAAGGGAAGGACTCTGCTGGCTTACCACGTGCTCACTGACGTCGGTGTGGTTGCACACCATCTGCTGGTTTTGGTAATATTCTAGCTGCCTTTCTGCCAGATCCACGCGCTGCAACAGGTTCTCAATGAAGTGCTGGAGCCTGGCTTTCCCCCGCACTTCTTTTTCTGCTGCTTCTTCCAGGAAGTGGTTGAAAGTAACAACTTCTCTGCAAGATGGAAACATTGCAAAGAGGCCACATTTAGATAACAGAAGGGCTCTGGTCTCGCTGTTTTCAAAAACTACTGGTGTTTCTGCAGTTTTTCATGGCGATAGCACATAGTGGCTAACTACGGTCCTTCACTTTTGTCAAAAGATTTCAACTTTTTTGTGGACAAAGTGAAGATCTGGAAACCTGAATGCTGAATTTAAATTTATAGGCAGTGGGTTTGGGGTGGGGTTTTTTCACATTATTTGGTCTCTTGGAAATAGTCTTCAGTGATCCACAGGGTAGAAATATCATTAAGCATCACCTCTCGAGGTATCTGGAAACAGCTGTATCTGCTTTCTGGTTTTTTACTTAACCATGAGCATATCAGTTCTGAAACATGAAGAGAAAGAGATGAACTCCCAAATTTATCTTTCCATTTCATCATAATCTTACAACAGTCATTTAATGTTGCTGCTGGGGTGGTTCCTAACTTAAGAGAGCTACTGTGACCATTAAACTTCATTTTGGCTGCAAACCTACAAGTATGTTCAAATTTGGTGTTATAATCTGGAGCCAGTGGGAGCATGGGGGATTAACAGATAATCTACAGATTATAGACCAAGGAGTAGATGTGTGGGAAGAGCAAGTTTTAGGTAAGGAGTTTATGAGTGTGTCTAGTCTAGTAACACAACTGGAAGAAACAGCAGCAGTGGCTGTGAAAGCTCCCAGCTCTGTACTGAGACACTGCTCATTCCTAAGTTCTCTCCATTCTATCAGTTTACTATCACTAATCAGGACACCATTTGGACCTCTAATATCAGAGGACTATTTGGGTGGAAGAAGTTTGCTTACAGATTGAAGCACGTATTACAAAAGAAGACAAATCTGAGCATGTAGGACTTCCCTGGTTAATAAATGCCTGGATAAATATTTCTTACTCTGCCAATGAAGCCATGTTAATTTTTGCTTTGTACAAAACAGAGCGGGTGGGAGTTGAGGGAACCCGTGCTTGCCAAATGAAAAAGGGCATGATTGCTCAGTAGAAATACATCGCCTGAGGAAAAAGCATTTTAAGTACAAACTATGAAATAGTTTGTAGCAGAAATAACCTTTCAAAGCTTAGCTTGTTTATAACAAATCCAAAGTTTCTCTGTATTTTATTGTTTTAACTCAGCATAGTTGTAGTTAATTGGTTTACTGTAGTATAATTGTTTCACCAGCGAGCTGCTTTGTACTGAGTTAGGCACAAGTGGTCAGCCATGGAAGCTCACCACCTAGGATTCAGGCTGTGCCTGCCCGCTGATCTAATGGTAGGGACGAGGTAAAAACAAGCATATATTGTTTTGGACCAAGAACATCAATGAATATTAGTTTCTATTAACTCACCCACAAAATCTGGCTTAAGAAACAAAGAGGTAACTTGTAACTTGTTTGTTAAGCTCAGCTACTCCATTTCATTTCAAGGCTCTGTACAGTTTAAGTGATTATTAGATTGCCCAGAGCAACCTGATACTAAAGAGCCACTGAGGAACACTTAGGGAGAAGCCAATCTAAACTCATTAAGGTCAGTTTTAAGGCTTTATTGTCACCGCACTTAACAGCACTGTAACTTCTTTGATTTCATGGTGGTTTTAGGCTAACGTAAGAGCAACCTGAAGCCCTTGGAGTTTCATCAGGCTCCTCTTTTACAGGGGACAGGGAGCTCAAAAGCACAGCTACTCAGCAGGTTGGCTCCAAATCCCTCTCCCTTTGGGTAAGGAAGATCTGTGCGTAGCCTGGCAGGCTGCTGACCCTCCAGTGGGAAGGGTGGGAGAGTGGGGAGCTACCAGCCTGGGACACCATGAGGATGTCCTTCCCAGGGACACATGCAGCTTGTGAGTTTTGCTGCAGCAGGAGGCCACAAATATGAGTACCTGGCATTTTTTAAAAAGGTTGATAGTTTCAAGAATGTTAACATTTGTAGGTGTCTCAGCAAAAGTAATTAAAAAGAATTCATTATTTGTCTGCTCTATGGCATGAATAATCACCGACAGATTTTTCCTTTCCTACAAATATTTCACTAATATGCCATAAGGAGGCCAGGGGGAAGCAGTGGTTTTTTAGGAAGACCTAGATGACTATCAGAAGGAGAAGAAGAAACTCCTAATGTCAATAAATTCCCTAGTACTGTCCTTGCTTTCTAGACTGCTAAAGATAACTTGGCATCCTACATGCCATTATTTGTAGGAATTGTTATTAGCAGCAGTAGTAGCATCTCCATAATTTCTCTCTGTTTAGCTGCCTCTGTACAGCCTATGAACCTGCCTTTAATAACTTTAATCTAAAAATTTTCCTTTGGGCTGAAATACACTCTGTAAATTCCCTTTGGAAAGACAGGAGCCAGAACGTACCCACGCATTAGGGCTCCGTCACACGCCTTGCACTGATAAGGAGCACTTCTGTTAGTTCAGCTACTTTCTGTTTCCACTTCATTCTCATCTCTCAGAAGAACAAGATCAAGCCCCGAGGAGTGACTGCTAATAGCTCTTTCTACTTGCTCCAACACTTCTTCCTCAGAGAGCTCACTCCATGCCACGGCTATGCCTTGGCTACCTGAAGAGAGTTCCCTGAAGAAATTTTACCCTCTTCCCACTGTGAACAATAGGGAAATGGTTCAAAGAATTCATGTAGCTTCCTGCAGCTGCTGTTTATCTGTCTAATTGCTCTTCTTGTCTCTTGTAGTTTGCCCAGATATTTTCTTAGCCATGCTGATGACCCTCTCCCTTCAATTCTATTTCTAGATATCTGTGATGATTTTTTGCTTATGTTCTTTACTTTCAGTTTATTTCTCCAGAACCTCTGCCAAGCTTTTGAGGATTATGTGATAAGATTTCTGTCTTTCACCCTCTTTTCTTACGCTTGTGGAAAGGTGGATGTTCACAGAGGTTTGACACTGCTCCTCATGAAGTCAGGGGGGAAGCTGAGGCTGTGAATATTGTGGGGCCCACTTGGTAGAGGCATAAACCAGAGCACAGCAGCATGGGCCCATTGGGCTCTGTGTCTTGACAGCACAGCCTTGTCAGCAGCGTTCACCTGAAACAGGAATCATTTTGTTAAAGCCTGGCTCAGATCTGAGGTGTTGCCCTTACTAACGAGAGGTCTCTGCTACCCTGCACTGACTATTCCACATCTGAAGCACTTCTGTTATATTGAGTAAAGGTTACATGGAGTTACTAACTCCCCCTGTGAATACCTCTGCTCTCAGCATCATCTCTTTACTGCTCTGCTTCTCTGCCCAGCAGACTCTTGCCCCTTTCACCCAGTTCTGCACCCTATAAGCACTTGCTTATAGGGGTAAACAACAGATCCTGCCACTACATTTTCTGAGTGGTGTAGATGATGCTCAGTGCAGCTTAGATCTCTTAAATTTCTGTAATCTCATCTGTTCATAGCTTACTATACCAATACTAAGGTATATTGTATGCAAAATGTTTACAGGGCTATGACTGGGCAGCAGGGAGAAAGGTAGGTTTCTTACTTTGTCTTTGATGGTGCTCCTGTCAGACAAAACCTTTCAGGAAGAGGGAATTGCTCCTGCTGCCTGGAGAGCAGAGGGTGTATTGAGCTGCCAGCAGCAGGGTGAGGCAAGTGAGAGGGAAAGACAAGGGGGATGCAACCTGGGAGGTGTCCAAGAGGAGCAGGAGATGCCTGTACTGCCAGAGTGTCAGAGAGGAGCTCTTCCCAGAGCCAGAGGAGTCCAGGGGAAATTTACTGCAGTACAGCAGGCACTTCAGAGGTGTTCAGCTGAAAAAACAAGTGCAGGGGGAAGAACTCACTGTAAGTAAAAACTTGCTGCCAAAGCTTTTAATTTAATCTGACTCTGCCAGGAAGTTAACCTGTTCCAGTTAACCAGACTTAAGTAGTTTGGCATTTTTCATTCCAAATCCAGCCTAGCCCAAAAACTTCTTCATGGAGGCTGTAACCATGAAACAACCTGAGATGTTCATGGTAAATAAAGTTATAAATCACAGCCTGAGTAGGTGACATTTATTCTTCTGCCTTTACCACTAGATTATTCAGTGCTCCTTTAGGATGAGTGAGCTGCAGTTCTTGTTTACTGGAGCAGTTGCCAGCACATGGATACTGGGATATGCTTAGTATTTGTATGATTTTCAGCAGCTAAGCACGTGATACACTGAGTAGATGCAGAGGGTGGGACAGCTCCAGCTCCTTAACACCTGACAAGAAGGGCTAATTATTTCTCACATTGCAACCAAGCCCTCCCACGGATGCATAGTACTGGCCCCAGGACTGTGCACAGCAACACTGACACCTGCAGCTGCTCTGTAGGTGGAGACAAGCACGAGGCGCCATGCAGATTCTGCACCCAGTATCAAATCACTTTAGAGAATTACAGTTAGCATAACTCTGCCTAAAATCAATAGAAAACCAAACACATTATTTTACCTGAAGGTGGGAAAATTCCTATCACAGTATGTAGTAAAGTCATTTATTTGTCAAAATATTTAATATATATATATTCATTAAGTATTAATTCCACTGACCTTATCCATCACTCAACTGGTGTTTTTGCCTGAAGGCTGCTGTTATTCATTAGGTTGTGGTTTCACATTCCCACACCACTAATAGCACATTTGATTTAAGAGGTTCACACCTCCTCCCCTCAGAAAGTTATTGCACCCATTCAGTGGGCTGTATTCTAGATCTGAGCCCTGAACTTACTGAGGTGACACTGAAGATTAAAAGCTTTATTTCACAGACCCATTCTGTGGGACGTTCATGCTAGGCTTAAACCTGTGCAGCTGCATGGGGGGAGGGGAGTAATCTCTCGAGTAGGAAGATGAAAGAAAACAGGAAAGAGGGAGCAGGATTACCTAAAACTGAGGGTGGAAGAACAATGTGTAATTGCAGTTGTACTCTGCTTAAAGCAAATCAAAACTGTTTTGTTGTACAAATGAAATTCCTATTTTAAGGAAAGCTGTTTTAAAGCACAAATTGCAGTGATCTCTAAAAGCCAGCTCTTAATGCCATTGTCAAGATGCTATCTGCACAGATAATTTCATTAATTGCAAACTTAAGGTAAAGCCACTGGCAAGAATAACTACTGCCCACCACAGCTATTCTGAAATAATCCTTGCATTCCAGGCTATGTCAGAGCAGAGGCATGACCAGTCTCAAAACAAATGCATTAGACTGGTTAGAGAAATTACTGTCAGAGATATGGCAAGGTACAACATTAATGATCTTACTCTATGATTAGGAGCCAAAGTGAAAGTGTTTAAGATACCACTAAAGGTAGATTCCAGCCAAAGACCATCACTTCAAATGCTTATCCTGTTTACCAGTTTCAGTTTTCTTACATAACATCTAGAAACAAGCCTCTCAGTGTCCTCCAGAAGTTAAGTTCATAGCTGGTTTTTGTTTCAATGATTTTCTTGATATCTTATTCAACAAAGTCTTAAGCCCTTTGGGCATGCTTCAGTGTTATCTTTAAGATCACAGTACTCACTCTGAGTTGCATTTTCCTTCATCAAACATTGAATAATCCCTTTCAGGGCACATTTCTAATTAAATCATTCCTTTGCTCAGCAGCTCTGTGCTTAGAGTAATACTATCTCAATTATGCATTAGTACAGTCAGTGTTACACCTCCAGCTGTCCTGCCCCTCAACACAGTTCACCTCCATGAGGGCCTCACACCAGTATCACAGCACGTAACTGCATGCATATTGGCACTGCCATTTTTGTAAGGAAACAAAGAGAAAATTTAACTAAAAAGATATGTTCACTTCATCACTGCCTTTCTTGGACTGCTAAAGGCTTTATTTAAAAGATACAAAAAATAATCAACTGACAAGTCTAAAGAAATAACCTTCTGATCCTACAAACTCTTCAAATGGGCAGCCCTGTTCCTGCTGATGGTCTAAACCAATTCTCAGGTGTTTCAGGGAAGGTGTTTTCTTTTTTCTCCTGCTAAGAGGAAAAGATTTTCAGCTACACTAGCTCAGTACCAATGCTAATTTTAGGAAAAGTTATCCATATTCACAAGATTGCTTATGGAAAAAAAAAATCCAAAGAAACTGATGAAAGCATTTATTTCTGAAGGTCAGCAAGTATCAAAGCAGTCCCTAAGGGATGCCTTTGACTTTCTGCAATCTGCAGTGAGAACTGTTTCTGCAATTTCCATTAAGCAGTCTTGTTTGGCTTTCTAATCATCTGGACTTCTTCCAGAAATCAAAGCCAAAGTTGAGATCCTCCTTTTTTGAAGGACAATGTCTTTTTAGCACACCAAGTAAGTTTTGAACACACAAAGGATTGACTATATATGCAGGTCTCAGAGTTTACCAACGGCCCATGAGAAAGCCAGGCAAGTGTCACTGTTGTTACCAAAGTCATGAATATCCTTTCTTCTCTCCTCTACTACTGCACACCACCCAGTGCCTCCCTGCTGCTGGAGCAAAGCTAAGTGTCCCAGGCATTTTTAGAGAATCAAATCTGAAAAGCTGCTCTAGAACTATCAGCCCTGTTCTTACAAAGCATTGTTCTATACATACCTTTGTTCTCAATTTGCTACTTATACAATGATCTTTCAATTGGAAAGCCAAACAGTGCATTTTTCTGTGGCACTATCCCTTGTTATCCCCCAAGATGGGAAATGCAGGAACTATCTGAACGAGAGAAAACCCAACACATTTCCAGTTTTTCCTAAGTGAATTCAACCTATTCCTACACCCTGCCTACCCTCCCAGTGCCCTCAGAGTAACTTCAGAGGCAATGCTGTGGGGCTGGGCACAGACACAGCTCTGATAATTCTTCCATCCTACCCACTAGCATGCATTATGCACGTGTACCTTTAGAAAATAACACACTACTGTGTAAGAGCTGTTCACTCATTCCTCTGGCTGCTCTTGCTTCCAAGTCTTTTTGTTGAAAGTGGAAGCAAAACCCTAAGGAGCAATACCCTGTACTCTGTGAAGTCTCTTGTGCAGCTGCCTCTTTTGGTTAGTGTTTCTTACTAGCCAAGAACCTTCAGCCTTCCCTGTAACACCAACTTAGGAGCTACCTCATCATTTGTTTATGCATTCACCCTCCTCCTTTCAAGACTAGAATTCTAACAGCAATCATCTGAGCTCCTGCCCCTTTCCCGAGCCTGGCAATGTCCTAGTGTGAAAGACAATGTTTTCCCACTTCTCATTCTGTATTCAGTCTTTTCTGGCCTCAGAACACCAACCAGCCTGACAGCACTGCTGGGTAAGCAGTCTGCCAAAGAGCAAGTGGTCTCCTCTTGTTCCTTTTCCTAATACAGTTAAAAGTCACAGCTTTTTATTTTTCTTTTGAAACATCAGCGTCCTTTGCCATCCTCCTATCTCATACCCATTCTTTCACTCAGATTACTCAATTGCCCCCTTCTTTTCCCGCAAGCTCTTTTCTCCTTCTGCAGCACTGCAGAACTTCGGGATTGTTCCACTGAATGGTTTCTTTCTCCTGACAGTCATGTTTTTCCTTTTGGGATCCTAGCCTTGATTTTTAAAAACACATTCTGCCTTTAGTTTGGGGTAAGATTCATGCCACTTAACTTTAGATACCTGAAATTCTGCATCTAGCCTACAACAGCTGCTTACCTGAGGTCTCCTGGTAGTCTGCAAAAGGAAGAAGGACCTTCACAGAGCAATCCCTCCCCCTCTAAGATACTTTTCTAGAAGAAATAGTGTGACTCACACTATGAAAGAGCCCAGGAGGGCAGTCTGGCTAGATGGGTATATCAAAACTGCTTGAAACTGTATGTTATCTTCATGGCTTCCCTCCAGCATACTTTCAAATCTGCCTCAGTTACACTATTATTTTCAGCTTCACCTTGAGTCCTTCAATCTTCTCTTCCCTGAGGATCACCTGATACTTTAAAAGTCAGAGGTTCTGTTGAATATCCCTTCAAGGAAGATACACATCTCAGAGGCTCAAATCCCACCACCTTTATGTATCCCCTCTTCTGGGAAATCTATAGCACTGCTTCAAGATAGATGGCTCCTACTGATGTGGGAGCCGTTATCATCTTTTCTTTCTTGTCCTTAGACTACAGGAAGGAATGATGAAAGCCCTCCAAACTTCCTACACTGGACTCCTACACCACCTTCCTTATTTCTTGTAAGATCAGTGTCATGGCAACTAGCACTTCTCATCTTCCCTTTGTAAGCCGATGAATTGGTTTAGAGGCATGCCATTACCAAGGCTCTTTATTTCCATTTCTCTAAAATAAGTTGTGTTGCTCTGAAAAGCCTGAAAGGTTGCAGTAAGTGCTGAATAAACCAAGTAGTTCATGTATAAATTATATATCAGCTATCACTACATTTTTAATGGATGCAGCATGAACGTATTTTTAGATGGCTTAGGTTAGTCAGAGCTCTGGCATCTGCATCCCAATCCCATATAAGGGGTTCCTGTTTCAGATTTCTGTGTCCATCTAAAACACTAGACAGGAACTACTACATGGCCTTTTCAACACTGTCTCCAGTAAAGCTTTGCTGATGCACAGGAGACTATCGCACTTCACAGGCAGCCTGCTGACCACGGTGGGATGGCGTAAGGGAAAAGGTGCTATTCGGTATTCTCGCATACTTCATCCAGACTTACCCACCCTATCTTCTTAAAAAGACAACGCATTAGAGGTGTCGGTGTAAATCAGATTACATGCTGATGAGAGCTTCTACTTGTCCCTACCCCCATGAAACCAGTGGCAAAACACAGTCATTAGAATGTGCAGAAGTTAGTCACTAGGGAGCCAAGCATGAAAGCCACCTGCTCAGGGAGCTGTCCCCTGCCCTGTTAGTTACTTGGGAGTCAAGTGTGAAAGCCACCTGCTCAGGGAGCTGTCCACTGCCTTGCAGGGGACATGGTCACATGGGCTACAACTCTAGAAATACAGCGATCTGAAGCTGGTGAGGTCCAGGACCTTTCATAATCAGCAAGCAACTGAGCCATTCCCTCTCTTCTCTCCCAAAGGCTGTCACTCGCGCAGGAGCTGGCCAGCCCTCGCCAAGCCATCGGCTCTCGCCTCCCCACTTACTCCTCTTTCCGGTGAAGCTCCTCCTCGGACTCGCTGAGCCGCTGCTTCAAAGCTGCGATCATCTCCACCGCCACATCCACCTGCCTGCTCAGGGCCCGCTCTCGCCGCTGCACCTCCTGCTTCTTCTGGGACAGCTGCACGAACGCTGCCCGCACCTCCAGCAGCTCCGCCGTCTTCTGGGACAGCTCTTTGGTAAGCTTGTCGATCCGCTTCTCGATCGTTTTGTCCACGGCCTCTACCATCCTGTTAAACTTTTCTCTGACGTGTGCCTCGAAGGAGGCTTTGGAGTCAGTGGCCGGGAGGCCGGGTTTGGAAACCTCGCTGGGAGACTCAGCCGACACATAGTTGGCCAGGTAGGAGCCGGGCCGCTCCGCTGCCAGCTCCCGCGGCTGCCCGCCTTTCCCGCTCCCGCAGGACGCACCGCCCAAGTTCAGGTAGGGCCCCGCGGGCTGCGCGGCAGAGCCGCCGGGGCTGCCCGGGCTGCCCTGGGCTGCGGGCTCCGGCGGAGACACCAGCTCCGCGTCCTTCAGCGGGGAGAACAGGCTGCTCCTGGCCAGGAGGCTGCTCTCTTGGAAGCTGTGGCTGTACTCCAGGTGCACCCGCAGAGAGGAGAGGCTCCGGAACCTGGTGTGGTCGCCGCATCGCGGGCAGCGGAAGGGGAGGCTGACGCTGCCGAGCGGCTCCGGCCAGGGGTGCCCGCCTTCATCCCGGGCTGTCTGTTGCATTCCTCGCCGGGAGGGAACAGCCCGCGTCCGCGCCCGACGGGGAACTTGGGAAACTTTCCCGGCGATTCCTCAGGGGTACCGCGCCATCTCCGCCCGGCGCCCGGGGACGCGGCCGCACGGCCCCGCCGGCTCGGCGTGGCTCCGCTCGCCTCGGCGCGGCTCCGCTCGCCTCGGCCGCCGCCCGGGCCTTGCCGGAGCGGAGCGGCGCCGGGCCCCGGCTTGGCGCGGGCCTCGGCCGCCCGCAAGGTCGCCGCACTCACCCGACTTGTTGCTGGCGGCGGCGACGGGGCGGCGTTTTCAGCAGAGCCGTAAATCAGCCCGGGCGCGGCGCCGCCGCGGGGCGGGGCGGGCGGGGCGAGGATGCGGAGCGGGGAGCGGCGGGGATGCGGAGAGGCGGGGATGCCCGGCCGGGGGTGCTGCGGGCGGGCGTGGGCGGCAGCACCTGGCGGGGGCACGATCGCGGGGCCGGAGTCGCTCCCCTCCCCGGAGCGACCTCCGCCTGACCCACCTGCCGTGAGCACCTGGCCAGGGGCGTTCGCGGGGCTTTGCGGGATCCTGTCAACACAGCAGAGCAGTGAGTGAGCTGTGCGGTGTGTGTTGGGAAGATGCTGAAAGATAACGCAATTTAAAGCACTTAAGCGGCAAGACAGGACTGGCACATGCAAATAAGTATAATCTGGCCTTGGCTTTTGGGGAATATAATTGTCTGTGTGACTTTAAAACTATATTTAGAAGGCAGAAAGTTTTGTGGGTTTTTTTGTTTGTTTGCTTGGGGTTTTTTTAGTATGACCCTAATTTATTCTCAGTATTTAGGGAGGGGAAGCAGTAATAATAATAATACTTCCATTTAGAGTATGAGGAATGGATGTCATAGACATAGAGAATGGTTTGGGTTGACCTTCAACGGTCTTCTAGTCCAATCCTCCTGCAATAAGCAGAAACATCTTCAACTAGATCACGCTGCTCAGAGCCCTGTCCAACCTGACCTTGAATGTTTCCAAGGATGGGGCATCCACAACATCTCTGGAAACCTGGGCCAGTGTTTCACCACTTGTATTGCACAAAATTTCTTCCTTATATCTAGTCTAAATCTACTCTGGATCTAAACCCATGTGATTGATGTTAGAGAACACTGCCAGTATGTCCTCTGAATAGGGAGAGATGCTTCTAAACTTTTTATATGCCACAGATGTGTGTCTATTTTTGTGAATTTTTGGAAACACAAGCAAGGCTGATTGTAGAGTAGCAGCCTTTTTGAGGTAATAGTGAAATATTGCTCTTTCTAACCTAGTCCTTGAGGCCATACTGGTAATATGCTGCAGATTATTTTTTCTTTTTTTCACTGTGAGAGTACTGCAGTAACGTTTAATTTTGTACTAATATGTCTGTTCCTTGAGTGCAATATACAGGCAGAGTCTTAAACACTGAGAAAATTTGAGCACATTGATAGATACCTTTGATGTGATTAAGACATTTCCAGTAAATTATTCACCAGATGGCACATCAAAGGAAGTTACTCAAATTGCATTTCAGAGCTTCAGCTAATCTCTAAAGTGTGTGGGCTACCATCCAGGCTGCAACATTTTGCATGAGTTAGTTGTCCTTTATTACCTTGCGTAATGTGGTGATTTGGCCTTCT
Source organism: Corvus cornix cornix (assembly GCF_000738735.6). Classification (NCBI taxonomy): domain Eukaryota; kingdom Metazoa; phylum Chordata; class Aves; order Passeriformes; family Corvidae; genus Corvus; species Corvus cornix. Next base: position 30,173,432 of record NC_046336.1, on the reverse strand, counting down.
TTTGTCATCAAGCAGTACCAAAACCCAGAAAGGCGGTCAGGAGGGAATAGTTTTGAACCATGTTTGCCTCCAGATTTGGGACTCCTGACTATTTCTTTGCAGGAGGCCAACACTGACAGAATATAACCATGTTTTGGTTCCCATTTTCTTGGCTGTTGTCCCCTACTGTCCATTATCTCCCTCTGTTGTGCCTATTGCCTTCCTACCTCCTCCACATCACAGGTGCTTGGTACTGATGCTCCACGGTGCAGATGAATGCTATGAGGTGAACTTAGCATGGTGGGATTCTACCTGAGGCTTCATCCACATTTAGAAGAGGTGACACCCACCTGCCCTCTCCAGCTGACAGTAATGAGAGTGCTCATGGTCTTAAGTAACAGAAAATGTTGATGACTTGGAAGGAGCCCATTGTTCTGCAGCCTAAGCTACATGGTTTTGGCCAGTTAGATCTGAAGTCAGGCAACCATTTAGCCTCTCAATTCTTTCAAGATTTCTCAGGGTTTACTTGCACTCCAGGTATTTGTTTTGCTGGATTGGGATCCAGCTCCTCATCTCTTCAGTTTTTAATTCCTGATGCTGCCATTTGGATGTCCAGTTCAGTCATTCTCTCAGCATTCAGAGAGGAACAGCCTCCCTTTAATATACCAGTGACTGTGCATTTTATAGCAGAGAATATGCATCAGCCATTATATGTCTGAGCTTTATCCTCTGAGATTTAAACCGTGAGTGGGTAGAATCTACCACTGTCACTTACACAAAGCCCAAATTGATACAGCCATAATGTAGGACTCTGTGAAATTCTGCCAACTGCTGGGGAGGCGTTATCCAGTTTATTTGTATGCATCTCTCTCTTTCAAGATCTTTTTAAACGTGCTGCAGTATAATTTCCAGAAGGATAAAGACTACTTAAATGAAAACAGCATGTACCAACCTGTTTAGTGCTGCAAGGAAGGTGGAATATTCATAATATTCAGCCTTTTTTCAGGTAGGGCTCTATATCTGTTGTACAGCGTCCCATCTGACCTTTAAATAGGTTAAAGCTTCCTTAAAGCTGATGATTTCACTTTACTGAAGGCAGATAAAAAAGGCAGTATTATAAAATTAGTTTGCTTTTCAAGAGTTACAGTACTTGTTTATCTTCTGATTTTTTTTTTCTCATTCTAAACAAGGAAAATAGGTGAGTCAGTTTTGTTTTCACTTGCCTTTCAGGCTCTCAATGCTGACATGTTTGTGGGAGCCTTTTTTATGTGGTGTAGAACTGGATTCCCTATGATCACTTTGGCTACATTCAGCAGCCTCTGATTTCCTTGTTTGTGTACTGGTTTGCTTTGAAAAGGGGTGTCAGAAATTTTTGTCTCTCCACTTCACGCCCACGCTCCCCACACAGGTCTTCATTGCATGATCTAGCCAGTTCATAGGAGACATTAATTTGCATGGAGTTACTGTTGGGGAAGTTTTCCTGAACTATATATGGTTATATAAAAGCACACAGCTGCACATCCGTTACCACTGCATACAGATGGGATTGGGAGTTTGGCTCTGGCAAGTAGCACAGTCCCCCCATTCTGTAAAGCTGTGCCCGAAATAGGTATGCCTATTCAGTTCAGTTAATTTGTATGCTGGGAAGTGCTGTGTTTTTCTTGGTGTTTGAGTGTGAACCACAAATGCACATAACTTGAGGTGCTGAAGCTTACCTGCATTTAATACTTGCCATCTTTCTGTTTATTGAGAGGAAGTAAGAAGTGAGTAGTAAAATCTAAGGGAAGACCTTAGAAGCTTGAAAGAAGTATTTGAGTGATTTATATGGTAGTGGTGCCTTAGATGAGGATTCATATTACCTTTGCCTGCAGATATATTCAGGAATCATCGAAGATACAACAATGTTCATTTTGCTGCCGCAGGCACTCATACCCACACAGTAGGAAAGAGGCTTTTGATGGTGTGTTTTAGCATACTGATTGAATAGCACCCTGCTTGCAGGGAGAGCGAACAGGAAGGAGGAGAACATGAGTGTATGTGTTGAGTTTGTGACTATTTGGTGCTGGTTAGTTGTTGCCTTTTCCTTTTGAGGGGGACTTCAATCTGATCACTGAATGTCAGTCTACCATCTTTTGAAATCATGAAAAAAACTCAAGTCTATGATTTTTGAGCTGTCACAGCATCAAGAGAGGCAGCATGCTGCAAGACTGCCCTTGGTCCTGCAGCAGCTTATCCTGCCTGGTTTGCAGTCAGCTTCCAGCCTTCTTGCAGGCTCTCCAAACTTATTACTGTCACCATAGGAAACCCCTGGCTGGAGCTGACTCTGGAAAGTTTTTGAGCTTTCCTCTTCTCTATCCATACTGTTGCATAGGAAAATAGAGAATAAAGGGTTCTCTTGTGGTTGATTTGCACCATTTAGTCCATACGTGGTGAGAGTTCTCAGGTGAGAGAAGGCTGTGGGCATATTTTCCAAAAGACAGGAGAAGACAGGCTGTGGGGAGAAGTGTCAGCAGTAGATATGGCTGGAACTTCAGCCATTTTGATTTTGCTTCCAAAAGAGTGACTTCAGTTAGTTAGGAGGATAAAATATAACTAACACCTCTTGAGAGGAAAAGCTGGGGGGACTTGCCTTCCAACCAAGTGACTCTTCACTGTGCTTATTTTGAAAGGGAAGAGGAACATATCAAGTTTCCAGTGCCTCTTCTTCAGACGTCAAAAGTCTAAGCTCTGAGTTGTAATGCTCATGAGAGTAAACTGTTGCCTTTTAACAAAGCCATCTCACTCCTGCTCCTCACGTGAGCAGCCACAGTGTAGCAGCACCTCTGGGAACAGCACTGGGTTTTTCAGATCTGGTAGTCTGGGACAAGTAACAGCAACTCAAGAGGGTCAGGACATCACTGGTGACAGCAAGGGACAAACCTAGCATGGCTCTCCGAAGAGAATGTTTTATATGGCTGTAACAAACTGGCCTGGTGTAAGCCAGCTCCCTGCAGCACATGAGTTTCTGTTAGGTATTAATTGTGGGATTAGCTACCAGGTTGCTATTCCCAGATCTCTTCTGAAATGAGATGTAATCTGCAGCAAAATGGGGGTTATTTGTTTTTGAAAGAAGCTGCCCCACTCAAAAACAGAGACTGAAAAATGGCAAAAATCATGTCAGACTATGTTTAAAGAAAGATTTCTCCCTACGGCAAAGCCTTTCCCTCCTTGGGACTTATTAAAATACAGACATTTTCTCCAAAGAAAAGGAAAGCACAAAGCCTGCCATTAAAGCAAAGTTTCAAGCTATTTCATTCAGACAGCGTTCTTTCTGCAATGGGCACTGCATGGCAAGGAACATTGCTTTTACAAGTTCATATCACATGCCTTCCACGTTTGAAGGACTATGTGCAGAATAAACCACGCCGATTTCCCAACTGGCAAAAGTGCCCAAATGGCCAGAAAAAGCCTGAGAATAGCCATTTCTATCTTATTGGCTGACTTGGTGCCTAATCCTATGTGCTTGGGTGTTAAAAGTTTTTAATTTACATAACAGAGACATAAAAAGAACAGTGTTAAGGTGCTGTGGCAAATTCAGTCCTCTGGGATATTCCAGCACGCGGGAGAGCAGCTCCAAGCCCTGTGGGAAGCAGTGGGGGTGGGCTTCCCCTTTCTGCTGCATTCCTAGCATCTGTGCCAGGACTCCAAGAGTTCAGTGGTCACTGAGAGGCAAAAAAGTCACATGGCCCAAGAAATCAAAGGTCATCTAAAGGTCAAAGATCACAAATCCAAAGGTCAGCTGGGGGATCAAAGGTCACAACAGGGAAATGTAACGTGGAGGTCACAGGTCAAAGTCATGTAAAGGTCAAAGGTTACAGAAGTCCTGGTGTTAAATGTCATTACAGACGTCAAAGGTCACAAGAAGGGATAAGTATCACCATTATCAAAGGGTCAAAGGTAACAAAAAGCCAAAGGTCATTGAAAAAGTTAAAGATCACCCAGAGCTCAAAGGTCATTGAAAATGTCAAAGGTCATTTGGGGTCAAAGGCATACAGGTGCCAAATGAGAGACAAGAGATTTGTTTTTTGAGATCCAATTCTTAAAAACCACTTCTTGAACTTCTGGGCACAGTTCATCAGGAGCCTGGCTCAGGGCCTCAGGCACCCTGGTAACCTGAACATCACACCTCATCCAAGACAGCCAGGGACTAGGAAACACATTCCTACCATTCAGATCTGTGCCTCCATACCCTGGAGAGGAAAGCTCAGCCACTTCCAGGGCTGTCCTCCTCCAAAGGGCCCTCAGGAAACCCAAGGAAGCAAGTGCTTTCCCCCCTGAGTCACCCTCCTGCCTGGTCCTGCTCACATTGGAGGCTGGTGGCCCTTGGTGCCATGTGCCACACCAGGATACCCAACAACAGCAGCAGCTGGGCAGATACTGTCTGAGATTACCCCAAAACTAATCCACTTTTTGTTAGAAATTACTAGAGGTTGTCTCATGGATGAGGATTCTGTAGCTTTAAGATCAAAATACATTGCAGATAGTAATGTGTTATTAAAGCTAAGGTATTTTTGGGGGGAGCACTTTCTAACATGGCTGATAGTAAATCCCAAGTAATGGAAGAGAAGAATCCACAGCTCATCCCATTTCAGTTTTAGTTTATTTGAAAATGTTGCTTGTTCCCATATTCTTCCAGGTAATGGTATCACATATTCTGAAATGGATTTGAGATCAACAGGATGTGACAGCACAAGCAAAGAAGTTTCCACACAACATCTGGCCATACAAAAAAATTGATTCAATTGCACAAAGCCCACAGTTCTTCCATCTTTGATCTTTCTGGAAATTAAAATATCAATATGAATGACTATAGATTTTTGCAAAATGATGTGTCCACTGAAGTTTCAATTAGCAGAACAATTGGCAAGTGCTGGTTGGAATGAAGCATTGGAAAGACAGAACCTCAGAAGGTGTTTATGGCCCTTTCAACTCAAATTCAATTTCATTTCCAATTTCAATTCAATTTAAAATGTCCTTTAGGCATTTTCCGTATTCAGATAAGAATTTTTAAATCATGAAGAAAATACCATTATATTTCCTATGTAGTATCCATACTAATATGACATAGAATTATTTGATTTAAATTTTCTTAGGTAAAATCTCAAATTCATGTCAGTTGCTATAGCCAGGGACTTCAATGCCACTAAGAATTTGCCATGTTGCTTCTGGTTCTTGCTGGCATGTGCTGCTTGGTCTTTGCTGTCACATATCAACAATCTTAACATATGATTTTTAAGGACCACTACATTTGGGGCACTCTCCTACATATGATAATGCAGTGACTCAGAAGGAACAAAACGGAAAATTATACTGATAAATACCCAGACCATGAAGCAAACAGTACTCAGCACTTCTTTCGAAAGGAGGAAAATCAAAACAAAACAAGAGGAAGGAAATAAAATGTCAGTTTGAGCATTAAAAGGTGTTCTATTCTCTGTTTAGTATTATACAGTGCTAATAAATTCAAACCAACCGGGAAGCCTTAGCTTGGATTCAGAAGAATACTGACAAAACTTAGTGGAATGCTACAAACTTTTCTGTAGCTTGAGTGCAGTTATTTCTATTCCCCAAGAAAACTTGGCTCCGCAGCTTTTCACATTGATGTCATATATTAAATGATTCCATAAATTAAATTCTCTTCTGCTCAGGGTACCTGCATCCCAAGTATCACATAGGGACACAGAAGACAGTTCAGACTTGTGTCTTTAATGTCATCTGAAAGCATATTGATTTTATTGGATGCTTAGGTACAATTTACTTCTATTCCTTCATGCTCTTTCCTCTTTTTTCTCATATTCATGTGAGCAATTTGCTTTCACGTTTGCATAACATGTAAAGGTCTGGGGGATCAGCTATTGCTGTCTTGGGAGAATGACTGAGTAGGCTGGAGGTTCCTGTTGGGCAGGACACTGAATGGGGGGATGAATGAGGCTTTCAAAGTTACTGGAGAGGCGCTCACTTAAGCCAACAGGCTTCCTATATGATAAAGAGAAGACACGGTCTACAAGAAGGGGACAAACTTAGAAGAAAAATACAGAGCACTCTAGTTCCTAGATGCTAATGAGATGAAAGAGCCTGGTTTTCTCCAGTGCTCAGCTTTGCTGGCAATGTGCAGTTTGCATGTTGCAGCCAAGCAACACTCAAACTGGGCAGGAAAAGTGATATGGCTGCACAGCTGTTCTGGAGTCCTTTTCCTCTTCTGCAGCAGGTTGGATGTGGCAAGGACAGAAATTGGTTAGATGGGGTGAAATTCACCTGAGCACGAAGGAAAGGCATTGTTTGTCTCTTGTTGCAGCCCTGATCTTGTCTAAATGGTAATCACTGTGGAAGTGTTAGGCAGTGTCTTGCTGCAGAAATGGGCCTTTTTTTACACCTGGTAATTTGTGCCACATGGCCTATGTTAAAGCAATGTCTTGTGTAGTGCAAAATGAGGTGAGTTCGTTGTCCTTCAAGGGACAATTTTGCTTCTGTTGTTATAAAGAATGCTACCTTTTGCAATTGCTAAATCTGTAGCGTTCAGAGCAAGGTGGTGGATCATCTTTATTACTCATCACTTTGAAGGCACTGCCTGTGAGCATGCGAGAAGGTTCTGTCAAATGGTTTTATGCACAAGGCAGATTCTTCTCAAAAGAAGACTCTGACGTCAATGACATGTTCTTATTCACAGGAGGTAAAAAGTGCAATGAACTAAAGATATGTATGCAGGTAGCAAACAAATAAACAAACTGTGCTCTAGATAATTTAACAGATGCATATCCTTGGAAAAATTGAATAAATAAATGGCACAGTCCTTGGGAAATACCATGCTCTTGCCACTGCCACATGTGCAGTGAAACATAGATACAATTTGAAAGATAGGTAAGAGTCAATATGTGCAAAGATTCCTGAAAACAGATGTTTTCACATACACGTCTATCTCTCAGGCAGTAGGTCTTGAAGGCTGTGTGACCAGACACTTCTATCTCTGTCTGAGACTGGGAACTGAAAGAACATGTGTTCACCAAAGGAAAAAAAAATGTATTGTACCATGGTGCTTTCTATCTTCTCCTCAAATTACTTGCCCCCAGATGGCTGCTAACTTTATATAACTTGCAGCCAGGGTTCCTCCTACAGGGAGCAGGAACAGAGCCCAAACTGATCTCATCCAAATGGGACTTGGTCCCATCTCCAGACTGACTAATGCCTATGTTAAACTCAGGTGAGCCTTCCTAGCATGCAAAATTCCCCATGCAGTTTCTCTCCAAGATTTACATGAAAGCTGCAATGCTATCCAGGACTAGAGTCAACTGCCTATTATTCTCTTTTGAAACATTTTGTCCCAAACTCAGGCTATTTGGTTAGATCAGTAAAGTTAGTTTAGAAATGCCCAGAGGCGAAACCATTAGTAACAAGAGAATGATTCATTCCTTACAAAAATCTGATGTCTCAGAAGATTGTTTGGAGAAGCTTGTTTGCCACGGATGACTTTCTAGGCAGCTATTGAGATGAGTGCCAGTAAAATGCACTCGGTGGCACACAAACCATTATGGTGCCAAATACATATAAAACTTACTACCTCTAAAATTGTCAAAGAAGTTCTCCACCAACCTAGCGATGCCATGTAGTAAGATAATTTGAAAGGAATGCCTAAAAAATGGTGTGGCTGGGGTGGTAATGAGAAAAACCTGTTCAGATTAGTAATGTGCATACTGCCTGCATGAAAGCTGCCAATGAAATTCTGGGTGCTTCAGTGCCTGGTGGTTTAAATGCAATTGGCTGCTTAAATCCATCCAGCAAGAGCATGCAATTGTCTCTAGCAGGCAGATGTAGCAACACACGTGTGTGAAAGAACCTGTCCCTTACAGAAGTGTGAGAGAGATGTACTTTGGGGAGAGACTTAGAGCAAACACAAAGGGCAGATGAGGAGCAACAGCCCACTTGTATCTTTTAAAGCTCCCTCCTGGGCTGGTGTTTTAAAGATGGAAGTTAATACAGTTCTGGAAGGGACTGTAAGACAGAGCAGGGGTATTTGTAAAAATTTAAGACTGTGTTGTGAGTGTCCACACTGTGAAATAAATTAAGAGAAAATGGTCTTCATGTTAGGTAGTGGCTTGGTTTTGCTGGTGTTTTCTCTCACAAAATATAATGCCTTATCTATGTAAGCAGGGTGACTCAGTGTTGCAGAGATTGTTGATGTACAGGGAACACATTCCTGAACAGGGAAGGAATAAAAGAAAGCAGAGATTTTAACTTGTTGGTTAAAACTGATTTAGTGCACAAACACTGTTAGTAAAAAAGTATTTGGGGATTATCTTAAACAGGTGTCCCTCTGTATCAGACTTGGGTAACTTCCCCTCTGGCTCTGCGTTAGCTTTTTAAAGAACCTTTAAATTTTTTGAATTATAAAAAATTTACTTGCTGTTTGTTGGTTTTTCTTTAAACATCCTGATTGCTTTTTGATGACACTGTACAAAGACACGGTTAGAATCAGGTGCTAGAAATAGCTTCCTAGAACTCAAATTGATTTTTAAATAAGAAAGTAAACATGTGCTTGTGTGTAAGTCGTGCATGCATCCAGGCAGAACTAGTTATTTTTATTCATCTAGATGAAATTGTCTGTAAAAACATGAGGTGCTATTTATTGTTACCATAATTTATAATTTAAAATGCTAACAGTGACATGAAGTGTTGTCTCAGCTCATTTAACAGGCTGTGAAATGGTTAGAAGGATGATAGAAATCTCTGACAAACGAACCTCACGTAAAATGTAGTTACTCATATTTGCTACTCAACCCCAGATTTTTCATAGTGATGAGTAAAAATGGGTCATCTTGTTAGGTGAAAAAATATTATCATTAGCAAGAAATGTTTCCATCTTGCATTGAGGAGAATGCATGCACAGCTCAGTCTCATCCCCTCCCCATGGTTTGACTTTGAGGGGAACTGGAGTAGGGGAAAAGAATAGCTGGACTGCTTGGTTTCCTTCAGTGCAGCTGTGGTGAACTCGAAGAGAAGGTGCTGCCTGTCACCTCAGCCACGGGGTGTCCGCAGGGTCCTTTGCAGCAAACTTCTCCCCTTGGATCTTTCTTCCCAATGAAAATGATACCCTAGTCCCTCCTACATGTGAATGGACAATTTCAATCCAACACTGCAGTGATTCAGCAAAAAAGCATCACTTGTATAAAAGATATAGTCTGACTCTGGGCTTATTCCCCAGGAACAGCCTTACATCCCTGTTGGGGTCCCAGTATTGGCTGTGCTGTGGCAAATACTTCTTGTTGCATTATGGCTCTTTCGAGGCTCCACGGGGTCAAGTTATTTCACAGTGGTATTGCTCTCTGAGGGGCAGAGGAGGAGATTGGATTTAGGGAGAAGTTTGGTGACTGCACAGGGACTAGGGATGCTGAGAATAGAAAATTATCTGGCAGTTCTAAAAACTTAAATCCTTTTATCCCTATGGATGTATTTCTTTAATCTAAGCACTTGAGTGGATGAACTGTTCAATATTTTTTCAGTATCCATTTCTGTAAGAAACAGGACATAATTTGCAAGCCAGATTTTCCTTAAGGACCAGAGGCTTAAAATCTCTGATAGAAATTTCCAACCAGAAATGGTTATTATGTTGCACATATCAATAAGTAGATTGATAGTAATGAGACATTACTTTTTTTTACTGTTCTATTTTCATGAGATAACATTTACCTTAATCCTTCTTGCTTTGGCTCACTCTTTCTTGGCCTGATCTGTATGACAAATGCCCATTTATGCAGATGGAACCCCAGTAAGGAGTTAGAAAAATGCAGAAAAACTACAGCTTTGTGGCAAGGCAGGAAAAACCAAGGAGCCACAGATGGTTATATCCCCAAGTGTGACTGGGAAAACTATTGAGGCAAACCAATCTCGTACTAATGAGAAACATTTCTTAGGGCAAAGTGAGAGTTTGCAGTGAAGTATAGATCCCTATCCATGCTCCTTTGAATATCCTCCCTGAGACTGGATCAAAACAATCCAAATAGTGTGTGAAATGCAAAGAAATTAATTTACACAGGGCTATTGTGCCTCAGTTATTGGGACAACAGTTGTCACCTCAAGATGTGCCATGGTAAGGGCGAGTCACTATTTACTTCCTTAGCAATGCTGCAGTGCAGGGGGAACTTGAGTGCAGGTGGCTGCACAGAGGGCAGCTAATGTTGCTTGGTCTCCAGAGCACATTGCTTTGCCATTTTTCTCTCCCTAGATACCTGTATTTCAGTACTTGGAAAATATTAGACCGAACTACAAAGTCATTTCAGATGGAGATTGTTTCCAAGTATTGTATTCTGCAGAGATAGTCTACATTGTTTGGGAAAAACAAAGAGACAATCATTTGGAAATACTCTCTGAAGGCTCTACCTTCAGAGAAAAAAAAAGAAAAAGCCAATCCCCAGAGCTAACTGGAGAATTGCTCCTTTTACCTGGGCAATTGCTATCAGAAGTGGGCTTACATCTGTTCTCACAGCAGTAGGTGGAAGTCCTCTGTCTATCAAAAGGAAGATGATTTTCTGACATAATTTTCTCATATAGGAGTTTATCTTTAGATATGTGATAATCTCAGTGTACTAATTCATCATTTCAAGTTCAAAGTGGCAATCCATTAAATGATCAGTGACTTCTCACTTGCCTCTCCAAGATCAATTGGGAAACTCCTAACAGGCCTAACCCTGAAACCAGAACATGGAATGCCCAGTTAGATTCTCCCATGACACAAACTGGTGACTTCACCAGCATGCTGCCCAGCAAGCATTTGGATGCAGCTGTCTTGGATATTTTATATACCAAATGCCACCTGCAGAAAATGCCCAAGAAATCAAACCAGGACTCTGTACCCAGCAGAGGAATCCTGGTAAAAGGCATGGTAAGAGAGTGACAGTGTAGAATCTCTAGGAAGCCCTCCTTGTATGGAACATGCCCATAATATGGAGCTGAAAGGACCTCTCTGGGTTTAAACAGCAGTGTTATTTTTGTGTCACCATTTCTCTGTGTGTATAAATGTCCCCTTATATTTCCGCTGTCAGTATTACCGTGTCCCACAGCCATAGGGAGGAGAGGAGAGAAGATCCAGCAGGCAGGAATTGTGCAGCAAGATTGATTTATTTAATTATTTTACAAACCTTTTATAGACTTTTTTCTTCATAGTCTAATTGGACAAGGATCAGCCACCCCTTGGGGTGATTGGCTAAAATCCTAAAACATCCATTGTCAAAATATTTTTCTACTGCACCATAAACATAGTTCTACAAGGTCACAGGTGTTCTTAGTTTACAGAACTTCTGCTATTATCTTCCATGAGAGAGAAAAGTATCCCGCGGTTTAGAAGAAGCAGGAAAATTCCTTGCTAACAGCATTTTTGTATCCACACCCCTATTAGCAATGGATCCAAGCAGCCAATTTCAACCACCTTTGGTTTTGAAAATAATTAAAGATAACTTCGTTCCTGCAACTGCTGTGAAGATAGAAAGTGGAATAGAAAAGAGAGACCACATAAATTTCTAAACTTAGGGAAAGGCTGCAAAACGTATAGTGTGTTAGACACTGTGTATCCACACCGTCTTCTAAGCTGGACAAAGGCTTCTAGAGAAGCTGTCAGTCACCTGTGAGGATCCTTGTCCATAAGGATACTTTTGATGGGTTTGATTTTGTACCAGTGTGGGAACAACATGTGAATTGGCTTCAAAACCAATGCCCCTGGTCTCCCAAGCAGAAACAAAAGAATACATGTGACTGGTCTTCCTCAGTTAGTCACTCTTCATCCACTGTCTTGGGCATGGGCAACTTTAAGATGTAGAGGATGATCAAACTGCAGTTTAAAGTCATGCAATATTTAATCTGATTGTTAAAGTTTTCAGGTTTGATCTCAGGAACTGTTCTCCAAATTCATATGGGGATGGATTTTATGTAACTTACTATTTCTGTTATGAAATATATTTTGAGTGCATTTATCTCATATGGTAATTCAAAAAGGCTACATTAATCTAATCTGGAGGCATTTCAATATAGGATTGACATCAGGAATACTGGGAAGAGTCAGTTTCTGGCCTCTTCTCTGGAAAAAGGAAAAATAATTCCTTGTACTTTCTCCACCTTCTACAGTTTCTTTTAGAAATTCTACCGGAACATGCAATGATCAACAAAATAGTTCATTGAAGCACCTTGGTATCAATGTTTAGTTGATGGCATCACACAGAGATGTGACCCCGATGCCATTGGGAGCACTAAAGCAGTTGAAGGAGCACTGTAGAATGTTAAAAATCTTGAGCAGAAGATGAGCAAGCCCTCAGGGTAAAATTAATCTGAGAACACCTGAAATAGTAAGAGTTTATTCTAATCTGTTCTGGCCTCCCTGTCTAATTATCCAAGAAACGTAAGGATGATGCGTGCTAGCTAACTTAGGCGCCTGCATGTTGTAGGATGACATCTTCATTGACTGGCTCCATGACTGCCTTAGAGAAGATACCTACTTCCCACTGCTCAGTTGGCTAACATGGAGCCTATAAAGTTTTCTCTTGCCATAATTTTCACCGTGATAGGGTTAGGCTTTAGCTCACTGTCAGCCAGATGATTAATTTTCACCTTATCCAATCAAAACTGAACCTAAAGTGCATTACAATAAGGTAGTTACCCATATTTAATTTGTTTTCTAGGACTACATGTTGCCCTTCTGCCCAGCTAAGAGAATGGAAAGACTTCAACAGACTCCAGCAGGCTGAAATGAAGAAATGACTTACTGAGGCTCCAGTAAGTGTTCAGGTAAGCACCCTAAATTCCAGAGTCTCTGCCCATTTCACCAATCTATAGTGGTCACATACTATGGCAATCAAAGTCAGGGGCAATCAATGGGAACAGTTTGCTCTTCAGTTTAAAATTAAATAAGTAGTCAGTTATAAAAAGCTTTTGCAAATTCTTTCCCACGTGTCCAGTACAAATCTTCATAGATTTCCATTTAGGATAAATCTGAAGAGGAATTGAATAGATTTCTACTGGCACACTCTGATGATATTCAAGGAGTAGGTGTAGCAAGCTGTGGGAACTAAGAAATTAAGAAAAATACTGCAGTGCTGTCAAGAGTAGGTGTAGACATTTTGTACCTGCTAAACCAAAATGATGGGCCTAACATTTAAAATAATATGCTGATCTAACACTTGAGCAGAACAATGATTTAGATAGACAATGATCTTTTCTCTGCTATCCAGTTTCCCTAATACTAGAAGGAAGCCAAATGCTTTGCAATGCAAAACGAATGGCAAATAAAAGGATGGTGTGATTCATCTGAAAAAAATGTTTCACTTAAGAAACCCCAGAAGGCAGGATATAGATCCCCTATTTAATTCACCCTACCCCCTTCTGACTTCTCTGCATTAGCAGCAGTGACTGTGCAGGATTTTCCTTGTTTTGTAGGTTGTGCCTTGGGTTTCTCTGCCATTCAGTGGAGGTTTGTCTGGAGAAAAAAACATGGTTACAATGCTTCCCTTTTTTGTTGCTGTCTGCTGAATTTACTCCTCAGTTAGGGAGCAAGCAGAATAGTTACTAGTTGAATCCCAGATCTCTGGATAATGTAGACGGCATAAAGCCTTCTTCATTTCAAGTTAGTTTGTGTGCTGTACCAGCAGGAGAGCTTTGTTTGAGTTAGATATGAAGTGTGGAAAGAACATCTCACCTCCTTCGAAACCTGTAGAAATGCCTTTTAAAGCCTCAGTTGCACGTTCCCATAAAAGATAGCGCTAGAAATTTGGTGAAATATTTAATTTTTTAATTAAGCATCTGACAGATCCACTGAATTATGAAGCCTCATTTTATAATGAAAAAACCTAACATCTCTAGACAGTGAATGCAACAGAGGACCAAAGCAGAAGCAGGTGCAAGAATGTAAGAAGCCAGACTTTGCAGAAACATGTTCCTAATGTACTGGAAAATTGGACATTTGAATCAGCTGAAGAGCAGGTATGCACTGAGCTTGAGAAGATACTATTCGTGTTGCTTCAGGCTGAGTCCTACACATCTAACTCCCACTGATTTCTTAAGGGCTCCAATTCAAGTCAGTGTCAGTAGGAGTGTGTAAGGGCTGCAGGCACGGGCTCTTTATGCTACTAGCAGTCACATTTTGGGACTTTATTAAGACTCAGATTTGCTGAACAGACTGTACTGCAAAACCATGCTAATTAGCATCTAAAGTTCTTGGACAACTGCCACAGATTCCTGGGAGCTGTCTACACCACCAGCAAAAATGGTTTTAGAGATGCTGATTGCCTGAAATAGTTTGGGGCATAACTAGTCCTTTTGCAGTGATTTTTATTGTATCCATGTAGCCACTCTGGCTTTTGACAAAACCCTTTTGGTGCATACCTGAGAGCTGTTCTCAGGAGTTTTGGAGGCAATGCTTCTGGAAAGATTGAACCAGTGGGTTTGCTCTAGAGTCTAACCTGAACTGCTTGGGATGATGCTGGGTGGGAAGTGTTTCGGTGTGTCGTTTTCACAGGTTGTATTAATTTTCTCTGGTAGTGCACTATTTGGTGAGTTGGTGAAGGGATTTTGGCAAGGCAGAGTTACAGTAATTCATTCCTTATTTGTTTATCTCTACAGTAATGTTATTATTTCCAGCTGCTCCCACAGTTTACATCAAACTCATCAATGAGTTTCAGCCATTCAGTCAAGGCTGTAGCCTCACTCAACTTCGGTCAAGCATTGATTCAATGATAATGCAGTTCAGTTAACCTGAGACTTTCACCTGTTTGGTTCAATTCCACTCCATGACATGTTCCTGTTTCTAGTTTTCTTCTGTAGCCTAGAAAATTACCTGGAGATTTTTGAGGCATAAATCCCATCCCTGACTGATTCAGGAGAGGCCAGACCACACTTTAAGAGATGTGCCATACTGTAAAGCAAAAGGGCACTGATTTGTCATCTCACGTTCTCCCCTCATTTGGTGGATTGTTTTTGCTGTATCTGAAATCCTGAACTCTGCAGCAGAGACAGGAACCCAAGGCTTATCCTGGGATGCATGAAGCACCAGGATAAGGTGGAGACTTTCCTATCAACCTTCCTCAAGCCCACTCTTAGATATATTGGCTGTCCATATGCAGCTCTAAGTATCATACCTTCATTAAACAAAAGCCTTTTGGCTCCCTGATGGGATTTCTCCACTGAACAAACTGGACAAAGACTTCTTTTGGGAAAGTCACAATACCTAGAGAACAGGAGTATCTAAACAACAGGAAGAAATGTAGCATCTATAAATATATTACCGGGAGTAGGGCTTCCCAGTTGTGGCATGTGCCCTGCTAGTGGTATGCAGAGGACTTCAGGATGACATGAAGGTATTTAATGAGTATCTGAATGCCTCTCCTTGCCCTAAGAAATATGGCCCAAGATGGAGACAGGAACTGCTGAACAGCTGCCTCTGCCATCTCTGCCTCCAGGTGAAACTTGAGCATTCTGGAGAGAAGCAGAGCTCCCCATGCTCTGCCTAGCACGAAGGAATACATACCTTTGGTCCAGAAGTTCATGATTTTCCTTCAAGGCTCGCCCCCTGCTTTTGTGCCCCAGTTGTAAATGTCAGGGGTCAAGCAGAGCCGCCGAGCATCTATGTGAAATCCTGATGAAGCGATGAGGCTTTTAAAATTTTCCCTTCTAACTGCATTTTCTTATATTTTAAATAAGCATATGTTAGCCTGGAGACTTCTGTCTTCTGTAGAAAGCTGTTAGCAACACTGTATATCTCACTCATTCCAGCACATTTTACTTCCCGCAAATGTTGACAACCCTGTGTGAAGCAATGAGGATCTGTGCTTCTGACCATCACCTGTCAAGGAGGAATTCAGAGAGGAAAGCCAAGAAATCAGGGATGAGGAATGGATGGGAGACACTATTTTGGCTCATTTGTTTCATCTGCCGAAGACAAACAGAGCTGCAAAACTGGCAGCAGAAGAGAGAGATATGACTCCCATTCCTCTCCAGTCAATCCAGTGAATAATTAATGCACTTTTATTCAGTATATAACAGTATACTTTTAACAATACATGCTACTAGTGCAGCTGTTGAAGTACCATCATATTAAAGATGCGTAATTAGATGAACTGCAGGAAACCAAGAACATGGTTAAAAATTGATGGCATGCTTTGGAGCAGCAGTGGTTGCACACTGTGCAGGCGTCAGGAAGCTGCCGTGAGCTTCTCCCTCCCGCTCCCCGTAAGAGTACTCATCAGAAAGAGGTGGCACTGGCCTGTTTCGGGAAAGTAAACTAACGAGGAGCAAAGAAGCCAAGAAAGGTACTCTCCTGGGCTTTATCACTGGCACTCGCTGTTGTGGCTAAACACCGGGGGTTACCGCTGCCGTCAGTAACAGTCCGCAGGCAGGCACCCAGGCATTTCTGCAGGTTTCCCTGCCGAGCTACGCCGGCCGCGCTGCCGCCCCACGCCCGCTGTCCCGCGGGGCGCTGGCGGGGCCGGGGGCGGGCCGGGGGCGGGGCGGCCGCGGCCGTTGTCGGGGCGGGAGGTTTGAACGGCGGCGCCGCCGAGGAGGATGAGGATGATGAGGAGGAGGCAGCGGCCGGGCGGGTCGGGCGCCGTGGGGCCGGTGAGTGCCGGGGCCGGGCCGGGCCGGGCCGGGCCGGGCCGGGCGGGGAGGGCAGGGCAGGGCAGACCCGGCCCGCAACCTCCGGTGCCGCGGGGGAGGTGTGGCGGGCAGTGCCCGGCTGCGGGCGGCCCAGGGGGCGGGAGCTGCTCTGTGTCCGAGCTTGGCGGGGCCGTGGTGGCCGCGGGCTGCCCGCGCAACGTGGCCGGGGGGCGGCCGTGTAGCCGCGCTCCGGAGGGACCGCGCCGGGGGACGCGGCGGCCGCCCCGGCGGAGCTGCTGCTCTGAGCTGGGCCCCCTGCTCACCCTCCGCAGGCTCTCGGAGGTGCTCCCTTGCACCTCTTTAATCTTTCAGCCACTGGTTTTCCGATTCATGAGAGCTTTTGTGCACCTCCGGTTGGTTACAAACCTTCTGAAGCTGAACTCGGGAGCGTCTCTGAAGCTGTGGCTGTCAATTGCCGCAAACCTTCATTCCTATGTCTAGCTACAAAGTGCCCAAGCTGGTGTCTCGGCTTCACAGCCCCTGGTTTAGAAGAGTACCTACTGCCTGGCTACTTGCTTACTTTAAATAGATACACTAGACTTACAGGGTTTAGATGTGAACCACTGTGGCAGTAAATCAGAAGTGTACCTTGGCATAAGATTCTGAAAACTTGTGATTAAGATGCCAATTAAATGAAGTAAAATTTCAACCTGTCCTTCCTTCAGCAGTATCTATATAATTTTTTTTGGCTGTTGTCGTTATCTTTGTTTGTTTGTTTTGTGACTGCATTACCTGTGTAATACTAGAAGTACATGAAATTTATTATACTAAGTATACTTAGGTGGGGAATACAAAGACACATTTTGGAAGTGTTGCTTAGGTAATTCCTGAGTGTGGGGCTGAAAATCCCAGCAATTGTTAATAATCTCGTCTGGATTGTGCTGCCACTGGTGGGGAAAGATGGACCCCACGAGGGAAACGGTGCATTAGTAGACAGCATATGGCAAAACAGTGCTGTGTCGTTCCTCCGAGTCCAGATGGTGTGCCTGTATTTTTAGAAGGAATGGGAGGGGAGGGGGAAAGCTGACCAATCTCTTTTGGTAGGCACAAAGAACTTCATACATTCTCAGATCAGGCTCCTAAGTTCTTCCTTCAGATGAGATTTATATGGTGTGGTTATTTAAACTCTGGCCCAAAAGCTATTTACTGCTAGTCCAGAATATTTCATGTGAGCCTGGCTAAAATACAGTGTGGACTGAATTGTTTGTGGTTCTGAAAGCCCCAGTGTGGATACATGCAGGTGCCCCAAACAGGAGTGTGTATTTCCTCACTGTAGTTCTGTACCAGGTGATAGATGTGGAGAGGAGCCGGGGCAGTGCAGAGGCCTGCTGTCCTGGGAAATATTAGGGGGAAGTATGATGTCATTCTTTGGAGCTTTGTAGCAGCTGATTTATTAGTTTAGGCTCAAAGAATAAGTAATTATTTCTTAGGGAGTGGTGTGGGCCTTGCTTAGATTTTCATAGCCATGTAGAATTTGACTCAGAAGAAAAGAAGATTGATGAAAGCTATTTACTGCTCTTTTTTTTTTCTTTTCTCCTGGGATGAGCCCTAAGGAAAAGTGTGAATAGAGAGGCAGGTGCTGAGAATGCAGAGGTGTTGGTGCCCTACTTTACCCTGCTCTGGCTGTGATTGAAACTTCGAAAAGAAAACCCATAAGGGGTAAAAATGGGATAGTCCCTGGTGCCATACTGGGTCCCAGGCTTTCATATATCATCTGTAGGGGATACCAGCAGAACCTCTATGGAAAATGTCTCTGATGTGAGCTTTGGGAGCTATTCACCACCAAACAACCATAAACTTGTTAATTTCAGAGGTAGCTGGGGCACTCCTGTTTAGTAATGAGGAAGTGTCACTCTTGACTGACTTGCAAAGTATTTGCAATGCAACCCTGCAATACCATGACAACATTCTGTTATTCACTCTGTTCTTCACATGTCAGAAATATTTGGTTTGCCCAGGGATGGCCACATAACAAGGTAATGTGTATCAACCATCAGTGGCATCTAGCAGGCCTTTGGGAGACAGCAAACTGTCTGTGATCCTTCACCTTAATTATATTCTGTCCTGGTGTGGATTGACCTCTTTGAAGTCTCAAGCGAGGAATAATGCACATTTATAAATGTTTTACGTGAAAGCAGGCAGGAAAAAGTTGACTTCCCAGAAGTTTTTATAAAACATTTAAAAAAGCCCACTCCTTCAAAAAACAGTGATGGTGAATTCTAGTGACTTGCCAGCCATGTTTAGTTTATTTCATACTTTGAATAAAAAGTGTGTCTGGCATGATTCCTGTATAGCGTTGAAGCTACCACAGCTGTTTGACTTTCAGTTTATGGGCTGAAGGAATCAAGTATTGGGACAGTCTCCTTTTTTTTTTTTTTTTTTTTTTTTTCTGCTGTTACCTGGATTTCTTATCAACTGTAAGAAAAAAACCCATATTTTCTTCACTATTTTGAAGACAGCCAAAGAGATAATGAGATTGAATTTCTGATTTAAAATATTTCAGACATTTTTCTCAGCTTAAAGTTTTTTTTAGTAGGGGTCACTGTGAAAAGCGGGTTGTTAATTCATAAGCTTTGTTCAGTTAGCCCTCTCTAGGACCATATGTTACTATTCGGTGAATGACACATGGAAGCACATAAATTTTTAGTAACTTTCAGATGGTACAGTGAGTTAATCTTGGTTTGGAATTTGCATGTATAATGGATATAGTAAATCTGTTATGTCCCATGTTTTACTCATTTGTTCCTGAAGAGAGAACTACCATTCTACATTCAGTAACCATTGCAATAGCTGTGCATAATTAAAACCTAGCGTTTTCTATCCCAACTGCAGAGCGTGTAAAAAATGGAGAATATTGTTAGTTGGTTTTTTGTTTAATCCTTTGGTTTTATTGCTTATCTAGGAATGTGACATCCAAGAGAAGATCAACTTTGAGGTCCGCATGCGAGAAGGCATCTGCAAACTGCTGGCAGCGAGCACGCAGAAGGAGCAGCTCCTGCGTGCGGTGAAGAACCTGATGGTTTGCAATGCTCGCATCCGGGCCTACAGGGCAGAGCTGCAGGGCCCAAAGGAGGAGCCCAGCCCGGGCAGGACTGAAGAGCAGTGAGTAACAGCTCACATTCAGAGGGAGCAGGATGAAACAGGCATTTACTTACAGGAGTTTTTAGCAGTCTGACTAGAAATGTGGATTTAAATCCTTCCTTATTTCTTCCCCCATATAAACAAATTCCTGCTGCCTTAAAGCATTAATTTATAAAATAATTCCATTATCTTCTTTTTGCTTTAGAAAATTAAATACAAGTCCTATTTTCCTGGATAAATTTTATTTTTGACGTTAAACTGTAATTCAGTATCAAATAACACAATAGACATATTTTCTTGATTACCCTTAGCATACAAAAAGGTACCTAGCCAAGTCTGACGGAACAAAACAAAGCTATCCAAGTCAGTATACAGCTGTTTGTATTTTTCATTCTTTGTATTGTTGTCAAGGGTCCTTTAATGACGGCCCCATCATGGTTAATTGGTACCCTCTGCTGGCCACTTGTGTTAACTACAGCGAAGTGATAAATGCAACCCTCAATGGGAAGAAAAGAAGCTGAAAATATTCTCACATTATAACTCTTGAAGGAGCTGAAGTATGTGTGGTTTATTTGAATAATGTTTTTTTTGGTCTAAATGGAATTTATTTGAGGTGCAATGTTCAGAATCGTGGTGCAGAGACACTGTTGCTTTCAGGTTATTAATTTAATGAAATACTATATTGCAGCTTAGCATAGAAACTCTCTGAGTACACGCTTAGCTCCAGTTAATTGTATCTGTAGGAGCAGTTCCACTACTTTTTGCTTTCAGAAATGTTGCCTTATAGGAGAAATTTGTTGGAGGAAAGAGCAGCATTTTCTGTCACCTATTCTGAAAGCTGATTTTAAAAACTAGCACGATATGTGTGGTATTCTGTAATTATTGCATTTGTACTGCTTTTTCCTACTAAAATAAGGACTTTTGTAGTGATTCATCTTGTATGAATCTTATGTTTTTAGTCTTATGATCTTATGTATCTTATGCTTTTAGTGATGGAATAATATCAAGTGTGAATATGTGCTGATTTACTCAGCTCCTTGTCTTTGATGTCAGCGTGCACAGAATGGTGATGGCACATGTCCAGAACAGGGCAGGGCTGTTTGGACATGTCTCTGAACAGCTGTATTGTGTGCTTGACTTGTAACTGCCATGCATTGCTTGGATTTCTGTCTGCAGGGGTCCTTGAGGTGTCTGTGGAGGTCGTTAGAAGAGATGCACAAGTTATTTCTCTATTGTTTAAATTGTGTCTTTGGTAGTTGATAGTCCATTTGGAGTTCTTTTCTTTTGATATTTGCTTCAGACCGGAATTTGTTTAAGGCTTAATTGTGGCAGAGAGAGAAAATTCTGGGGTTTTCTAGGGTCTGTCATTCGTGCGTTCTGAAGATATTCCAACTGCCTCTGGAAGTCATGATACTGGTAGCAGCTAGAAATTTTCATTTCATTAATAGAGGAGGAGGCAATTCTTTAAACAATAATAGAACCAGTAAATTAAGTTGCATCTTCATTGATGTGTACAGAAGGGAAAAATTGATAATGTTTTTGATCCTGTAGGATCTGGAAAAGACAAGGAAGATGAATCTACTTGTCTTTTAATACTCAGGTTACATAAGCTTTGGAGTAAAATCTTCTAGGGAATTTTTAAAAATGGTGGTGTACCTTCCTTCCAGATTATGCTTAAGAAACTAATGACTCATGTGTTAAACCAGAGATACCAAAATTAACTTTAAAGAAAAGCATTTGAAATGAGCTATAATATGAAAATCCTGACGCTTCTTAGTGTTTAAAGGGTTGAGTTTTAGATGTCTAAATGCACAGATCTCAAATCTCTTTTTTCTTTTCTCCTTTTTTGGCAGGTTTTCAGAAAATGGGACAAAAGACCGGATGGCATGCAGAGCAAAGGTTGCTATATCGGGTAAGAGGCTGGGTAGTCACTTAATTATAGGAGCTAATTAGCTGGACAGTGGCTTGTAATACAAACTATATAAACAAGTTGGTATTTTTTAAGTGTGTCTGTGGTTCAGAGGCATCAATCCTCTAATGCTTCAAGGGGACTTGTGCTTAAGTCTCACGTGGGCTTTTGAAGATCCTACCTTCTGTTTACATTTTGCTCACACGGCCTTCCACAGAGGGAAATACTTTTTTTTCTGTTTGCCACTGAACACTGAAAGCATTTCAAAACTAACTAAGTATGAGTGTGCTAAAAACTTTTTTCTCCTCACAACAGCAGACTTTGAAGTGATAGTACAGGGCACGTCTAACAAATTGAGAGCAGAATTATAACTAGTATGCAAATGCTATTTAGGCAATGCAGATTATGTTACTACAGCAAAGGTACAGTGGTATGGCTTCAATGCAGACCAGTAACAAGGATATTTAACAACCATTCCTGGTGGGCTGGTACGCTGTTTTCTAGCCTGTTCCCAAACTTCAGCACTGTGGATTTATTGCTTCCTTTGCCTGTACCAATAGTGGATGTTGCCACGTTCAGCATTCCTGTGGCTGTTCTGCCAGCTTTGCAAACAGATCTGATTGTGCTCCCCGACCTGCCTCATTAAGAATAAAATAATGTAGAACAGCTCACTACTGAAACTGTTTCAGTTAATTCTGCATATTTTGATGTATCTTTAAGCAAGGTAACTTCTAGTAGAAGAAGAGTGACGAGTACATGGTTCAGTAATGTTTTCTGCCAGCACAGCTGTTTGCAGAATGTGTATCTGTCTTTCCTCCTTATGGTAGTTGGATGAAAGCATCTGTTTGCCTGTCTGCTGTGGTTGCACCTTTTTTCACATTTGGAGAGCTATCTGCAGTGAAGACTTTAGGGTCATATAATACACTTCTGCTAACTTTAGAAAATCAGAGTTTTTTAAGAACTCTGTTTTTAGTATGAAAATTTTGTTCAGGATATGAAAGATTTAGCTTGTTTCTTTTGGTGGGAGAAGACCATGGAAGGGTGAAATACACCACTTTGTACTGGGTCCTGTCTGTTGATGATTCTGCCCTGTTACCAGCACAGTGGCTCTCAAACTGGAGGTTATGTCCTCAGAAGTGTGGCACAGATCAAGGTGAAGAGGAGGAAGAGCCAACTTGCCTCCCTGTGCAGCCCAGCCTGGGAGTGCTGGATGCTGCCGTGCCTTGCCCCTGTTCAGATACTCGCGCCAAGAAGCCTGGCCAGGTCCAGCTTACAGCAGGAAAGCCTAAATGTTGTTCTTGGCCTCTGCTGATTTATTCTTTCTATAGGTCACCTGTTATTACCTCCTGATTTTCTACCCCCAGTAATCCATCCACTTATAAATTTATTAGCGTGTCATATGGTTAGTACATGCCTGATGATGATTACCAAAAAAATAGGGCAGTCGTGACCAACACCAAAAGTTCGGGAAGAGCTATGCAGGACTACTGAGGAATATGCTCCTACAGAAAGCAACTATGTCAGATACTGTGTGGGAAGTGCATTCCTTAATCCACAGTTTTTCACTCTTCTATCATTTTTACTTATCCCCCACATTTTTGAATAAATTATGTAATTTATGTTATTGTACTAATTGATTTTTTTTGTCAGAAGACAATACATCAAATGTTTATCAAAAAGCATAATTATAATTTAAAGTAATTTTATAAAGGAATCATTGGGTTTAAACTTGATTAATTGTAGTATTTGAATGTAACCGATTTGCATCCACACAGATTTACAGCTCAGGGTAACTGAAATTAAGGTGTGTGAAAATTGATCTTTGTTTTTGATAAATGACAGCTCTTTCAGTCCAAGAATGAATTGAAAGCTGATTTACAAGTATCATGTTATCAATCATTGTTCAAGGATTGACTCATGATTTTCTGACTAAGGTGTAAATTTTTCAGCTAGCAAGATATTGAAAGCAGCATACAGAAGTAATCTTTAATCTAGTACTCTAATTGCTAACAAGGTCTATTGAGCGCATTAAAATTGTCATTCAGAGTTTGCTATGATTAAAGATAGAAAAAGCTTTTATTTGTTTTCACATATGAATGTAGATTTGAGACCTTTGTATTTTAGGAAAGAAACGTTCTGCGCTTTGTCTCTGACAGAGATGAATATATATATATTTAAAAAGTTTGAGAGAGACTTCTGTAATGATTTTAATGAAACTATTTCTCTTTATGTAAAACCCCCTATTTTTAGACATGCTTGCTATGCAAATGCATCTTTAGAAGAGAAAAGCAGTTTCAGTACACGGTGATGTATTGATTTTTTAGGAAGTTAGAAGTCTAAAGCTGTATGCTGGCAGTTCACTTGAAAGTTCAGTAGTTTTCATGAACACTCAAAAATAGATTAATTTGAAACTTTCAGTTTTGAAATAGCTTTTATAATAAGACGTCTCATAATAAAAATTAACTGAAATTTGAATTTTTCATTTAACATCTGAGACAGAGTGACTATATGCAGTTTCACTTCAATCAACAAAAAGTTTTGTGGGTAAACCCCTGTAGGAATGCATGACAACCTGATGCCAAAATACTGGCACTATTTTGCATCTTAGCATAATGTCTGGATTTTTCCATCAGCCTCATATGACGACAGCACTGGAGTCAGCAATGCTTCTTTATAACAACATTGAAGATTTTTGTCACAAGACAACTGAGCTGGTGCTGGTTGCTGCTGCCATCATGTGTCACTTAATATATTGCATATACTTTTAAACAGCACCCTTGTACTTCAGAAACCAGCTTTGAATTTATAAAGCCCCCACAGCATTTTTCTTTTAACAGGGGACTAATAAAAAACATTATATCTTAACCTGAGCCCTCAAAGCTGGAGGAAAATGTCACTTAATACTGTGTTGGGTTTAGTAGATAAATTGGAAAATTTATTGAAGAAAATACTTTCCTAATATTAAAATGACAGGCATGATTTAAAATAATGGTTCTGTAATTGCCTCTCTACAATGGTTCTGAAGTAGAAGGATATTTTCAAGTTAAGAGAAAAAAGATTTCTAAACTCTTTTTATGCCGACTAAGACAATTCTCGCTGGGAATGTGATTACAAGTGGTATTTTCTCTGTGGTTAGCAAAACAAGACTGAAGTGCTTGCAGCATAAGTATCCCAGTCTTTTCATTAAAACAGGAAGGCTTTCCTCGTGGAGTGGGATGAGCGGTTTCCAGCACAAGGCAAGCAGGGTTTTGGTTTGCATCTATGCATAATATTGGGCTCAAAGAATACCTCTCAGAACTATGTTACACAGCTTCTCTGAAATGTTATTTCAGGTACTTTCAAATGAGATTTAAAATATTCTTTATTCTAGCATAATTTCTAAACCGAAATGACACTTCAAGTTGAACTAATTATTGAATTTTCTTTTGATGTGGATAATAAACTTGGAATAATTATGCTGTTCTCTGGGTGGAAGGCCCTGTTACCACCAGAACATCAGAAAAAGAAACAAACTTTTTGTAATTTGTTTTGATCACAGATCTACAGTATTGACTATAACTTAATTTCCCTACCTTCTTTTTTCCCCCCTTTAGATATTCGAATACCATTAATGTGGAAAGGCTCTGATCACTTCAGCAATAAAGAAAGTATGTAAGATGTAATGAATTACTCTGATAAGCAATTGCTTATGCCTGTAAATTTAAACTGAATGAGGAAGTTCATACTCATTTCAACCTATTTTTTAACCTTCCATTAAGTCCATGTTTTACTCTTTGTTGTGTAAATGCTCGTAATTTGAAGTTGCTGGCTGTAGCAAGCTGAGTTAGTTCAAAGTCCTGTGGTTCTCTGTGTTTAAGCCTCACTCTCTAAAGAGCCCTCCTGAAGAAGAATTCCAGAGGAAGCAACAAAAAAATGTTGTATTAAATGGTTAACTGAGAAACTTCTGATTAAACACATTGTTCTATGTCTTGTCTGCATTTGAGAGAGTATATTGGAGGCTGTTTCCAGTGGGAAATTTAAATGAAAGTTGACTGTTGGTGTTGAGTTTATTATTGGATAGCCTTCAAGTACATGCATTTTGCTGTGTCATGGAGATTAATCCTAAATCTGTTCCAGCTGTCACCTGGCATTGATTTCACTTTGATTTTCAATAGGGTCAGAGGTGCAAAGCATGGCAAAATAGTCTAATCCTATGTAGCACATTCATAAAATGATACAGACTTTGGATCAAATGGTTTTTTGGGGTTTTTTTTTGGTGTAAAGTCAATTTTACTAAACAAAATTACATTTTTACTAATGTTTTTGAAGTTGCTAACACACACTATACCTGATTACTCAACTTTTTTTTTCTTAATAGAGGTAGCCATTTTTTCCCTTTGTGTATGTTCTACCTAGACAGCAGCTTTGATAGGTCAATTATCATAAAATCCTATGATAAAAATTTCTGGTTCGAAGAATTTGAGGGCAATTCCTTAGAGGTCTGAATTACCATTTTGTATAGTTCTGCTTACTGGAAGTGTTTAGTATTGTGATGTGCAATGTGGCTAATAAAAGCTTTCTCTGGCTCTCTCCAGAATCACAGCGCTATGCAGTGTTTTGTTTGTTCAGAATGGGAGCTGAGGTTTTTGATACTGAGGTGACTATTGTGGATAAAGCAATAACAGATATCTGTTTTGAAAATGTAACCATATTGTGAGTATAATTTACATCTGTCGAAGGAAGTACAAATATTGTTTTCTTTTGAAGGTGGATGTGATTATGAACAAGATTGGCTGAGGTCCACTAGGTTTTGCTGTGGGCAAAGGAATCAGTAGAGGCTCTGTTCATTTTAGTGGGTGGAGAATCTGGAAGGCTGGTTTTTGTGTACAAAATGAGGCTGGTTGTAGATGTGCTAGTTGATCTGTATTTCTTTTCATTTTAGCCCTGCTGAATCATTTTTCTTTATATAAAGAGATAAACAAACTTACATCTCCAGGACAGCATTAAATCAATGCTAAAACCTGAAAGCATTATGACAATATAGGTGTAAATGTTGCACCAAGTGTTTCAGTGTTATTCTGTCCAGCAGGTTACAGTCTCTATCCTCATGTAACATCTCATGTTGTTACACCTACCTGAGCATGTGCTTGACTCCACTCCCTGCCTTTATTTTTTTATATCAACAATTTAGAGTCTGTCTCCTGAGGAAGACTGGCTAGAAAGCTAGAACTACCAAAAGCTTTAAATCAGGATCCTGAAAACTGAGTTTAAGTCAAATTTTAAGCACTCATGTTCAAGTTAAGAGTGGGGACAAAGATTCAAATCTCCTTCTTCACAGATATGAGACTTGACCATTATAATTTTCTGTGGAACACTGGAACAAAAGCAGAAAAGGCACCCTAACTTGCCTTTTATCCCCCAAGGCATAGAAAGACTTGATATAAAAGCTTTTGGGATGATTTTATTACGGCATCTGTGTAATGACATTATTTGTACCTGAAAGATGAGGTTAGGCTTCTGGTTTGATGACTAAGCTTGAGAACAAGAGAATCAATAGAACTGAAAACTGAGAAAGACTGTGGGCCAGACAATGCAGCAGTAGGTAGTTAAGTTGTGAATGACAGCTTTTATTAGATAGCATTTTTTTTTCAGTAATTTGAAGGGGATGGGGTGCAGCTAAGATATCTTTCAAACAGTTCAATCTGATTTAGGACCATAAGCAGGCACAGGTTTTCAATCATGGGATTTTTGTGTAACAGTAGAGGGCGGATTTAAGTGTGTTTGAATGTGTTGCCTGTGTATTTCCATAACATGGGGGTTTTTTCCGTTTTTAACCTAAACGTTGAATTTCCTGTTTGTAATTGTTTATGGCGCAATTATAACATCCATCTCATGACCTCAATGCTAAGTTACTGCTGTGTACTCTAGTCCTTAATTCCATATTAACGTGTGTCTGCGCCTGAATCTTATGGCATTGCTTCCCTTGATTAGAAATATGTTATTTAATCTATAAAGTAGCAGCAACATTCCTTGGCTCCGTGCACAGTTTGTTAACAAACGCTCTGAAATCTTCTCCTCCCCCACTTCAGTGATGAAGCAAGCCCAGATTTCCAGGTGAAGGTTGAAGTGTATAGCTGCTGTACAGAGGAGTCTTTATATATAACAAACACTCCTAAGAAACTGGCAAAGAAACTTAAAACGTCCCTCAGCAAAGCTACAGGGAAGAAACTCAAAGCTGCACTGGAGGAAGACAGCATTGAACCCCTTTTGCCTGCTGACCCAGCCATCCAGTAAGCCACATATATTGATATTCTGGTTTTATAGCTTTTACAATAGAAGTAGACCAAAGATTGTAAATTTTTGGCAAACTGCCAAGAAACTGATTCTTTCTCTAGTTGCCCATGTGAAAAAAAATTTACATTTTAAATAGGAAATGAGAAAGTAGGTGTGAATTCCAACCATGTCGCTGAGCCTTGGGGCCTGGTTCTGATCTTGAAACATACGAGCAGCCTTTATCTTTGTGCTCCACAGCCAGACAGCTGGTAAATCCACTATTCTTTCCAACCTCCATAATATTTTTAGTTTGATCTCTAGAGGAAGTTGAGCTTGTACGGTCTGTCTGTGTCTCTCTGTCCACCTACTTCTCCTCCTCCCCCCTTCCCCATTTACTTCCTTCCCCATACTATTTTTGCACCTAGCCAGTGTTGCTTGTACTTGACAGACAGGTAGATATGTCTAAAAGTTACAAGTTGTGTGAAATAACAAAAAGTGTGTATGTAGGCAGGAGAAACCACTCCAGTACCCTCTGCCCTAATTCCACGTGCCAGCTTTTCAGTAAAACTGGACTGCCAAAGGCACTTTATGGTTACGGGCTGCTTAACAGGAGATTTCTTAATTGACTTTAGCACAGAACAGTTTTCAGTGTTCATAGGCATAAGTGCTGTT
The DNA here is from genome assembly GCF_000738735.6 of Corvus cornix cornix. Classification (NCBI taxonomy): domain Eukaryota; kingdom Metazoa; phylum Chordata; class Aves; order Passeriformes; family Corvidae; genus Corvus; species Corvus cornix. The sequence goes on along the minus strand of NC_046336.1, from coordinate 30,144,874 downwards.
CCCAGTAATTTACCTGTGTCCTTTTAAAAATTAACTGCCTACTAATATTTTCCAGCAACTTTAATTTCATTGGGATTTAAGCAGACCAAATACCTAATTTGAAAATACTAATAGCATTTCTTTATTTTATTTATTTATATTTTTTTAGAAAGCAATTTTTTCAAGGAATTACTTTTTTTTTGGCAGCTGACAGTAAAGAATCAATGCTTAACTCTTGCCAGGTGTTGAGTGTAGTCTTAGTCTAGCTTCATATATCTATTTCCCAGGATTTTAAAAGGAAACATTCAAGCATATTCCATCTTCGTTGAACTGATATTACTGTAAACTGATATTGCTGTGTGACTCAAAAATAGACATCCGAGAGATCTTATCCACAGAGCAAAACAGATTTTATCACTAACTTTCCAGTGGGTTCCACCTAATGACAATGTATTTTTCAATCTGCATCATGTCAGGTGGCTGTGCTTTCCACCAGCTTCAGCTGGGCCATGACACACTATCATTAGACACAGTTTGAATCAGATATAACCACTGGCTTCTTTGCTTGAATATAGACTGCCTGGCTTTTAAGGAAGAAGCACCAGTAGACAATTTAAACAGCTGCCTCCTCCCCTGGGTTTTGCTTTTGGTTTCTCAATTGAATTTTCCTTTCCTCCATCTTGGAAGTTTGTTGTTTCTGCTGTAGATAATCATCTCACAGTGACTATTACTTTCTTAACACAATTAAATGAACAATGAAGTGTTTAATGATGGCTTTGCTGGGTGATTAAAATAGTTGTTTGGAAAGAAATGGGTTATTATAAGCAGAAAATAAGTTGTCCAGTTTTTTTAATGGGTTTTCCCCTAGGATTTATATTAGTTAGACCGTGGTATGTAGCCCTTATAAAGGGGAAGAGACTGCAAGACTACAAGAGATCTTTCAAGTATTCCCTGAGAGTTTTACCAGTCCATCAGGGGAAATTAAACTGCAACAAAAAAGTGAACTTTCTATATTATGCGAACACCTTTTCTCTGTAGATTTCATTTGTACAAGCCTTTTTCTTTTCAGTGCACACATGAGTGATATTCTCCGTTTCCCAAAAACTCTGTGATCCCTCTGTTCCAAACTTCTTGGCTTAGAAACCTCTCTAGTTAGTGAGGAAACTGTCAGACTTGGAACTTCTTGAAAGAGCATAGTGACAAAGGGCTTGATTGGTTGCTTAGGTTGGTTAATTTGAGTTATACTGATATTCTCTCTTAATTATCCCTCTTTTAGTTTCTTTACAGTCTGTTGCCTGCTTTGTTTTTCAATTCTAGCTTAAATTTTTTTTTTTTTTTACATTTTTCATAGCAGAAAAAATATTCAGTGCAGTTTTACTATTAAATGCCAGTGTAACTAGGTTGCTCTTTGGATAAGTCGCTGGAGAGTCTCCCTCAAGTGCCTGCTCATTCACTTGCAGAACTGGCCTACACATGCACTGGTGGTTGTGTTTGATGTATTGTCCTCCACTGGGCTGAAGGTGCAGCAGCTTCCGTGTCCTGTGTTTGAGTTGGCAAATGCCCAGTGATATTTTGCTGGAAGTACACAGTCTAATCTGGTGGCCTCACTTTTATGGTTGGGTTCTTGTTAGTACCTGAAGGTTATATTTGGTTTTACTGTCTATTATTTAAGATCTGATTGAAAGGTGAGCATATTGAATTCTTTTTTTTTTTTTTTTTCACTCACAAGTCTTCCACTCACTCCTTCACTCGCTTTGAATGAATGAACTAAGATTGGGATTTCTAACATTGGGTTTAATATTCAGCAACAGATTCTGGAATTGAAGATGTTTTAATTAACATACATTGATAGAGTGTTATAGTTACACCTTCCCACACCGGGGTCTGTGTGGAAACTTCAGTGCCTCTGTCTTTTGATCAGTAAACAGATTAAACAACGAGCCTTTGCCACAGGCATGTTGTGAAGATGAGCTGATTTTTTTTTTTAATGAAGTTGTTACATGGTAAAATACTATAGATATGCAAAGTACCGAATGAGATGCAGCAGGCAGACTATTCTTTGTTATACAAAGAAACTGCCATTTAAGGCGGTTAGCTAATTCTGTGAAATGCAAAGGAAAAATACAGTCAAGAATCCTGATTAGCCAGTTAAATCTGAAAAATATTTGTAGATAAAACTTTTCTAAATTATACTGCAGCTGCCTGAAAGGAATGACTTGTATTTTAGAATGAAAATGTTACTGTGAAGCATATTTTAAAAGTGAAGTAGCTATTTTTTTTGGCAAGGTTGTTGTGGTAATTAGTCATGCTTTAGAAAAAAAAAGTAACTTTAGAATCAGCACAGCAGTTTTATCTGTGAGAAGAAACTGAACTTTATGGTACAGTTTAAATAGAATGGTAATGCATTGCTCAGCTGCATGGTCAAACATAATCAGTGGAGAACCTTTTGTTAGGGAACAGTCTAGCAGGGAATATATACAAATGCTGATGAGTTTTTGTTGAGATTGCCCTCTTGAAGTGCTTCACAGCAGTGGTTTTTCACCCAGAACGTGATACTGTATTTAATTTTCTTTTTGTTCCCTGGAGACAGATACATAACAGACCTCCCCTCTAACAAACTTCCTACTTTTCCTCTTTCATTAGGGTTAGGGGGAGGTAGACATTCTCCTTGTTTATCTGCAGAGCCAAAGGTCCGAAAACTGTATGTTTCCACTGTGCCAGTAAGAAAAATAAAATTTGAAAAATACTAAGATGGAAAACTATTTTTGGTGATTTTAGTTCAATAGCATCTTCTCAGCTTTTATACTACCAAGATTTCTTATGTTCTGCTGAAGATATGTTGAGGAACTTGTGCTAGATCCTGTTGGGGAGAGTAGTTAGTGATTTGGAGGGGTTTGTTTTCTTGTGGACTTTGTTCTAACTGCCATTAGCTAGGTGGAATTCTTACTGCATTGCTGGACTGTAAATCTGTTACTCGGTCCGATGAGTATTTTAGGGAAAAGGTTAAACGTACTAAATTTATACCAGTTTATTCCAAGAATTGCATTCCACAATTGCACTGTGCTGAATTGTAAGAGTGATACTTTTTTTCCCTAGGCAAAATACCAAACTAAGATAAAACATTCTGAAACCTGTAAGCCAATAAGTGAAAAAAAATCCTTTATGCTACAAAACTGACTGTAGGATTTCTGCACAGATTTCTGCATGTGAATAATCAATCTATTGGATCCTATTCAAAATACATTATAAACAACTGGTCTATAAAGTGTAGTCTGCATAGGCAAAGCAAAAGAGCAGGGCAACATGGAGAAGCAGTATAAAGCCTTTTAATTTTTAACCTGTATTTTCAGATAAAGTTTGTCATCCGTTTTTCTATTAACTATAGGAATTTTTGAACCTATTGCCAAATCTTACTGCTTTAGGCCTAGGAATAAGAGCTGTAATGCTATTGGAAGTAACTTGGTGTCTGACTAGAGGAGAGAGGTGCTTTGAGCATCCAGAGGGTGCAGAGAGTTTGGATAGCGCAGCCTTTACCCCTGGGTTTGGCCCCTCCTGGCTCTTCAGGAAGCACGAGCCCAGCTCGTAGGCAGTGGCCACATGAGAAGTCTCTTGGCCAGCAGGTCCCAGAGAGGAGGCAACAGAAAGAGTTGTAATGAATGATGGCATTGGCCTGGAAGTTGTGGGGTAGGAGGAACTGGAGATACACACGTGGAGGCAGGAGGTGAACAGACTGCGGAACAGAGAACCAGAGATACAGGAGCTGTGTGGGAAGAGGTTGGGGGGTGGCAGTCTGCGGTCACTGACAGGTGCTGCCGTGCACCTTGGTGTTCCCTTGTACCCAAATGTGGTATCTCAGGCATGTCTAGACCTGAGCAACATCAAGCAGAAATGTCCTAAATGTGCCATTTCTTTCACATTTAGTGGTGCAAAGTACAGTTTGCTAGCATACACCACTTTGGGGCTGGAAAGCGCTGAGGACAATTTCAGGACCCACAACCTTACCATTACAGGAAATGGTAAGTACATATGGTACCAATTTAAGGAAATAAAAAGCCAGTAACATTTTGCATTAAACTCTTGTAAACTAAAGAGCTTAAAGAGATTATTTTTCTTGATACTCAATATAGAACAACTTTAATAAAATATTTAACGGCTCTAAAGCAGGCATCTGTACACAGCTGAATAAACTATAAGTTGAGTAAAATTTCAAGTCCAGATGAAAAATGTAATTCTTTTGGGAGTTCCTTCTGTCATTTGCATATCCGTCTTATGTGAGTTGTAGTTATATACAAATTATTTCCCCTTCCTCACAGCCAAGGAAGGGTATCAGAACGAAGAACAGCTTGTTCCTCTGTAGTCAGAAGAAAAATTGCTTCAGTTTGGTGAGGTTTGTTCAAGGCCCAGATTTAACACAGGACTTAAGTGTGTGTGCTTGTAGTCTGTGCTGGCTGCTGTCCTTCAGCTCTGGGGCAGCACCAGTTGGGAGCAATTCAACACCATGGGGGACTGATTATACTGCAACTGATGGTGGTGTTTTCACTTTTTGGTACTTTGTCCATTATTTTCTGCAAGGACAGTCCCTCCCATAAGCCATGCTCCAACTGTTAACCTAAGGCATGGGACTTTCACTATTGCTTCTGGGAACTTAAATCATTTACTGGGGTAAACTTGACCTCAAAGGGAATTTCCTTCTTTACGTTTCAGTAATTCTGAATAAGTACAGATTTGAAGATTTATGGGGCATTTATTTCTTGAAGTGTTGGATGAATAATTCTGAGCACCTTTGATATTTGTAAGCCTTTCTTTATTAGTACTTTATATTCTTCTTGAAGTTCCTTTTTCTGACATTATTTACATAATTTTGTCAGGTGAGAAAGGACATATCTGGATATTTTGGTTCATCACAAGCAGTTCTAAACCATGACCAAAGACAGAGTCACATTAATGGAATGTTGCATTACCTACTTTTAATTACAGAAGAGAGAGCCTATAGCATAGCAGAGCTGAGTGATTCCAACTCATTAGAAACTCCTTGGAACCCTAAATGCTCTTCTAGTGCTGAAGGCAGAAGTAGATACAAATTCCAAGCCTTATTAAAACAATCTGAGCAAAGTGCTCATGTACAAATATAGCTGTGTGCCACAATGGGATGGGCTCAGGGATCATACTAGATGAGAGCGTCAGTGTACTTACCTTTCAAAGTGTTTTAGCTCTGAAATGAGCTGTATTTTATGTAAAAACACCTCTTTTTTGCAGAACAATATTGCCATTTTTACTTGAAATTATTTTGGAATTTACTATTTTTTTCCAATTAAAAAACACTTCCTGAAGACTAAAAATTAGTTTTAGTCTAGTCCTACAGGATTAAATCTCTTTTCTTAAAGTATGAAAATATGCTTATTTTCACTCACGATCTTAATGTAAAAACAGATGTAGAAAGCTAAACTATAAGTTTAGGGCAATTGATCAGAACTGAGTGTTTGTCTGCCTTTTGCCTTTTTCTTTCCCCCAGAGGAATCCTCTTTTTGGCTGCCCCTGTATGGAAACATGTGTTGCCGTTTAGTTGTCCAGCCCTCCTGCATGGCCAGGGATATGATGGCAGGATTTCTAAACCAGCAGGTAAGAAGACCTTGCTTGTGTTTGCATCCTGGGCTGTTAATAGCTGTCACTAAGAGTCAATTGTTAAAACCTTTGCTTTTGCCTGAAGTGGTTTATTGAGAACTGGTGTTTTTTCCTGTTCTACTTAGAGCAAGGGGGAAACTCTCTCATGGCTGCATTCACAAATGGTGCCTTCAGTGGCTGAGCATGGAGAAATCAATGTTTCTTTGGCATGAATGATGTAGGTTGTTAGTAAAGATCAAGTACAACTCTTGTTTCAGAGTTGGTTTGCACTGGTACTTGACGGCATCAGTCCTAATAATCCTGTGGCTCTCATCCTTGTACATAGCCCTTGTTGTGCTGGCACAAGAGTTCATATCACAGCATGGTGAATCAGGCTGGTGAACCGAGCCATATTTAAACTCATCCCTTCAGAAATTATTCATCTGAACTCACTTTACTTCTCTATTTTGGTTCGTTGCACAACTAGGCATATGAGAAGGTGATAGTAGAGCACCAGAGGGTCTGGGTCATTTGTCAGGAGTGCTGAATTACAGGCTTTAAACTGGTTGTGAAACTGTTATGTTTTTATGAAAGCTGTTCAGAAAATTCGTTTGAGAAAGTGGAATTCTAGACAAACGTCTTTGCTTGACATTTGTTGAATGTACTGTGTATTCCCAAAGTGTAATACTCTTTTTATTTCTATTATTGTGCAATTGCTGTAGCTAATAAAGGTGCTTTCTTTTTTACAGTAGACACCAGATCTAGATTTCGTTCTGTGTGAACCAGCAGATTCTGTACTGTTAGTGTCACATGGCAATAAATCTGCAAAAACTGTAAAACACCAGAAGACATTTGAAGTACTGCTAATGTTTCAGAAATCAGTGACTGAAATGTTCTGTAACAAAAAGTCTTTGTTGTAGGAATGGATTTGGTGTGGCTAAGTTTTGACCACTCAGGGCTGATACGTGTACACCTTATTAATATGGTTTTGTTTTAGGTTTATGTTTGGCAGTTTCTGACTATTCTTCCCTTTAGCAAATGGTAGGAGGTCTAATGAGCTGGAGGAGGCTGTATTGTGTACTGAGAGGTGGCAAACTCTTTTGTTATTACTCACCAGAAGAAATTGAGGCTAAACTGGAGCCAGCATTGACAGTTTCCATCAACAAGGTAAAATTGGTTGTATGGGGATTTTTTTCTTTTGGTTGTTGGGGTTTTTTAATTTATTGGATTATTTTGGGGAACATTTTTTTTTGGTTTAAGAAATATGTGCAGTCATTTGGGCTCTAAGCTGCTGGTACGCAGAGTGCCCTACAGGTGAAATGAGGGTGGGATGTGCTTCTGTGAAATTTGCAGTCCCCCAGCAGAAATGTAACATTCCTTAGCTGTGGATGTAAATTCCTTCTGTTGCATTAGACTGGTTAGCATAGAGGCAAAAGGGAGGGTGTTTTTCTATAGAAAAACTAATAACTTTTTATATGATAGTTCTGTAAGACAGCCCTTGGAAACGTATTGCTTACAGTCCCCTAGCAATGTTCTGGTAGACTTCTGTCCTCAGCAAGGTGGAATTCCAACAAAAGCTTTTTTGTTGTTATGTGTTATTTAGCCACAGTCTTAATTAGAAGGAGAGCTGGAAAATTTTTCAAAATATTTCAGTGCCTTAAAATAAGCTGCTTTTCTTAATGCTGGTTTTGTCCAGGGCACAATAACTTTGGAAGCTCTGTTCTCTAGGATGATATTATTGCTGTTTTTCATGCCCTGATTGAAAAGCCTGGGCTTAAAACATAAATTTAAAATGTTGCTTACTATTTGGCCAAAGAAACAGTAATTAATCTGAAGTAATCTGAACGTTATCGGAAAGACCTTCTAGAATGGCAAGCATTAGAGAGAACAGATGCTCTCAAAAACTGGTTTTGGTGCAGGCATCAAGGGTTAATATCCCATAAGGATGGGCAGAGGAATTGAATGTTATTTGCAATCACATAGCTGAGTTCATCTTACATAAGTAAATAGACACATTTGGAAGCTGTGTTAAGCACAGGTCGCTGTGGATTCCACTGCTGTGCTGCCGTGAGCGCTCGGTGCCAGCACTAATTCCGAGAGAAGCGTTCCTGGGCCCGGCTGCTTGTTCAGCTGCTGCTGTGCTGTGCCAGGGCAGGCACGGGGGCAGCTGACGGAGCGATTGCACAGGGCAACTCATGGGGGTTAAAGTCACTTCGTCTGGGGCAGGAGGACGCTTGGCTTCAACTGTGCTTCCCTTTAATCTGTTCTCTTACCCAGCTCATTACATGGCTGCACAAATGCTTGTGTGGTACAAGCACGGGGCTCAGCTATAACTGGGAACGTGAGGGGGCATGGGGTGACAAAGAACTGCTTCTTACAGCAGCAGTATCAGCTTTTGGTGGCTTCAGTGTTCTTGGGAGAGATGCATTCTCCTTCAGAGTGAGACTGATGTGGAACCCAAACATTTAAATGGGTCATAACCATGTGACCTGTTTGTGTTAAGATGTTTTTTAATTGCTAAGATTGAAATTGATTCCTTAAATAAAAGTACCTTTTTTCCTAGTGCTATTTTTTTCTCCCAACTGTTCATACATTTACATTAAATAAATATTTATACTGTGATATATATTTAAGTAGGTTTACTTGCTTACCTCTTCAGTCACTTTCAATTTCACTAGTCAGCCTCTGCCATAATTCTGTTTTCCAGCTGTTCGCAGTATCAGTTAAGAAATTGTAAACTTTAGTAAATTATAGAATGACTAAATCATTCTAAAACGTGACAGGAATATTTTTTAAAGTTATCTATCAAGCTGCCTCATATCTTTCCTTAGAGTTTTCTGGTTTAGTCTAAATTCCAATTCTGCTTTTCCTTTTAAAATAACCATATTGTTCTAAGATATTTTGCTCCTCCAAGTAACCAATGCACTTAGAACCTGAAATCCAGTTTGATAAGCCTTTGGTGAGAGACTGTCCTTATGTTTGCAGGGTATCCTTAAAGCTAACATGTAGAAGGTACATGATTTATGTATCTTACACCATTTTACGAAAATGTCAGACTGTGGGAGAATGACTGTGAATCCTTCTTCAATTTAAATTAAAACTAGAAAAAAAGAAAATGCAATTGAAAACATATTTGGATACTTTACTACTTAAACAGTTTCTCTTGAAACTAACTTAATGCCTGCGGATATTTTTTGATTCCTTTGTTATGAAATTTCTCTTACGGATTAAATGAAAGCAGACTAATCATATGGGCTTGTCTGCTACATGTTGTTATAGAAACAGCAATTTCGAAGTGAAAGTTGAGATCGAACATCAACTCTAGACATTCTAACTAAAATCTCTTCGAGTTGTATATGTGGCATTTTCATTTGTAATGTGAAGCTGATCCTTTATATGTAATTTAAAGATACTTTCTGAGAAGTAATGAAATCATCTGAATTTATGAGAAATTCTCTGGAAAATGTTCACACCGATAGCCGTATTTCCCATTCCCTTTGAATTGAGACTTGAAGAAGCCATTAAGACCAGCAAAGTCATTACTTCAACTTTAGATGACTTCACTGCTACTGCTGTTGAGCAAGAATGGTTCTGCAGTTCCTATTATGCAAGTGCTACTGTTATTGTTCCAGCTAAATGTGACTATAACGTATTATATTGCACAACTAAGTAGGAAAAGAGAAATGATATTTTCTGTAGCAAAGAAAATTTACTGGAATCCAATTTGAAGAAATATTCTTTATGGGCCAGTTCCTGAATTTTTTTCAAGTTTTCTTTAGTTGGAAATAAAAAATAAAGGCCTAGCCTACACCTGATAGCTTAGCAAATTGGTGCATGTGCCAGCAGTTCATGCTAGTTGTTCAGTGTTTGGAATTCATAATCTATTATGTTTGGTTCATAGATTATAAAAGTTTTTTTGTGCCATGGGTGCCTGAAACTTCAGGAATTCTGGGATGTTGCCTGTAGTCCTGCGCATATTTTTCCCATGCAGTCTTTGTCCTGGGACCCTGCAGTCAGCAAGCCCAGGACTCTCTCTGTGCTTTTGCTGATTGCTGAGGGGAGCAGGGTGAGGAGCAAGTGTTTGCAGCCACAGGCTCAGGGCTCATGGGAACACTGCTGAGCAGTGCAGCAGGAGCAGAGGGACAAAATCAATCTGGAATTACCTTTAATGACAGTCCTTGTTGGTGCAGGTCTTCTGGCTAGGTCAGGGAGCGGACTTTGTTGGAAAATGTGGCGATGGTTGCAGCAGCACAAATTCAAGGGAACCATGCATATTTCTAGGGAACCAGGGAATTCCTCCTTGGGCTGGAGCAGAGGAATATGGATACGAGTTCTTGACCATGTGAGCTTTTAGGGAGCCAGCAACATGAGCAATATTCACTGTACATGTTGGGGAACTCCAGCATGGAGGAATGAGATCAGCCCTGAAAATATCCGTATTCCCTGTAGTAAGGACTTTGTCCCACTGGTTGGCTTAGAAAAGCCTTCCTACCTGTGAAAATATATTGGAAAAGCATAGACTAGTTAAGGGCCTCCAAATGTCTGGTATCTCATATCCAGAGAGTTTAGTCCTGCAGTTGCTTGAAAGAGGTTGTGGATGCAGGCTGGGGAAGCAGATAGAACACCCAGATCCTTGTAGCACGCATACTCAAATTGAGCAGTTTGAAAGCTGCTTTATTGGCCCCCTGAAGCTTCACAAAAGGCTGGCTGGTCATATATTGCTATCATCTTCTCCACATTTTCAACTGCTGCATTTCTCCCAAGATCAATGGCACAGATATCCTAATATTTCTTGTCCATGTCATACTCACACATTGTACTGACCAGCCAGTGGCCATGAGGATGTCACATAAGTACAAGCTCACAAAACAAGGAAGGGACAAAATATCAGCTAATAGACTGGATTTGGTCTTCTGCATTAATGTGCTTGAAAGCCATAATTTCAAATTGAAACATAATTCCCTGCTTGCCTAAAACAAACGTCATGGAAATTATTAAACATTACAGTAGAAACCAACACATGAACAGGTTATACTTGTTTCCAATGTTGTACTGTTTTTTCTTGTTTTTTTTTTTTTTTGTACTAAAAACATGAAGGGAGTTTGTTATATTTGATTTGTTTAATCTTAAAATAGATACACAGAACTGGGTCTCTAGGTTATTCAATATTTTTCTTAAGAACTGTAGTTTGTTTTGATGTCTTAAAATCGTCTTTATAACCAGTGCTTCTTAGTGTGTCAGGACTGGCTTAGCAGGAAAGTGTTGTACCTCAGCAATAAAAAAAGTTCTCTCTCTCTATCTCTGTCTCTTCTTAGCTTAAAATTTGAGCTTTCTAGAGAGGTGCTATCAGGCAAAGAGATTTTATTTGTGGGGAGAAATATAGAATAAGGTTGTACCATGTATTTTTCCCTTTTAGTCTTTCCCTGTCTTCAAAGAAATAATCTTTTGCGTAAAGAATATAAAACTGGCTTCAGCTTCCCCGTAAGAGTCACTTGAGTTCAAGATTCAGCTGTTTTCCTGTTGCCATCCACCGATTGTTCTGGTCTTTACAATTGCTATAGCAGAGTCGGTTCAGGTTTTTTAGAAGACTGGGAAAGATATTATTACAACATGGTAAAATAAAGCACTTTTTGTGGTTTTTTTTTTTTTTGGGGGGGGTGGTTTTTCTGTTGGTTTTTGTTTGGTTTTAATAGGTTTTTGTTGGTTTGGGTTTTGTTTTTATTAAGTGGAACTGGGCATGTCGTGTAATTCACCCAAGCTTGGTAAATTCATCAGCCCATTGCTGTAATGGCATCTTGTATGACTCCTGAAATATTCAAGCATCAGATATAGATTGTTGCTTGAGGATTTATCTCCTTTGAATAATACCACAGTTGTGGGATAAAACCTGCAGCAAACATCATTAAATAAACTTGTGTGTACGGTATGCTTGAAGTTCTTACCTGTCAAATGTTAATCTACTTGATTTCATTTTTTTGCTGGTATCTATGGTTACCTGAGTTAATGGGATATAGAGCACTTATGGATGAATTACTTCATCTCCTATTTTTAGACAGAAGAATTTAAATGAGCATATCCATCAGATATGCTACAAGCAGCTGTTGGTATTTCAAATGGTTACTTCAGTTATGCATTTAAAATCTGGGGAATGGTCTGTAGAATAATTTTTGTTTTTCTGAGTATCAGAACTAGGCTTATCCCCATGGGATCCCATGCGTAAACTTAATTTCTGTAGTTGTATGTTTAATGCCTTTAGCAGATGTTTGACATTTGGTTGAGTTGTGTAAAAGGGACCTGGTTGTTCTGTCCCCACTGTATTTTGAGGAATGCCCTGAGGCCACCTTTGTGGTCAGATTCACCGTCCATCCAGACAGGAGATGTTCGAACACAGCCCTGGCTGTGATTGTTGGCTTCCTTCAAATCCTGGGCACTGCCCATGCCAGGAATATCCTTGTGTATTCCTGCACAAGGCAGGGGGGCACTGCACGGTCTTGCTGCATGTTTGGTGTCCTCATGTCCTGCCAGGGCTCTGGGGCTAGCCAGCTGTAGGGGGCCAGCTGGCACCTGGGCACCAAAACTCATTACTGTGCTCTCCTGGGCATGCCAGAAACCTCTCAGGAGCAGTGTTGTAATGGGCTGCTGCTTGTTCAGTCAGGTCGAGTTGCATGTGCAAAGATACTCCCAGGGCTTCTGCCTTACTTCTGTAAATAAAGTGATGTTAATTGTTTTAATTTGCTCATCATGTTGTGGTGAGCAGCAGTGTTGACCCAGTTGTGTTCTGGAATTCTTTTAGTTGTATTTTAGCCAGACTTAAAACTTTTAGCATTTTACACACACACAAAAATAATTGTTAGGGATAAGTGTTTTTGGTTTTTTTTTTTTAATTGTAGTAATGCCATAACAAAGAAAGTAAATACTCTGAAAATACCACTGGATCTAGTCTAGAGCAATTGAACTATGTCCCTGAACACAAGGAGAAACTTTGGCTCCAACAGTGCTGCTGTGTAATCTGAGAGCTTTTCTAACTCTAGCTGAAGAGATTTTATAGACTTGTTACACTTCTTGGATATATATACACATTTAATTATTTCTACGTAGCTCTCCCTAATTAAGGTAAAACTAAAATATCTATTTTTAAATGGCAAATAGGGTGGTTTTTTTCTCTTAGAGCAAAATCTTGTGTTCTAGTAGAACTGTATGGGGTACTGCTCCAAATGCCCCTTTAAAGGTGGCCTAGGTAAGTTTCTTTTTAATTTTCCTGTCACTATTGTATTAGCCCTGAATGTCCTGATTCGCTAAGATGAAAACAAAATGGATACAAGTTTACAATGCGGTGGGTAAACAATGGCCCACAGAAGCACAGTAGGAGGTGTAAATAGTAGCTGTAATAACGTGGTTGTCCATCTGAATGTTTGGAGAAAAGGAACTGCTTGCTGTTATTGTAGATTATTCCCTAAACTGCTGTGGAGAAGAGTGAGCAGTGTGAGATTAGCTGGTGAAGGTAGAGGGAGGGATAACACAGAATTACAGTACATTCTGTAATTCAGGACTGAACTGCAGTAATTGTGTTCTATTCCCTTATTTTTTGTATTTTATGTCATTTTAATAGTTTTATGAGAAAAAAAATTTATAATCAGTTCCTGACATTAGTTCATCTTTTTTGTTTTTAATTGGGTATTAATCTGGAGTAGACAAAAAGCCAAATTCTACCTTCCTTGCACTGTCATTGGCCATAAGTTGATGCCAGTGTGAAGCAGTAACTCATCACCATAGTTTATTGTTCCTAGGAAACCAGGATTCGAGCTGTGGATAAGGACTCCAAGAGGAGAACTAATAACTTCTCTGTTATCAACCCTGTGTCTGGAGAGGCTGTGACGCAACGTTTTGCTACTGACAGTAGGGATGAACTTCATAAGTGGATGGAGGCTTTCTGGCAGCACTTTTATGATCTGAGTAAGTAAGCAGGCAGTGCTGGCAGTGTGCCCTCCGACTGGGGCGTTATGTAACATCAAAGGGATCTTTGAGCAATTTGAGTTGGAATTGCCTCATACGCCTTTGTTTGCAACAACGAAAAGAAAATGTTCTCTGGGATAATATTGGGTGGTGGTCTAAGCCGTTGGAAGGCAAATATTTGACTAAACCAGAGTCCATGTGTTCAGTCTGTGTTTTTGCAGGAAACCAGAGGCAGAATATATCCATCAATCTCAAAAAAACTTCTTCTCTTAGCAGTGTTCTAGATAATGTTTTTAAAGACTGCTAAATTCTCGCTGTCTCTTCCTCCTCCCCACTGTAGTGGGAAGAGTCCACCTCTGCCTGGGCATCCTATCAGTGGTGTGTTGGTTTGATGAGATCCTGCAAGTATGAAACCTTAGTATAGAAACCTTAGTGACAAGTGGTGAGGATGCTGGAATCATGTGGGGCCCTGGCTAGGATGTGGATTCGGCCAGTTCTTGCAAGTAATCATAAGTAAACATGGAGTTTCCTTGCCCAGCAGTTATATGGATGAATTAAATTACAATTTGTTATAACAGGGATTGCTTGATTCTGTTGTAGTTCAAATGTTTTGGTAGCCCTCTTCACATGGGAATATGCTCACCCAGCCACACTCCATCCAGTCAAGCAAATACACACTGCTTACCTGGGCCTGGTAAAAGCTGTACCTCAGCCTTTGTAACAGGTGATAAAGTGTTACCCTGATCCTTTGGCAAACCTCTGGAACAACACTGATCTTACATGGCAGAGGGAACTCATTTATTGTGTGAAACATTGTTGAAGTAGTATATTGTGTTCCTTGTTTATCACCAAATACTTATTATAAAAACTGCATAGAATAATTTGCCTGTGTGTTTTTTTCTCTGCTTCCTGCTTGACTCACAGGTTTACTGAGGGTAGAGACTGTCAGTTTTTATGCTGCTATTGACAAGGTAGATTTACTTCCTGATAGGCATTGTTATCAGGTCAGAAAACAGAACCAGGTCAATTAATGAAATATCAGTCTTTAGCCAGAGACAACACCAATAAGATAATTGAATTGAGGTTGTGGAAACTCGGTATCGTAGTTGTATTTCCAGTCATTTCTAGCTCTGACTTACAGTGAGAAAAGGCACTATCAATTAAAGAAACACACCAAGCAAAAACTAGGGCATCCTCTTTAAATTATCTGTAGAGTGGGGTAAAAGAACTACTTCTTATTCATTATAGATAGAATACTACCCACGGATTTTTTGAGACATTTTCCTTAGATTCTGAAAAAATGGGTCACTTGGCATTTAAATGCCTTTTTTCTTCCCTGGTTCTAAAATTCTCTTAAAATTAATGTGCTCAGAAAACTTGGAATGATTGGTATGAACAAAGTAATTTTACTGTGTCTTGTTTTCCTTAAGGTCAAAATCTATTAATAGTAAAAGAGGTTTCTTTGTCTGCTAAGGGATAAAAGGCAAGTTATCCTCTATTAAAAACAGACTGTTCCTTTGCCATAACATTGTAACATAGCTGTATAGCATCCGGCTTGCAGGATATTGGAGTTTGTCCCTGGTTACTTCATGAAGCTTCCCGAACCTTAAATTTTTTTCTGGTTTTTTCCCCCCCCCCCCCTTGGATTTATACTGTTTGGGGATTTGAAGGCAAATTATGATCTTTACCCATCATAGTGTAACAGTAATGCTGGGGTGCTTAAATTACAGGTAGGATCTTATGACCTTTGTGCTAAGAGAGTGGGTACAGAGGTGAAAATACAAATGCATCCTGAGCATTCAAGCTAAACAAAAGTAAATGCTTACTGTTTAGCATTACTTTGGAGGTAGTTTCCTAACACAAACTAATAACTTCCATTTTTTTTTCCAGGCTGAAGTTTTTTAAGTTCCAGTCATTGTTATCTTTTCTCTCTCAGGCCAGTGGAAACATTGTTGTGAGGAACTTATGAAAATTGAGATTATGTCACCACGGAAACCACCTTTGTTCTTGACAAAGGAAGCGACCTCCGTCTACCATGATATGAGTAAGTGGGATTTGCCTTTTCAAGTTGCAGAGTAACAGAAACAACATTGTCTGAATTCAGATGGCTTCTGGTGTTGGTGTTGAAACACTTAGTTTTTCAAGGACAATTCAGACAGTGAAAGAGCAACATAATTGCATACCAAGGAGTTAATATTAAGTCTGAATTTGTAGTAGTGCAAATAATTAATACGTTTTTATACCTTGAGCTAAAAATCTGCAGTCTGCCCTGAACACACTCAAAAACGCTGTCACTAGAAATAAACACTCATAGTAAGAGTACTATAAAGCTCAGAAAATGTAAAGGTAAAATAGTCCGGCTTGGAAACCAGTTGCATGAAATTAATCTGCTGTTCTTAAAGCTATTTTAGGGCTTACCTAGCATAACTCACCTAATTGTTTAGTCTTCGGTAATGATGTTGAAAAATACGCTCGGAAAATCTAGCTAGAGTGTATCTGGGACTTGTATTTCTGCAGAGAAAAATGGTATGCAGCAGGATTTTTTTAATAGTTTTGTTACTGAAATAATATTTACAGACTAGAAAAATAGGTCACTTTGTTTTACTGGATCCAATGCAGTATTGACTGAGAAACACTGTACAACTCTAAATGCCTGACTGCTTGCTGCTTGGGATGGAGCTGTGATGATGCTCAAAATGCCATGTGGGTCACTGAGTTACCGTGCATCAGAGCACTGAACAGTCAAGTTTTATCTAAGCTGTGAATGCAGAGCAGAAATGCAGTAAATGAACCACACAGAGGCTTTACAAAGGTAACATGGTAGCATCGTTCCACTGATACACATGTACCTCAGTGAGGGGCAGAACACAAACTTCATTTCACTCTTAATACACCATTTTTTCCCAAGCTTATTTATAGTATTTGTAGTACCCTGTACTCAGCACTGGTGAGGCACCTCAAATCCTGTGTTTAGTTCTGGGCCCCTCACTACAAGAAAGACACTGAGAGGCTGGGGTGTGTCCAGAGAAGGGCAATGAAGCTGGGGAAGGGTCTGGAGCACAAGTGTGGTGGGGAGTGACTGAGGGAGCTGGGGGTGTTTAGCCTGGAGAAAAGGAGGCTCAGAGGGGGGGCCCTTTTGGCTCTCTGCAGCTCCCTGGAAGGAGGGCGTAGCCAGGGGGATTCAGTTCCTTTTCTCAAGTAACAGGTGACAGGACAAGGGGAAACGACCTCAAGTTGCCCCGGGGGAGGTTTAGATTGGACATTAGGAAAAATTTCTTCACAGAAGGGATTGTCAAGCAGTGGCACAGGCTGCCCAGGGCAGTGGTGGGGGCACCACTCTGGAGGTGTTCAAAAGACGTGCAGATGTGGTGCTTAGGGACATGGGTTAGTGGTGGACTTGGCAGTGCTGGGTTAACAGTTGGACATGATAATCTTTAAAGGTCTCTTCCAACCTAAACTGTTCTGTGATTCTATTTAAAATCAGATTCTGCTGCTGTTTGAGGCTGGTACTACTGCAGTATACAGGGAAAGCTCAGTAAGAAGAATAAGAAACGGAGCAAGGCAGTCTTAAAGCACATAGAGAAAAATGATAATGTAAAGATGTCCCATTTTCTACAGGCTGGCAGCACAAGAATATTTAGTCACAGACTTTCATGGGCCTCCTGTGAAACGAAATTTTCAAAGCACTATACAACAAAATGTGTTTAATATCTAATACATACATGTTTCCCAGTAGTACATTATTTTTGCTTTTACTTGGAAAGAAATATCAGTGCCTACCCTGCTGCCTCAATGCCAGCTGTCACAAAAACAGTTCCCTCCTGTCACCTCAGTTCTCCCTTGGATAGCATATGTAATATTTTCCATTTCATCCACTAATACTCTTACTAGTTCAGACTTGGTGAGACATAGCTAATGCAGTTTTGTATTCTGAGCAGCAATAACAAAATAGATAGAAGTAAAATCATTGGTGGTGTTTTAATCTGGGTTAATTGCTGTCCCTTAAAATTACAGGCATTGATTCTCCAGTGAAGCATGAGGGCTTAGCTGATATCATACAAAGGAAAATTGAAGAGAGTCATGGTGAGTTCCTTCTTGGCCAGCAAGAAGAGTCTGCATCTGCCCTATGGGCTTCACTCTTTGATGGATCTCATGAGATGACTGTTCAGAAAAACACGCATCTGGACCCAAAAAGAGATGCTACAAGTCCTAATGACAGCAGAGGAAAGAAAAGAAGAGCTCCACCTCCACCCTCTGATAAGTCACCATACAGTGCAAAAGCACAGGTGAACACAGAGCAACTGGGCAAGGAAAACTGGGGGAAGCCTGACCCCACATCTGCCAGTAGCTCTTCCTTTGAGTCAGTGTTAGCTACAAAAATGCAGCAGCTGCAGACCCCCATTGCTGCTCCTCGCAAAATTGGTCCTTGTAGAAAAAGTGGTTTAGCTGGCCCGGGGAATCCCATTTCTCTAGTCAGCAAGACCAAGTGTGAAACCAAACCGGTACCAACCCCTAGGCAGAAAGGCATCACAGAAATACTAGACCCCAGGTCCTGGTTGCATCCGTAGGCATCACATTTAGCTTAGAGGAGTCCTTGGAATTTTCTCAGCCTTCTCCTAATACTCTTCAGTAAAAGTAGATTTCAGCATATAGCTCAAGTGTTTCCTGTAAGCCAGGGCATTACTGCTAGCTGCAGTCTCAGCTGTACTCATTAGTGCTCACTAATAATAATCTAAATAATTGCACTAGAATGGGGTGGGGGGGTTTCTCTCTGTCTGGAGTAACGGTGCCATTTTTGAAAACAATAGTTCGGTACTTTCCTCTTGAAAAAACCACAGTGTTCAGGTTAACCTCAGCTGTCCCCACAGCAGGAATGTAACCAGTGCCTTCTACCAGTCTTCAGCTTAGCCCATCCACAGCTCCTCAGACTACTTAAGTGGGAATTCACACATATTCAGCACAGATCTTGCAAAGCTGATTTTCTTGGGCTCCATGCTTGGCTTCACCTAAAATATCCCTCTCTCTCCCTCACTGTTTAGGAAACACTGCTTATATGGTAATCAAGTATGAAAAGCTTTTGTGCTGTTCTGAATGGCTCTGTAACTCCATATGAATTTCTGAGGCAGTTCTATCAATTTAGCCTGGGATTTCCCAAGCTCCTGCTGGTTCATGTGCTGTCTAAATGGATCAGGGTTATCTGTCTTTGAGCAAGGATATGATCCATCACTGCTGCTTATTTTGGGTTAAGACAAGTGTTTAAAAGCAGTGCCAGGTATGAGCACGTGCTCATATTATGGTTGTTTTTCCTGACAAACGTGGCTCTGTAACACAGCTCGTCCTTTGTGGAGCCTCTCAGCTGTTTGTGGTAGGGAGTTGGTTTGTAAACAGGCAGTGTTACTGGTAAACAAACAGGGTTTTTCACCACTTGTTCTTTCTGCAATAGCAGAGAATAAGCACTTCAGGTGAAGATACTGAACCTTGATATTCTTCCATCAGACTGTTCACCAGTTCCATAAGAAGCATGGGTTCTTAAGGTTCCTGTGGCACCTGCAAAACATCTACTGCATAAGGAAAAGCTGCATTCTCCTGGATCCACTGCTTAAATACCCCACCATTTCCTTGGTTCATGCATTTATCTCAGATGCTGGAACTTATCCAAGAGCAAAGGTCTGCTTGCAGTTCTTCCTCTGGAGCCTTGGTGCTCAGACTGGTGTTGAGAGGGTCATATCAGCAACTGTATAAATAGTTCATTTTTTGTTGTTTTTTTTTTTTTTCCCCCGAAGTGTGGATGGCTCTGGGAGCTTTACCATTTCTCCAGAAGATACTGTGGGCATGGTTGGCTGGTTGGTTTATTTTATCTAAATTTTTGTCTTCAGCTAAGCTCTTGGCTGCGCAGCTATAAAGGTATCTGCCGAATTCCCTCAGTAGTTCGTTGGCTATTTGGGATGGGGTTGAGAGGCAGGTTTCATTTACAAATCCTTTTGCAGGATTAGAGCCCTTTGTTCTAGAATGTCCTTGTTCATTCTTCGTTTAATCACATTCCATTTTCCCTCTGAAACAACCATAATCATTCTTACAATAAATCATGCTGTTACTTAAGTGGATGGTTTGTGAATGGTTTATAAATAGGAACAGAAAAACTGAAGAATAACTACATGATTATGTAAATCAGACAGTCGACTAAGTGGACTGTACAACTCTGAACAAGAAATGGAAAAAATAAATGGGGGGGAGAAAAAACATATTTTCCAAAATGCAGCTGCAGTTTATTTAGCTTTAAATCTAGCCTTAAATGTTGCTGTGCTTGGAAAGAAAAAAACCACCTTTTTCTTGGTAACCCCCTTTCATTTAGTGAAATATATATTTAAAAATAAATCTCATAAATATATAAGGCAAGAAGGCACCATAATGAGGAATTATTTTTAAATTCAACAGGCCATTGAATTTCAACAAGCAGTTTCTCTATTAAATTCAGTGGCTTTGTTTTGAACTGAACATACATATTTTAGCAAGGCATTTAATATTAATTTGAAGTCTTCAAGTGATGAGAATTCACTCATACCTCCTGTTGCAATACTTAATTACCCCAGGTACATTTTTCATTTGATTTTCTATTTGCATTTCTAGCTCCACCTTAAGTTATTTTGGTCTTTTTATGCATTTGATTGCTTATATTGATCTCTGTAGTATCAGCTTTTCTAATTGCTTGTGTGTAGTTATAAATCATGATTATGTCCCTTTTAACCTTTTCTCTGATGAGATGTACTGAATTCCTTAACTTTCCTATGGCAGTGAATGTTATCCAAGGCTAATTAATCTTCACGTTCTTCTCTGTATTTCTCATGTATAGAAATATTTGTAAGGGTGACATCTGAAGTAGATGCCATATGTCAATAGTGATCCATCAGGACTGTACAGAGACATAATGTGATCCTCTGATGAATATCTCCCTCCCTCTCCTCTCAAAAATTGCATTGTCCTTTTTTTTTTGTGGAGGCATTGCCTTGCATGCTGACTTTTATGGGCCAAGTCGTCTTCAGAGTCTTTCTCAAGAATGCGGTACATCATTCTCTTATTATCCTACCTTATATTTTCTTGGAAATACACGTTGTATTTTACCAGCGTTAAAATACTGCTCATGAACTGATCCAGATTGCTCTGTATAAGTGACCTGTCCTCATTCTTTACTACTCCAGCAGTCTGCATGTCCTTTGCAAATTTATTGCAAGTGATTTTTACAGTTTATTCCAGATCATTGATTTTTAAAATTGAATGCAAGGCAAGGTTTGTAGAGAGCAGTGATAAGTTTTTATTACATCAGTGACATGGGTAGGGGGTGGGGAAAAGCAAACAGACAGGCCATTGAGTTTCTGTCCCTTTTATACCAGAGCCTTTAAAACATTGAGTAAGATGGAAAATAGCTCTATTTCTTGCTGAATCCCTATTAATATTGTATTTTGAAATTATTATGATTTTTAAAGGAAATTACATGCTCATCTTGTTTTCAGAAGGTTACTCAGGGATCTTCTGGGTAACACCTCAGTGCAGGTGTCTTTGCAAGCCGAGCTTAGTATATAGAAGAGTGAAATGCAACCTGTTGTTCAAGACCTATTCTCCATGAAACTGTGTTGATATTTTATATCTATCCTTAAATTAGACTCATGTGGGCCAGTTCATGATATTGCTGTGACCACGTCTAAACAAACAAGGCCATTAATTAGTCTGTTAATCTGCTTCAGAACTATATAATCCCTATTACGAAGCAAGAGTTGACTTCAGGTTTTAGTATTTATTGTTACTTTTTCTTTTTTTTCCTGTTTTGTATTGCCATTATTGCCTTTGCATCTTCTGTTAAGCAAGTTGATTTAACCAGTAAAACCTGCAGGCTACCAGGAAACACTGAACTCAGCTATACAATAAAGTCAGTGCCCCTCGAGGAGCTGCTGCTCCCAGGCAGGAGAAGAAAATGTGACGTTTCACTGTCTTAGCGGCTCTGTTTGATCATGAGGATGCTTTAATTGCAGGACTCAAAATATCAGTGATCAAAACTCAAAAGTCATTAGGCAGTCTCCTGCTGGGATGAGGCTTGGAGGACAACAGAAGGCCTGTGGCTTCTCTCAGCCCTTGTGTCCCGTTCCCTCGTGTTCACATTTGTGTAGGCAAGTTGGAATGCTACTGCCAGGCAGGGAAGTCCATGGAGAAACGCTGCTCCCAGGATGAATGGCTCAAATGATCCAGTGTAGCACAGGGAGGACGCTGGTGGCACCTCTTGAGCTACACATGGGATTAGGGACTTTCCTGAGATACACATCAGGCCTGCTCTGAAAACTGTTCCTGCTTGTTCTCTGCTGGGGTGAATTAATGCTGCTTAAAACCAGAATTAAGTGATCGGATGCCATCTTGATGTGGGGAAGAGCAAGGAGTTAGCCTGAACTCTCCTTTTAGGAAGTACAACTTGAAAGTAATTGCTAGTTCAAACCTGAATATAAAGTTTCACAGAACATGAACAACTTTTGAAATATTGACTGAACAAAGACTTAATTTATTAGCTTTTTATGGTTACCTAATATCTTCAGCTGTTTACTTGGTCCTGGAATGGTAGATGGTACCTTCTGTGGTTTTAAAGGCATTACCTTCAAATGTTTACATTTTTACTAGTATTGTGATTTTTTTTTTTCCCATGGTAATAATATTAATAGTTATTTTATGGTGGCTTGTACGTATTTGGAAATACTGTCAGAGTATTCAGAGTTGATTTGTAATTAATGCAGACTGCCTTAATAGAAAAATGGAGATTTGGACACTAATGTATTGTGAAATGTTAGAATAGAAATCTTTTTTTGCTGCTAGCATATTGTATTTCTGTTAAGATATGCAAGTGAAATTAAAAACCTTTCTAGAATAAAAGGGTTTTGGTGTAATTTTCTTCACCCTGGAAGCTTTACTCCAGTGCATAAACCATGGCTGATGGCTGCTGTAAATTCAGTGAGCTCAGGGGCAGCTACTTTTCCCTTGGGCCTGCCATGAATGTACCCCTGTGGGCTCATACTGACAACAGCAAACAGTATCAGCCCCAGTTTTCTGATCTGGATGAAGGGAGGAAAAGCCATTTAACTGGCTTTCAAGTTAAATCAATGCTATCTGCCATCCAGTGAATCCAGTGGACTCCATCCTGTTTGAGTAGGTAAAGTTAGAAATGTTATCTGGGATGCATCTTTTCTCCACAAATGTGCCAAAACAAAACATCCTGGTTTAGGTTTCATCTTCCTTCTCTCATAGTGTTGCAGGAAAACAAGCCATGAAGCAGATTTACATCTTGCTCTCTGCTTTGTAAGGTGGCTTCATAAATGAGCCACTGACATCCATTAATTAATTAATTAATCCATCCATTAATTGTTTTTCCTTTCACAGGCAGCCTTGTGCTGAAGGGGAACTCCTATCCTCCTCACCACCTAGAGCTGGGTCTGGCACTGCTAATTTAGAGCTAACTGAGCTGCTCAAGTAGAGTGTTCTTTTGGCCCAGTTATGAAATTACTGTAATAAATGCAAAGGGAATTGCTAGACATCTTAATTTTGGAATAAGAGTCCATGAAAAAGCAAAGTGGGACTGACAATTGCAAGGCAAGACACAGTGCAGCTGAGTGATTTAATGAAAATCATGCTGCAGCTAAAGCTGCTGCAGTTTGCTTTAAGGGATCATGGGAATGTAAGATACTATGATCTCTTCATATAACCATTAGCAAATGGTTAAACTGTAATTGTTCCATATATGTATTATATACTCAAAAAAAACCAGTTTGTGAGACATCAAAATAAATTGGTTTTTATGAGGAAAGAACAATCTTTCAAGATTTTTGTATCAAGATAGCTTTCTAAAGGGTTTTTTATGTACCTCCCCAAAGGGAGAAAAATTATAAATAGTGAAGTATCTTTTATTCTGTTACAGTGTTTCTTCACATTTCTATAAACTTCTTGCAAAATAGTTAGAAAATGATATTATTTGTAATACACATTGTTTGACCTGAAGGGGTTTTTTGGCTCTTGTCCAGTGTTAGGTGGTGATGCAGGAGTACTTACAGAAAGAAGTTGTTTCATACACAACCTCTTCCCAAGCCCTTAGTAATTACAGGCTTTTTTATATGCGGAGGTGGCAAGCCTTTTAGTCTGTCAAAGTTTCACTTTGTGTCTCTGTCTGGACATGAATTCAGAGTGGCAGTTAAAAGTAAAAAATTGTATTCTTTAATTTACTTAAATTTTGGCATCACTGCTGTCTTGTAGCACTTGCAGCTTGGTAATATGCCACAAGAGTTTTTCTTCCAAGCTTTAAAATTTGTGTATTTTCTTTTGCTAAGAAGGAAAGGGTCAGCAAGTGTTCATCACATTCCTTTCTTTGACTATAAAAGTGGTTCCGAAATACGAATCTCTTTGATTAAGTTTTTTCACCCTAAAGGAAAGAAGGTCCCAGTCTTTTCCATCTTTGTTTGGATTATATTTTCCATTTTCTATTTAGTGTCTATTTCAAAATCCCACATGTATTTCACAGTATCTTTCTTGAGCTGGGTGCCCAGAGCTGAACACGCACTACTCGCTTGAGGGACTCTTGATTTACAAGAACAGAATATGTTCATTAATATTGCCTCCATTTTACCTGCTCGTTCTGCATTAGCAAAAACCAAATAAAAATGTTTCCATCACTCTGTGGCCAGAATGGTGTGTACTTTAAAAAAGACGTTAACTTAAGCACACCATAACAGCACTAAGATCTTCTCTTGCCTAACATCTCACAAATTTCTCAATAGCAGGAAAAATTGTTATAACTGCATGGCTGGCAAGAGCGAGCTGCTTTGTCCTCACAGCATTTGTTTTTCAGGTGGCAACAGCAGCTTTACTTCCTTTGGTTTTGAGTGGTCATTACTCTTCAGTCCATCATGTCTGTATGCAAGGGTTGAGGGCTTTTGAAATAAACTGAGAGCAATTTAACTGACCTTCCCATGATGTGCATGGATCAGCTGGAGTGTCAGTTGCCAAAGCACTGAGCTGACAGATTCTTAGCCTGTGTATTTGGCTTGTAGGAAAATCAAGGACCTGTGGCAACTTTGCCATTCTTTCTTCAGAATCCAGGCCTAGTGACTGGATGTAGAGGATGAGAACACTCTTCTCACTGCTGTAGCTTTCTCACAGAGCATGGACCACCTGACATGGGGCAGACCAGCCCTTCAAGCACGGAAGAAACTTTGCTCAAAATTAGTAGAGTCTCAAATTTTATTAACTAAATGGAAAGCCCTTTATTAAAGACAAATCCTAATAATAGTATTCCACACATGGCTCCAGGTCAAATTGGATTTATTATACCATGCCTTTAATATGTCAGGATTTTTCTGTTATTTTAATAAGAGTTCAAATGTGTGTCTAATAATACATCACATTTTACTCATGACCTCATTAGAAAGTTTCTTAAATATTTGCTTGATCATTATCCTAAAGAAGGAGAAAGGTCTGCTGTCTTGGGAACACCTCAGGTTTAACCCAGCTCGTGCAATAGCCACTTGAGCCTACAGCCTGATGTACAGTTTTCCATTCATTCATTTAAAATAATTGTATAGTTCCTTGGCAAGTAAAGTTAGTGATTTCCAAGCATTAATGTGTAACCTGCTATTTACATTTTTCATAAGGATAAACCAGAACATGTAAGTCTTCAGCTACTCTACAGCTTACTAGAATGATTAATACAAACATCAGCAGCAATTTATTTGCTTTTTTCTACATTTCCTTTGGCAGGGCAAATTCTGTCAACCATACCTGAAAAAAAAAAAGGAAAAAAAAAAAAGCCAAAACAGGAAAAGGAAAAGACAGAGCCAACTATTTAGTTAGGCTCCATCTGTCTCATGTTGAAGCATTAAGGAGAGCCAAGGGCTTGCTGCAGAAACAATTACTTGAGTCAGGGTACCTACAAGTGTATAAATTCAGTTTGGGCTCTCACTGATATTAAACAAGAGTCAAGGGAGACACCACAGCTTCTCTGCCCCTCACTTTTAAATGTGAACCGTTGTGACAGAAGTTTCCATCACACTTTTTGAGGCATTAGTCCTTAGGGGTGCTGGGTTTGGCAAAAGAGTGCAATGTTCATGACTGCCTTCAATACCACTATCTCTACAGACCTTCTGAGCTTGGGGCATGCAGGAAAGTGAAAAGAATTCTATTTTCTGTTTCTAGTGAGATGATGCTAGCAAACTGTCAGCAGCTTTTAATGTAAGAACAGGGCAGTTTTGAAAAGCTGACTATGTTACTAGTGGGATGTGACCAAAAGCCCAATCAGGATGTTTTCTGAGAAGCCACCTGACATTATCACTGCCCTTCAGCTTACTGGGAAACTTTTTCAGCTTTTTATAGTGACATAATATTCAGAGAAGATATTGCTTAATCCTCATACACCACTTTTGAAGCCTTTTACTACAGAGAGTTTTGAACCTTCAAGCTCTCCCTCCCTTTCCAGTGTCACTGTAGGAATTAATCTTATCTGGCAAAACATATTTCATCTCAGCTGACTTGCAACGCACACAAGATTACAGCAGCTGAAAGATGGAAGCATGGCTTGGGTTTGGCCAGTGTGTTGCAGGCTGTGACTTGTACATGGAGCAGAGTTTGGGACTGTCTCTTGTGAGACACTCTGGTCCTCCTCACGCTTGAAAGAGCAGCAGTCACAGACAAAGGAGCTGGAGAGATCAGAAACCCCTTTTCAGCTGATGTCTTCAGTGCCTGCATCAAGCTTTAGCAGTGATCCCACTATTTTCTACAATGCTCTAGTTCCAATGAAGCACCAATTTGTACACTCAAGATACAAACTCTCCTGATGCCCTCCTGGACATGTGTCAGGGAGTGAAAGGCACTGGCACTGCTGCCTTTCCCCAGCACCAAGGTGCACCAAGACAATTTTGCCCAGCCAGGTCCAGAGCTGAGATCCCCACACACCTTGTTCTGCTTTTTATCCCACTCCAATGCAATCACAGCAGCTCCCATTGGGAGAAAGTTCTAAAGTGCTTTATAATCATTAAGCCTCACAGTACCCTTCAAGTTAATTATTTGTATGGCAGGAGAAGTCATCCATGGAGGTTACACATAGGAAATATCCATATGTCAGCCTTTATAGAGCTGATTGTGCTCAGGATTTTGGCCCTTTTTAGCAGCATCCTGATCCTGTAATCAAATTATATGTGTAAGTTCTGGTTCTGATAAACTAAACTTAAAAGAGCAAACAAGCAAATGAGCTTTACCACAGCCTCCTCCTCCACTGAGTGCAGTGTTTCATGGAGCGCTCCCTGGAGCAGGGCTGCAGCTTACCAAGCTTGAGTCCCTCCTGGCACTCCCATTCATGCATTCTGTCAAACAACATCTTCTTTGATTTTTTGTCAAGATCTTGACTGAGATCTTCAAAGCAATTAATTCAGTGCTCCATGATTGCAGCTGCTGAATAATTGTTTGTTAGAGTGTTTTCTTTCCCAGGCAAAGATGTAAAATAGTTGCTCCCCTCAATAAACAAGTTGTCAAATGTGATTAGTTAATGGACCTGTAATCATGCGATAGCATAAAGGTAAGGATATGGTAAGTGTGATGTAAAAATGCATATTTAAATTAAAGCTATAGGGGAACATTTTCCCATTGGAACTCTCCCTATCGATGCTGAAATAGACAATTTACCATTCATAATGATTAACAGTAAATCATTAACTGAAGAAAACAAGAGATTGTCATCAAGCATTTCAAATTAAAGATGCATTGATAGTTTGAGTTACTTCTATGTCTGGCCAGGAGACCAGGTTAGTGCCCAGGTCCCCATGCCTGAGCCAGCCTTCTCATATAAACTGACATGCAGAAGTAAAAGCCTGTTAAGGTCAATAATGTACTGGCCAATATTAAGCTCCCAGAGCCTGAAATGTGATCCTATGTTCCTATTCACCAGCCCTGTAATTTGCCGTACTATTCCTGGTCAGACACATGTTAGGAGGCAGAAATGGAGCACCCAGGCTCGTTGGTTTGTGGGGAAGAGGCAATGTAATTTTTTGGCAAGTGAATGCTAAATTCCAATCTAAATGCAGTTACAGAGAATGTGTACTATAGCTCAAAAATCTAATTAGCTCATTTTGATCTCTAAATAATAAATTTATCTTTCTGCCAGCCCTTTAGAAGAAATCTGAGACAATCCTGCAGTGGAATCTGTGGAAAGCAGAAGCCCTGTGCAAAATAATCTTGCAAGGCTGGGGGTTTTTCCTTCCCCCTCCCTTGGGAAATGTACATTCAGTGGTATCATTTCCTAAAAGAGTTTTCCTTGACAGAAAAAGCAAATACTTTTATTTTTGTTTTCATTAAAAGCTGTATCTCTTACAGAAATTTAATTCTCCATTTGGGAATTTTAAGCAGTAATAAAATAATAATGGTTACCACACGCTTATTTCAGACTATTCCAGGCAGCTGCCTTCTGCTTTCTGTGAAATCTCTTAGCATTAGGCTCCAATATAAAATGAAATTACTCTGAACTGTCTGCCAAATTTGACTATTCTTTTAAAATCAAGTAGCTGTTACTTACATTATGTAATAGCAACAGGGGTAATTTAATTACTAAGTCATGTATGAAAAATAAGACTTCAGCCTGCAACCTTCAGGTAATTAACCACCTACTATTGAAAAGATTATCAGGGTACATAATTCTGAGGCAATGGACCTGTGAAGGCCACTGCACTGGTGATGTGCTGCATGATCAGAGGCTGTGGGGGTCACTGCTGCTTGTAGCCCAAACCTGCTGGTTTTCTGTTTGCTTTTTGGAGGGCATGGGAGTCAAAGTTTTTGTGAGTTCAGTGTTGAGCATCTCCTCTGGTGTGTGCCAGGATGAGCTCTCTGCACATTCCCAGTCCTCCCATCCCTGTGGCAACACGTACCCAAAGGCAGCAATTCCAGAGGGGGCTGACACTCTCCTGACCCCTGGGATCCTTGCCCCAGGGCTGGCTGTGGTCCAGAGGCTCTCTTGCAGCCTTGCTCCCACCCTTGGGGATGCCCTGTCACCATAAGGGATAATGGGTTTCTGCAGGACTCCAGCTTCATGCTCCTTTCTCAATGGTTTTCACAAGCTGAGCATTTGACCAGGACTACAGGCTACCACATATGTGCTAGTAAAGCAGGTTCATAAATAAAACTAAGAAAACTGATCTTTGCCAGCTCCAGATTCTAACACTGAGGCAGCTGCCTTTAAAAAATGTAATAGAATATGATTTGTATTAACATGTTGGCTGTTCAGTCCAGCAGGTCACACTTTGAAGGCTTCTCTCCTCCAAGACTATTCTGTAATGGAAGTTGAGCCCCATGAATAAGGTGATTTTAGACACAACCCCACAAGTTGCCTGTTTAAAGCAAAACCTGCCGTGCTTCAGTATTGGCACAGCTGCAACTTTACCCCATGGTTTTGCTCCAGCATCCCTCCAAGGCCATCTCCTTTGTGGGTTACTTCAGGGCCTGTCCCACTCTTCTTTCCCTTGGATGGCTCCTAGTGTCACAGTGAGCTCCCCTGATTCCCTATGCCTCCCCCCCCCACACCTCTGCTTTTCCTGCTGTAGTAATTAAGGACAGTGGTTTCCTAAGAGAGTGTTTTAAGGTACTCAACCTTTTAGAAGTGATCAAGGTAGCCAGACAGTAGATCATATACACAAAACCATGGCTGATTGCAGGACTGCAGCAGCCGGAGCATGACATAGACGGCCAAATGTCACGAAGCTCACGATAGTATCCCCCAACCCAATGAGACAGGGGTTAGGACCAGGTTATTCCAGATAGCTGCACAGCTCACAAGGAGCATCCAAGCTTTCTTGGAAGGCTACATGCTGCATTGAGTGGATGCATCCTTCCTTTGCCCACACATTGCTTGAGAGCCATCCTCATCCTTGTTAGTATGCAGCTGGTGCGGTTCACTGGCTCTGCCAAGCAGAGCTTTTTAATTCTCCCTCACTGGAGAGAGGAACTTCAGAACAAGAGAATGATTAATGGAGAGAGAAAAAAAAAAAAGCAAACAAAATTTAAAAAAGGATAATAAAAGCCCTTAATGAAAGTGAAACGATCAAGATTTATGAGAATTCTATGAATTCCTCGCGCTCGTTCAAAGCAGGATTGCATAAGCCGCAGCACACCTCACTCGGGACATCCTTTAATGAGAACGGCCGCGTTTAAGCTTTCATTTACACCGCCCCCACGGCCGCAGGCTCCAGGCGAGGCCTGTTCACACACGTACGAAGAACACAGAAAGCCCGGCCTGTGTAACTCGGGACCAGCTGGAGGGGTTTTGGCTGCGAGAGGTGGGTCCTGCCTGCAGCACAGCTTGGAGGGGCCGTGAAGGGCAACAGCGCCCAGCACAGGGACAGCCAGGGAGTGGGGACACATACCAGGGCGCTACAGTGAAATCTGGTTTTCCACAACTCCAGGAGCACAGTACTGGATGAATCCAAGTTTTCCTGGGAAGGCTGACTCTGATCAGATTTCTCACTGTGGCTGGGGACAGGTGGGGTGGGGCCTGTGCTCCTAGAGAGGTGAGCACAAGCCAAACTGCATTGAGGGTGCCTCCAAGCTGCCTGAAATTAGAAATCATTGGAAGACCTTAGCAAGTCTTTTTCTCTGGACAGAGTCCAGCAGAGAAGTGCCTGGATCAGCTGTGAGATATTTGTCATTTGCAATGAATTGTCTCCATACTAAATACTGGATGTGAATAATATCCTTTCACTCTCCATAAAGTAGCCCCTTCATTGCCAAACTCCCTTTAACACAAGGGGGTTAAACACCAGGTTAACCTGGATGGTAAAAGCCAGGAGAAGCCAGGTCACTGCGAAGCACAGTTCTTACATGATCACCTTTGTAGGCAGCACAAGCTCGCAGTTGCCCAGGATGGATCACAGAAGCTCTCCTGCATGATGTGGTGCAGGGTAACTGACAGAAGAATTGGTTATAATCAGAAGAGATGGGCAGAGATGATACCTGAGCATGGAATGTCTTAGCTTGCAGACAGAAATCACACCTGAACTCCTCCAAAGTGCTGAGTTGTGCAGCACGGTGACTTTCCTCAGTGCAACCTTCCGGAGGTTGCAAACCTTTCTGAACAGGTTCAGGAGCCAGATCAAAATGTTACAGGTCAGTATGATCTAAAAGAGAGTGTTTGAGAAGCTGCCATGCCAGTTACAGAATGTAATTCAGGGCCTGTGAACGGGAGGGGTGGAGGAACAGATTGCATTCATACTCCTTCCAGGTAATAATCATACCATTAACTTGCGGCTGAAATTGTAGTGTTTATGCAATCTATTGTGTGCATACATGTATGCATAAGTTTTAACACTGCCAGCCACCTATTAAGGCACACACAGCAGGAGCCCGAACAGTCAGGCTTGTGAAATGTGACACCCAACTTCTTCATCTGCCCATTGCTTCTCAGCTGGGTGAATCCAAGAAGTGACATGTTCATTCTTTCTTCTCTTCCTCCTTTCTGAATTACATAAGGAAACTGAAACTAAATGGCATGAGCACAACTTTTCATTTCTTATGACCTTCTATCTTGGTTATCCCAGTGCCAAAGCTGTGGGCTGCTCACCTGGTGAGGATGGCTGTGTTGATGAAGCAGTTCTCACATGGCTGAGGCCCATTGGTGCTAACTTTCTGGCTGCATTTTCTGTGCTGGTCAGGTGAGGCAGTGTCCACATGCTACAGCAGGGAACTGCACAGGGCTGTCCTATCCAGCTCTGGATGATCTGGCACATGGGAATAACCACAGCCCTGTGGAGCAACCAGCCTGGGCAGAAGCAGTGCAGCCATCACGGCATCATGTACTATACTGCATTGTTTCAGCAAATACAACTTGCTTCCAAGAGGCCTAATTAACACAGGCAGAGCTTTATATATATATATATATATATATATATATAAAAGTTGGTTTTGGAAAAAAATAATAAAGATGAAAATTAGTAACATATCCAAACCCTGCTCCATCAGAAAGAGAGCAGCATTGAAGAGTGGTGATGGCAGCAGGAGTGCAGAGCCCCCATCCAGCCCACCAGAGATGGAGGGGCCACTGGATTTCTAGTCCAGGTAACCTTTTTGCTTTGTTTGAAGTATCCAGCATGTGGCTGTAATTCCTTTGTGCCTGATCCATATGGAGATGTAGCCGTATTCTAATAGCATACAGCTCTTTCGGCCTTCTCTGGGGTTTTCAATCCACAGCCTTATAAGGGCTCATCCAAAAAGGCAAATCTAGACTGAGTAGGGAACTGCTGTTCCCTATCATGTGGATTTCAGTTCTTTGATCGACATAATTCTTCTGAACGGAGGAGGGCCAATAATCAATAGGTGCTATAGACGAGCTATTTAGTGGGACTTTCTCCGAACTTGGATAAATCATTTGACCTCCTTCTGGCTCCATCAATCCTGTAGCAAAGCAGCTTAACACTGGCTTTAAATGAAGAACAGATGCTTCTGAGCAGAGCTATTGCACACCAGTGAAGAGAGAAGGGGATAAACAAACACACACTCCAACTGCAGCCAGTGGAAAATACAACTGGTAGCTCTACTCTTGGAGTTGTTCCTCCATCTCCATTAGCAGCTGAAAGCAGAATATGCAGGGGAAGACGGAGAGACTGTGGGGATAATGGTTGCTTTCTCAGAGTCCCACCGTTCCCTGGTGGCTCAGGGCATGGTGGCTGGAGACTGATGGGGTCAGAGTCTACTGCTGCACAGGACAGCAGTACTCTAAGGAGGTGAAACCTTAATGCCTTTCATGTCACACTCAGTAGGAGCAAAACTCCCTTCTCATTGACATACATAACACCTTAATGAACTGGCACTCCTACCTTCCCATTCTTGCTTCAGAGGCCAGCTCCTTTGCTGCAGTTCAGACTTTTCTTGTGTACCATTTTCATGTGTTTTGTACTAGTTTGGAGAAGAGGAGCATCTTCAGCTGCCTTGTAGGAAATCTGGTTTAGATCAGAAACCTGTCCACACCAAAAGAGATTTGCCTGATACCACACAGGTAAACTCATAATGTAATGGGTTATTGTCAGACTTTATTATTTCAAGTTTATTTTATATCATATGGGTAGTGTTTGGTTGGGCTGCAGTATCATTCCAGATGGGAAAATGTAGTGCTGGCTTCCTGTTTTCACACCAGATGAAATGGGGTTTTGTCTAATTCTACAGTTATAGTAAATGAAAAGAGAACCAAACAGCAGTTTTTACTGTACATCCCCTCCCTTGCCCTTCAGCAGGGACCAGGATTTTATGGTGTGATTATAATGTCCTGAGACAAGATGTCCGTGGTGGCAAAGCAGACGGCTGCCCCGCTGCGGCATGCGATGGCAGCCTTCTCTGGATTTGCTGATGGAGGACACATTTTGTAAGTATTAAAAGAAGTGTTGGACAAAACACTTCACAGGGTATTTCTCCAAAGGATGTCTCATGGCTGTTGAAGGCAGGCTGCTGGATGGGCCACATGACCACCCTGGGGCCACCTGGCTCCCAGGTCACCCATTGCTTACCACAAAGCAGATAATAAAGGTATAGAAAAACAGGCTACAGTTGGAAACCTGGAGTCATGGTTTATTAATAACCTAAAGCCCAAATTCACAGAGAAGCTTCTACAAAATCACCCAGCCCCCACACTTTGGCAAGCTCCCCTAACCCTGGCTGTGGATGGGCTATAGTGGCAGGATCATTGCTGCCACAATGATGCACCAGAATGGGATTCCAGCTCCAAGCTGGAAGAGGTGTTCAGTTTGCAGCAAAAGAGCGGGGCGGACACCACTCACAGATAGGTGTGCTACTCCAAAGTGCTGGTGTTCAATCCTAGGGCACGGCAAGAGCAGGAGCTGGGTGGGCTCTGTTGACAGCTGCCCTACACAGTAAACCACCTCTACCCAATCCTCCTCACCTGCTTTCTGTCAAGCCTGTGAAAACTGTACCAAAAGATCAGGAAAAACAGAGCCAAATTCTTAATTTCTGGATAGTATTGCCACAAGAAACCATCACCGGCTCTCGTGGAAAGCCACTCTGGTGCAAAAATGCCAGTGGTCCTGTTAACCCCACTGCTCTCATGACAAATGCTGAGTTCTCAGTACTTTAGGGCATGCACACATGAACTCTCTCTCCCCCTCTCTGCATATTGGTATTTTATATAAATCAATATTTTTTACTCCTTAACGACTATTTTTCTCCACCAGCAATTCTGCTCCCATGCAGCCAAAGTGCCTCAAACGGCAAGGGTGGCTGAGGGGGACCCCAACAGGGTGGCGGCAGTGCCCCAACAGCCAAACCCAGCGGCGGCAGGAAAAGCAAACACATTGGGCATCGCCATCTCGCGAGCCTGATCACCTACAGATGTGCTACTGGTGCAGGGCTGGGGTGCTCTGTGTGTGCCCATGTACAGCAATTTATTCGTCAGTTGCATATAAATTTTGAAACTAAGAGCAACCAAATAACCTGATAAACAATCCCAGCCACCAGGGACAGAGGAGCAGCAGTCTCAGAGGTAATTATATATTTACATTACATATTTATACAGTGAAAGTGTATATAGTTATCTATATAAGTATTTAAACCTACAGGGAAAAATATATTATTTGTACAAATATAGAAATTATTTTAATATATTTAACATTTATATTTTTGTATTTATATTTACCTATATAAACATATATTTAACATTTCACGATATCTCTAATTATATATTTTGTATTGCCCACAGGCAATATGAAATCCTGCAGGTGGCTGGAGGGGTGAGGCAGGTGGTACCCCCACCTGAGGGAGAGCTGAAGCAGAGGACCAACCTCTGAGGAACTGGGGAACCCTCAGGGAAAGAACCACTGGAGGGTGATGCAGAATAAGCCCTCCACGAGGAGCCATCCCCCAGCGCCACTGCAGCCACCTGTACCCATTGCTGCCTTTGTTTGCCATGGTCAAAGCCCTGGTACCTGTCAAACAGAGAGAAAAAATATCTCTCCACTGAAAATTCATCATCTCACTGTTTTGGGTAAGCACTGAGAAAAGCATCCATTTTATGTCCTCTAAGGAAGTTTTTCAGGTGAAACATTAGCCTAGCTCTTTGCTGTCCCAGCAGAAAGCAACCCTCTGTTCTCCATTAATTTTTGGAGGAGAGGAAGAGGAGGGGAAGCAAGGACGATAGGTGGCAGTTGGGCTGGAGCCATTTCTCCTGCATCATGAAAAATCAGAAGCATCACAGATTATTTTTGTCCCTTTTTTGTAGGTCACCTTTAATAGAAATGTTAATAATGCTGTTATCTGTATATCTGAAATCTTATATGGTAGCTCTGTAATTCACTGTCTTTATCAGCCTTCTTTAATGTATAATTTAATGCCTGTATAGCTATTTTGTTTGGGTATGACTCTCAGAATTATGGCTAAAAAAAAATCTGTATGCTAGTTAACTACTTTTTATGGAACGCATTTCTTTCATGTTATTTTAAAACCATGGAGCCGGGGGAAGTATTTTATGGACCACGGAACCTCACAGGGTAGTTAATTTCTGTTTGAGCTGGTTTCTCTGCTATTTTAAAGGATGCCATCAAGATCATTGCTATTACTCTTGGTTGGGAGCCAACTGAATCTTCTGCAGTTGCGACACATCCTTGTGCTGTATGAAAGCCGGGAAAAATAGCAAAGATGGGAGCTGGATGCTGCTGTGTGGAAGGCAGGAACAAGGGTCTGCCGCTCCCGGCCACCCCAGGGCAGCTGCTGCTTGAAATTAGCCACCAAGCATGCTGCACCTGATGGGTAAAAACTATTTCAGCCTGGGAATACAGGGAAAAAAAGATGATGATGACAACTCACGTGCCCACTGTCACTCTTCCCTATCCCAGTGTCCTGCCAGCTGGGCACCAGAGCCAGGCAAGCTGGCATGGTCCCGGGAAAGGCACTTTCTTCCTGCAGGCAGCAAATGGGACTTGGCCATGCGCATGCCGTGGGCTCAATGGGGCATGTGGGACTTCACTGTGTGTGCTTTTGCTTGGAGTAAGAGCTCTAAAAGCAGTAATTGGGCGGTTAGCTGAGCCCTAGGCGAGCTTGGGTGATGCACTAAATATTCTGCCTTTTGTTTCATAATGAATTATTTTGTGTATCTAGAGCAAAGGGAGTTTTCTTTTTTGGTCTTTTCTCTGCAGTTCGTTCCTAGCCTACTTGTGGGGGTGTGTTGAAATCTTTGCTTTTTGCTTATGAGGTCAAGTACTTTAATCAGGAACAAAAAAAATTGCATGCTTTAGTCCTAAATTCTCTGAGTGTCTGCCAAATATAATTAGAAACAAATGGCTTTATTCTTCATTTGAGAGCTCCACAGACACTGGCGGGGGGCAGAGGGAGAGAGCTTGGTTTGCCTGGCTGTATTTTGGGGAGCTTGCAGACAAAATCACTGCCAAAAAACATGAGAGAGCCCTGCAGAGGATGGAGGGTTTGGGCAGAGGTGCAGGAGGCAGTGCCAGGGGAGGATGAAGCCCCCATGCATGCCTCCTTTGCCAGCAGCTTGGTAATTCCTCCCCTTGGTACTGGACACTGGAGATGCTGGAGCAGGACACCAGCCCAGGGGAGCCACATGGCCATCACCTGCTCAGGTAACCACACAAGCTGATCATGTCAAGATCCCAGCCACTCCAGTGGGAGCTCAGTGGGGTGTAGACACCCACGTGCAGAGCAGTTGAGGGGTTTAGCACTCCCTGGGCTTCCCTCCCCAGACCAGCACTGGCTGAACCCCAGCTGGGTGCACACATAGTGTTTAGGTTACAGGAGCTGAATTCTGCTCTGAGCAACACCAGCCAGCACCTCTCACTGCAGATATTCACTGCTCCCCTGCTTACACACACCTGGGCTGCCTGCAAATTCAACTTACCTGTGTTTAGGTGTATCCATGAATCATCCACAGAATGACAGAGGTGCAGTAGTTTCATCCTCATGGTGTGAGACCCCACTGTGTCCATTGTGTATCCTTTAGTAGTTGGAACGTCTGCTGGGAGTGCAGCATGGCTGCCCCTCATCTTTGCCTCCTGCTCCCCATCCCAGCACTTCCACAGCTTAGCCCTGTCATGGTGCCTGCCTCATGGAAGGGACATGGCATTGCCCAACAACACTGCAGCTCCCGCACCTCTGTATGGTGGCCCCAAAATAAACTTGGGCTGCTCCTCAGCCCTCTGGTGTCTCCCAGCATGGGGAGGGGGGGCCATTTCCAGTGTGCCCAAGCCCCTGGAGGTCATGAGACACCTGTTTCAACAAACAAACAATTTTGGCACCAAAATGGCTAAAGAGCAGCTCTCACCAGCTTGTGCAAGATGGGAAGTTTTGCTCCATTGCATTGCAGCCTAGCATACTGCTATGCCATGGCATAGCAGTGCCCTCACAGCAGCTCCTTGCAGCATGGCAGCCCCTCACGCCATGGCAGCCTCTCACAGGATCACCTCATGGCACAGCATACCCTCACAGCATGGCAGCCGCTCATGGATCACCTCATGGAATGGCAGCCCCTCACAGCATCCCCTCACGGCAGCCCCTCACGGCCTGGCAGGCCCTCACAGCATGGCAGCCCCTCATGGCAGCCCCTCATGGCATGGCAGCCCCTCATGGCAGCCCTTCGCAGCATGGCAGCCCCTCACGGAATCACCTCATGCCACATCAGCCCCTCACAGCATGGCAGCCCCTCATGGAATCACCTCATGCCACATCAGCCCCTCACAGCATGGCAGCCCCTCACGGGATCACCTCATGCCACATCAGCCCCTCACAGCATGGCAGCCCCTCACATCAGCCCCTCACAGCATGGCAGCCCCTCACGGGATCCCCTCACAGCATGGCAGCCCCTTACAGGATCCCCTCACAGCATGGCGGCCCCTCACAGGGTCCAGTCATGGCATGGCAGCCCCTCACGGGATGGCATCTCACATGCCTTGGGGCATGGCCTGCAGCAGAGGAGGGGATGGGGACTGCCTCAACTATGGGTGGGGTGGGTTTTTTTTCCTGTCCTGACTAAATTGCAGAGCAAACTGAGCAACATTTGCAAGTTCAGTGGGTTTCCCCCCTCTTTCTTCCTTTATTAAAGTAGCCCCTCATAAGCCCGGCATCCTCAGCCACCTAATTTCCCAGAAGAGCAGCCCTCACACCCAAGACAATTTGTTAAATGCTTCTATGCTCATCACCAAAACCAAGCAGCTGTTGAGCTGCTCCGTCCCCAGGAGCAGCAGCAGCAGGAGGGAGCTACCAGGATTTTTGTGCCCATGTTATGGTGCAGCACCCAAGGATAGGGCACACGTGCTGGCCCCACAGGCACCCCTCACCCTGGCAAGCACAGGCAGGTCTTCACAGCTGCCACCACTCAGGACTTGTGGGTCTCCTGAACGCAGTACTTTTACTCAAACTACTGCTTTTTCAGCAGCCGCGAAAGTCTTCATGAATTTGTCTAACCCAGTTTTGGGCATGTTCGTCCCCAGTCTCCTGGCTCTTGTGGAGGGTCCCATCCCCAATGCCCAAACAACCACGACAGGGCACCTCTGGTCCCAGGCTTGGCCTGCGACCTGGGGGGCTCGTTCCTCAGGTGAGCACTAGATGGAGCATCTGACATCGTGAATACTCTTCTTTAATCCCGTAAAGGACAAATTGAAAAGCTAAATGAAAGCACAGATTAAGCTGTATCCCTGCTTCCTCGCTGGACACGCAGCACCTGCACAGGGGGCAGCAGGGGATGCCGCCTGGCCACAGACACAGCTTTCTCCTGCAGGAATACAAACCCTTAGCAGCTACAGGTCCAGGCAGACTGGGGATGCTTTGGGGGCCACTCCTTTTGTTTTCCTCAAGGCCACCCAATCCTCCCATGTTTCTCTTCAGCTGCAGAGGCGATATATACCCATAGCACTTCAGTTGTGAGTGTGCCCGAATTTGGGAAGGCAAACATACAGGCTTTATTGTTTTTGCTTTGGGAAGAGCAAAAGGTGTCTGATATTCCTGGAAAGCCTGTGGGTGAGCACTGAATTTCTGAGAGCAATTACAGTGCCACTGAGGATTAGCAGTGATGTCTGTGTGTGATCAGCTCCTCCTAGCAGCAGAAACTTTGCTAAAAAACGCTCCTGAAATTTTATGGAGCAGAGACACTGCTGGTGAGGCAGAGAGACAGAGGAAGGGCCCCATTCCCAACAGGCTGGCATCACCATGAGATTATGATTGGCCCCAAAAGGCTGCCAGGTAATGCAGCTGCTGATGAGCCACTTTCCCTGAGATCCATCCAGGGCAGGGGAATCCTGCAGGGACTACTGTGCTCTGCTGCTTGCCCAGCTGTGGGTGCACTGACCCCCAAGTGACCCCCAGCAAACTCACTGGGAAGTGCCCAGCCCAGCTATTGGAGTCTGCTGTGCCTCAGTGCCACTCACAGGCCAGGCTGATCTGGGTATGAAAAACTCCAGGGTGCTGCTCCTGGGGTCTTCTTCCTGGCCACACTCTGAGGAGTGGATAGGGCAGCCCAACAGGCATGCCTGGCACAGCAGGAACAGGCAGTGCTGGCATATGTTAATCCACAAACTAGGAAGGGCTAAAAAACCCAAGGAAGCAAGCATGGTGCTGGAAACCCAGTTGCCTTGGCCATCTCAGCATCTCCTGCAAAGGCCAGCATCCACGTGTCCGCATTTCCCTCACCTCTTTCAGGTGTTCACCGGCTGGCTGCATTTTCACCATAAAAAAAAGAAGATGCCTCAGCTTGGCAAAGACAGAAGTGGATGGGGAAAAAGGTTCGCTACAAGGCCCCATCTTCTCCCCCCATTGCTTCACATATAGGAAGTGACCACAGCACCAAGTCAGAGTTCATGGTGTTTGGACAATGCTCACAGGCACAGGGTGTGACTCTTGCGGTGCCCTGCACAGGGCCAGGATCTGGACTTAATGATTCTGACGGGTCCCTTCCCACTCAGCATATTCTGATTCTATGATTCAACAGTGCTGCATCCTTCACACATGCCCAGTGGCTGGCTCTCCTCCTCAAGCTGCTATTTCACAGCACACAGAGGAGGAAATGGTTGTTTTTGAGACCACAGCATGTATTTGAAAGCCTCATCGAACAGTGCTGTGAAAGTGCTCTGTGCTTGCCTGGCCATGCACCCAGCACAGGGAGAAAGCACAAAGCCGTAGCAGCCTCCACGACCATTCACGGCCTCAGATCCTGGACCACCAGGGATGGGGGAGGGAAACTTCCCTGCTGCATACCTGCCCCAGAACCACGGAGTTAAGCAACTATGTGGGATTAGCAGCTGGCTACTGGGCATTCCTGTCCTGCTGCTGAGCTGTTCTGGGCAAGGGGAGTACCCAGGCCTGACCTACACACACCCAAATGATTTTCCCACGTATGGAGACCAGGAGCGTAACAGCATTTGTTGTGCTAATGTGTTCTCAAAGGGCTCCCAGATTTATGGGGGCTCTTTGGACCCAGCATCATCAGCGAAATTACCAGTGAGCATCTAACTCCAGGACTCCAGAACCTTGCCCAAGTGTGAGCTGGGAAGAAGAGGGGGCGATCTTCAGATCCCAGCTCAAGCCTGCAGTACTGGTAGAAAAAATCCTACTCTGAGATGCAAATGGAGCAAATTTGGTACTGGAGCCACTGGCTAAGCATGGAAGTAATCCTCTCAAAAGCTATTCCTATAGTCAGCATGATCACAGCCACACATTAATGCCAGCACACTGCAAAAATAGAGGGGCACTGACTGAAGATCTTGTCTCTCCCTCCTTGAGAAAATTGCAAACTTCCATTTCTTTAATCATTTGCAGGAGGAGATACTTTCTCTAGAAAAGCCAATATAAGAGGGCTGAAAGGTCGGATGGGATAATATGTAATCCAATGCGATAAGGGCTGTTTACAGAATTATTAATCAAACACAAAAGGGAACAGATAGTAACATTTTTTATTAAATATTACAGTGGATCAAAAAGTACAAAATATCTTTTGCCTGCTATGTGATTGGGAAACTATTGGCACATAATACAGTATCAAAAGCATTAATAAGTACAATTTGGAAAACATACAAAAATTGAGTGTTTATAGTTGGCTCAGCTTTATTTCTGGTAGTGTTTAAACTAACGCAAAGGTTACTCAATAACCTTTTAAATGGGAAACTATATAATATTACTGGGCCATTTTTATATATACAAATCATCACCTTACAGAGCATATAGGCTACATAACTTGAATCACAAAAAGTATACAATATTTACAACAAAAGAAAGTTAAAAAAGTATAAACAGCTAGTAGATTATGCTGCCATTATTAGAACGTATTTAAAACTGTGGGGCTGGGGGGAGAGGGGAGGAGGAGGAAGAGAACTAACGAAATATCAACCACATGTACAGCAAACAGCGCTCGTGGCAGCGCTGCCAGTGCCACCCGCCTCACGCCAGTGCAGGAAGTCCCACTGCTCATCAAAATCACCACAATCGCAAAACTGGACCAGATGCGACCTCACTGATCGCTGCAAAGGAAGCGAGCAGGCGGTGGGGGCAAGGGACCCCCATTGTGGTCTCTGGAGCCGGCAGCCCCACGTCTCCCCAAACGGGGCAGAGGTGCTGGCAGAGGCAGCACAGCACTTGTGCCCTGCTTGAGCTCCAGCTGCTGCCAAGCCACCTTCTCTGCTACTGGGACAAACTACTTCCCAGGCACGAATCCACTGGGCAAGCTCTTTGCACCAGGCCAGCTCGCAGCCACGACAGACCTGCTGCAAACTGCTGGCCTGCTCCCACCCCACCTGGCCAGGGGCACGATCACACTGGGAATCAGGCCCTATTTCCCGTGTGCTTGG
Organism: Corvus cornix cornix; assembly: GCF_000738735.6. Classification (NCBI taxonomy): domain Eukaryota; kingdom Metazoa; phylum Chordata; class Aves; order Passeriformes; family Corvidae; genus Corvus; species Corvus cornix. The sequence continues at coordinate 30,103,502 of NC_046336.1, read as the reverse complement.
TGAGGCCTGGCACAGAGTGTGGCCAGAAGCTACACACGAGCCGTTTGCTGCTGGGCCTTTTCCTTTGGATCTCTCAACCTTTAGCATCCCTAATGCATCCTGGACATAGTGCGTTTGAATTGCAACATTTCTTGGAACTGGCTCCTAGCAAATAGATTTATGACTCTATTGGCAATTAGATTCTGCAGTTTCCTTTACAAACCTACCAATAACAATGGTCTGATTGCACAAAGAAAGGCTTGTGCAATTTCATTCAATAATAAGGCCCCTTGAACTCAAACAATGCAAACAAAGCCCCATTTAAGACACTGAGAAAAAAAAAAAAAAGACGACTTTTCAGCCAATGAAGAATTCAACAGTCTGTTGAAAGATTTCCAAGATTTCTGTTAAAAGAGTTCTTAAACAAATAATGCATCGCTTCTATTGGGGGTTTATGCCACCATTTCTTTTCCTCAGCCCTGATGTTTTGCCCAGTATATTATGAGCTTCCCCACCCGGCAGTGGCCAGTCTCCTCATGGGGCAAGCGAGGAGCCCTCCTCCGCTCTCCCTGTCCCCCAGCCCTGTGCTGCCTCAGCATGGCTCCAAAAAGCCTACCAGCAAACTCCAACAGGACGTAACCAAAAGGACATTGGACACTTTGCATAAACAAATGCACAGCTCCAGAACACACAACCAAAACAAGGAGAAACATTTGCTTTGCCAAACACACGACAAGCTTCTGTGTTTGCTGTAGATTTTTATATTCTCTACCCCTTTTCCCCCCGCCCTCCTCCCCCCTGTCCCCAAACCCCTGATTCTTATGTGATTCAAATCTAGTGCAACTTTACTAGAGATGTCCTCCACACTGTGGCCTCTGCCTGGATGAGCCTGCGGTTCTGTTTCCTGTATGACTTGTGGAGCAGTAGGATACTCTGCACTGGCACATTCATGTTCCAAGTTCTACTAGTCTGTTTATCAATCAATTAAATATAGTTTTACCACAGGAATATAAAGTATTTAATTGAAGAAGCTGGATTTTTAACAGTAGACGAGTATACTATTCTGGTTTCCACCTTTGGATATTAAGTATGATACATTATATATTGTATTTGGCTTCATATCATGGGAAAATTTAATGACATGCCTAGCATGCAAAGTGTTTCTTAGTAGTTTCTGTTTTTTTCTTTTCATATCGAGTACGCTGTCTTTGAACAGTAACTGAGATCGTTTGAACCACAACCAATTTTCACATTGCATAAAGCCTCCAAGTGACACTTCGCTTTATCAATGTCTGTGCTCAGCTGCATGGTGGTGACGTCCTGCAAAGTGAACATACACCCACAGGGAAGCTCTTTCATCAGGAAAATCCAGCCTCTCCATGCCTGGGCTTTCCCCCTGCAAAAGGATGCCCAGGGAGAAGCCGAGATCCCTGTAGGAGTGTGGAAGGACCATCCCGACCACTGCACGGAACCCCCTACCCATCATGAGGCACAGGACCCAACCTGTGAGCCTCTGATTCAAATCCACACTGGCTCCTCTCACAACTTCTGAAATTCTCAACATTCTCACAAAACACAAATCCGTTTTCTGCACTCCTTTGTCATCCAGCAGCTTATTAGGGAGGTTTTGTTTTCTAGACCATTTCTCTGGTAGGCAGGAGGGTTTCACAGCCTAGATAAGATTAAGTACAACGCTCGACAAATTCACAGACCACGATACAGGAAAGCAAAGCTCGGTGGGTGGGGAGAAGCGGCGTAGGAGCCATCACAACAATGGGAGGAGGGCAAGAGGTGCTCAGCACCTCACAGGGGTGGGCCGTGGGGAAAGGAACCTTGTTCGCATCCTTGCACCATAACATCACCTACAGTATGTTTATAACCATTAAGATTAATCTGAACCAGTTGCTTCAGTTTGTAAACAGTAAACGTTACCACAAAAACAAAACAAAAACGCTGCTCAAAAGTATAAAGAAACTGGAAAAATTACAAACACGTAATAAAAAAGAAATTAGGACAGCCACAGCCTTTAAAAAAGTTGCAGATAAAATGATACTGTTTAATTTAAAAAAAAAAGAACCCAAAACAAAAAAAAACAAACATAAAGAGCACAGAATATACTGGACAAACGAAACTATATAAATTATTGTGACCAAATGTGACACTGGTAGTTTACGAAGTGGATATGTACAGTCAAATTAAACAGTGTTTACCATTCTGTTCTAATAGTGTTAAAATGAAAAAATCTATTGCCGTTTTACTATACATTGCATTGATCGAATCTTTAAAGTCAGGAAAAGTTACCCAAAAAAGCACATCCACTGATTGTACAGATTCTTGGTGCACTTCTCCTTTCCAGGTTCATCTGAAGTCCTTGACTCATTTGCAACAATGCACGGCATCCGGTCCTTGGCTCAGCGAAAGGCAAATGCAGCCCTCACCAGGGTTTCAGTGAGCTCAGGACTGGGCCTGTGTTTCCACAGGCTCCCTTTGAACATCTGCTCTTACCATGTTCAAGTCCTTTCAGAAAACACATATGCAAAATCCAACTATTTTTTTCTTTTTTTTTCCTGTGTTTTTTTTTCTCTCTTTTTTTTTTTTTTTGGTTTGGTTTTCTTTTTTGCAAGGGCAGGGATAAGGGGTGAGGGGGCTGATGTGGGAGCCAGAATTAAAGAAGCAGTCCTGTCTCCATCAGACTCCGAGGTGCTCCTCTAGGCGGGATACGACTGCATCCTGGTTGACAAAAATACAGATTGCTAAATCTGCGAGACATCGTCACAGGGGGAGGAATGTTGCTAACTGAACTTTTCTCCTCAGACCTTTTTTTTGTGAGCGAGGGGGTTTACAGTTTTGTGCTGGGATGTACAGAGGATAGCTGGGAAGGTGGGAACGCAGCTTGAGGGTTTATAGCAGCTAAAGGATAAATGCTGTTATGCAAAAGGTCACCGTAGGAACTTCCTACAGGTGTTGCTGCAGCTAAGTGTCTGTACAGTTGCTGGGAGTTTGCAGGGGACGTGAGGAATTGTCTCTGCACCATGAAGGAGTGAAGAGCCAAAGGCTGCATGAGTGGGGATAGCACGGTCTGATTTTTCAAGTACTGCAGGGGATGAGAATACCCGGGTGGGAGGCGATTGTTCAGCCCTGTGCACAGGCTTCCCGGATACAAGCCTGGGAAGATGGGGGCTGACAGGGGAAATTTGTGGCTTTCCAGCATGCTGCCAGAGTGGAGACCATGCACTGACTTGCTGCCTTCCCCCTCTGGGTCGGGAACCTTGTCTTTCGCTGGAGTCTCCTTTGGTAAGTGTATAGGAGAGACAGCTCGGAGCTTTTTTTCAGAAATGACTTTGTCCAAATCCTCCAGGCTCCGTTTCAGAGGCCGGGCAGCCCCCACGTTCTGAGGGCTCATTCTGCGGCTGATGATAGGATGCACCATCCCCTCCATCTTCCTCAGGTTCTCCAGCCTCTGGGCCTGCTGCTTCCCAGACCTATGGAGCAACTCGCTGTGTTTTTTCGGGGCTGTCATGGCCATGGGGGACACACGGCAAGCTTTGGGGTTACAGTCTAGGCTCACCGCCTGGCTGCTTCCAGCCTGGAATGGGGAGATACCTTTGCATTCTTGCTGGGCCATGGATGAGTGAGGGAGGCTGGAGCCCGGAGCCTTTGCAGTCTGTTTGTGTATGCTCTTTGGAAGACTCAAATCTGTTGGCTGATCATCTGAAGAAGTCTCCACTGTTGCCTTTTTTTCTTGCTGATGCAAAGATGGGCGATAATTTAAACTTAGTTTTTCTTGGTGTTTGTGTTGAGTAAAAGTAGAAGTATTTTCAGACTCTCTGAACATGTCCCGGGGGAGGTACTTTGATGTCTGTTCATTATTAAGGTGGTGTTCTGTGTGCCTATAAAGGCTGTGCAGATGAGGTGATGAATAGAAATCTGCCAAGAAAGTGGGCACATGGGAGTGCTGCAGTGCCCTTTTCTCACTCATTTTATCTTTGCAGTCTTGGATATCCGACTTCGGTAGGTACGACTCGGCAAGAGAACTGAGGTGATGTTTTGAAAAATCACAGCGCTGAGGATCCGGTTTACTTAGCATGTCGTGTTTAAAAACATCATTAATTGACTTCCTTTCTTCCTTCGTTTTAAAACTCTGTACATGTTGTATGACTGAGGGCCTATTAATTGCTACAGGATCAGAATTAGGGGCATGGGGACCTTGCGATATGCCTGAGGACAGTTCATCTCTGCTGTTGAGTTTCTTTTTGCTGATCAAAGGTGGAGGAGAACCGTAAGGATAGTTACATGAGAGCGCAGCCCCGCTGACCTGTGACAGCAGCTTCTTCTTTGCCAGGGGTGACATGATACCTGGATTACCTTTTGAGTACAGCAGCGGTGTGTAACTGAAAGTGGAGTCATCGTTCACGGACCCGGGCAGCTCCTTTTCCTTGAACATGTCGAAGTTCTGCACCACCAGTACTTTGGGCGTTTGCTTTAGTGCGTTGTGGATATCTTCGTTTCCCAGCTGGTCCACTTTCACCGTGCAGTTTGCGATGTAATCGGCCATCTCTGGCAGCTTCTCATCTTCCATGTCGCTCTGAGTGGGCAGATGAACTGGGAAAGCTGTGAAGGGCATTTCTGGAGGTTCACTTTCTAGGTTGTCAGTAAAAGCTTTGTGTAGTCTTTGTTCAGGCTTTGTGTCTTCCAGGGCATCTGCTGGGGGATGTAATCGTTTTGTGACAGTGGCATCCAGCACAGTGTCTTCTTCTGGGGACATGGATATACTTGAGAAAGAGGACGAGTGCTGAACCTCCTCCTTGGCTTTCTCACTGTTGGTGTTGTTTTCTGTCACATCTGTCTTTTCCAGAGGCAGTGTCCGAGCTGTCTCTGGCGAAAGAGATGGAGGGCCTTGCACAGGTTGTTTCATCTCTCCCACTGTCGGGTGTTCAGGGAAGTTTTTCTGGTCTGCTGATTCTTGATCCTTCTCTTGTTCTGATGAAACCTAATGAAATGATTCAACAGACAGTAGTAAGAATGCAGCATGTTCCAGCAGTCTGTCTGTAAGGTTATGCACAGTACACAGCTACTTTTAGGGAAGGACTTGCCAACCACCTTGCTGGCACGTGAAGGCTCTAACATCAGGTACTGGGCTCAAACAAAGAGAAGTGTCTCCTGGAAATATTACAAAATACACCATCCCTGTCAGAGTCGCAATAAAGCATTTCAAAACAGCAGATGTTTGTAACCTGATGAGAGGCACTGGTGGCTTGATCAGATAGCTAAATGCTGAGGTTATATACTCTTTCAAAGTTAGTTAGGCAAATGCAGAAGAGCAGATTTCATGACACAAACAGTAAGGCTATAGAAATTTCTCCTGCTAGCCAACTTCACCTAAGAAAAACGCACTATTCCTATGCTTTCCCTTCTCTAAAGTCTCTCCAGCATAGCTATCTTAAAATTCAGTAATCACACAGGAGATCATTCACACCCAGTTCTGCATTAAAGTGTGAAAATGATAGAAATGGCATACTAGAAAACCCTATTGTAGGCAGCAAATCACTGCCACAGCTTAACTAGGACACACATTTTTTTATTACCGGATTAAAATGAAGTTGTCAACATTCAGTAAGTGTGTGTGCCTGCTATTACAAACATGGCTTTTGTATGTTCTCGTCAATGGGACCGTGGCTCGTTCTGCTCCCCCATTAATACAGCTTGTGTGCACAATTCACACTATTCATCCCATTATGTAGCCGGCTGAACTGTGACCCACAGAGGTCACCAGAGCATCCCATCTGCGATCGAGCTGACTGACAGCCCTTTTCAAAACTGCTGTCACTCTCCTCTGACATGTTGTGGTAGAAGACAGTCATAAACCAGCAGCATTGTGCGACTCCTTTATTATTATTGTTTTCTTTCTTCCTTCACTGTAAGGATAAGATGCATCGAGAAAGTTATCATCTAAATTCTGCTTTATGGTCTGTCGCAGGAGCAGGGAATCGGAGATGGTCTAACGAATCTAACCCTCTCAGAGATTTATTTCTTCACAGCTGCTTTTAAATATTCCTGTCTGTTTGGTTGGCCTATTAGTTACAGTGTCTGTTAGTCATCCTAACTTCTTCTTTTTAAACTCATAGCTCTCTTTTGCAGCCAAATACCATCATTAGGTCCTTTACAAAGAACCATCGCTAGTCTCTCGAGCTTATAAAATTACAGGCAAATACCAGACAGATGAGCAAAGCAAGGAGGAGAAAAAAAAGAGAATCATATTTAATAACTGTACATTCTGCTCTTTGTTTCTGTTAAGCAATACTTTGATTGAAGTTTCAGCTATTGTGAGGAAATGTGCAGTCTAAGGCTAATAGCATTTTGTCTGGTGTCTTGTTACACTGACAATGTCATTGTGATGGAAGGAAAACAGTGAAGAGCACAAAGGCAAATGCAATCCTAATAAATTAAAGTTATATTCTCTCCCTGCATACTTCTAATGGTGCATGAGTTGAACATGAAATTGAGAGGACCACACATTTGTAACTGGATTATGCTTTTCCAGCTCACAGCTTCCAGGCCACATGAAGAAATGACTTAAGCGGTGGCCTGGATGGGGACGTGCCTACACATTTATGTGGTGGCCATAGGGCTCTCCCTCAGAGCAATACCCCATCACTGCTGTGCCTGGATGAGGCCTCAGGAATGGGGCTGCACTGCCAGGGCATGGCTGCGGTGCGAGAGACAAGCAACCTTTTGCCTGGCTCCAGCAGACCTGGATTTTGCTCCACCCAAAGGAGCTGAACATCTCCTGCCTGCTACCCTTGTTAAGCGCCACATCCTGGGCATTGAGCCCTCCATATGGCAAAGCACAGATGAGTTCTGGAGGTGAAGCATCCACCCTGCAGCCCCTTCACTGCTCAAGCTTTGTGTGATCACCGACTCACATGGTGACTGACGTGGAGGTTAAGGTCCTTAATGGCCCACCCTGATCAAATAGGGACAGGACACGTCTTCCTCCCCAGTCAGGGAGGAAATAATAATTTTGCTATAAAAGCTACCATTTTACAATAGGGAACTGCTGTAATTGTACATTTTTATTGTCTCGTCTAGGCTCCCTACATTTCCGATAAGCACAGCTTAGGAACTCTTCCTGCAAACCATACAAAAATAACTTCAGTTTAAACAGCAGGAAGTTTGAGATAGGGAACAACAAAAGCAAGGAAATTCAAAGTAAGGCTGTTGCTCTGTTGCTGACTTGTTATGTTGGGCTTAGTAGCAGCAGTACAGATAGTGTGTAATGTATCTTTCTGATCCAAGACCCTCAATAAATAACCGGGGATGAAGGAATGACAAGGGAAGAGGGAGCACAAGCTTTCACTTCACTTCTCCTGGCTTTGGGCAATTTGTCCTGTAACCTTCCAGTGACTGAAGCATGTTTGTGCGCACTCTCCTCTCCATGTGTTTTTTTTTTTCATTTTATCCAAACAGGGCTCCCCCTACTTTAAAAGTACAATGTCAGAGAAAAAAAGTCTCTCTGGAGATTGCTCTTAAATTAGATATTAATGGTACTGTTGATCAAGGCCATTTAAAACACAAATTCTTCTTTGCATGGGAGATTAAATTGTCCTCGTAAGCACAACTTAAAGAGGTAGCAGGACATGAAACCCAAACTTTTCTGTTCTCAAAACTGGGTACATGGAGTCTTAGAGGCATCTTTGTTTACAGGTCCTGCACTGTTTTTTTAAAACAACGAGGAGGAGGATTGTTGATAGTTGACTCAATAAAGTTTCCAAACAAGTTTAGAAACAGGACTTCTGTACCTGCCAGACGCAATGAAGTCAAGGGAGCAGCCATAGTCTGCTGGGCACATCATGTGTTTCGACATTCTTTAAATACTTACTTTCACTACAACGCCTTGAAGGCTGCTGTGATCTGGCAGACTGAGACAGGAAAAGCAACATGTTTTGCAGGGGTTGTGTGTGAGGAGCTTCACCATCTCCTTCACACAGAGTGCAAGCAGGGCACAGGAGAGAGTGGGCAGGATGTGCAAAGGAACGTGCTTAAGTAACAGTGTGGCAAAAACCCCGCTGATTTTGTATCACTTAACAACACTTGAAATTTACACTTATTTGCAGACAAATATGAATTCTACCATCTATCTTACCCTGTGCTGTGAACATAAAATCTCTTCCCTGAGGGCTGTCCTATGCCTGCAAGTAACATGGCTCTATGTGGAAACTGGGGCCTGCCCATGTAAAGCAGCGTGATGTGATAGGAACCTATTATGTCTGAATAGGAACCTCAGCTGAAAGCCATCTGCTGCTTGAGAGAGGGAAGTCAATGTCAGGGCTTGGAAGTTAGTTTCCTCAAAATGAGACCTTTTAGTTCAAAAAGAAACTTAGTATAATATAATAAAAATCCTAGGGAGTAATATGTTTTCTGACAGTCATGCATACATCTGTGAGCACAGGAGGCTGATCCAGAGGTTACCATTATAAAACTCAGCTGTGTCCAACAGTTACCACAGTATTATCAACAATATTAGAGGTTCCCGCACCCTATACTTAGATTAGGAAATAACTGTGGTAGTTGTGTGGTTTCCCTTTGGCAGCTGCTGATCTGTTAGTGGTGACCACTGTATAATACAATGAGCAGAACTGGTACTAGTCAGATCCAGCACTTGGTCCTCTGCCATCCCTGCTGTGCAATATGGAGCAAACTGGCTGCCATTCACGGCCCAGAAAAATCCCAGCACAGACAGTATCACAACAGCTGAATTTCCATTGCTGAGCAAACTAAAAGGCCAACTGGTTGGAATTCTCCAGTCTAAATCATATATTTTATCACTGGATTTCATGTGATTAAAACTGTGCATTTTTAATTGAAAAACTGAAAAGCAGGGAAGCAACCGACCTCAGATGCATCTTGGGGTTTCTGTGAATTATCTTTTTCCTTCTTGCTCTTTTGGTTTTCATTTTTGATGCGTTTTGTTCCAGACACTTTTGTTTTTGCTTCACCCTCCTGGGAACTGTTATCCTGTTTTCGAGGTTTCACTGGAGGCAGTGGCTTATCTTCCTCTCCTTTAATAAATCTTTCATATGGCAGGATTAATCTAGGGGATTAAGGAACAAATAATTGATCAGGTTTTGCTGTTCTAGCAAAGAAAAAAAAGTGTATCTACTATGAGCAGTTTACTTAACAAATCCATTTTCTTCCATGCCACAAAAGCAACAGTTTAAACTCTACATCTATAAATCCAAGTATAAGAAATCAATTTATTTGGCAAGATTATCATGTGGCATAAATTCAGTGGAGTTGGAGTTGGTGTGGATCAGCTGTCAGTAACTCTGCAGTGGTTTGTGTGGCTACACCAATTTGTACCAGATGAGAATATCAGCCATTATGTTTCAGACTGATTTTAAAAAAAATCCACCATTTATTTTTATTTTCCCTCCCTGAATTTAACAGCATGCAGCAAACTCCAGGAAAACACCTACAAAGCCACAGCCAACTCAATAACAGCTACACAATTTCCAGGCTGGTGGTTCCGATGAGTGGAAGGGCAGTGCCAGGAACGTGGGAGGAGCCAGCAGGAACCCTACAGGGGTGGGCACAGCACCCGCCTCACCGTCACCAGCACCAGCCCAGCACCACCGTGCAAGGCACCCATGTAGTGACAGTCACCATGCTCCCTGCCTCTGCCAGGGAGCCTTTTTTAAGGAAGAAGGGGAGAGGAGAAGAGTTAAAAATGAAGGAATTCTTCACTGTGGAACTGTCTGCCACAAAGTGCACGAAATCGCTTTAAAAACACAAGGAAGAAACACAAACAAAAAACATCCTCCCCTGAAAGCATCAAACACACCGAGTTTTAATCTCTCTGTTTTCCCTTTGCAGTTCTTGATCTGAAAGGAAAAATAACTGATATAATTAAAAGGGATGGATTGCATTACAATCTCAGTTTCAACTTCAGTGATTAAAGTTTTTATAATGCACTTTGGTATGATTAATGACTCACTGTGGGATTAATACGAGACTCAGACTTTAAAAATATGAACTTTAATACAGCAAACATAATTTGTTAAAAAAAAAAGACAAGTTGACTCTACGAAGAAAATGTACTTTGCTTATAAACAACATAAATCTGCTCAAATACCAGGAATCCTTAATTATCTTTAATCTAAGACTCCAAGGCAGAAACCTCTTTGGTTCAGATATTCGTTTGTTATCCTAGAATCAGTTTCTAAGCATGCAATTTTGATTTACATACTTAGATGTTCAAACACAGTTTGGGCTTAAGAGAACAGAAATTAGATTGCTCGTGATCATAATATTTTACATTTTAATAAAATACAACATAAATTATGTTAAAATATAAACCTAATTTATGCTATATTAGAAACAAAATTCATTAACTGAGCATGCTCTGACATGGTATGTGCAAAGAGGCGTGAATAATACTTTCTAGCCCTGAATTTGGCAGAGCTCCAGTAATGAAGCTAAGCAGAGCCCACAGGGAATATTCATCTTCAGATCCCATTACAAACTGAGTTTAAACATGTTACAGCTGCTAAAACTGGAAACTGCTCCCTCTATGCAAACTTAGCAAAATAATACGTAGTTGCCAAATACCTGCTTCCCACTGTAATATTACAGTTAATGTTTATATAATAAAAAGCATAACTAAGCAGAAGGAGAAAAAAATAATCCTGTTCATACTTGAGGCTGCTACATTTCATTCGCAAAGCGCAAATATTGGTGAAAACACCGAATTCCTCCCTGTGCTGCACAAAGCACTTTGGACTTCACTAGAGGCAAGGTTGGGTTTCACACAGGGCAGTGCCAAGGCCACTCTGCCATGTGTTAAATATTTAAAATCACTTTTAATAAAAACACTTTTTATTACAATAATTGTTAGCACTGCGAGGGGAGTGTTTGACTTTGTTTTGTTTCCATGGGAACGTGTCGCCCATTAAAAATCTACATATTCCATCCGTAAAGGTTTCAGACACTGTCCGGTGCCTCATGGGAGATGGAGATGCTCCCAGCCCCAGGAACGAGCCTTTCCTTGGAAGATGCCAAGTGATTAACCCGGTGGCTACAGCTGGGCCAGGAGCAAGGCCCGGGCCGACGCGATTAATCACCACTCGCGTGCTCTCCGCCGAGCCTTGTAGGGTAACGCGGGACTCAAACTCCTCCTCCTCTTGCCTCTGCACCTCACCAGAACTCATTAGCTTGGGTGCTAATTAGTAACTGTGGCTTAAATTTCCTTTTCTGATCTTAAGGGTTCATGTGGGAGTACAAGGTTTTCATTTTAGTTATTTTTCACTGAGCTCAGCAGTTGGCAGGCCGACAGCAGTAAAAATACATTTCACATAGCCGGTCAGCGGCCTGGAGCCAGCGGCAGGAAATCTGGAATTAAATGTTTCATGTATCGGGGAGGCGGCATGACTAAGGTAAAACTGAGTCAAAACACAAGGATGGCTTGTTCTAGGATTTTCCCCTCCTCGTTTCAAAGGAGGGCAGGCCAAGGTGGCTTTTGGGGGCGGCTGGCGAGGAGCCGGGCAGGAACGCGGGCTGTGAGACCCCAGGGAGCAGCACCGAGCTGAGCAACACCAGCAATTGCCGCTTCATGTAGAGATTTCCGTTGGTTGCAATTTTCACTGAATGTTTTTTCAGTTATCCTGTCATGGTACAACACAATTACCCACAGGATATGATCTTATCATTTGATTATTAGAAGTTTTTATAGCGCGGGAGTAATAAAGCTAATACAGCTCTCGGAACATGTAAGCAGCCGGCTCACATGCCATGAAAGCAGCCGGCTTAGCCAATTTAAGGTCAATATTGCCCAACACCGGAAGAATGCGATCTGCTGTTAGCCAAATACTTTAGCAGAATGTGACATGTCTGAAACCAGCACGAGATTTTTTTTTTTTTTTGGGTCAAATATTTGCAGTGCAGGTAAGATTTAATCAATCTTTGAGCAAAGAGAGGTAAAGACAACGTCCAAAAAACTGGATCCAGATACCTCGAATGTATCATATGCTGGAAACAACAACCATGTTTTCAGTTGCTTTGAACTGTGGCTGTACTTCCCGACAGGGGGGGAAGTATCAAAGTATTCATAAAAAAAGAGAGGGAATATTTTGTGGTCTGAAGAACATTTACTTGTAAAGCCTGTGAGAAGACCAAATAAAAGGGTCTTTATCATGATCAAGATTCCAATATTAAGATTAATAAAATGTATTATTTATAAGTCAATTAACATAAATAGAATATGTAAGCACTAGTGTATTAAAAAAATCTTTCCACAGGCAGCAGATTTTTAGCAGCATGAGGTTTTTTTTTTTCCTGGAATAATACAAGAATAACATTTTCCAGCCAAGAGCAGAAACAGTAGGGGAGTCTTTGCTATCACAGGGCTTCTTATTAAATTCAGTCACTGTGAAAAGCCAGTCTTTTTCCTTTTTTCTTTTTATTTTTTTAAAATAAAGACAACTTAAAATCAATACAAGTTAGATTAACAAATCAGTACTATACTAATCCTGATTTATTACAATCGGCAATATTAAGTTTAATCACGTATGAACTGCTACTCAAAAAAAGATTTTCCTTTAGTAAGTCCTGAATTAAATAATGGTGCAGTGTACTGAGTTTTTAGATCTGCATCATCTGATATTATGAAAAATTCAATGTACTTCTCTGCGGCAGATGTCAGAGGTCAGCAAATCTATTACAGTAATGTAAGTAATCTGGCTTTCTGCCAACCTTTTTTTTAAAAAACACTGAAGCAGATAATTTTATATTTACAAATTCTAAAATCCTCCAGGGACTAAATCTCTTTCCCAACAAAAAGCAGAAACTTCACATTAGAGAAATGTATTTCACAGTATATCAAACATGTCTTCATCATTAGCATTTCATAAAAAGAAAAAAAAAAAAGCCCTTAATCTTTATTAGTCAACATTTTTTTCCCAGCTACAGAACTAACAATACAAGATCTCATCTGAGCCAGTAACCACTACATGTATTGATTATGCAGAATGAATGTCTTTTTTGGCCTGACTGCTTCACAGGACACATGAGAGCACATCTATTTATAGGCATGATAAAAAAAGTAGTTACAATAATGCAAAGGATCTGACCAGCCCAGAAAGAGGAAGGAAATTAAATGTTAAGGCTGACAGTTTCCTCTTTAATTCTTCCTACTGTGCATGAATATGACGGGGCTCTGGGGCTGGGGAGGAACCATATGCCCAGGACACGCAGGGTGATGCGAGAGAAGGAGGCAGCTCAGCACAACCCCTACAATATTTTTTTGTATCACTGTTTCAGTGTTTATTTTTGTTTTCTTTCTGGCAGAATAAAGTATTTCAGCATGTCTCCCATTGACATCATTGTACTTTCTCAAGGGCTCCAAGCCCAACACAAAATAGGATGCACTGGAGCCTCTGAGCCACACGAATAATCTTGGAAGGATTTAAAATACCAAAGTCCATTCCTTGGGAGATGTTGCCCCATTCTCATGCTTGGCCAGGTTAAGGAGGCTAATTGCAACAGGAATGGAAAATGATTTAAATTTGCTCCACCAAATAAATACAGCAATCAGTTAACCCGTGGAACTCACTGCCAATGGATATCTTGGGGCCAAGGGATTAGTGAGATTATGCAAGGATTAGATGCTAATGTAAATCATGAGAACATTAAGCTGTTCGAGCTTCAAAAATGCTGAAAAGGGACAGGCAATAGGTCTCTTTAGTGGTAGGAATTTGGAAAACGCTTTCCTCCTGAGCAAATAAGGCCATGGTGGCTCCAGCTCCTCACTCTGCAGGCACTACCAGGACTGGGGGACAAGACAGCTGCTTTTTCCAGTCCAAGAGGGCACCCATCTATCTGCTCCAGGACGTCCTCACAGCAGCCGTGCAGAGCTGCCCGCAGCCCCTGCAGCCAGAGGGTCTGAGTGCAGGGCTGGGACAGCCCCTGTGGTGCAAATGGGTCCCTATGAGTAACCTCAGTGAGAGAAACCTGATTCTTTCCCCCTAGAAAGTCAGCAGCAAAACATTCAGCTGTTTTAAGGGATCAGCAGGAATGCCTGAGCTCTGATCCCAAGAGAAGTCTTGTCTTCTTTACCCTGTTGCTTTTCAAAAGGATAAATCTTAGAGCACTGGTCCAGTGTAGGTGAGGGAAACAATGAGGGAAACCTTCAACAACGATCAGTTGGTGGGGATAGCCAGGAGCAGGAGGCAGCTCTCCTGGGCACCAGCAACACGTTCCCAGCAAAGACGGGAGAGGAATAACCCAAACTTTAAGGTCTCAGCCGGTTTTCCGAAGTGGAAATATAAAGTACATTGAGGAAATGAAGCAGTGTGTTCCTGAAGTCTGATTTCCCCGGATTGCATTGTACAATGCAGGGGTTACGAAAGCAAGCCTCACGTGCTTTTGTGCAGAACACAATAGCAATGGTTTTATTTGCATTTGTGTGAAGTACAAAACTGGCATGTATTTTATCAGCAAAGACAAAATATGTTGGAGTTCAATTTTCTTTCCAAAGAACTTTCCTTCCTTAAAGAAATGGCTCTTTCATCCTTTCAACAACAACTTTCCTCACAGCCCACTGGGAGTGCTGGTGGGTAATGAGAATGGCTTACTGCTGAAAGGTGGGAACGGCACTGCTCTAAGAGAATTCAAAGACACTTTGTTTTAAGTAAACTGGAAATTAGTGACATTACAAACACAGCTGTTGATTTAGCTGCACAGCCCAGTGAGGCAAGCTCAGGCACTCCTGATCCTAGGGCTCAGCAGGGGGAGATGAGCAACTCCAGTCTTTTCCCTTTGGTGCAGATTTACTGCAAGGAAAAGACCCAAAGGAAGGGTGGTGGGCACAGAGCAGCTTCCCCAGGTCACTCTACCAAAACCACTACCAGACTCTGGTTTGGCCATAGTCATGGCAGACATGCATTTTGTTTGGTAGGTCCATGGAGCGCCTGCAATGCTTGGTCCCTATGCCCAGAACAAGCTTACAGATGCAATTTTGCATTGCCGGTGGGGTGCAGGTCTCCTGGCAGGACTCCAAAATCCTGCCGACCCTCCCTGGGAGCTCTGAGTCATATCTATATTGCAGAAAGCTGAACAAACTAGGGGCATTCTCTTTCATGTTAACAAAATCCTGAAGTATGAGGTGGAGACTCCCAGCAGCACTGGGCAATCTGAGGGAAAAGATGTTACTCTCCATCATTGGTGCTGCTCCTGCAAAAGAGAATGGCGCACCTCCCACTGTGCAGCACCCTCCTGGTACAACTCAGCTCCCAGCAAGGAAGAGGGGCTTGTCCCCTTGTGTCAAGTCTGTCCCTACTCCTGGATGTCAAGAAATGAGATTACCATGCGTGACACTGACCGGCTCCAAGCACTGAGCTGGAGTGCTGGGACCCCAAAGCCCTGGGCACTGCAGGGCCTCAGAACCCAGTAAGTGCCACGCACGTGTGCATGGTGGGCATGCCTGGCAAGGGCCTCTCTGCTTGGCTGACAACCCACCGGGCAGCACACAGCATGCCCCAATTCTGCTAGGACAAACTCCTGGGTGAAAGGAAGGATGTAGGTGGGAAAACAATTCCGCACCAGGAGAGAGATCATCTGCGTGCAAGCACTTAAAGGCAGCCTGACTGTCCAGCACTTTGCACTCAAGGACTCCTGCTGACTCCAGTGCTGGCCAGTAAGTTTTTGAGGCTGAAACCCCAGAAATTTTGAAAAAACTGCATGTTCTCAGATGTTTTGAATGGACAGCTAGGGATCTGTTTTAATGGTAAACAATTACATTCCTCTGTCATCTGATACTTTTTAAATTTTGGGGAGGGGGGAGGCTTTCTGAATTTTCAATAGTTCCTTTGTTAAAGCATCTGTTATTCACATAATTGAAAAGATGTTTGTTCAGTGGTATGCTTGAGAGTACAGTTATTTAATCTTAATGATAAAGCCCTGAGGGCAGAAAATCATAAGTAGAAACCTCTTGTTATTTATCAAAAAGAAAAAAAAAAAAACCAAACCAAAAACCCAGGGAAAAAAAGAGAACTGAGACACCTCATCTATCTTCAGGCTTAAATTTGTGCTTGATGGAAAACTATTGAGACAATTTGCAACTTGCGAAGTTTTCTGGGAGTCTGGGAGTAGCTGAAGTGTGAGGGGGGGCAGGGAAGTGGGGTGAAGACAAAAATAAAACAAGGAGAGAAAACTGTTGCTTGGCAAGTTTTTTTTGGGTCAAACAAAGAGCTAGTTGTAGTTTACACCATGACATAACATTTGATTAATTTTTGCCTGGGGATGTTTTCACACTTAACAGCGTAAATCAAAACCTTCTATTAATTACAATGTGTATAAAAAGATAACCATAAGCAATTTCATGTAGATGCTATACTAGCCCCCCACTTTTTGTTCCCTCTAAAGACTGGCTGTTATTTCCTGCAAAACTCTACTGAAATGCTTACACGTTACGAAAGTTATCCAAACGCTTTAGAAAACCAAACAGCATTTGCATGGAACACAGGGCTCTCCTGCATATTGAATTACTGCACAATATCCTTAGGGTAGACAGACTTTACGGCTGTTAAAGGGAAACCGTGTAAGGGACTTATTTCAACCTGTCTTGTGTTTCGATAATATATAATTTTTATGTGGGTGATTTAGAAAGAAAAATGGCAGAATGGGCTCTGCACTGTACAAGACACTGCATCTCCTGAAGTTCAGTCCCCTGTTAAGGGACAGATGTGCAGGGTCCTCTGCAAGTGCACAGGGGCCACACTCACAGCCAGAATAAAACCCTCTGCAGGTCAATGTCCGAAGCATGGGCACAGCCACCCTGCCCCATTGTGAAGAACTACAACCCATCCCACCTACCTGGTCCTCCTCAAGTCCCAGGTGGCTGTGGCTCTGCAGAATAATTTCCCACTCAGCCCCCTTAATTTTGTGAGAGCACAAGGCCTAATAAACCCCTCTCCAGCTGGGTCTGACCAGGACAGACTGGTTTTCAAAATGCTAGTAAACTCATGAGGGCCAGCACACAAGACACACTGCTGAAGAGCAGAACTCGGGCCATGGGGTTCTCTGGGTCCATCCTTGCTGGAGACCCCAAGGGAGCCCAGCTTCCTGCAGCACCCAAAGAGGGCAGGAAGCTACTGGTCCATGGTACCATCCAGATGCCTGCCACGACACCTTCCAACAGCGACACCAGAGAAGCCAAGGAGAGTTACTGCATGCCACTGCACACCACAAATCCCCATTGCATGTATGTTTGTGCACAGCTCGTGCACAGGAATTGCTCTGGAGGAAACCAAGATGAATCACAGACAGACTTGGAGACAGAAAAAGGCCCCAACAGGCAATTACTAGTATTTTTGTTTTGTTCAGTGCATTTTATTGGGAACTTTTTATACCTTGCACACTGAACTAGCAGGCTGGGTTGTTTGGTTTTTTTCTGGGGGGGGGACAGTGATGTAATATTTACAAAAAATCCCTAACAACAACATCATCAGCACTGCAGAAATACAGCCTACTGCTCATGCCAGAAAGTTAAAGCTGCCTATCATGTGTTTTGTGTAAAAGCGAAAAGAAACCTCAAACCCTGCATGTGAAAACCACATCTGCATTATGAGGGGAAGACGGCATGGAGTAGAGTGTTTCACAGAAAAGTAGCCGTTTCTGAGGGTTTCTTGATAAGAGAGAGATGTAGGGTACTGACAAGGGCTGTAAGAGTTTCACAGGAGCAGTGCAGGCTGAATCAGCTCATACCAAACCACACACGCCTCTAGCTGGCTGTGATTGTGAAAGGTAAGTGCATGAGAGGAGCACAAATGAAGAAAGTAACGACCAAAACAACACCACCTCATAAGCTCTGTACAGTCCAAGTCGTGCACAGAGCAACAGCCCCATGATGGGAAAACATTAATGCTTTTTATATTGGTAATCATCTGTAACATGAGCAATTAAGTACAGTACTAATGGACTATAGCCAAGAGCCTGGTACTAATATTAAAAACTGACAGAGATGAATAGGTTTGGAAGGAAAACTAGGCTGACAAAGACATTTTTATGAAGTGCTTGGGCCTACTTGGAATAACCCAATCAGAGGCAGGTCCAGACCAGCCATGCCTACAGTGACAATAACGCATTCATTGGCATTATGTGATGCCTGCTATGCTTTAAGTAAAAACACCCATTGCTTCTACTCAGAAACCTGCACTTTCATTATTATACTCATTAATAAAACAAAAGTTGTCTAACTAATATACAAATAACACTTAATGAAACACTGGCAGCCCTGCCTTATTTTAAAATGAAAACAGTTACTGGAAACACGAACTGTATTACATGATAAATGAATCAGTTAAAATTGCACGCAAAACCTTTCTTTCCCTTTTACCAGGGAAACAAAGCAAACACTGCCCCAACTGAAGCACTCTACCTACCTATAGCACACCAGCAGCTACCACCACAAGCCCTGCTCCAAACAGCAGGGTGCAGAGCAATACATTCCCCAAAGCCTTTAAATCTGGCTTTGTTTCAGCTTTTGCCATCCTCGGTACCATGAATCGGCAGCCACATGGTGGCTTTGCAGAGATTATAAACACCTTTAGAGAAAGCAGTATTTCTTCATTGGATTTGCTAGACAGACAATTTTGCCCTCTCCAATGCTTGTATTTTGCGCCTGGGTTTTTTTTTTGTTTGCTTGTTGTTAATGGAGTTTTTTTCTCTCTCTTTTTGCCCTTTGAAATTGTGTGTAAAACTCCACCTTGCAAAGGGGAACTTGGAGAGTGCAGGAAGCTGGGATGCAGTGCCTGAACTGGGACATATGTGCCATTCCACTCCTAAGGATGTCACTGAAAGGTGGCTGCCACCTGAACAGCCTTGATATGCTAAAGCTGATGCAAACGACCAGTAGCTTCTCTTGGGAGAGAGCTGGTTAACACAACATGGATGCCCTTGAGATCCAGCTGTAGAGATGAATGGCAAGGCTAAGTCAAACAGCAGCAGGGCCAGTGAAGTCACTGCCTGTTCTGCCTCCAGTAAGCAAGGAAAGGCCAGTGGGATTCAGAAAGGAAAAATCATGAGATTTACTCAGCATTTGCTTTCCAGTTTAATTCAATTTCCAGTTTAGCTGTACAGCTCACCTTCAAGTTTGAAAATGTATGTGTGTCCTGAATCATGAGCATGTGTATTCCTGCACTGCTGTTCTAGTTTTAGATTAAATGTCATCTGAGCACTTTGGCTATAAATGAGCATTACATTTACAGGTGCTATAGTTAGAATTACCAGATGAAACAAACCATGACAATTTCATTTACTTTTTTCCAAGTCTGAGGCTTAACACAGCTTT